>NC_045796.1:62508434-63708434 GCF_009873245.2 Balaenoptera musculus | reverse complement strand
GCGGAGAGCTGCTACCTGTGTTGCAAATATTCTTGCTGCTTCTACCTTGTCATTTTATTTTCTATTTGATATTTTGAACAATAGAAATTTTAAATATTAGTATTGTCAAATTAATCCTTATTTTACTTTTACTATTTGATTTTTAATAAGTTAGTTTCTACTGAGGTCACAAAGTCTTCAATTATATTGTCTTCTAAAAGTTTGTTTTTCTTTTTATAGTAAAGTTTCTTTTAATCCACCTGGAAATTATTTTTGTGTATAGTATAAGATAAAACTCCAGCTTTACTTATATCCATATAAGTGAACATAACCAATCATCCCAGCATCATTTATTTAAAAGTTTATCAGTTCACAAAGAACCAAAGCCAGCTTTGTGATAAATCAAAAATCCATGTATTTGTGGATTGTTTCTGGGTTTTCTAGTCTACTTCTTGGTGTTTTCTTAGTTCGTACACTGATACCACTGTCCATTTACTGTAGGTCTATAATAATTTATAATATCTCATGAGGCAATTTCTCTTTCCTTATTCTTCACAGGAAATTTTGGCATTTTCTCTCACATATATACTTTAGAGTCATCTGCATAAGATCCACAAAATAAAATGTAGGGATCTTGATGTAAAATATATCAAATCTATAAATCATTTCGGGGAGCACTGATATTTACATGTAATAGAATCTTTCCATCTATGAATCTAGTATATGTCTTAATTTATTAGTCTTCTTTAGTGTCTTCTGATGAAACATTTTAACTTTTTTCATAAATAGCATGTTAATGTTCTTCTAGGCACTTTATTTCTTATGTACCACAAGTGGCATACTTTTAAAATTACTTTGTCTAACAGGGTTTTTTGATTGTTGTTGCCGGTGTATAGAAATTCAACTAAGTTTTATATTAAGATTTTAATGCAACAAACTCAGTAGAATCTTTTGTTAGAAATCATGGCTTATTTGTATATTTTTGTTTTTTCTATGTAGATAATTATGCCATCTGTGAATAATTATATCCTCAACCTTTTGCGTATCAATGAAAGGGAAAAACAAAAACTGACACCCTGTCTGTCACATTCAGCGCTATTAACCTTGCAACTACAGCAAATTAAAGTTTTTTTCTTAATGATCAAATAAAACACCCTAACTTCTAATATTCTATGCCCAAGAATGGATTTTTAAAAAGAAAAAAAAAAAACTTGAGCATGCTGGTAAACCAATTGCATCACTAATTCTAAGACCTCCAATGCTAAACGTAGTCTAATTGTATTTACCATAATTTGTTTTACAATTTAATGATACATTTGGAATACTTGTACAATAAATATTTTGTGTGTTATGTTCTTCTTTCTTTCAGTCCCTTCAAAAACTGCTAATTTTAACACAAGTCCTAAGATTAGAAAATAATAATATCATATACTATCTTGGTACTTTACATTTTTCAGAGAACATTTAAATCCATTATGTCAATTGATCACGTGGATTCTACAAATTGAGATATTATTGGATTATTTTAGAGGGGAACAATTTAGTGAATTTTATTAAAAAATAGAAAAAAAGGATGTTGGAAGCCTGTATCATATTTATTCCAATATTACACTGTTAAATTATAACAGTGATATTTTTAAAGAATAAAGATGTTTTCCTAATGGAAAGGAACAGCAGCAAAAACATTTTTTTCTTCCTCATGCCCCATCTCACATTCTCTATGACTGAATAATTTCGGAAGTATTAGATGTTCCTTTAAAACAAACTTCTCTCCTAAATAAATATGGACTATATTGACCAATACTAAGTAGGAGGTAAGTTGACAAGAGGTATTTATTGTTGATCTAAATCCTCATAAATATATAACTACAACTATATTGGCCAATGCATAGTAGGAAATAAACTTTAAAAGACATCCAGTGTTAATTCATTCATATTTCCTTACCTGCAACAAATAGTGATATTTAGGGACCACAGACCACAGTTAGAAAACGTGCAACTGAATGATTCACAGGGAGTTTGACCTCATTACCTTAGCTTTTAAAACGTATTTGTTTTTATATTGTTGCTGAGCTAACTGCTGTGGGTCACTTTTCGCCTTTTACGTGGTTATCCATCCAATGCATACAGTATTTCCCTTGTAATAGCATTTTGTGTGCGCTCTTGAAAATCAATAACCTTGAATGCTGTGTGTGGCAAGTCTACCAACTCCGTCAGACAGGGAGGGAGAGGAGAATTAAGATATTGCATTTTAGGCATGTGTATTAACTCACCACCTAACATGGAAAAAATAATGAGTGTAACCCTCACAATGGTGGAGTATAGGGAGCTTTTAAATAGGGAGTTTAATCTCCTTTAGAGCAAAGCCACACTCTCGGTTACCCTAGGTTTTTGGCAAGATTCCCAGAAGCTGCAGTCATTCATGAGCCACACACTCTGTTCTTAGGAAAACTGTATTGGGATCTTCACACAGTGCAAGCAATGGTCCCGTTTAGGACGTTTCATCTGTAAAAAAATCCCCTCACACATGTATGTACACGTGCATGTTACTTAACTCAGCCACCACTGAAGAATGGGGCACTTACTGGGATTTGAACCTGTGGTCTCAGGAAGTCCAAGGATTTCAAACCTTATGTGTCGACTATAAAACCATTCCCTCTGACTGATTATTCTGGAATTAAAGTGTAGTTTATGTTAAGCAAGCTTGGAAAATTCCCAAATCAAATAAGCTTGTTTCGAGAGGTTTGTTCTACTCTCTTTGCAAATGTTGAAGCCACAGCTTTATTCTCCCTTGGTCCTCTTTGACTTTTGTAATGTATTCCATGCTCTCATTCACACTCAACTACGTAATCTGAATACGATTTTTCTGTGAGATATCTTTATTGTGACTATAAAATATAATATACTACATAATATGCATTTATGTATTTAAATTATTGAGCTATGAAAAATTACATGTATATTTCATTTTTGAAGGAAGGGACAATCTCTTTTACTACTTATTGTTTGTTTAACAGAATAGGGCTTGAGATTATATCTTAACTGGATAAACTGAAATGGCTAGTGAGACCAATATGTGTATCTTTTCCTTATGTGATATTCTTTGTGTCTATGTATATTCGATGTTTTACATTAATTGAAGTTGTCAATTTCAATAGTTACAGCTGTACTACATTTTTGTTCATATACTCCATTTTGAAAAATCTAATTATAAATAAATTTCCTAATTTTTAAAATGCCCAGTAGGAATCCTAGATTCCTACTAGTAGATCAGCTTTTAGCTATATGCAATTTCCTAAATATATATATTGTAACTATCATTAAACACAAATGGCAAAATAGAATATAACATCTGCTACCACCACCACCAACAGCAAAAGCAAAAGACAATGTTTATTCTACCTCTTCATAACATCCAATTTTGCTAATAATTTAAATGAAAATAAACAGATTCATTTTAAGCTTTAGCCAAAAATATTTATAGCAATTAAGCTATTTAGTTATTGATGTTGTATAATCCTCAGACAGCATTAACTGGCAAACCCAGAGCTCTAGGTTTGCATGCAGAAAAGTCAGATACTCTAAAATACTGCTTTCTTTGAACACACACTGGTTGTTCTGTTAACCTCTTGCAAATATTTGTAGTATCTTTGTT
The DNA here is from genome assembly GCF_009873245.2 of Balaenoptera musculus. Lineage (NCBI taxonomy): Eukaryota > Metazoa > Chordata > Mammalia > Artiodactyla > Balaenopteridae > Balaenoptera > Balaenoptera musculus. The sequence continues at coordinate 63,704,800 of NC_045796.1, read as the reverse complement.
AAAAGGCATTTTCTTTGCTATCATCATGTCAGATTTCCTCAGGTCATTACCCTCTCCTCGTCCTCAGGTCTCAGTGTGTTTTTGCAAAACTGATTTCATTAATTCTAACATTTCTGTAATTTAAAATAAAAGTGGCATAGAGGGCAGGTGGTCTTCTCTTGTCACTTGATAAATGGAGAAACTGAGGTATTCAGAAGATTAAGGAGATGGCAGATGGTTTCACAGCAGGTAAAGGGTGGAGCGGAATCTCCTGCCTGTGGCTTAAGTATTTGATCTGTTCCCAGGCAATAACACATTTAACTTTATTTCAAGAAAACAAAATGTAAATAAGCAAAAATTTAGCAAGCTCTCATACCTGGTTTCTTTTTTCCTTATATTTTGTACATACATGTATTACTTGGCTGCATTTGCAACTTACATACTTAAACTGAAGATGGCTTGCTGCCTCCAGGATTTGTATATTTTTCTAAACTGGACATTTTTGAAAATAACAAAACCTAGAGTCAAATTCGGTGTAGTCTGGCTCAGTTGTCCCCAGCAGGGTCAACTTGGTGTTTTCTGCTGCACTGATGATTGACTACAGGGCTATGAATTAGAACACATGGGTAGAGATAGAGGGTTTCTATTAAGACATCTCAATTTTTATGTAAATGCAGAAAGACTGTATAGAAATTAAAATATATATTCTATAAATATTCAGCTATTTTAAAATATATTTATTTGCCTCATTAATATTTGCAACTAAGGAACAATAATAAAAATCAGTTAATTGAAAAATATAGAATGCTGTATATGTGCCAAAAACATGCTTCTGTCAACAAAGATTTTAATACTATGTAAGATCCTATTTTATTTGATAATAAAATAAATAGTAAGAAAATCATTAGGCAAAAAAATAAATAAATAAATAAATAAATAGTAATCTAGAATATAGTTCCTCCTGTCCAATTACACAGACCTTTGACAAAATTTCTTTCAACAAAATGATTAGGAAAATGTATAAAGATCCAATTCTTACTAATACTGGAATAATTCATCAATTTAAATTGTTAATTTAAATGTCAGAACTGGAAATTTACACAAACAGAACTTCACAAGAAAACAGAATTGTTTCATTTTAGTAAATAAAGGCTAAGAAGGAGAAATCATCATTTAACAGCCATCTTTCACTTTCTGGTTATTCTGTTGAGGTTTATAAATTGTAAGTTAAGACTTTCTTTAGCCACTATGTCATCAAGATCACTTAAACAAGCAAATTAAATCAGATCTGTTTTGGAATTGACAAGTTCTTTTTAGCTTGTCTCATGATGTTATATTTGTTTTTCTGAAATAAATTTATCAAACTTTTAAAGCCATATAAAAAATGGACTCATATATTTGATAGTCTAAGCTTATGTATTTTTATATCATGTGTATGACTGAAAACATTTACTTTAAAAATATATTGAAGACACATAGTGTTAATTTTACTGTTAAAAAAATGTTGCCACATAATTCAACTTTCTTAGGTGGAATACTAGAGGCATTGAAATCTGATTAGAACTTTCTTCTAAAATCTCATTTTTTTATCTTATACGACAAAGACTCCTTTGTCTTGCTCATCCTTTGGCAGACATATTATTATAAGTTAAGGGGATAACAGACATATTTAAGTTACTACAAGTATTATTTGTTTCCACAATTGCCATAAAAGCAGGTTTTTACATATTACCTAAGCACTTTTCTATCGATTAAAACATGTAATATTTAATCTTAGAAAAACATATTAACATTGGAGTAAAATTTAACGTTTGTTGCGAATATAATTATTTTGCAGATTTAGTATGAATTTATTAAAATGATAACTGTGATGTAAAATTGAAATAGGAAAATTGTGGTTAAAGAATCAAATGGAAGAAACCTAGAGTAAGAGATTAAATTTATGGATAATTTCTTAATCATAGAAGACATTATTAGAAACTAAATTTGTGATGAAATCTGTGTGAAAAAATCGGAAATAAAGTAAAATGCATTACATAAAAATAAATGCTGATTCAAAAGTGATTGCTAAAAAGCGTATTGGCATTATAGAGAAAATAAACCTGAAAGAACAGCTCCAATTCTCTCATCTATTCAGACATTTTGCAAAGTTTTGACATTGAAACATTCACATTTAAAAACAGAGGTGAACCTCACTGCATAGAAAAAAATCATAGAGATTTCAATTTATTAGACAGTCTGACCATGCATCTGCAAGATTTTTTAATATTTGACATGTGTAAGAGAAGTAGATATCTGAATTTTTTATGTCAAGTTGCATTGCACAAAGAACAATCAGTTTCGTGTTCATCTCACATGTGTGGCAGGCCTCAGTGAAGACAACTGGAGCTAGAATAAGAGATTTCCAGCATTTCTTGAAACAAAGCAAAGTAAGAAAGCTCAAAGCTTATGCAGAAAATGTGACATTTGCCTCAAGTTAATGACCTCACTCCCTGTGTAGCTATAAATAGTAACAACAATAACAAAAAGAGCATGACTGTTACAAGTGACATCCTTATGTGCTTTTTCTTGGAAAAAATAATTCAATTGAAAGTGAAATTTTTTTTTTTTCAGAAATCACCCAAAAGACATATCAAAAAAAAAAAAGAACCAAGAATCTAATCTTGAAAGAGCCATGTATTGGGGGAATCTTTGTTATTTCCTAAGACAGTTTTTACCTTTCTTCCTGTGTGATCTAGATGCAGGTTAAAAAAAAAAAAAAAAAAACAGCTTGAAGAGTGCTAATTAGAACCAATTATAATTTCATTGACCTACCACGGCTCACTATGTCCTGGTGAAAAAAAAAAGATCATTTTGCTTTATGCACATGTCTGATTGGGGAAGCTTAATATTCAACACATGTGCAAGAAGTAATCAATTAAACAGCAGTCTAAAGAGGACAATAATCCGTGCAATTCCTTTTTGTTAATTTCTAGTTAATATGATTATTAAAAAATACAATCGTATTTCAAATGGGACCACTTAATTCATCAAGCTAGTAGTTATCTAACTGGTACGTAAAATTGGTTTTCATGTCAATAAAAGGATAGAAAAAAGTTTCTATATTATTTATTCCTCATGAAATCATAAAGATGACTCCGCTAGCAATGAAGAAGAAAGTTCCTTTGAATCAATTCGGTTCTCCAGGAAAGTAATTCAATTTTAATGTAACCTACACTAGTTAACAAAAGGTATTTCATGGGCTTTGGTTAGAAATGCAATACTGTAACCTAGAATTACCTTACATCTAAGTTTAGCAACTGCCATTTTCATACTGTGCTTTATGCAGCTTAAAAAGTTGTCTACTCCCATCTAGTGGTCATACGGTTAAATGTCCTTTCAAAAATTAGCAGCGTGAATGGTCTGTATTAAGGCAAGTGGAACTGCTGTTTTATTGTCAGAATTAAATAATTAATGCAGTTAACAACATCTGCATAGATTAAGTAATTCAGGCTCATGGGCTTTGTTGATAGCAGTAATTTTAAAAGCAGCATAAAATGGTTTTAGTCTGATTTATGGAGCATGGCTCATGCTGCCAGAGCCGCATGGAGCTCATTGACTGAAAAACTCCCAGGATCACTCAGGAGAATTGCCATAGTTCTATAGTCAACAATTTCTTATGAATATTTTATAAAAATATCTATGTATAGAGGGAAGGAAATTTCAAGCAATGAGGTCCTCCGTGTACAGAAGAATTCCAGAATATAAAAATAGATGATTCATCTCTTGAAGTCCTTGTAAAAAAAGTTGACTGTCAGTTTTCAAAATAAGAAGTACTCTAAAATTTTTATAATGTAATCTTGATTTTTTTGGTATCAAAATACAGACTAGAATAACATTTCTTGTATTGGTGATATCTGCCTTTCCAAAAACAAAAAAGAAGTAAAAGCCAAAAAGAGAAAGCAAATTGCCTTTCATTTTTTATGTGTTTAAAAACAAAATCTTACACTAACGTAGCAGCTTGTGGCTTGGTGCTGATTTAATGATGTATATTCACACATGTTAGGTTAGTTGAGACCAAGTAGAGTTCAGCTACCTGCAATTCTGAAGACACAAAAAGACAATTCAGGCATCTTCTTTGGCATGGAAGTGGGGCTGGAAAGGATTGACACAGAGGGGAAAGATTGCTCTATTTCAAATGACAAGATCAAATCTTTGTAGTATCTATGCAATTTCTACAAGATAGCCCCTCACTCTGCTTTAGTTAAGTATAGAGATGTGACTGATTATGAACTAATTACCCAGCAGAACTGATCGGCTTATTTTGACTCACTAAAACGTATTGAGCATTTATATACAAATACTGAATTAGTTTTTCTACAAAAATCCAGTGTCTGTGTCTCCAGAGAGAGAAGAGAAGCATGTATCACAACTCCAAACAAAGGAATGGTTGAGTCATAACACAGGCTAGGAATTCAGAGAAAAGTAAGGGACCACAGCAGTAGAGAAAGCTTCCTGGGAGTGGAAGGATTTGATCTGGGGCTTAAAGAATGAGTATGATTTGTGTAAGAAGCCAGAGCATAATGGTTTCAATAGCAACAAAGCTGTAAAGTTTAAAGTGAATTAGATATGTTTGAGGAAGCGCTGGTAGATTATTCTCTTAAGAATGAAGAGAGTTCATGCCCCATGCCCAGGAACAGTGGGAGAAAGGGTTAGAAAAGTCATCTGGGACAGACTAGAAAGGGTCCTGAATGCCTTGTGACACCAGAAAGCTGAATAGGCTGAGGCTGGTGTACAACTTAAATAGGAGAAAAATGCAATACATAAATCCTTGCAAGATGACTAGAAAGAGAAAATATTAGCAACATGTTTACTCATATTAACACCGTGAAAGTTGTCCCCGTGGTTAGTTGATCAAGATTAATTGAAAACTTATATTAGGGAATTTACTTATTGATTTATTCATATATGCATCAGATTTTTTTTTTTGCGTCTACTATGTGTCAGGCACTGATGTGAATATTTCTGTAAGGTTTATATTTAAGTGCTATTTATTAAAAAGATTTATGTTGGAAACTGTATATTAATGGCAATATGTAATTGGTTTTTTTCTCATTTCTAGAAGGCAATGTAAATACTTAAATAAGTATTTTAGTAGTTTTAGGACTGAGTACTAAACCTAATGTAGGTTTCTTATATATAATTTATAAAATTCTTTTTTCACACTATTTTCAGTAGGTTGCCTGCTAGATAGAAGCACCACCCAAAACAAAGAAACATAGAACAATTATAAGGAACTGAGATAATAGAAGGAGCAATGAGTATAAATCATTTTGAAAGCAACCAAATTGTCTCACAACTTGGAAAACTATGTCAACCAGTGACTCCTAACAGCACAGCTAAGATGAATAATAAATCAAGCTTAAAAAAAAAAATACAGTACAAATTGATCCGTTTGTAACTTTTTGCATTTCAGACTGTTCCTCCACTGCCATAGATAAATAAGAAATATAAGAAATATTTTTAAATAGCCCTTACATATAAACTTTGTATAAATGGTCATATATATGTCACATATCACAATGCATAGGTAGATGAATAAGAGATAAATATAAAGAGAAAGATAAAATTGATGTATTTATATAGGTATATGAAATCTCACTAAAATATATATAAATATATAAAATGAGCAAAATATAATTTTAAACTATATCCTTTGGGAAGAAGAACTGAATTTTTCAGTTTCCAGTTTGTAAAATATAATAGTATAGAATTTTTTTCGACAAGCATATTTTGTAAAATAAAATATTAGGTAAGTTTCACCACGATAATATCTTACATTTTTTGGCTGAATGATCTTACTAAGCTCCTGAAAGGCATAACCGTTTTCTTTTGCTGATCAGTCAAGAGATATAGGATGATCCAAGGACTTTGATGTGCTTTTATCAAGCTACATCAAGCCTAAAATCAACTCCATCAGACAGAAAGATTTTTAAATTTTTGTTTTCTTAGAATAAAAAGAAAGCATATGACTTTGGGTTAAGAAAAATAAAATACAACCAAAACAGGGAAGTTAGCCTGCAACAGATAGGTGAGTCAGAAAAGTGAGGTCCTGCACGATGAATCATTCAGAGTGGCATTTTATTTAGCTGTTCTATTTCAGCCTTATGTCCCGCCCCCCTTTTTTAATATCTTACCAAAGAACAAAGGTGATCAAAAGGAAAAGCAATACAGTCATTAAGTGGTAACTGATAGAAGAGGCTTTGGGGTTAAAATTAATAAAACCAGCATGGTGTATATTAAGACTGTATAAATATTTAAGGAACTACAGCCTACTTGGAGATGTAAACCGATTAGCAAAACTACTTAATCTAGAGATGCAAATGTTTCAGGTAGATAAAATAAACACAGACTGCTTGTTGGAAACATGATCAGTTTTCATTCTGGGAGTGCTTTATTTCATTAAAGTTTTAATTGTTAAAATAAAGTTCTTTTGATGTATTGTGTAAAAGGTTTTATGTTGCAGCTAATGCAATTTAGGAAATAGAATCACAAATAAAATCATTGCACATGTTTTTCTTTTCTTGTCAGGTCCTGTATTACAGTGCAAGTTTGGCCTTTCACATTGAAATTAAAGGAAAACTATGATACAAGGAACCAAAGATTCATCCTTCAGGATTATCTTTGCTAGTGATATTAATACACAAAAACTTGTCTACAGGAAGGCATGTATTTAAAGGTAAAATATTTATTTATAACATTTCAAATGATATACAAAGTAATTTAAAAAGTATTTAATGAAAATAGTTCTAAATCACTATTGTTTAATCCATTTTCTCTCTCTCATAAAACCTAGTACACAATATGTTGAATTAAAGTTTCAGTAATTAATGTTAACTATCTAGATGAAAATTTAAAAATAGAATTATTGACTAAATGCTTGTAAATATATGCACTCTTAGATTTATTTAGACAAAACATCTAGTAATTTACTGGTATTTTCTAATTTTTATCTGAACCCTATTATATCACACAGCCTTGACAATGTTTAGAATTGATATTATAATATAGATTGTATCCAAATGACATCAAAATACCCACCTGAATAAGAACATTTTTCCAATTATTTGGGTAAAACTAAATGTTCAAATATATTGAAATGCTCTGTTGGATCAGCAATTTCATAATCTCACAGGATTAGTTGGTATCAGGTGTACTATGAACAGAGATGTGTCTTGTATCAGAATTTCTTAACATAGATCTATATTTATGGTATTTTTATGCTGAATTTCTATGGAAACAGTAATTCTTACCAGTAGATTGGATCTATGTAGAATATATACCCATATCCAGGCCAGTGCTTTCAAGTCCCTATTTGCAATTTTAAATTTGTATTTGTGGAAATACTGAATACATGATTTGAACAGGGAAAAAAATGATAGAATAGACCATAATGCTGAGTGAATAAATCAAATCTTTCCTAACCATTGCCAGAGTGCTGGGGAGAAGTACTCATAAATGGGGTTATAGTCAGAAGACTTTCTCTCTAACTGATATTAGGTACTATGTGGGTCAACAAACAAGCCAAGACAATGATCCATCAAGAATACCTTGTCCCAAATATGTCAAATATTTAAGTTTTGTTTTTCTTGTTCTTGTTCTCCACATCTTCTCACTGGCCTACTTTTCTTACTTAAGGAAAAAAAAAAAAAAAAGCCTATCCTTCTATAGAATTAATTTATAGCTCTTGGCAAAACCCAGTATCAGACTATTTTCTTGACATTATCTGTTTTATTTAATACTACCTTCAAAATTCATGTAGCTAATAGAAATAGAGAATTTTGGAGTTCTATGTTCAATAACTTGTTTTTTCATTTTAAGAAGAAATTTATAGAGAGAATTATTCAAATATTTTAGCGTTTCTAAATTTTAAATTCTGCTTCAAAGTTTCACATTACGTATATCCTGATGAAAAAAAAATGTTGATGGAAGAATATATTACTTTTGTCTACATCCAGGCTAAGAAATACATCAGTTTAAGACTAATTATTTGCAGTTTGCTTTTACACTTTTGCTTGTAAGTAGAGGCACAGATATTTGCTGACCCATTGCTTTGCCCACCACAGAAAATCACTAAATCATACAACATAAGAGCCTATGTTAAATATGTAATACATGTTAAAAAGAGAATCCCTGTTGCTTTGCTCCCAGTTTAGGAAGGCAAATCGTTATCTATCAGTATCTAGTAGATAGGGAAATGAACTTAATTCTGCATTTTACACAAAAGGCAAATTCAGAAAGTCATGATCATTTCTAGCGTCCTGAGATAAAATGTGTCCCACCAAGTTGCATGAAGTGGACGAAGCGTCTTTCTTTAGTTATAGTAACATGTACAACTCTTGGTATAAATCACAGTTCTCTCCCATCTAATCTTCAGTGAAAACACTGACAGTGAAAAGCCCCTACACATATGTTCAAAATATGAAACACCTCTATAACCTTCCCACTGACACACTTCTTGTCTCTATTGATCTATACCAACTCAATTTCCCGCCAGACACTTTTTCAAAAGTTCTAAAACATATACATGATAGAGTGACAAGGTTTGGAAACAAGAACTTGATCACTGGGTCTAATGCAGTACTCAGATCAGCTTCTACCTCTGATGCAAAGAGAGGGAGATGATTATCCAGATAACCCATTCAACAATTCCATGTGAAGTGCATAATTTTTTCTTTATTCTTTATGACAAATCACTATCCTTCTGTTGGTAGAGAAAGATACTAAACCATAATTCAGTTAGTACAGGAAAATGCTTGGAAGATCTGTATGTTGTCTACCACCACGACATTTTGCTTTGAAGCACAATTATTCCTTCTGCCATGATAAAAATTACAGCTGAGATTTTTGAGCATTTACTATGTGACAATCCCTAAAATAGAAACAAAATTTTCTAACCCAATATGTTCTCGGGTTAGACTGCAAGAACAATAAACTATTTCAAAATCCTGTCATTTTAGTTGCTTTTGTTTAAGTGCCTCTAATTAAGAGACATAAGGAAAAGGCACTGCCATTTTGTAGTTTGCTCATATTAACATACGGATAATTTAAAGATGTTTTTACCAAAAACATAACACTAATTAGTATCTCTCTCATAAAGGATACACTGCTTTAGTATTCTAGGGTCACAATAATTTCACTGATAGTTTTAGTAATAAAAAAATTATAATTGTCAACCACTTAAAGTTTTTATGGAGCTCACATAAGCCCTGGGAAATTCCATGAAGAGTAAACATATGTGTGAAATAGTTTCTGCCGCCATTTCAAGGAGTTTAGAGCAGAACAAGAATTGCTAAAGAAGAGTAAAATTTTTCTAAGTGAAAACTTGACCTGTGGACAATGGGGCCAAGGTGGCAGGAAAAAGCCGTATCACGTATTCTTTCTTCATATGAAATACACTTAGCCAGGAAAGTGCAATGACCACAATTAGGATAACTAACCAAAAAAAAAAAAAAAAACAACAACAAAAAAGGTGGAACTTGAGATAAGAGAGAATATTAATGTGACGAGTTTTTATGAATAGTGTATATCTCTCTTAGTATACAGTTAATAGATTTTATCTAAATTTTGTAAATCAATAGAAAGTGGTGGAAACATATTTGATTGTTAAATACAATTCAACTGTATCTAAAGGATTAAAATATTATAATAAGAAAAAATTAAAGAATATAATGGCAAAAACTTAGGGAAGTGAATCAGGTAAGGAAGTATAAGGAATTAAATTATTTCATTTTTTTTTCGATATTTCATAACAGAAAGCCTATTGAAATTATGTGAAGTTTATAGAAAAGGAATACCTTTTTAAATGTGTAATATAAAGTTATTAAGCTAAGTAGCAAAAAGTCTAAAATGAAACCTAAATTTGACTAAAGCTTCAGACTATAAAATGTGAGCTCTAAGGTCTGGTGTTAAGTAAGAGTGACCTTTGTTTTTCTTGACAAGAACAAAGAAATAAAACACTAGGCACTAGATATTTTTGACACTTTTGAGGGAATTATCTACTAGACAGTATATCAACAGGGATGAGTCAAGTGGTAAAGGATTACAGAATTTAGGTCAAGGTGGAAATGACAGAAATTTCAAGGGAACAGGAAGGCATTTTATCAGACATTTCTTCTTTCATTTTATATGATAAAAGTGAAATCTGCAGTCATTTTTAGAAGTCAAGTTTCTTTATGTTATCTTGCCCAGTTGAAAAAAAGAATAGCAAACGTATACACAAGCGTGTGTCTGCATGTGTGTATGTGTGTGTCTGTGGTGGTAGGTGAATGTGCAGTAGTTCCCAATCACATGAGGCCTGTGGAGGTAATAAGCAGGTGTCAGGGCTTGTTCCACAGCACCCTTGAGGGCATTGGAGAAAGGAAGATAATAAGCCTCTGAGAGTCTATCTCCCTGTAGCAATATTTGAATCCAATCTAATAGAGAAGGAAGGTAAAGTCAGAGATAGAAACAGGTGACATTGTGCAGAGACGTAGAACCAGCCACTTAAATCTACTTCTCTAGTGGTGCATTTTGATAGAAAAGCAATTGTTTTGAGGCCTAGAAATTATTGAGCATAAGATTTATAATAATAATTACATAGCTACCAGTTTAACCACCATCTTACAATGCTGTTTTGTTTCCTGTGAATGAATGAAATTGGCAATATGTTTTCCCAGTTGTGTCTCCAATGTCATGTCATGTAAGAACAGTGGTCAGACAGTATTTCAATCACATCCTTTAGTGATACACCAGGTAACATCGGACTATGCGAGCAGGCTGATGTGGGAATCCTGATACTGTCTCTTAATAAGCCTGGGCAAGTTTCAGTGTTCTGTGTGTCAGTTTTCTCATCTGTAAATAGAGTAATTCTGACATCATTTACTCATGCCTATCAAATGAGGTAATATACAGGAGCTATCTGGTACTGTCCATGGAATATAATCAGCACGTCATAAATAATAGAAAAAGAAAAACAACAGAGGTAGGAAGAAGGTCAGGGTGCTATTTTAATAATAACAAATAATTATGCACACACACACCATAATTTTAACTTTCTATTTCCAGAAGCCATTTCTAAACTCAAAGACTCTTTGAGCCATATTATACTTGGGTAATCTGAACAAACTACCTGTGTAAAACTTCAGTCTCCTCACCTTTGAAAGGGACAAAATGATAGTACTTAGCTTCTTAGAGTTGTGAGGATTAATTTATTAAGCACACAAAAATTGCTTAAGTAGGGCTGGAGTGAATAAGTGCTCCATAAATGTTACTTATTGGTATTCTTTGTACACATATTTTCTCCCCCCAAACCCACTCATTTTTTTTTTTTTTTTTTTTTTTTTTTTTTTATTAATTAATTAATTTTATTTTTGCTGTGTTGGGTCTTCGTTTCTGTGCGAGGGCTTTCTCTAGCTGTGGCAAGCGGGGGCCTCTCTTCATCGCGGTGCGCGGGCCTCTCACTGTCGCGGCCTCTCTTGCTGTGGAACACAGGCTCCAGACGCGCAGGCTCAGTAAGTGTGGCTCACGGGCCCAGTTGCTCCGTGGCATGTGGGATCCTCCCAGATCAGGGCTCGAACCCGCGTCCCCTGCACCGGCAGGCAGACTCTCAACCGCTGCGCCACCAGGGAAGCCCACCCACTCATTTTAATGGCACAAATTCCTCACCCCTGTGAGATGAAAAGAAGTATACAGGAAGAGAAAGAGAAAACGAATGTAATTTGGAAAGTAGTATTCACACATCAAGTTTGCTTTTCTTCCAAATTTTGGGGTTAGATCTTCTTTCCCTAATGTCATCAAATTATTTAAATAAAAAAATAATACATTCAGTAATACTGACTGAGTTCTTACCTGGAGGCATTTTGTTGAGCACTTTACTTGATATATAAGATTTAATCCTCACAACACTAGAAGGAGGTACAGTAATTTCTCCAATATCACAGAGAGGAAATTGAAGTTCAGAATTTTTAAGTAACTTGTCCAAGGTCATATATCTAGTGATTTAACAGAGCTGAAATTCAAAGATAGTTATAATTAAACACACCTCAGTTTAAGTATTTATGCTCCTGTTCAGATATTCCCAAGAGAACTCCAGTTTCCAAATAATGATGAATAAACAGGTAGCCAATGGCCAGGTAGAGGCAATTTAGGAAGTGTTTGGATGAGCCTAAGAAAGTGTCTGGCTTGCTTGTTCTCCTACTCGTAAACCAACTGTGTAATTGGTTGTTAGCCAGCAAAAGGTCTCAAACTATCTAAAAAATGATGTGAATTCTCACTGAAGGGGGTTATAAATTTTTTAATGTGTCTATTAAACTGAACCAATCCCCAAATAAACACACTAATTTTACAGAAAGTTATCAAAACCCCTAGAATTACAGAAACATTGAATATATTATATATTCCAGAACACTGCAATTACACACTTCAGTTAAGTTCTGAATAAGTAGCTTAGTATAATATTAGTATCTCATTCCTTCTTCCTTTTATAATCACTTTAAAAGGAAGCCCTGGATTTCTGGCTCTGAGCTAGAAGGCAGCTTAAATCGGACAATCAAAAGAAACCATTGTATAAAAAAGGTGGCAGAGAGGTCCACTTCCCAGACATCCAGTGATAGAGAAACCACAAATCATTCATACAGCTAAAGAGAGAAAGCAAGTAATGATCTAATTGTTCTCTGTTTTTCTTGTTTTTTTACTTCCACCTTCTTTGCTCCACTCTCAACACCATGTCCTTCTATTCAGTTCTCCATATGCATAGATTTGAGAGACAATGCTATTGCCTCCTGATTTCCTATAGTTATGTACTTGACGTGTTATAACAAAACTTAAAAAAATATCTAAGGTGAATATCATTTCTCATGAGAATCCTAAGTAATAATAGCACAAGCTAATATTCATTAAGTGATCACTTGGAGTCAGATACGTCCCTAAAAATATATCATCATCCCATTTCTTTTAAATGAGGTTTATTTTGGTATAATTGGCATATAGTAACATTCACTCGTTTCAGGCATCCGGTTTAATTAGTTTTGTCCAATCACCCCAATCAAGTTACAGAATATTTTCACCACCCCCTAAAATTCTCTTGTTCTGCTTCAGGGTCAGTTTCTCCTCCTACCCACAGTCCCCTGCAAACACTGATCTGCAGTCTATCTTTATCAATTTGCCTTATCCCATTTTAAAAGTAAGGCAACTCATTTTCCAAAGGTCAGGAGTTAGTAAGTGCCAAGTTAATTGGAACAACCGGCATTCAATTCCACATCTGTCTGACTCTGTGACTCTTACACCTATCTACTTTATGCTCTTATGTCTCTATAGTGTAATCTTCCCCATTAGTTCATTAATGGCCTTAAAGATCCTCTTTTACTATGCTTAGTTTATTTTTAAAATTAATATGATTGGATGCAGGAAATTATCTCCTAATAGTATGAGGTAAATTAAAGCATATATTAAAGTGTGGCTGTAACTCAACTACTGATTGCTAAAATTACACTAAAAAGAGGGAAAAATATAGAGTGACAATTTCAACATGGCAGAATCATTTTTGAGATATCAATTTCTGTTTTCCTCCGTATTTCCCCTTCATTCCTGTTCAAAGTAGGTGTATTCTAAGCAGTCCCTTTGAAATGTCATGCCTCAGGATGTTTTGTAGGAGGAATAGCAGAGAGTGTCAGAAGACTTTAAAAACTTGGGAACTCCGAAGAAGTGATGCCATGTGTCTGGGTAGGAGAAAGAGAAGCGCTTTGGGGAGCAAGGTGAGAGAAAGGAAGACTTTTTCCAAATTGAGGAAGGAGACAGAAGTTGAGGGGTTCAGAATAGTAAGATCTATATACCACTTAGTGGCAGCAGCCCGCAGAGCTTGCAAGCAAGCATTGATGATTCGTTAAGGAAAACAAAGTATTTAGGCACTGAGGTTTCCAATGGTATCCAAGCAACAAAATTGGTGCAGTAGTAGCCAAGCTGCCAGATTATAAATGGCCATACAAGCTGAGAAATTGTTTTCTTGTTGGCAACCTGTGGACTGACAAAAAAGCCTAACACACACTGACATTTACTATGCATTGTACACATAAACATACCTAATTTTCACAACCAAATACTATTAGGTTAGCATTAACCCCATTTCACAACCAGAGAAACTAAGACAAAGAAATACTACATTCTTTGCTCAAGATCACACAAGTAACCAAGTGGCGGAGACATGATTTGAACCCAAACAGACAGGTTTCTAGCCTGAAAGCTTATGCTGTACTGCCCAAGCCTACTGAAATTTCATTGACCTTGCTTAATGCTGGGAGAAGAGAACTAATATTGACAAATATTGGACTTTCAGGGAAGGAACTCAGATCTAGGGTCAGATTTTTATTTTAGTTCCTTAAAAGAATAGAAAAGTATGACTTTTTTTTTATCCCACTGAGTGTGTGGACATAAATATATTCTGAATACATTAGCAGTACAAAATTTTAGGGATCAGTTATGCATTACAGTGGAAGTTTCTGAAGGTAGTAAAAATTAATCACAAGGCATTCTTTGTTCATGGATTTGAAGAATTAATTTTGTTAAAATGCCTATACTACCTAAAGCAATCTACAGATTCAATGCTCTCCCCATCAAAATCCCAAATAAATGTTTTATGGAAATATTTTAAAAATCCTTAAAGTCATATGGAACCACAAAAGACCCAGAATAGCCAATGTTCTCTTGAGAACAAAACTGGAAGCATCACATTTCTAATTTCAAAACATATTGCAAAGCTAGAGTATTTAAAATAGTATGGTACTGGCATAAAGACAGACATATATACCAGAATAGAGACCCCAGAATTAAATCCACACATGTACAGTGAACTGAAATTTGACAATGGTGACACAATGGGGAAAGGATAGTCTCTTTAACAAATGTTGTTGGGACAGCTGCATATCCACATGCAAAAAATGAAACTGTACCTCATCTTCTACCATACACAAAAATTAACTCAAATGGATTAAAGACTTAAACATAAGACCTGAAATTGTAAAATGACTAGAAGAAAACATAAGGGAAAACCTTCTTGACATTGGTCTTGAAAATAATTTCTTGGGTATGACAGCAAAAGCATAGACAAGAAAAATAAAAATTAAAAAGTAGGAATACATTAAATTAAACGCTTTTGCACAGCAAGGGAAACAATCTAAAGAATGAAAAGACAACTTACTAAATAGAGAAAGTATTTGTAAACTGATAAAATTTGTCAATTTTATCTCAATAAAGAAAAGAAAGGGGAAAATAGTTTAAAGGACATAAAAAATGCAATGTTCATTAACTCATTCAACAAATATTTACTGAGCATCTACGTACTTCTAGGGTCCTGGGGACACAAAAGATAGGAGAGAGAGAGAGAAAAATCCCTGCCCTCTTAGGTCTTTACTTGAGAGAAGACTATCAAGAAACACAAGAAATTTCAGATGCCGGCAAGTGTCATGGAGAAAAAAATATTTTTAGGGAGTACTACATATATACGAGAAGGCCTTATTGATAATGTTATTGTGAGGAAAGAGTTAACACAGCAAGTCTGATTGGTCAATCTTTGAATGGCTCCAGGGGTATCTGCAAACAGCATTGATTCTTGCTCAACACCCCGGGCTGTGATCCAGAGAATGTTCTCTGTTGTTGATTAATAACGTTGTTGCGGGTATTCAGAACAATGGGACATGCTTCACCAGCTTGTCAGGACTTATCAGGATTGTTTTGTGCGAACATCCAGATTGGTGATACACCTGGCTTTATTGTTGGAGTCTTGAGTTTCCATTACCATGTCACATGACCAGCTCAACATAATAGCCCTGAACCTGGAGACTGAAACTGGCTTCCCTCGGCAGAGACGCTTCACATGTGGGCCTGGCTATGTTTGGGGGAAAATGATGGTGTTTTGAAAATGCTCCTATAGATTGGGGCTGGGCACTGGAGGAGGGGACTGTGTCCAGGTCACACTACCTTCTGTGCAAACTAATTTTTACCTACAGTTCTTTATAGCATTCTGGGTTTACCTCTCACGTTAGTTTGAAGTGACCATGACCCCTCCTACCAGCCTGCCATTATTGATTAGACAAGGGTGGATATTGGCCCTCAAATGGATCTGATTGATTCTTTCTCCTAAGAATTAGGATTTAGGACAGCATGAGTCAGAGCAGTTAAGATTTGAGGAATAGAGACTGGGGGGAAGCATATATCTATAAATTGAAAGGCTATTTTCTGAAAACAAAAGTAGAAAATCTAGACTGCAGAAAAAGAGAAGAAGGAAAAAGATGCAAAGAGAAGTAAATGGGAAACCAATCAGCCTGAACTTCTGGGGCTCATAAAAGCAGACAGGTAATTCAAGTCCCTGGTCAGATTCAGCTGTATCTTTGGCTTGGATCTTATGACAATTCTGTATCTATTCAGTAATTTCCTAGCTAGTTTAAATGAGTTTCTTTTCCTTAAAATGGTCCTTAAGACAGCCCCCCCGACCCCTGCGCCCCCTGCGGAAGTGGAAAGAACATCCTCCATAACATTTTGAGACTTGTCTATCAGTATTTTTCAACTAAATCACCTGGGGAGCTGTTAAAGTGCAGGAGGTTTGGAGTGGTGCTGATTTTCTGAATGTTTATCAAGCTCCCGGGGATGCCAGTGATGCTGGTTTTTGGACCCCTCTCTAGAGGGATCTAGAATTGAATTTGTAGCACAGTGGGTATAAATGGCTACCAAAGAGTTTTAAAATTAAGTTTGGACCCAATTTCTGAATGATTGCATATACTATGCCAAAAGATTACAGATTCTTCTACAGGATATAGTATAGTACCAGTGGCTTAAAAAAAAAAAATCAAAACATAGTTGTAGAAAGATAACACTAACAGCAAAGTGGCGAGTGGAAGGGATGGAGAAGTGACAGAGAAAAATAAATCAAATAGGAAAATATTTTACAGGAAATTATTGAGAAATACTTGTTTTTATGCCTCATAAAGAATAAAGCTTGGAAGACTTATTTGAAATTTCAGACTGAACACAAGTTTGATGTTTATTTTCTACACTTGAAAAAAAAAAATCCCTGGCTGTTTTTCTTCAAATGTTTGCAGGTGTGGATAATTAAAATACCACACTTTCATTTGATTGTATGAGCATTCTCATGTCTACAAGTGATTCTAATCAACTTCACTAAATGTCTGGGGGAACCTCTATAATTAACAAAACTTTACATACAATCACTAGAGTTTAGAATTATAATTTATGTTACATTTCTAATTAGTATTTTTATCCCCTTGAACTTCTATTTTTCTTGGGGAACCAGAATTTACAAAATGATCAAAATACTTTTCATTATTTTAGATAAAATGATTTAGGAATGAATAGAAAACAGTCAAATATTTCAAATAATAAACCTATGCCCACATGTAATGATTGATTAGATGAAATGACATTCAAGTTATTTGTTCAATTTCATTGTCTATTAGATTTTCAGTGTTATTTTTATATGAATAAATCTTCCTTCATCTTGTAACTGATACATCTCATCTGAGTGCAGCACACTGGGTGGCTCTGCTAATGCTCAAGATGGATTTAGGCAACTTTTCTATCCAATCAGTACCTGGGAACATGTATAATGCATAATACAGCTCAGCAGTGAAGAGAAAAGCTTTGGAGTTATAAAGACCAAGAATCAAACATTTACTTTATTTCCAAGGCTTAGAGTCATCAAATATAAATTGAGGTAATAATTTCTTTTTTATAGAATTGTTGAGAATTATATGAGGCAATATACACACAGATGCATACTATATCCTAAAACACATACTTGCTATTACTATGATACTTGTATGAATGGACATTATTCCTTTACACTAAAAGGCACTATGGTAATATAATTATTACAATCATGTTACTTAAAATTTTTAATTTATTTCAAATTGCTCAATTTGAAAGAAATAAATAGCACAAATGGGTCATAAAAATTCAAATATTGAATTTTGGAGGACAGTTTAATAAAAATGAACTAATTAAACCTGAATATTTTTACTCTGAATCCAGTGGAACAATGTATCTCAAACCAGAAATATTCCACGGCCAAACCTCCCCAAATTCTCAGTCATAATTTTGAGCTGATGTGTAGGTACCTGCATTTTATTTTTTATATTTCTTATTGGAGTATAGCTGATTTACACTTTTGTGTCAGTTTCAGGTGTACAGCAAAGTGAATCAGTTATACATATATATATACCACTCTTTTTTAGATTCTTTTCCCATATAGGCCATTACAGAGTATTGAGTAGAGTTCCCTGTGCTACACAGTAGGTCCTTATTAGTAATCTATTTTATATATAGTAGATGTACATGCCAATCCCAATCTCCCAATTTATCCCTTACCCCTTGGTAACCATAAGTTTGTTTTCTACATCTCTGACTCTATTTCTGTTTTGTAAATAAGTTCATTTGTACCCTTTTTTTAGATTCCACATGTAAGTGATATCATATGATATCTGTCTTTCTGTGTCTGACTTACTCAGTATGACAATCTCTAGGTCCATCCATGTTGCTGTAAATGGCATTATTTTGTTCTTTTTTATGGCTGAGTAATATTCCATTGTATACATGTACCACATCTTCTTTATCCATTCATCTGTTGATGGACGTTTAAGTTGCTTCCAGGTCCTGTCTATTGTAAATAGTGCTGCAGTGAACATTGGGGTGTATGTATCTTTTCGAATTATGGTTTGGAATCTGCATGTTAAATGAATACACCAAGTAGATTCTGAGGCAAGTAATTCTCCAGCCACACCCTGAGACACACTACATGAATCTGAGCAAAGGGCAGATGCTAAGCTTTGTTCATCTCTTCACACTCCGTGCCTGACTCTGTCCCTAATATGCACTAAGTGTTCGATAAATAATGATGAAATAATATGATAAATAATTAACATACCAAAACCAAACTGATTGATACTGTTACCATTTTGGTAATTATTGCTATTCAGAGTTGCAATTAAAAATTTTAATTTTTATTCTGACTTGTGAGAGTGGACGGTTATATTCCAGTTAATTGTTGTGATCTGTAACAAAATGGTGATAAAGCCAATTTATTTATTTAAAATACAAGGACTTCCCTGGTGGTCCAGTGGTTAAGACTCCGCACTTCCACTGCAGAGGGTGTGGCTTCTATCCCTGGTGGGGGAGCTAAGATCCCGCATGCCACACGGCGTGGCCAAAAAAAAAAAAAAACCTAACGCAAACTGGCATTCACAAAAAAGGACTTTAAAAAAAATAAAATAAAATATGAAAAACTTGAATGTGTTGTTTACTTATATTTATACTTAATCTCAGACCCTTTTCAAACATTTGAAACATCAAGACATGAAATTAGAAACTACCTAGTTTCAATACGTGACTCATATTCACCTTGTCCCTGAGAATCAGTTTTGCTTTCCAACTGATACAAAACAGAAGGCTAGTCTTTTGTTTCCCCTTGTCCAGTGAGCTTTAAGCAGAAAAAGTGTGAACAATTACACCTGAAAGTTGAAAAAGGAAAGGGTGCAAGCTAACAGAAGGAACTGCCAGATAAGCAAGCAATTAATCAGGATAACAATAAGAGACAAGATTATCTGCATTACAATCGACAAATGGAAAATGAGCCTGAACATAAATTAGGCTTGGCTATGGTATCAAAATCTGACTTTTAATGAATAAATGTTCAGTTTGTCTCCTGAGAGTGATCAGTATTATATTTGAAGATAAAATTAAAATTTTGGTTTTCAATGTTTAAAATCAAATATTTTACTTAAGCAGCATTTACAAATTTATAAAAATACTAAATTTCAAATCATATGTTGGAAAGGACTCTAATACCAGCCCTGAATCTGATAACATTATGAACTTGGACAGATATTTAAATGCCAAAGCCCTGACTTTATTTTTACCTGTATATCTCACAATGTTATTTTGATATCAAGTTTTTAAAAGGTATGTCTGTGAATATGCTTTAAAAATGATAATTGAATAGGGAAACACCAGGTGTCATCTTTAATATTTTCTAATATCATCATAAGTATAACAATCCCCAGTGCACATTTATTCATGTTATTTTTGAGATTTTCATTGCCCTGTGACTATATTTTGTTAATTATTTCTACAGAAGATATATAAATTAGATGTTGGAAAGATCAGGACAAGTTTTTGAGGAAGTATTTTGAATTATGTGTAAAACTGGGGTATTAAAAGTAGATGGTTGAGCACACAAAGTTCCAATAAGGGGTTTAAGTTTCAGAGAGACTTCTGGTCACTATGGTCCACCAAGCTAATAAAAGTAGTCTCTTGTTGAATGCCAAAATAATTCAAATACACAGTAGAGTTTAAAAAGAGGAAAAGACAATCTCTACAATCTCAATGATAAGGAAAGAATTCAAGGCTGGAAATTTCATCAGGTACTGAACCGAATAGATCATATAAGTTACTGGAAACTGTTATCACCAAAAGGTTACATGAATTCTCACAGGTGCCTGGTTGTAAAACCATTTTAAAAATACTTTTCCTACTCTTAATTTTATGGGAAGAAATAAAAGAAGCATCCAGTGAAAGATGAGACTCCAAGCTGTTACCATTAAATATGGAGTCTAAAATCATATTATCTAATTAGACATACAAAAAAGTCAGCCCCAATATTGATCTAAAAACTGGTACAGGATGGATGGCATTCAAAAACTCATGATGAACATGGAGAAGCCCCATTGGAATACCACTGCAACTTAAAGCAAGAGGAAATCACCAGAGCAAACAAGTGACTTACACTGGGGATAAGATAACAAGAAGCAAATTGCCCAGAACAGAGAGTAAACAACTATGAGAAAAAGAAAAAGAGCATAATCAAAGAGATCAAAAGAAAAAACTCATACTTTAAGAATGACAGAGAATAGAACCACCCAGGGGAATTTTAGCACTTTGAAAATGTTCAAAGAAAGGATGAGAAGAACTATAATCCATACAGGAAAAAAATAGTTCATTCTGGGAACTACAGGATGAACAAACAAAATTTATAGGATGAAAATTAAAGGCATTGATTTTTTTTTTAAATTTGTTAATAGTTTCTATGGGTAGAATAGACAAAACTGAAGAAAGAATTATATAATGGGAAGTTAGATTTAAAGAAATAGAAAAAAATACAACGTAAATAAGACCTTGGAAAATATAAAGGAACTCTTAAGAGACATTAAAGAAAAGTTAAGAAGTTTCAACGTATAACTGATAAAGAGTTCCAGAAGTAGAGAATAGAGTTAAAAGGTGAGAGGATATTTTCAAAGCCATAATAAATGAAAAATTCCAGAATTTATAAAGAAAAAAATATATATACATGAGACCTCAGAATGAAAAGCACACAGAAAACCAATCAACATGTATAAATAATAAGCCCATATCTGTTTATATTATAGTGAAAATACAGAGTATAAGATATAAGGAAAAAATCTTGGAGAGGTACCAAAGGAAAAAATAAGAAAAAAAATGATTATTTTCAAAGAAATGATAATAAACTTTATTGCAGAGTGCTCAGCAAAACCTTTGAAGTTAATATACAGAGTAATAATATCCTCAAATTATTTAGAGAAAATAGTTGTCAGTCTAGGAATCCACACTAGGTTAACAATATTAATACTAAATTAGATAAATACTATTCACATGTGAAGTCTGAATGAATATTTTTCAGACATAAAAGCCAAAAGTTTACATTTCACACACTTTCACTGAACAGAGGAACAAAGGAATACTTCAGCAAGGAAAACAAACTAAAGAAAAAGAAAGATATAGATGGAATAAACAATGATAAGCAAATAAACAGTTAAAGATTTTGGAAAATCTTATTATTTACTTCCAAAAAACAATCTACCACTAATTTTAAGGGGTTTTAAACAACAATAATGTAATTGACAGTAATAAGTTGAAAAATAAGAAGAGGAAATTAAGAGCAGTCTGTTGTGTTGTGTGCTTATAAAAGACACTTTAGACTATTCAGCAAATTTAAGTGTTTATATTAAAAAATTTAAGTGTAACCATTAAAATAATAGAGTTGGAATGTTTTTGTATTCTAAGAAATCAAACAAAAGGGAGACTAAAAAATCTATTCCAAAGGAGGAGAAGATGGGAGGAAATAAAGAAAAGCATAATAAAAACTCTAAATAATAATAATAATAATATATTTGATTTACATTTATATAAAATGCTAGATCACAAAAACAATTTATTTGGAAAAGCAAGCAAGTAGAAGAATATGTATAGAATTATGTATCTTCTTTTTTTATCTTCATGTATCAAAACTGGTAGATCTCAAAAACACCAACATGAAGAAACAACCTATTGAATGACAAGCATATCATGACATAGTATCATAAAAGACTTCAAAAGACCTTTTTCTATCTAGAGAGTCCTTGCCATTCAAAATATACACGCACAACAATCCAATATATTACTTATGGATACAAGTAACACTAGTAAAATTTTGTAACACAGAGGCACATCAATCTCAAGATAATGGTTGCTTTTGTGAAGAAAGGGGAGGAATAAGATTGAGGACAGGTACAAAGGGAACATCATCTCCTCAACTTTATCTGTAACAACTATTTATTTATAAATAATTTTGAGGTTATCAAGGTAAGATTTTAATGTTTATTAGACTTTTGGCAGTTGTTACATGGGTGTTTGTAATGTTAAGCTTCGTACTTTTCTTTGTGCTTAGATATATAATAATAATAACAAATTATAATAAAATTCTGAAATAATAATTTTACTTATATATGGAATACGGGAACACTAACATTTCTTCATAAAAGTACTGAAGTAATAGACTAATACATGTCTTCTGAGAAAACCAACACAACTATCATACTATTTTATTTTCAAATAAATAGCACAATTTCCAACTTTGAAATGACTAGTTCCAAAGGAATGTCAGACTACTTACACATGTCTAAAAATCCTAGATTTGGCTTAAATCCAGGGGTACCTGCCTATTCCAAAACTGCAGGTATTATTTATGCCATGTACATGAAGCTACTGATATGTGTCACAATTGCATTTTCCTTCTATTGTCTCAGATCAGTTGGAAGCATCTTCACAGTTACAAGGATCTGATTCCCTACCAGCTCTCTTAAATCAGGGGGACGTCAGCAGTAAAAGAAATTGCATGTCTTTTCACAAATGAAAAATTTGTCCACTGGCTTTTCACAGAGAAGTACTGTCTTCCGTGATAGATGTAAGGCTCACTAGAATTATGAGTGAGAGTGAGGGATAAAGTTAAGAAACTGTACAATTACAAGCAATAAAGGCCCAAATAAAATTGTGTTAACGAGTTTGGCCTTAATTGAGTTTTACTCCCACTGCTAAACTCTTTAATAAAATATATTGGCACATCATTTCTTTTATGATGCATTAAAATCTGTGCTACACTAAAGCGTTATTATGATACTTAGAAAATACGACTTGCTGCATTTCACAGTATTGTTTACCGTCAAAGGCATTATCAGTTGTTTGTCAGAACTCCTCAACCTGGGAAATAAGAGTTAATTTAGCGATCATATTCACAGAAATTGCCTTTTTTAATGCAAGATTTATTTGATTTTAATTTAAAATCCTTAGTGAATTTCCCAGTAGGCCTGTAATTCCACATTGGAGCACTCCATTTACATGGTGCCAAAGACGTGGAGTCAAAGGAGATGCTGTTCTGTCCAGAGAATTCCTGCCTTTCAGTGAATTTTTCAGGTTGATTACTGTATCCCAGTAATCACACTGAAGGTTTGGGAGTAACAATGTGTCATAAGAGGGCAAGTAATCCTCTACATTTGCCTTTTATTGACGCAGCTCTACCTTGGGCTCAACTCAGTCCCCAAACACCACAATCTCTAACAACAAGATCAAAAAGTCCAAGAGCAGAGAAGGAATTACTGCACTCCGCTGGACAGTACATAACAGCTTCAAGTTAGTTCAGCAAAGAGATGTGCTGGCTACTGAGATTCTTCTTAGGTTCCAAAGACTATTTCAGTTTCAACACATTAATTCTAAAGTGAAACTTCAACTTAGCCTCTTTTTCATAATATATTAAGGTGTTTTGAAATCACAAGCTTTAGACAGTAGTTGTCTGTTCACAATCCTGGGACTGCTGTTTTCTAGATTTAGAATTCTGTTAGGATTCTTTAGCACCTGGGACAGTACCCTACACATAGCTGGGTAATCAAAGTATCAAAAAATTCATGACTAGATAATTTATTTATACATGGATGAATAAATGAATGAATGAATGAATATGAATATACCTAATCTTTCTAAGCTTTACTTTCCTCGATATAAACAGGGGGATAAGATCCCTAACATGAAGTGTCATTATTAGAGAAAGAAAAAAATGTACATAAGGAACCTGGAACAAAGTAGAAGCAAAAATAATATGAAATAGAACTGGAGTACACTCCTATTACAACCTGGCTAGTTATGCACTGAATCATATTAATTGCTGGCCAAAATATTCTCCAACATGACAATGGTTCAATGTAAAATTATGTTAAATGATACCCACTAAAGCATGTTAGTACCATTTCCCCATCACTAAACTTTGCATTCAAAGTCTTGTCGCTGTCTCAATGGCATAACTTTTATAAAATGGAAAATACTAGCTACATACTGAACAATGTATTTGGGAAATCACTGAACATCACACAGCCTCCCTCTTCTACTCGCTTTGACACTGCTAACTGTGATCTTTTCACATTTTAGAGGTATGGTGAAAGTCAAAAGTTCTGTAATACTGAGATTCACTCCTCAAGAAGAAAATATATTTATTTTGTCAAAAGGATGGAATTGGCTACTTTTACAGAAGTGCTAGCACAAAGGCTGCCGGGGTACAATATCTAATAGAAAAGTAGACATTTTGTTTGTTTGTTTTGTGAGACATCATGATTTGTACAGTCACTGGGGATTAAATGGCATGCCTTTGGGGGATTATCTTTTCTTTCCTTTGTAATGGAACTAAAGTTTATGTTGGCAAACTTACTGATTGCAGTTTTCAAACTATGATCTAGAGATTAGGATATCTTTTAAAAATTAAAAAAAGAATAATATTACACCCACAAATGACTTTCAATTCATACTACTTTTTAACAGAAATTATATGGCATCTATTGCATTTTTAAATATAATAAAACTAAAGGAAATGATTATGAGATGCAGCTAATGCTTCAGCTGACTCTTACAATATGGGTGCAATTTTAATTAAAGTATAATGTCTTTAATTCAGTCAATTTTAACTTAGCTCAAAAGCATTGTGAAGACTCTTAAATGAGAAACAAACCTTATTTCCAGCTTTTAAAACTTTGAGTAATAGATGAGAAAAATTAATCAAATTTAAAATTTTATATTACATTATTAGGATGATTTTTCCATGAAGCTGATATTTTAACAAATTAGAAAGAAGCATTGTCTGTTCTCCCCTCTTCCTATGGAACGCCACATATTGCACGTTCCCTACAAAAATGCCAAAAATATAAATAAGAAAGAGAAACCCTAGATTCAATTTATTTCAAATCACTTCCTCACTTGCAAATTTTAAACTGGTTTTGTTAAATTTGAGACAATAGATTTATTTTTCAGGTGTTACAAATCAAAAATCGAATTTGGAGATGATGTTTAAAGATGAAATTCATTTCACAAGACTAAACGCTAAACAATAAAATTAGAGGTTGACCTCTTTTTCCCCCCTCTAAACTTAATTTTCTGTTAGTAAATAGCACAAGATTGGGAGCAATGTCATCACGAGCCTCTGTTCACAGGATTGATGGAGCATGAGCTGCAAAAGTTAAAGCTTCCCCATGCCAGCCTTATAATGTGGCTCAGGTGTGAATGAGTAGGTTAATCATGTGAAAACATAGTTCAATTGTGAATCAATCTCTGGCTGAGCCTGCTTGACTAGATATCTGCGGTGAAGGCTGTTGACAGCATGCTTTCTTTTGATTGACTTAAGCTGGAAAAGAAAAAAGAGTGGTGAGTTCTTGTTCTTATTCCTGTCACTGACTTCCATGCAACATTCCTAAAAACTTATGATAAATCCAGAAACAATTCCAAGAAAATTAAGATTCATACTGTCCTCTGATATTTTTCTGTTCAGATGCTCTTTATCTGCCTTACTCTGAGCCTTACAGTATCCAGAATGAAATTCACTGGGAAATTTCAGACCACATTGCTGCCTGTAGACCTAGGCCATCCTAAGTGAGACCTTCTTACATTTAAAATCCTCTGAAGAATGAAGAATGACCAAATCCTGCAAAGGGATTTTTTAAAAGTTCCTTCAACTAACCTTTGCTGTCCTCAGATCCAGGTAGAATAACATCAAATTCACTGAGGGATTGAGATTTAAAGGAGCCCCTCCTCCAAGACCAGTATTCCTTTTGCTGCTTAGATTTTAGCATTTTCCATCCTCAGGACAAAGAGAATTTACTTTGCCCTTCACCTCATAAAGGGCTTGCATTATTTGTGTACATGTCAAGACATGTTCTTTTCATCTTTTTATTTAATACAGGGCAGACATAAATCCCTTTTAAAGATTATATCATATGTCACCTTTTTTGTAAAACCTTATCTACTCCCCATGTCCTGGAACCTTGTAGACACTCAGAACTATTAGTGGCATGAATGAATAAATGAATGAATGAATCACTCTCTACTTTATAAAAACTGCATTTATAAAATGCAGTGTTTTTGTGTGTTTTTTTTTTACTAATCATGTATTTATTTATAATCTCTATTAAAAAACTTTAAAACCTTGATGTATTTACTGGAATATTACCAATATCACTATTTCTGGCTCATAATAGACACACATTAATGTTTGGGAAATGAAGGAATAGGCAATCAATACTAAAACCACACTCAAATATATAATCTATTAAATTACAAAAAATGTATAAAATAGATGATTGTTAATGAGCATGGAAACGTTTATTATTTTTTTTTATTACTGTATAACAAATTACCACAAATACAAAGGCTTAAGACAGCATGTATTTACTACTCACAGGGTCTGGGGTTCCAGAGTCTGGGCATATCTAGCTGGGTTCTCAGCTCAGTGTCTTCCTAGGCTGCAGTTTAGGCTAGCTGTTAGCTAGAGGCCTCTCTCAGCTCCTTGCCATGTGGCCCTCTCCAAAATCCTCTCAGACCACCTCACAACACGGCAGTCATACTTCTTCAAAGCTGGAAAGAAAGAGTTTCCCTCTTCAGGAAGTGTCCGGTCCTTATTTTAAGAGTTACCACTTGATTAAGACAGGCCTAACATAATATCCCTTTTGGCTGACTCAAAATCAACTTGTTTGGGACTTTAATTACATCTGCAAAATTCTTTCAGCTTTGCCATCTAATTCAGCCTGATCATGAAAGTAATATCATATTTACAGATTCTGCCCAAATTAAAAAATAAAAAAGGAAGATAGTACTGACTATACTCCAGATGATCTTGAAGTCACCTCAGAATCCTGCCACAAAAATGTGAGACTAGAATTTAAGGTTTGAGTACATAGAACATGACCCGCTATCATAAATGTTCTGGTTTTCCCTCCAGGCAAAGAGTAGGTTTCCATTTCCCAGCAGATCCTTCTTTGAAGTTAGAGACAGCTATTGTTTAATCTTGGCAATGAAATGAGAGTCAAAATGCACACATCACTTCTACAATAAGGCTTTAAAAACCAGCACACAGTTCACCAGGTTCCTTTCTCCTGCCTCAGTGATTGTGAAAGCTTGTGTTGAGATGAGGCCTCCCAGCCTCAGTCTCAGCTTCCCTCACTTAGTCGGTCAGCTTCCCTCATGAGTGATTATGCATGAAGTCTTTCTTCCAACTGACATTGGAAATGCAGAGTGGGTGACAAACGTTTGCTGCGTTAAATCACTAAAATCCTGAGGATCTTTGTTACTAAATGACAGTTTTGCCAACCCTGAATTATCTGTGTACCACTTAGATTTCATAGTTACTTACAGCCACAAAAAAACCCAGAATGCTTTCTAGAAGTCTAAGAGGGGACTAGTAATGAGAATATCTCGATAAAGCAAAAAGGACCAATTTTACTAGGGAAAGGAGCAAGGTATTGGAAGAAAACTGTTGAATAAACGTCATATTATGAGGGACTTAGAGTAAAATGTAAAAAACGAGCATATAGATGTCATTTGGTATGCTTTAAGATAAGATTATGGAGTATGGGGTCAGTTGGGTATAGTAATACATGGGGCAGTTCAAAGAAAAGGAAAATTAATACCGTTCTTTATCATATGGTAGAATTAATATTGTTCTGTATCATATAATTGCATCTTTAAATTATTGTTCCCCAAAACATGATTTATAAAATTCGTTAAACTGTCTTCCTATCCAATCATTTTTGTGTGTAATGTGATTTTGAAATTACATGATGCAGTTGTCCATTATTCTTCTAAAACTCTAAGATGAGAAGGAAGCTATTTTCTAGCTAGGGTTATCTAGAATTAAACAGTAGAAAAAGAAATCAAGAAAATAAGTGGTCTGGATGTCACTGATTAAGGACTAGTGTATAAGAATTGTTTACTTCTCCTTTTCATGGACTACCCTTATAAACAATAGATCTGCTATCCCTCAACCCTGTCACTAAAAGTAATTATAGAAATAAACATTAAATAATATGAAAAATAATAGTGGATAGGGATCCAGAAGAGCCAGATTCTAGAACTGTCATTACTAAGAAATATATAATCTTATATAAAATAAATAATTCTCCTGTGCCTTTTCTTTCCCTATACACTGGTACAGATATGATTATTTGATCTGAGGTTTCCTTTCACATCTGAAATTCTGAAGTTCTACATATAAAGTAGTTTCACATAAAAAGGTTTAGGTGAAAAAATAGATGGAATCTGGGCCTCAAAAATTTTTTTTAAAGATTTCAAATTACTTTTAACTTTCTGTACTCTTTGTTTTCATATTTACTCAATATGGTCATACTTAGGCCTCCTAGGATCTTCAGAGTCTTTTACCCTCCTTTGTGTCTTATGAGTCAAATCCTGCGTGGTTAGAAAATTGAAAAGTCAATAATATTACGTATAATAAAAACTTGGCTGACAGCTACATTCAGTTTATTACTCATCTAGTCTATTGACAAAGAAAACCAAAAACCTATTCATCAACACCTATAATGAACATATAGAAAGGTATTAGAACTATGTTTACGACACCCGTAAAACAAAGTTACTACCCAAATTCTGTAGTTTGTAAAATTATTTCTTCCTCAAAGTTGATTTATAAAATCTCTCAAACTACTCTGCTCTCCATTCATTTTTGCAAGTCATGTGCTTTAGAAATTATGTGATGCGGTGTGTTCACCATCCTTCCAAAAGTCTAAGATAAGAAGGAAGCTGTTTTCTAGCTATGAATATCTAAGAACTTTTGCCTTTACACCAGGACACTAAAGCCTGGGAAAGAGAGAGGCCCTTTTTTTTTTTTTTTTTTTTTGGTATATGGTTATGATAACATAAACGTGTGGCTGTACTTTGGGTTATTAAGTTCAAGTTCGGAAGACCAGAATGGCTCCATCTCTAGGTTCCAGGAATGAACTAAGCTGGCTTTGACTTCCCCAGGACTGGCTGTAAGCTCTCTTTCTGGCTGGGCTTACACAAAACCCAGTTTCTCACAGTTATGTTCCAAGATATTACACCTATGTCCTGAATGACAATTTCAAAATTCAGAACTCCAGAAGAGGCCTTATATAGAATTTTCCTTTACCCCTCTTTCTTCCTTCAGCTATCTTGTTATTTTTGGCGATTATTTCTTCATAAGGACAAATCCTGTTGCAAAATAATTTGCTGTCAAAATAACTTGTCTAGCAACTAGAAATCTAAAATTTAACTGGCGAAAGGCAAAGGGACAAAAAAGTGCACGTTGCCAAGTTAAAAGATTTTCTTTTTCTATTTGGCATTAGTTTGATAAGAAATGTATAACTTTTAATAATTACAAATTTTATTTTAATTTGTATAATATTGCATCAGTTTTCATGCAATTACGAGTTACATGTGCACCACAACCAAGTGCATTTACAACCACGTTCCATAAATGTTTTAAATTTAGTAAGTACAGTGTTTCTCTATGATGCTGTGAGCTGCTAAACTTTTAATCCACATTATCACCACAAAAGTCTCCCCATCTTAAAACTTAGGTTCTTTGTGTTTTTGATATTGAATTTCATGAGTTACTCATACAATTTGGAAATCATTCATTATCAAATATATTGTTTCCAAATACCTTCTCCCATTTAGTAGATGGCATTTTTGTTTTGTTGATAGTTTCCTTCACTGTGCAAAAGCTTTTCAGTTTGATATAGTCCTACTTGTTTATTTTTGCTTTTGTTTCCCTTGCCTGAGGAGACATACGCAAAAAAATATTACTAAGACCGACGTTAAAGACCATGCTGCCTATGTTTTCTGGTAGACATTTTATGGTTTCAGGTCTTACACTTAAGTCTTTAATCCATTTTGAATTTATTTTGGGGCATGGTGTGAGAGAGTAGTCCAGTTTGATTCTTTTGCATGTAGCTGTCTAGTTTTCCCAACACCATTTATTAAACAGCCTATCTTTTCCCCACTGTATATTCTTTCCTCCTTTGTCATAGATTAGTTGCCCATATAAATGTAGGTTCATTTCTGGGCTCTCTATTCGGTTTCATTGACTTATGTGTCTTTTGTGTGTGTGTGTGTGTGTGTGTGTGTGTGTGTGTGTGTGTGTGTGTGTGTGTGTGTGCGCTACTACTATAGTGTTTTGATTACTGTAGCTTTGTAGTATAGTTTAGCATCAAGGAGCATGATACAGTCTCTGGTCTTCTTTCCCAAGATTGATCTTTCTAGTTGGGGTCTTTTATGTTTCCATACAAATTTTAGAATTATTTATTCTAGTTTTGTGAACTAAGCCATTGGAATTTTCATAGGGATTGGATTGAATCTGTAGATTGCCTTGGGTAGTATGGTCATTTTAACAATTTTAATTGTGCCAATCCATGAACAGTGTATATCTTCCCATTTCTGTGTGTCATCTTCATTTTTTTCATCACCGTCTTATGGTTTTCCTAGTAGTGGTCTTTTACCTAGAGTTATTCCTAGGTATTTTATCCTTTTTGATGCAATTGTAAGTGGGATTGTTTTCTTAATTTCTCTTTAGGATAATTTCTTTGTTAGTATATAGAAATGCAACAGATTTCTGTATATTAATTTTGTAACCTGCAACTTTACCAAATTTTTTGGTGAGTTCTAGTAGGTTTATGGTAGTATTTTTAGGATTTTCTATGTATTGTATCATGTCATCCACAAACAGTGAGATTTTTACTTTTTCCTTTACAATGTGGTTCCTTTTATTTCTATTTCTTATGTGTTTGCTGTCGCTAGGACTACCAATACTTTGTTGAATAAAAGTGGCAACTGGGCATCCTTGTCTTGTCCCTTATCTTAGAGGAAATGCCTTCAGCTTTTCACCATTGAGTATAATGTTAGTTGTGGCCTTATCATATGTGGCCTTAATTATATTGAGGTATGTTCCCTCTATACTTACTTTGTTGAGCGTTTTTATCATAAATGATTACTGAATTATTTCAAAAGCTTTTTCTGCATCTATTGAGATGACCATATAATTTTTATCCTCAATTTGTTGATGTGGTGTATCATGTTGATTGATTTGCAGTTATTGTGTCATCTTTGCATCCCTGGGATAAATCCCACTTGAACATGGTGTATGATGTTAGTAATGTGTTGTTGAATTCTGTTTGCTAATATTTTGCTGAGGGTTTTTGTTTCTATGTTTGTTCATATTTGCCTAAACTTGCTTTTTTTGTCTAGTGTTGGTTTCAGGGTGATGCTAGCCTCATAGGATAAGTTCAGAAGTATTCCTTCCTCTGCAATGTTTTGGAATAGTTTGAGAAACATAAGTGTTAACTCTTCTCTAAATGCTTGAGAGAATTCACCTGTGAAACCATCTGATCCTGGACTTTTGTTTGTTGGGAAATGTTTTTATTACTTATTCAATTTGATGGCTGGTAAATGGTCTGTTCATATTTTCTATTTCTTCATGGTTCAGTCTTGGGAGATTGTACCTTTCTAGGAATTTGTCCGTTTCTTCTAGGTTGTCCATTTTATTGGCGTATAATTATTCATAGTAATCTCTTATGGTCCTTTGTTTTTCTGTGGTGGCCATTGTAACTTCCACTTTTTCATTTCTGATTTTATGGATTTGGGTCCTCTCTTTTTTTTCCTTGATGAATCTGGCTAAAGGTTTATCAATTTTGTTTATCTTTTCGAAGAACCAGTTCTCAGTTTCATTGATCTTTTCTATTGTTCTTTAGGTTTAATCTGGTTCAAACTTTAGTCCATTTGGATAATTTAAACAATCTTTTGGGATGATTGCTCATCCCGCCTTTTTCTTCTTTGCTCAAAAATAGTTATGGGGATTTGGAGCAGGGAGTCTGAAATGACCTTGAGATGGTAGAGTCCTGGATACATTCTGTCCCCTCTGGTATGGAATCCTTTTGGCTCTTTATGATAAATTTGGTGGTAGGTTTAATCCTTGATGTGGTTTTGCTCATTGTGTTATTTGCTCTTTTGTTTGGTTTCACCATGCAAGGAGCCCTTACTGGCTGATCTGACCTCCCCTCAGCTCTTGAGGTTGCTATATATCTCTTTACTACCTGTCCCATTTCTGTCTCTCCATTTCTTCAGGTGATTCTCCTCAGTTTCTGTTAGAGAGTAGCTTCTCTTCTTCAACAATGGATCCCAAGGCTGACCAATCAGCTTAACCTGACACTAAAGAGGTGAAAAATCAATGTAAAAATAAAATAATATCAGGACAATTAGGAACTTTCTTTGACTTTGTCTTGTTAAAAAGGCCAAGAAACCAACTTTTTCTATCTTATGTATTTCTGGTTTTGGAAGTGGAATTGCAAGGCAACAAAAATGAAAATTAAAATGCACCAGTTTATAGTTGCAAAATGTTTTCCCATTTCATTCAGTACAAAATAAAGTTTATACCTTGGTGTATGTATAGTGTTATAGACAGAGTGTCTTTATACTTTCAAAGTGATCCTACCCTAACTTCATAGGACAAAACAGAATCTTTCCATCTGCTTGAAGGAAAGTCTACAAACACTTGCTCTCTGTGATTTCCATTTAGATTAATAAATATATAGGAAACAAAATGATAATATAATCTTTGATAATAATTTTAATGCCAAGTTTTAAGAAATTACTGCATCTCAATTCACATGAATCAGCTGAATTAGATTTATTGAAAATCACATATAACATAAATGAGTTGTCTACATGCCTGGACTCAATTAGTTAGTATAAATTCAATTTGCATTCAAAACAAATTAATTTTCTTTTAACAATGCACTTTTATACAAAATCATTTTATTAAGTTAAAGGGTCTGGTGTTACTATACATGAACCATGCAGTTTGACTATATCATTTAGAAAATTACAGACAATTCTTTCCAACAATGACATTCCTTGTGTGGGTATTTTGTACAACATTTCATATATCAGCTAATAAAACTATCTGAGAAGCCTATGGTACAAGATACACATAAGCAAAAAGATGAAAGGAAAGGTTAACACTTTTTCAGCATCTGTCAACACTGTCTCCTTTTACATTTGATCAACTTTAAAGTAAATGCAAACACATGATATCATTTACAGTAATGAAAGCAAATGCCACACAGCAGCTACTTTGCTTTTATCAGTTCTGCAGATCACTCATCACAGACCATCATGGAGTAAGGGCGACATTGCTTTAGGGTGCATCTTTGGCAGGGAATCACACTGCTTCAGCTCTTCAGGGCTGGTCATTCACCCTATAACTAATGGAAGAATCCACCAGTGGGCATTTCATGTTTAAAACCTCTAGAAGGAATCAGAGTAGAGAAATAATGTCACTTCTTTTCCCTTAAAAAGGGTAAAAACAAACAAAAGGACAAAAGAGTAGCAAATAAAATGTGAACAATTGAATGTATTGAATGTGCCATTGCTTTCTCAAGGATTTAAATGCATTTTCAAAGTGAATCAAGAATTCCTTTGTCTAAAGCAGTGGTTCCAAGTGTGGTTCCCTTCACTAGCGGAATCAGCATCACCTGAGAAACGTAAGTGCTTTAGGAAGAAGGTAAAAACTACCAACAGCAACAGTAATGACATTTTCAAGTATACCACTAAAATATTAACTGAAAAATGACTATCAGTATGCTTTTATCAAAAAATTTAATGAGAAGATGAACACTGTTGAGAACTGAAACAATGGCCTAGAAGATCAAAAATTTATCTCATGACAGTGAGCAAAAATTCAGAGATAAGAGAAAATTGAAAGTATTGGAGGATGGATTGAGGAGATCGTAACACTATTTTACAGTCTAAAAGAAGATAAAGAAACAAATGGAGACAAGCTTCTAGAGGGGAAATATTTGCTGATCTGATGAGAGTTGAAAGTATTCACTCAGAATTAGCAAAAAGACAAAAGCCTCTGGATGTGCCTTTAAAACTTCTGAACGATAAAGGAAATTTCAAACACTTCCTGACATAAAGACAAGGCAAGGAAAAGAAAAGCAACCTAACATGGGCCATTAAATCTGCAACACTGAAAACCAGAAAGCAGTGCAATTAATGTATAGATTCTTAAGCAAAAAGACTAGGACACAAGAATATTATACTGTTAAGCAAAGGGAAGTTATATGCACATATATGCAAGGAGTATTTCAACAACATGCCCAGAAAAAAATGCTCTAATCTCAACATGAGGGAAGAGGAAAAAAATATTATCAGTGGTGGTGCATCTTGTAACATATAGTTAAATATAAATTGATTATAAGTATAATGGACAGCGTGGGAAAAAATGTGTTAAATAAGAGTTTTTGAAACTGAAGTGAAACTTGTGTCCAGTTTGATTGTTTTACAGTGCAAATGACAGAAGTTCTAAATAACAGTAGAATAAACGTAGAGTGTTTATTTTTTACTTTATAGGAACTCCAGAAGTTAAGGTCCCATTATTCTTTTGCTGTGATTGTTATTACTATTGATGTTGCCGTTTTGTCTTTGCTGGTTCTTTCTAATCTACCATTTATCATTATTGGCATATGATCATCTCATGGTCACAAGATGGCTGCTGTAAAACCAAGTATCATATTCTCACAAAACAAGGAGGAAGCAGAAAAAGAGTCCAAATGGTCATTTTCCTAATGCATATTTATCTTTTCTCAGAGAAAAATATCATTCTCATAAGCACAAAAACAGCCTTCCTCTAATTACTCATTGGCCAAAACAGATTGATATGGACATTCATAAGACAATTAATGGCAAAGAGAGATATGATAATGATTGTCTTAGGCTAACAAGGATTTATCCACTAAAGCGGAATGCTTCACTCCTCAAAAAGATCATAAAATTCTATGAGCAAGGAAGAACTACTAAGTGACTGTTAAGTAAACCATCAGAATTATTTGTCCAATACCACATGATATCACTTATATGTGAAATCTAAAATATGGCACAAATGTATTTATGAAACAGAAACAGACCCACAGACATAGAAAACAAACTTATGTTTATCAAAGGGGAAAGGGAGTGGGGGAGGGATAAAATAGGATTTTGGGATTAGCAGATACAGACTACTATATATAAAATAGGTAAACAACAAGGTACCACTCTATAACACAGGGAATTATATTCAGTATCCTGTAATAAACCATAATGGAAAAGAATATGAAAAAGAATATGTATATATATGTATAACAGAATCACTTTGCTATACACCAGAAAATAACACAACATTGTAAATCAACTATACTTCAATTAAAAAAGGAAAAAAAAATTGTCCCATTATACATGGGACATTGTTTGTCCTATTATACATGTACATATGTATATATGTTTATCATATTATACACACTATTATACATAATATAGAATTAGCAAGTTTAAAAAAGCACCCAAAAAGTAAAGCATTTTAAAGGATGTGAAGAGTAAAAAAGTAACAGCATATAAAATTCTCAAGTGTGTCTATTTGTGTGTGGGAGAGGAAAATGAGAATTCTAAAGAATTTTATTTGTTAATGTGAAAGAAAGGTGAAGGCAAATACACAAAGTGCCCTGATGTTGGAAATGATTATTATTTTATTCTGAAGCTATAGTCAATATGACCTGGTACAAACTGGAAGAGCAGTAATGAAATGTGTTTTAAATTTGATCAGTTGGAATCTAATTAATTGTGTTGTACCCTGTTGAGAGAAGCAAATTGAAAGAGATATGAAGCGGCATCCTCAGTGGTCCTCCTCTCTAACTTCATATTAGAATTTGCTGAGTAGCACTTTAAAATACTGATGCTCTGTCACCACACCAGACCAAATGAACCCAAAACCTAAGGGTCAGGTGTGGGGCATACGTATGTTTTTAAAGATCCCCCGGTGATCTTCATGAGCAACCAGAATTGATAACTAGTCTTTTAGTATACAATCTACTATAAATACATAAATTTTACACATTCTCTCCACAGTCATACTTTGAGGACTTATCATATGGCAGGTACTGTTCCAGGCACTGGCAATATAGCAACAAAGGAAAGAAAGTGCTTGTTCTCATGACGTTTACTTTCCAGTGAGAGAGGCAGGCAATATTCACAATAAATGATAATACAACATGGTCAAGAGAAAGAAGGTGGAGGTGGTGGCCCCAAAGAATTCCTCTCTGAGGAGAGAACTGAGCAAGACAGGAATAAACTGAGGGGACAAATCAGGAGCACCCATGTGGAAGGAGGAATGGGGGCAGAGAAGAGCAGAAAGCACAATGTCTTGCATCAAGAATACGTCCGAGCCAAGGGAAAATGATGGTGAATAAGAAACTCCATACTTACTCATACTAGCATTCAAGATTAATGGCAAAACAAATATGTTTTCAGATGAAGGTTTAGAGATTTTACCATTTCTGGGTCATTACCCTCAGAACGTCTAAAGTATATTTCAACAGGAAGGAAATGAAGCCCAGGAGGGAGGAAAACATTTTGATAAACTTGGAATACATGTATAAGCTCTAATGAGCACTTTGGTTTATAACAATTTTAATAAAAGATTAACTTAGGGTACAGAATTAAAAACAAGATGGAATAAAAGTACTATAATAAAATCCCATGAAACATGGAAGAGTGAGATCAGAGTTGAAGACTTCTAATGACCATAACTGTTCAGGAGGGGATGGTGATTTTGATGAACTTCAGATTTCAAGTCAAGTGTATAAATGAAATTGTAAACACCGAATTCTCGTTAAAATAAATGAGTTAATAACTTGCAAATGAGTTGAAAAATGCAATAGAGAAAATATAATTAATCAACTAGACAGTAGGATGAGAGAAAAATATGCAAAGAACAAGCATAGAGACTATAAAACAAAGATGGCAAAGCGTTCATGGGCTTTGCTTTACTCTATTTTTGTGTCTGTTAGAGATATTTCATAGTAAAGAAATGTGAAGAACATAAAGAGATATTAAGAGTTATCCTGGTGTCACCAGTGTTAAATATATTTAAAAATAAATTAAAAAGTCAGACCAGTAAGCAAAATAGAACTGAACGTCCGTTAATAAATCTAAATATATAGGGAGATTTAATATACAACAAAGTGATACATTAAAGCAGTAGAAAAAGAATGGCTTACTTAATGATACTGGCATAAGTGGATATCTGTAACGTGGGGTGATAAGCAACTGGGGAAAAACCTGGTAAAATGTAAACTCTATCCATAATATTACTACATTTATGTGAAAAAATGTGCACACCAGGGTCATCAAGAAATAGAATGTATTATGGAGAATGATGATGGAAATATGGAAAAATTTGCCTCGAATCTCTTTGAATCCCTCTAATTCTTTTATTTTTGCAAGAAAATGATATTATGAAGTAAAACCAAAAAGGCTTATCCCAATCTCCCAATTTAGGATTGATATATACACAGTACTGCATGTAAAATAGATGACTAATAAAAACCCACTGTATAGCACAGGGAACTCTATTCAATACTCTGTAATGACCTATATGGGAAAAGAATCTAAAAAAGATTTGATATATGTATGTGTATAACGGATTCGCTTTGCTGTACAGCAGAAACTAACACAACATTGTTAACCAACTCTACTCCAATCAAGATTAATTAAAAAACAGTCAATTAAAAGAAAGAAAGCTTAAATGCAAGTACTTCTAAAAAAGTAAACATTAAATTAGATGCAAATTAAAGTATGAACAAAACTGACATCACCTTCACTGTTCAAGCACCTCCATCGAGGAATACCGGTGCAATATTCGCCATTTATCATGGACCACGTATAAATTATAATCCATCTGTTAGATGAGAAAACAAGATTTTTTTTTTTTGGAGTATATTGTGATTTCTTGCACTTGGAGAACATTTTTCAAAAAAGTTATAAAATGACCTATCATTCTTGCAATTGGCTTCTTGGCCAAATACAGCAGGTTGCTTGCGTTGCCCACTTTGCAGAGACTGGGTACCTAACAATAAAGAAGAGGAGAATGAAAAACCTTCCACAAGTATACTTCAAAGCAAATAAAAGTTATTTTGTGGGCTACACATTAGCAATTGCCTTTCTTTACAACCTCTGGAGAGCTCTTTAGCATCACTTGAATTAGGACTTTGGGCAAAGAGCCTGCTCAAACTGAAACTGCTATGATAGTTACTCTTGACCACGGTACATTGCTTTTCCGTCCCCAGTGCCAGGCACTCCAGTAGTGTGAGCAGTCGGGGAACACCACTAAAAATATAGACAATAAAAGCTATGAGAGTTCCCTGGAGCAGATTAAAAAAAAAATCATGTGCATTTTTTCTGTTTTAAAATATAATGTTAACAAAGAAGAGAACCTCATCGGAACTCAGGATATCTCTTGCATTTCAGAGATTTATCAGTAAACACCACAGAGTTCTTGAACAAGGTGATTTCCTTACTACTTTGTTGTTACGTTTACCACTTATGATAATTTGGGGATACATTTCAGAACGTGACTGTTTATTTCAATCAATTCCATAAGTGTATTTTGATTATAGAGGTGGAGAGCTGTGGAAAGTAGCATTAATTTAAGCATGGGCCTGTGAGTTTGTAGTTAGTATAGTTAATATCTAGTTAGTATCATTCCATCATCTCTGTAGTGCTATACCACTAAGGACATATGTTAGGGGATGAGGTTAATAGAAGGGAAAGTTTTACATATCAATTTTCATGAGTTTTCTCCCCAAAGAAAGATGTGTTCAGGTTTACGTCACAGTCCTGGACCGTTTCTAAATTAACAGTATTTTTTTAGTTTGTTTGCATATCCTGTCTTTAAATTGAAAGCTACTTCTGATGGCTGCAATTCACTTGCCATAAAACAAGTCTCCCTTAGTCACTTCCAAATTATTATCAATTCACTTTTGTAGACTATCACCTCTATTTTAGGCCAAACCCTATGATTAACCCTGTCCTATGCCCCCATCCCCTCATTGTGGACCACATTCAAATCCAGTATTTGTTTTAGTGTAAATTCAAAATTCACATGAGAGATTCATCAAACAACCTCAGACTTAATTTCCAACACTCTTCTCTACCGGAACCCTGTCCATGGTTTTATCCTTTAAATTGCCAAGACCTGGGGCTTCCCTGGCTTGAAAACTGTAAACTCTAGTAGCCATTCTTTTGCCATAACTTTCCAAGCTCATTTTTCGTCCCCAACCCCATGATCTTTTAACCATGTAAAAGCGTTAGTTGTCTGTCTGTGTATCAGTTTCCTTTTTGCTTCATGTCCCTCCCAGAATTCTCAAGTATTGAACTTGTACAGTGAAGTGGTTAATTGTGTAGACTCTGCAGGGAGACAGCCTGGGTTTGAAATCTGTCTCCAATATTTATTAGCTGTGTGACCCTGGGAAGACACTTAACTTCTCTGACCCTTACTTTCCTCATCTGTAAAACAGAGATTGTAAGAGCACATATCTTTTCTAAGAAAATAAATGTTTTAGATTTGTTTCATCTTTTATAAAGGAAAAGGCAGATCATTTATGAGTGTGAAAGTGTAGCAGGGAAATAAATTATTATATTATGAAAGGAGCATTTTTTCATAAAGATAAAAATCCACCTTTATAAATACAAATTTTATACTTCTAAATCCTTTCTCCTATATATTAGTGAGACTCCATCCCAAGGGCCCCAACATGATTTTATATGAGTTAGCACAGACTTTATTGTTTTTAAAGGAACTCCACTAGTCACAACATTCAAAAAAAAAAAAAAAAATCTAGGTGTGTGCATTTAAAAGTTAATCCCCACCCTTGCCTCTCACACCGTGTTTAGTTACCCCAACCTACACCAAAGGAAAAGGAAAGCGACCAGACTTAGATCATGACCCTGAACACTGCCTTTCTGACAGCAGTGCTGTCATACCTCTGCCATCTCTCATGCGTAGTCATGCAAACAAACTGGCTCAAGTTCAAGACCTCCCGAGAAGGGGATCGCTGTCTCCAATTTCTCTCACTCCAGTTTAGCCTTTGGCAAAGAAAAGCTCAGGCATTGCTTCAGGAAAGGAGGGTAGGTAGGAGAACAAAGACGATTTGAAAAATATATCTGAAAAATGGCAGTTCCTTTGTGT
This sequence comes from Balaenoptera musculus, assembly GCF_009873245.2. Taxonomy (NCBI): domain Eukaryota; kingdom Metazoa; phylum Chordata; class Mammalia; order Artiodactyla; family Balaenopteridae; genus Balaenoptera; species Balaenoptera musculus. The sequence continues at coordinate 63,664,128 of NC_045796.1, read as the reverse complement.
TTATCTGCTTTTCTCTCGAACAGGATATTTTTCATAAGTCCTATCTTTACCTGAAGTATCACATGGCTACATGAAACATTATTTTCCCACTCCACCCACTCAGGCTGTCAAAACAGCCTCATTGCAAGGAAGAGTAGGAGTGAGAATTATTGTTTCAAAAACAGCAGTGTCTTGAAGTCTTCCTAGAAGAGAGTTCCTCCATAATTTTTGCACATCAAAGTGATAATGAAGTGAATTCAGATGTCCATTTTTTTATCTAGAAAGTTAAACTCATCTTAAATTCTGAAATTGAACTGCATTAAAGAATTTGAAGATTTAATTATGCTTTACTGTGGGGCATTTTTTATACCAAATCACAATTTTTAAACTGGAAAGTCTGTTGCTCCTCTTTATTCCATGTGGAGTTTGCTTGAAGAGAAAGCGTGGGTTTATGCTGAAAGAAGCAGATAATCTCACTTCTTGACTCTACCAATGCCTAGTTGTGAGCTATGAATAAATTATATAACCTTTCTATGCCTTGTTCCCTCCCTTTATGCAGTAAAGACTTGTTTTATTACCTTTGCATGTCACAAAGGAGTTACATTGTTTCAAATGTTTGCTTACAAAGGACTGTATATTGCTTTGTTGTTCTTGAAAAAAATAACAGCAGTTGAAGGCACAAATTGTTCAGCCAAGAGGCTGTATCAATTATTTAAAAATCTTATCAAAAATCACTAACCATTTGATGTAACAAAAACTTGTGCATTTATAAAATGGATGAGTTTTTTTTTTGTCCTGCGCAGACAGGTGGAGAAAAATAGTGATGTTATATTTTAATACAAGCGTATATCAAGAATTAATATCAAATTTTCTATAATGCCATAACTTGTGAGAAAAAAATTCAGTATATTCACAAATTCATATCAAGTATTGCCTTCTGTATAAAAAGCAACTAAGCAATGACAACATCTAGGCTAAACATGTGTGAGACAAAATTTACAGAAGCCCATATTCAGTAAGTTAAGCATGAGAATTTTTACCAAAATCATTAGCCATGTTCAATAGACTTGTGTATGCATGTAACTTTGAAGGAATGAATGTGAAACAAGGAATCCAATAAGTATCTATAAGGATATGTATTTTAAAATTTTAAAAATCATGCAAGAATTTACTTTACAATATCTGTAGCTTTTCCCCATATCTTTAGCTATGCTAAAGCCTAAATCATATTCTACAGACCATCAAAAAAGGACATTTCAGGCTGTCTTACCCAATGTTTATTAGATTCATTTTCAATAAATTCTGCTTAAATTTTAAAATCAATTTCCTTGTGCTATATTTATTCAGAATTGGTGGTGAGCTAGTTTCTCACATGTAACAGTCCCTAACTATTTCATTCTCACATCAGGAATCTGAAGTGATCTCCTAGACCTGATTTTAAAACTATTCATTAATAAACATATATGTTTCATTTCTGAAATTTCTTATAATTGGCCATACCCCCTTTATTTACAGAGTCTTTAAGAAATTATTTTCTTCAAATATGTAAAATTTCACCAGGGAGAAACAAAAACATTATATTGATAACTTATCTGATAATGATAATAACAATATATTACTAACCTCAAATTTGCTCTTTTACTTGCTAAGACTCATATTCTGTCACACTTCACCACACTGGTGCTTCTCCATTTTTGCACATGGACTTTTCTTCTTTCTGTTTATACACTGAAGTTATATCTCAGCTATTAAGTATGCTATTTTGGTATTAAAATTTATTTTAAGAAAGATATCTGGATAATATGACACATAAAGTATATGACTGAACTAATAGAAAATTGAACAACTAAAATTACTTTCTTAAAGTTCAAAAAAACTACTCCTAGGGACCACTGGCCAGTTTCTGTCTTGCTGTCTGGGTCCTCCTGAGATCAGCCCTATTGGATCTCAGTATCAATGTAATCCTCCCTTTCGTATCAGTTCTCAATGGGGTTGTTACTCTGAGGAGCCCCTCGACAGTCCCCAGGCCACCTTATCTACCCTCATTAAGTCCGTGAGAACTCTGGACACCTTATATCCCAGGAAGCTGAGGGAGGCACATTCACAGGAGCCTTCAGCTTATCACAAAAATACAGGAATAACTACAAGTGTGTTTTATTGTTAACTTTGAATCCATTTTCATTATTGAATAGGTAGGTCAGAGATGTTGCATTGGTTTCAACTCACAGGCAACACTGATTTGCTAGTAGTTACTTGGAGGAGTTCTGTGTAGAGGAAACTTATAGGTAAAGAGTATCCTTATTCATGTTGCCCCTGAGTCAAGTGTGGTGTAATTGTTAGATATTATTGTCCTTGGCATAAGAAACCCAGGTGTGACCAGGATACTACTTCGCCTGGGTAGGCAATGTCCTTTCTTCTAATTCTACAAGTCCAGTTCCCATGTTGCACCTAAAATGGCCACGTCACACCAAGCATTTTCTTGCCCCAGACTCATCTGCAAATCACAGTGTCTTTACAATCAGTTTGAACTCATTCAAAATTCAGTCTTTAAATTACAAACATTTGCTGCTTCAAACATACACTATTCCTGACTCTATTACCACTGTTCTAGTTAGTTCTCTACCTCATTGCTATTGTACAAATCTGTGCAAATGCTGGAAAATCAGAATCTTGCTTATTTTTTTTTAATAGTTATTTATTTGGTTGCACTGGGCCTTAGTTGTGGCAGGTGGGCTCCTTAGTTGTGGCTCATGGGCTCCTTAGTTGCTGCTTGCCAGCTCCTTAGTTGTGGCATGTGAACTCTTAGTTGCGGCATGAATGCAGGGTCTAGTTCCCCGACCAGGGATCGAACCCAGGCCCCCTGCAATGGGAGCACGGATTCTTAACCACTGGACCAACAGGGAAGTCTCTGTTTTTTAATGCAAGTAAGTTCTCCTAGGGCCTTCTTCAAAATAGTTTTTACAAAATGCTTTTTGACTATATATGCTTTGTTCTGTATGATAGAAAGTTTTATAAGCTTCCCAACTTATTATTATATTGAGTGACTACTGTATGACTTACACCATTTATACTTTAGTCTGAGTGGTGCCTGGCAGTGGTTCCCCAAATTTATATAGCCACACTTTCCTTTATTATTATTATTTTTTGTTTCCCCTGATCAAACATTCTTCCTGGACTTGAGGATTTAAAGTGCTTCCCTTGAAAGAAAATACTGCTCTGGGAGGTTTGTATAGCATTTCCTCCTTAGTATAACAGGAAATATGTTGTATTTCCATTGAATACAGGAATGTACAAACTTGAGAAATGTTTTGTAATCATTTTAATCACCAGCATATTAGAAAAAATGATCTTCCTATCTCCTTTAATATGACAATGACCTTACTTTTAAGAAGTGTGTCACTGAACAAAAACAAGATACTGACACAACAGAATGTGATTAAAGAAGGGAGAAGAGACTCAAACATGGAGTTTCATAGTCCATAAAAGAAGACTCATAACCACCTATTACAGTAAACAGATAGGCAAACAAAAACTTGCAAATCAGTTGACATGTTTTTGTTTTTTTAAAAAATATTTCACACTTAAGCAGTCATCCAAGATACATCAGGGGGAAGCAACACGATATACAGAAACATGCCATTTCAATGAAACCTTGTAGAATTAAATTGGAAAAAAATAAAAAGAAAGAAATAGCTATATGTGAAAGAGACAGTTGAAGATTTGAAACAAATGTTTTATTTCCACCCATAAGTAGAGGATAGTAGTGGCTCCGTTATTAAAGTATTTTCCTTTTCATCACCTGCAAAGCCTTGTATCCAAGTGGAACACAGAATAGTGTGTTAGGCATGTCCAGCTTTCACAATCACAGATTATTTAGGGCGGCTGAGAAGATGTGCTACCTGTGATGATGGGTGAACACTATGCTACAATAATTTCACAGGGCAACTAACTTACATATGTAATAAATATAATATGTGCAATAAATCCATACTTTTTCCCCAAAGCAATAATCTGCTCCCAAAATTTACTTGACTCAGCAGATAACACTTTGTTCCTGTGATATGAAATGCTAATACACCTATGAAATTACAAGTCTGTATTATAAAGAGTTCTGATAACTTTGCTGGTAAAACCAAAATTAGACAGTTGTGTTAAAAATATGAATAGCCTTGGTTGCTTGGACTAACTTAAAGCATTTGTAATACGGCACCTTAAATGGTAAATGAGGTGTACAAAGGATAAGGGTGAGTTACACAAGCATTAAAATGAGCATGAAAGTTATGACAAGGTAACCCAGTAGATGACGTAAGAAGAGACACTGTTAAAAGATACAGGGGTCTCCTGATTACTCATAGAGAAGAAGGAAATAGTTTTGAAATTCATATAATTACTAAATATAATTTTCCCATAATTTTTCAGCATTGTTTCTTACAATCTGTTCAAATATCTGAAACACTGTTTCAGGAAAAAAGATGCAATTAAGTACAGATACTTTGATATAAAGGCTGTATTTAATATAACACATGAATAAATATTTTAAATTATAACTAAGAAGAAACCAATGCTATAAACTCATACATACTTTTAACAATGTAAATAACACTCCCTTTTTAATTAATATCTTTAGTAATTCATAGCCTAGAGAGGCTATTCAAAGTTTCAACAAAAGCTTTGAAAGTGACTGTGCTTATTGCTTTATTTGTCAAAGGATGTTCTCAGTCTAACTACATACACCCTAAATGCCCCCATTCTCTTCAAGGCTTACTTGTGTGTAAGCCTTCATTTTCTTCCTGTCAGACTCTCTGATTGCACACGTTTTGGTTTGTTTTTAGATTTTGTAAAAAACAATTAGGCATCAGTCACAAAGCTAGTTTTACAAGCCTTTTGTTCCTGCCTGTATTCAAAATTGAAGAAACATATCAGCAAACTTTCCTCATCATTCTGTAAGGAACACAAAATTTCAAACTGTTAGTGACAACATGTTATCTGTTAGTCAAACAATTCCATGATACCAGTAAAGCAGGTATTGATATAAATAATGACACTGAAGCCCATATCGATTAAATAACATCCCAGGTCTTCAGCCAGCTATTGGTAAAGGCAGGACTGAACACAATATATTGTTTGTTTTGTTTTTCAAGTAAAGCGAAAATTTATTGTAAATAGGTACAAACCTACATGAACAGCAGGCAAGTTCGCAGACATTCTTGGGTCTGATATAATAGCCTGGGTCACATGGGGACTTTGGAAATTTGGAACACGCAATTACTCTCTGTGTACATCAGTAATTTCTTTGCACCCCATTTTTCTCTGTCGCTTGGGGGCTATATGGTCCCTCACATCCCTGCTTCTATCTTCCCTCTAGTGAATGCCCCTGGAAAGAATCCAAGATTTGTTTTTGCAAGTTATACAAATTATTATCTTTTAAATTATTACCAGCTGTATCAATATCATATACTATTCAGCAAAATTATTATAATGGCTTATCACAATGCTTCTATTGCATTGGTTTATGAATAGCTTGGGAGTTTGGACATTATGTACAATGTTCTCAGAAAGGACAAGCTTCATCTTATCCTCTATGTAAAATTTTGAGTCATGATCTATAGCATATTGATTAGAAGCCCAAGCTCTGAAGTCAGTCCTACCATTACTATGAACTTGAGTAAGTCACCTGACCTCTCTGAATTTAGGTTCCACATCCGTGGAAATTCATTAATCAGGAGAGTCATGTCAATTGATGTAAAGAATTTAACACATGTCCCAGACCATAATTATTACCCAATACATATTGATTCTCTTATTACTGGTATTATCTTTCTAGTTGAATTTTATCTTTATGCTTCATAAACTCTCCAGTCCTCCAAAATCCCCTCCATTCCCACCATTAGAAATTTCATAGCTCTGGGTAATATACTAGCTCTAACTCAAAGAAAATCGAGATACTCCCTCTGTCAAGTTTTCAAAACATTAAATTTCTTACTGCAAAATATTTTCATTCTATATAATGGCTTAGTGAAATGCATAATACTCTGGCTTATTTTTAGGAGTTCAATTACATAAGACCTATATATATTTCTAATATATTTATCAGAAGCACAGATAAAGCAAATTGTTTATATGTCGGGCTATGTTTGGAAGATTTATCAGTTTTAGATTTACAGAGTTTGAGTTTTGGCCAAGTACAATTCACAGAGACTTTCTAGCTTGAATTTTTCTAAAATGATACCTAAAGTCCTCCTTTGATATTCCCATTCACTTAAATGTATTCCTCCATGCCAAAGGCTACATATGTTCTTGTATGTGTATAAACCAAATAATGTCATATAAAACATAATCTCTTCAAAATTTTCTCCAGACACTTGGCATAGTACTTACAACTAATCATGTAAAGGGTAGGCCTGAAGTAAGTGGTCAGGTGGTCTCACTATTCAGACACTAACTTATATTTTACCTATTTTTGTATAAGTCTTCAGTACACAAGGAGAATCTATGTCCTTGGCATACAATGATTCTAAATTTTGGAGGTAGACCTTGCAACCAAATTTTCCTTGGCCTAAGGCAAATTATTTAACATCTGTGAGTTTCTGTTTTCTTATTTATAAAATATATATGGTATGTGTATATACATAGATGTATGTATGTGATACATATATACACACATATATTTGACAAATATATACCAAGTTTGATATACATGTATAGACACATATTTTATATATATCAAATGTTTATGCAGTACATATACATGTATCAAATATATGTATATATGTGTATAAATATTTAAATATAGATGCATATAACATTTTATACAAAATATATGCATGTGTGGATATGTATGTGTATATGTGTGTATATATTTATTTATGTGTACATATGTACGTATCTATATGTGTGTATACACACACACACAAAGTCTTGTTATAAGTAAAGTGTGAGTATAGAAACTGACAAATATCCTGAAAACTGATATGTATTATTTGTTTTACCATATTTGTAACATCACATACTCTAAAAGCCTTGGCACTGTGAGGACTTTAGTACAAGCCCTTCCCTTTACCTGCAATACTCTTGCCCCAGATATCGCCTTGCTCTGCCTCTCACAATCAGGTCTCTGATCTGACGTCACCTCCTCAGAGAGTGCTTGCCTGAGTACACTGTCGAAAATTGCACACCCATCACTCTATCCCTGTAACATGAGTTTCTTTTTTGCTCAAAATTCATCATTGCCTGACATTATATCATGTCTTTCGTTTATTGTACAGATCACTGGTAAGTGTAGGGAACGGACCTTTTCCTGCTTGACACATTGCCAAGAGTAGAACAGTTGGAAGAGAGCCGAGTGCCTAGCAGGTCCTTAATTTTAAAAAATGTTAAATGAATGTTGGCTTTCTGGAATGAGGATAAAATTGTAAAATTGAACTACATTGCTGTTAGAAGCAAAATCAAAGTGTGTGTGTGTGGGGGGGGTGTAGGATGTGTATCGCACAAATGCAAACAAATGTATATTTCTTGATTTACATACAAGCTTTATTTACATATAAGAAAATGTACTCATGGTATGTGCAAAATTTGATGGGTTTTGGACACATTTTTACAACCGTAAGATCACCACCGCATCTAAGATGCAAAACTTCTCTCAGCCTAAAAAGTTTTGTTATGCACCTTTTACAATTAACACTCGCCATTCCCTGACCTAGTTAGTTAACACTGATCTGATTCTATCATTTTAGATTATTTTGACTCTTCTAAAATTTCATATAAATACAGTCATACCATATGTACTGTACTCTCTGAAAGCTGATCTTTTTTTACTCATAAAAATGCTTTTTTTTCAGTGCGTGATTAATACTTGGTGATGCCTGTAACAGTGTTTTGTTCCTTTTTATTGATGAGTAGTATTTCATTGTGTGGAGTATACCACAATATACTGTCATTTCATGATGGACATTTGGATTGTCTTCCCCTTTTGGTTATTATGAATAAAGCTGCTAAGAACATGAGTATCTTTGTAGACATATATTTTTTATTTATGGAATTGCTGAGCGAATGTAGGTTGATGCTAAATTTTATAAGAAACTGCCAAACTGTTTTCCAAAGTGGTCTTAACATTTTTGTACCTCCATGAGCCATATATGAGAATTGCAGTTTCCCTAGATCCTCAGAAACACTTGGTATTGTTAATCCATTTAACTGACCATTCTAATGTGTGTGAAATGCTGTTTTATGTCATATTGTGGTTTAAGTATGTATATCTGTAATGGCTAATCTTTTCATGTAATTATTTGTCATAATATATCTTCTTTTTGGAAGGTATTATTCAAGTATTATATCTTTTTTCTTATTTCGGTTGTTTTTCTTTTAATTATGGGACTGACTATAAGATTTCTAAAAATATTTTAAACCTGAAATCTTGTCAGACAAACATATTGGGAATACTTTTCCAAGCCTGTGTTTTACGTTTCAATTTTTAAGAGACTTCTTTTAAAAAACAAAATATTTAAATATTCATTAAATCCAATTTATCAATTTTTCTTTTATAGTCCTTGTGTTTTGATTATTATCTACAAATCTGGGCGTACCTTAAGGTTGTAAAATTTTGTATTTTTCTCTATGTTTTAGATTTTACATTTATTTATTTTTTATTTTGTTTTCTATTGAAGTATAGAAGGAACCTCTCTACTGTTTTTCATAGTGGCTGCACCAGTTCACATTCCCACCAACATTGCACAAGTGTTCCCTTTTCTTCACATCCTCTCCAACGCTTGTTATTTCTTGTCTTTTTGATAATAGAACCATAGACTTTTATATTTACAAACTTATTTGCCATTTCCAGTCCAGTCTGAGTTTCCATTTATTTTTAAATTTTTTTTTAATATCACTTTCTTACAAAGAAAATCCTTTGTAATTTGAAATAGGGGAGACCTAATGGTAGTGAAACATTTCCTTATTCATTTATCTGAAAAAGTTCCTATTTTACCCTTATTTCTACTGAACATATAATTCTGTATTGACAGGGTTTTTTCTTTTCTTCAGTACTTTAGTGATATCCTCCCATATTGTCTTCTATTGAATTTGATATACGATGAAGTATTACATTTTTTCTTTTAATGTAATATTTTTCCTTTGTAGCTGTTTTCAGTAATTTCTTCTAACTTCTGATTTTAGCAGTTGATTATGATGGGTCTAGATGCAAGTTTCTTTGTATTTATTCTGCTCAACATTTATTGAGCATTTTGAATGTGTAAGTTCATGTTTTTCATCAAATTTGGCCATTATTTCTTCAAATATTTTTCTGCCCCATCTTTATTCTCTTTTCCTTCTGAGAAGAGAGTAATTACATATAAGGTCAAATTTTTAATCTTGTTCCACAGGTCCCTCAGACTCCTTAAATTTTTATTTTATTTTTGTTTCTCTGTGTTTTTCAAATTCAATGGTTTCTATTAGATTATCTTTAAATTTATTGACCTTTCCTTCTTCCATTGTTATGCTATTGTTAAGCTCATCCATGAAATTTTCATTTCAGTTATTGTACATTTCACTTTCTCAAATTTCCACTTGGCCCTTTTCTACAGATCCCATTTCTTTGCTGAATTGCTCTGTTTACTCATTAAGTCCATATTTTCCTTTGAGTTTTCCAACATATTTTCCCCTCAATATATTTTAAAGTTTTGTTTGCTAAATCTGATTTGAGATTGCTTTAAAGTCAATTTCTGCTCTTTGCTTGTTCATGGGTCACACTCACACTTTTTTCTTTCCTTTGTTCTTTTTTTTTGACATCTAGTAATTTGTGGGGGGGCGCTGTAAACTTGACATTGTCAATAATATGTTATATAGACCATGGTTTGTTATCTATCTTTAAAGAGTATTGCCTTTTTCCCCCATGTAGGTGTTTCTGTTATTGGTTGATCATCTTATACTTGTGTAGGCTTACTTTTAACACATTGTTTGGGTGGATCTGTAGAAAATACAAGGTGTTTAACAAGCTTCTCTAACTTTATAGGACACGTCCTCAAATCCATCTTTCCTATGGATCTTGTTAGGTTAACTTTTAGGGTTTTTTTTGTTTGTTTGTTTGTTAATGGCAGATCTAGATTAGAACTTACTCTAAGGAGTAGTCTTTAGTCCTAATGATGATCTTTCTATTAGCATACTGGGGTATTCATTCTCTCTCTTTCTGGAACAGAACTCCAATATCTTTCAGCATGCTGAAATTTTAGTGTCTCTCTTCTGTTCTCATCTCTTTAATAGCTGAGTCTCTCTCAGTACATATGCAGCATACCTTTCAGTTAAGAACTCAAAGATAAATTCTTCACAGTCTAGCCCTCTCAACTCGCTCTATCTGGTGCCCTGACTTCACATATCTTATATTTCAGCTGCTTCAAATACTACAAGTTTTAGTCTCTGCTTTCTCAGCTCAGAGGGATCATGGTGCTTTTCTTGGGCTCAAGTTCTCTGCAAAAAATTGGAAAATTGTGTGAAGGTACAAAGATGCAAGGATTGTGTGCCTCAGCTTGTGTTTCCCCTTTTTCGGAAATTCCAGTCTCAAGTTGCCTATTGTTCAATGCCTGAAAACAATTGCCTTATTGATTGATTGATTGATTGATTGATTGATTGATAGAATGGCTAATTTCATACCTGTTATCCTACGCTGTTTGGTAGATGAAGCTTCCATTAAACACGTTAATTTCTCAAAATTATTAATTTTTTCATTGTATAGAAATAAAAGACTAATAGACAGTAAACTAATAAACAATCATGTAATACTCAAGTTATATATACATCTATAAAAGAAGCATAACTTTTTTTTTTTTAATTATTTATTTATTTATTTATTTATTTATGGCTGTGTTGGGTCTTCATTTCTGTGCGAGGGCTTTCTCCAGTTGCGGCAAGTGGGGGCCACTCTTCATCGCGGTGCGCGGGCCTCTCACCATCGCGGCCTCTCCCGTTACGGAGCACAGGCTCCAGACGCGCAGGCTCAGCAATTGTGGCTCACGGGCCCAGCCGCTCCGCGGCATGTGGGATCCTCCCAGACCAGGGCTCGAACCCGTGTCCCCTGCATTGGCAGGCAGATTCTCAACCACTGCGCCACCAGGGAAGCCCAAGAAGCATAACTTTTTAATAGTTGGTTAAATATTCACTTTTAAACATAAAATAATTTATTTCATTTTGACTTGAAATATTCTACTAGAGAATTTACTTACTTCTACCAATTTTATTTATAGAAAATGCTATAGATGTTACCCAGAATTTTTTGAAATTGTAAGTGATAACAAAAAAAATCATGTAAATACTGACAAAATTAAATAATTAAAATTGTTTCGCTATATATGCCTATAGTAATTCTCCATTATATCTATAGTGTCCAACATTGTAATCAAAAGAGGAGATTGTAAACAAGTTTGTAGTTTGCTCTTTACCAATTATAAAAGAAGTGTTAATTCTTTGTTATTTTTGTACAGAGACAAATTTAATTTGAGTACTTGATAAAATAGATATCTATATAAACAGTGCTTTTGCATTATTTTAGTATCGTGTCCTGCTAATATTTGATATGAAAAATTCTTCAAATGATGACTGAAATATTTTTTAATTATATAAGAAGTTGTACAGTTAGTATTATTCTTATTTCTCAAATTAAAAACTCACTACAGTAATTAGTAGAATAAGACATTTGGAAACTTCAGTCACATAATTTCTAGACCTGTCCTCAATTTAATATTTATATTTAATCAATAATTAGTAAGCAGTAACCTTTGGCACTTGCAACAAAGTAGTCAGCAATAGTGGTACCATCCCCTTCATGGACTTATAGTTTAGCAGGATATTTACTTTTGAGTCTTAATATGGGTCAGGCAGACATTGTTCAAAATTATGTGTGTATATATATATATTCTCAGCTAATTCTCACGTTAACTCTTTAAAGTCTGTATCATCATTATTTTATAGATGAAGAAATAGAGGTATATTCTACCAGTGTCATACCATAACACTGCTTGTTATTTTTGAAACAAAAGCTTGGCTCTTATAAAACACTGTAGAGCACTTTTTGTATTATAAACTACTAATTCAAAATCATTACTGTGCAGTTCTTTGGCACTGAAGGGCATGCACCTTCAAAATGGCATAAGAGAAACTACAGAGAAAAGGGAAATCACATTGAATTTAATCCACCTGATCCAATAATATTGCCTGTCCTCTAACCATATCTCACCTTTCCAATTTTTAACAGTCAGTTACTTCCAATTTTATCTTTTCTCCACATTAAATTTTGAGCTACAGTGAAAAACTTTGCTAAAAGTGAAGCTGGGGTCATTTTCTCTTTCTCCTCTCCATATCTATGTTAAGCAAAAAAACAAATTCAGACAAAGATAGGCGCAGTTACACTCTATCCCCTTTCCCCCTCTCCTACCCTATTCCCAGCTACATGCACTCCTCTTCCTATAACTCACCTCCATGCTCTGGAAGCCACCTTTCTTCTGATGTGAGCTAGATTTACATAGATGACTTCATTATAATGCAGTCTAAAGTGCTTCAGACTACCATCCTCAACCAACTCAATCTCTCTATGTCCCAACAGATTAAAGATCATGTCACCTTGAACCTTAATTTTTGTTTGTCTTCACTGAAAAATACTTGTTTGTTGATGAATCATTTTCAAGCACTTTACTTCTAACTGTGGAAAACCTATACTTATTTTGTAACTTAAAGTGTGACAGGAAAGCAAATGGAAATGACCCAATAAGTAGCCTATTTTCCTGCTTTTGGTACATACACACTTTCTCACACACAAACACAAGCCTAGATGCACATACATCCACTCCCCAGAGACTTTAGCTGCATCCAGATTTGTAGCTGAAGCCAAGGACTTTGGGAAGAAGCCCCTTTGATTATCCACATGGACCTCCTGCCATGTTCTCCCAGTCACCAGCTGTCTGGCCCTCTGGCAATCCCAGGCTTTTGCTCTTCCCTGGAGCACTTCACATGGCCACTGTGATCCTCTCAGCTGTCTCTGATTTTAATCCCCTCTTGGCCCAGGGTCTTAGAGCTTTTTGCTTCTTCCAGTTATTTCCAGTTTGAAATTTAAATTTACTCCCTTGTTCTTCCAACCAAAAGTGCTGGCTGTGAGGAAAATGATTGAAATGAGGTACACATTATTTCATTTATTTTACTAAATATTTTCTTAACAACCTTGCCATATTGACGTTGTGCAAACACAGTGACACCTACGTGTGTACATCTTTTGAACGCTATGTATCTACTTAGAGCCCATGGACTATCCATGAATGAAATCGACTTGCTCATATTTAAACTCAGGTACGAGTTACTTTGAGAGCAAGATTCAGTGTTCAATCTAATTTGGATCAAGAAGTTTCAATTATTTCACTCCCAAGCCATATCCTTCCCCCTCATGTGTCTCTTGTCACTAGCTCAATCATACTGCTCTTGGTAATATACTCCCCTTTCTCATAATTTCAGGGTTTATCTGCCACATGTCACAGGAATGGCTTATCATCCGATACAGTCTAATACTTTTCGTACATTTAATAAACATGATGCCTAATAATAATTAAGGAAAACCAGCACTTAAACCCGGTTGTATCTGATTTTAAAGGCCAGCCTACATTCTATTTAATGCTGAAAAAAAGGGCATATATACTTAACACCGTAAATTTGCAGTAGTGTTGAAAAAAAAACCTCCCATGTTTTGTGAAGAAACCAAACAAAATCACTGTGTGTCATCCACTGATGGTAATCCTGCTTTCTTCTCAGTGGAATCCTAAATAATGCTTTAAAACAGTTAACTTACAAAGTGGTTGCACTAGATACACAGGGAAGACTACTTTTACTTCTTTTTGCTCTCTATTGGCCTAATTATTGGTTTCAACTTTCCATTTTAATTCCTTCTAAGGGTATAATTCTCATTAATTCACAGTTTTATTTCTCTTTTAACTTTACATATATTTCCTACCAACATCACCCCCAGTGACAATAGCCCAAGCCAGCCCTATCTGCTTACAGTTTCATGCGGGTTAAAAGAGGGTCTGGGTAAGACTATGAATGGTTTCATCAGCTCATCCTCACTCCTAGGAAACTCAAATGTCATGGTTTGCTGAGGGCAGGTCAGTCATATAACTGTGGTATAAAAATGATAGCATATTTTAATGTGTAAATAAAGAATGCCATATGGATTTCTAGATGACTTGATTCATTTGCTTTAATGAAGAGCTAATATATATATATATATTATATATATATATATATATATATAATATATCTATTTATCTCTATTTTTTACAATATCCTAAACTCTCCTAGATTTTGATTTGAGCAGTTTTCCTATAAATCCATCCCACCAACAACAAAAAATCTCTCAATGTTCAGTTTCCCTTAGGCTTTGCAACTGGGAACATAATTCTCTTGAAGTATAACCACTGCATCCTATCCTAATGTCAACAGGAAGAAGAACTTACTCTTAGAGAAATGGTAAATATAGTCCCTTGTTCGTAATATCCACTTCAAAACAGGGACCAGGAGGTCAAAACATTAGAGCATGTTTGTTTAAATGTCTTCAGTTCCAATAGCTAAACCACTTCTCTTCCCAAGAGTCCACAGTCCAGAATTTCAGGGAGCAAGGAAGAAAATGCACTGAAAAACCCAGTCACCTCTTGCAATGAAAATCTTTCCCTAGTCCAGTCAAAAACCTATTTTAGAATGGGAAGTGTGTAAGTAAGAATCTGAGAAGAAACCTGAACCAGTTGCTCAAGTCCATCTGGAAGGTAAATTTTATTGGTCATATGTACACAACAAAAGTGAAGACAGAAAAATTCCATGCTGGCTACGAAAGAGGAGACTTTTGTGAGAATTAAAAGTCAATATTTAGGGAGTGACCTATGGTTGCAATTTGTAGCCTTCTTTTTACTTCCATTCAATCAGGAGAGAAGTGGCCTACCTACATCTGACAGGTACATTACGTGTAGAAATCTGGGCTTCAAAATAAATGATAAAGAGATACAATAATTCTACAAAGCATAGCAGATATGGACTAAAAGGGGTAGATAGAGAAATGTAGGGTTAGAATCAACAGTAACAAAATTATGAGGCAAAAAAACAATAAGGATGGACTGTGCCTTGGGAACATGATATAAATAACGGGGAGGAACAAAACAGCAGTTGAAAGGTAGACTGGAGGTACATGCTTCACTGGTTCTGTAGGACAGAAAGAAATGCTTCTAAGGCTGCCTGAAGGCGAAAGAAGATGGGAAAATAGAATGATCCCTTGAAACAAAATAAGCAAACACTGTAGAATACTAGGGTTTAAGATGAGCAACTTTTACCTAGTCCTTGTGACTTGGGTAAGTTTAACACACGTGTGTCTCATTTTCCTCATTTATTAAATAAAGATGATACTAATGACTTTGACTAATCTCAAATGGCTTTTTTAATTGTTAACTGAATTATGTCTTACAATGCATGTAGGAAAAGACTAGCCAGTGTTGACTACTGGAAGTCTATCCCTTTACCATGATGTATGTATGCATGTTGTTAGGTTGTAGATTATTTAACTTGTACTAGTTTACAACACGTTGACTGGTAAGCTGTGCTATAATAGTATGTTGTTGTTCTTGCATCTTAGAAAGGTTATTAATGTGAATTGCTCAAATGGAAAGGCTGAAACATTGATAAGTAGAGTGCTGCACAGTGATAAACGTATGAACTTCATGATTTTAGGCAATGAGAGCAGACCATTTTTTTCAGGAATTTACAATTTGCATTGAGAAAATAACACTGTCCTATGGCATGGAATTCTAGAATGGACCACTTGAACTGATTGTGCTTTCCTTCTAAGCAGGGGTACACAAGCAGCCAAGTTTCAACCCAAAATGTAGTGACCATGGAAGGGTGGGCATTGTCTGATTCCAATGCACGAGGGCTGACCTGGACGGCTGCAACACATCAGCTTGACTGAACTTTTGACAGATTTCTTCCTGGCAATAGGCCCCTGACCTCCCTTTTCTTGGAACATTTATTTTAGAAAACTTGCAATCGTAAAATCCTTCTCTGCTCAATTGAGATGTAAATCTTCTGCAACCTAAGAATATCTTTTTCAAGAACCTGGGAGCCACTTCTATGAAATATAATCATCAGTAAAGACAGGGCCCTTATCTTTTAGCCGCCGTGGAAGGGTAGGAGCCTAACAAGTGCCATTTAGCAAACACAGGTGACCTAGTCACATTGACCAATCTCCCCACTAATGTCTTTCAGTACTTTTCCACTAGTTCATTCCAGCACTTAAAACCACTCTCACATTTTGTTTCAGCAGAGTTGAATTTAGTCTCTCTTTTGTATTGCAGTAGTTTTGAATAAAGTCTTCCTTGCTTATTTAACTCATCCAAGTGCAATTTTTCTTTTACAGAGCTGAGAGTTTGATTTATGCAATTTCACATGTTGAGGCCCTCCTTCCCTTGGTTAGTATTTTTATTCAATACTGCCAGCCTCTGACTCTATTATTTTCACCTCTCATCAGTGCTGCTCAGCCCTGGTTATACATTTGAATCTTCTGAGGAGTATTTAAGCATATTGTTGACTGGGCCCAACCATAGAGTCAAACTCAATTGATCCAAGGTGAGGCTGGGGTATTGTTCTTGTTAAAAATTGCCCCAGATTATAGTAATTGGTAAGACTGAGAAGTCCTTTACCAGAGGATAAAACATTTTCCTTTCACACAATGCTTCTCCAAACATGTAAAATAAAATCAATCAGATTCTCATCCACCAAATTAGAATTGCTTGCCATTTCTGCCTCCTGGGCTATTTCTAGGTTATCTTGATTATAGATTTGGGGTTTTCTAAACTCTTTGATAACATATTTATTGACAGCTTCTAGATGTTTCTCCTGCGAAGACAGAGGTCATTTCATTATGCCCAGATTTTACTAGTTTATTTATAAAAAAATCTTTAAATTCAGAAATGAGGATAGTGAAAGACTTATTTGAGCCCCCTTTTTTATTTGGCTCATTCTATTTAGTTCTTCAAATCTCATCAGAAGTGTTATATTCTCTAGAACTGCTTACCTTTACCCTAATGCTCCTCATAGATGACAGAATGGTATCACCTGTGAGTTTGATGGAACTGCAGACTCAGCGCACACACCCACGTGTACTGAATCAGGATGATTCAGAGCCTTTAACAAGATACACAGGTGATTCTGATGCACATTAACAGTTGTGACGTACTGCTTAATTCCTAACGTAGCTTTTTGACCACGCCTGTGGGCTTCCGGAACAAACTGGGTTTCCTGCAAGCTAGCTCTTATCACAAGGAAAAGGAACCTTGGCTTACTTGTTTGCCCCTTTCACTGGAAGGTAAGTTATTTGACAGTAGATTTTTACTTGATTTTTGTATTACTAGTATCTAGCACATTCCCTGGTGTTTAGTAGGCATTCAATATATATGTTGAAGAAATGACTTCTTAGTTATTCTTAGTCTTCCTAATTTTTTTTCCTTGTTTCGTTTTCTTTTTCAATCCCATATTTTAGAATCATATATTATGTTACAGTATTAGGTGATGTTAGTGACATGGAATATGTATAAAATAGAGAAATGAAAAATAAGATTGTAATATCATCCCAACACAACATTTTTTTCTAAAACCACTAATGTGCTTACTTTATATGTTTGAGTAGTTGCCTTCATGATATAGATAAAATTTTGAGTGTTATTTTTTTCATGTAACATTATGCAATAAACACTTCCATGTGGCTACTTACTTTTCAAAACCACTCCTTTTTTTTAAAATTGAAGTATAGTTGATTTACAATATTGTATTTCAGGTGCACAGCAAAGTGATTCATTTATATGTATATATTTTTTCAGATTATTTTCCATTATATAGTTATTACAAGATATGGAATATTGTTCCCTGTGTTATACAGTAAATACTTGTTGCTTATCTATTTTATATATAGTGTGTATCTGTTAATCCTAAACTCCTAATTTATCCCCTCCACTCCCTCTCCCCTTTGGTAACCATGTTTGTTTTCTATGCCTGAGTCTGTTTCTGTTCTGCAAATAGACTCAGCTATATCATTTTTTTTAGATTTCACATATAAGCAATATCATATGATATTTGTCTTTGACTCACTTAGCATGATATCCTCTAGGTCCATCCATGTTGCTGCAAATGGCAATATTTCATACATTTTTATGGCTGAGTAATATACTCAAAAGCATATTTTTAAGTCTACTTAATAATTTCAATGAGCATTGTAGGTTATTTACATTATGACCTCATTCTATCTCTCTAGAGGTATCAGTCAATACATGTATGCCCTTTGCTCTAAACAGACTGGACTTACTACTGGCTTTGCTTTTCTTACAGTCCTGATATTTTTCTGAAACAATTACTTCCTCCTAATGCTTTGCCTAAATAACTCAGCCAATTAAAATCCCGTCCCATTGTATATGACTAAATGCAAACTCCTCTATAACACTTGCTCTTGTAAATCTCAAAAGATGTCTCTCCATTCTCAAAATTCCTATCACTCCCTGTTTTTTTTTTCCTATTATGGCATTTATCACATCCACCCTGGAATTGTCTTTTAGTTTAATCTATCAGTCCATCCACAAGCAAATCTAAGAACCCTGCCCAAATATAATTGTAATTATATTACAATTATATTAAAACATTATTGTTTTTATGTTTATAATTAAAGAGACTTGCTCATAGGAGATACAGATTTTCAGCTTTATTGAAATATGCTTAATATAAAAACACTGCACATATTTAATGTATTTTGATGAGCTTTGACATATGCATATTCCTGTGATACCATCATCAAAGTAATAAACACATCAATTACCTCCAAAAGGTTTCTCCCCTTGCTCTTTTTTTTTTTTTTTAAGCTTCAGTGATGACACCAAAGGCACAGGCAACAAAAATAAAAATAGATAAGTGGGACAATGTTAACCTAAAAAACTTCTGCACAGCAAAGGTGATAGTCAACAGAATGAAAAAAGAACCTATCCGCAAACCACGTATCTGTTAAAGGGTTAATTTGTAAAATATATAAGGAACTCCTGCAACTCAATAGCAAAAAAAAAAAAAAAAAAAGTTACAAAATGGGTAAAGGACTTGAATAGACATTTCTCTGAAGAAGACATTCAAATGGAGAACAGGTGTATTAAAAGTTGTTCAACATCACTAATTATCAGATAAATGCAAACCAAAACTTAAATCACCTGAAACCTGTTAGGATGGCCATTATCTAAAAAACAAAAGATAGCAAGTGTTGGTGAGGATATGGAGAAATTGGAACCCTTGTACACTTTCGGTGGGAATATAAAAAGTGTGCAGCCACTATGGAAAACAGTATGGAGGTTCTTAAAAAATTAAAAATAAAACTGCCATATGATCCAGCAATTCCACTCTCAGGATCCTCAGACAGAAGCTTGTTTTTTATTCAAAGTCCTTTAATTTGCTCTTTTGAATGGAATGTTCTTCCTTCAGATACTTACATGGCTTCAGGTCTCCTTCAAATTGTGACTTTATAAACTTGCATTCTTTTAGCATCCCCCTTACTCTTTCTCTCCTTTCATTATCCTCTTTAAAGCTTTGACAGCACTATTATTTGAAACTTTATGATATGTGTTTGTTTATTGTCTTCTCCACTAGAATGTAAGCACTTTGAGGGCAGGAACCTCATCTGTCTGGTTCACTAACTGGACCAGTTTTTGGCACATAGCTTATCAAGAAATATTTGTGGAATGAATTCATATATATATTTTAAACTATGTTAATCTAGCTTTTCCTGACACACAGTACTATAGTTTTAAGTTAGAATTTGTGCATGAATCACAATCCTGTTTCCAAGACTGGACATATAAAAAGTTTTAGTAAATTCTTCTTTCTCAATTTAATTTGACTGAATAAGCACAAAGCCACTATGATAATGAGAACCAGAGAGAAATCAAGGAGTTAAATTTCCATGAAATATCTACGGGTCATAAGAGCTAAGGAAATAATCTCTTTCTCACTTTCTCCAATATCTCCTTTGACTGAGAATATGCACCATTTATTAAGGCAAAATATAGGGTAGATGTACCATTAAAGGGATTCATCATAATAAGACCAAGCTTTTGTGTTTTAAAAGATGAGCATCTGGGAACAGAGCACCTGTAAAAATGTTAGAGATTTTCAGACTGAGCTGTCTACTCTAAATACATTTCTATGGTTCATTATTTTCATAACTTTTTTTAGTTTACCATGTCAGAATAGAAAACTTCAGTGCCCAAATCTGCAGAAGCTTCTGTTTTATAAAGGAACTACATATCCCCGTCAGAATGCTTTTTGAAGTTTTAAAAAAAATAGGTTAAACTGATTCATGTGAATTATAATAGCATGCCAGAGCATCACTTATGTGTCTCTACCAATCTTCCTGTAATGTAACCTGAAAGGACTAAGATGGCTAATATGATTTATATCAGAGATTTTAACAAAGAAAAAAAATACACTGATAGTGAGATGTTTAGGGTAGTAAAATACATTCAAGCGAATATGACACACACACACATATGCACACACACAGTAGGAACTTATTACAGTCTAAAGCACGTATTTTTAGGGTTTCTAAAACATGGGTTTAAAATAAATAAATCATAAGTAAATCTGTAGCTAGCTGTAATATGTGCATTATATATGTAATTCTACTTAGTGTAAAACCACTGGAACATTTCAAAGGTAATTCTTGACTGCATTTTCCTAGCACTTATAATAGATACCATGAAAGCATAACTTTGTAGGTAACAGGTGAGGTCATCCTTAAGTCTAAATTTTGATGAACTGTGGCTTTTGGGCTGAGATATAAAGGCAGTGTCTATGAGCTGAAACTCAAATAATTCATAGTTTTATCTCATTTTAGGATCCAATAGTGAAGAAGTAATCAAATGCTAACCTGCATACTCAATCACCCCAATTGTACAGGTGATTGTAGTCCATTATATGTACCTACTGAAGTATAAAGAATAAAGAATTTTCTGTATTGAATTAACAATTTAAAAATATACTAGGATTAATAGTCTCCTTGTTATGTCAATATACATGATTGATCTTAATTTCCTGAAATTTAGTTATTGTAACTCTCTCTTCCCACTATGGGATTCTAAGATTTTTAAAGGCAGGTTAAAAAATATGTGAGAGATTTTCTGAACCAGGAAGAGAAAAATGAAGACATAAAACTAAGAAAGACTCGAAAATTTGATATCCTCAGACATTAAAGTATAATAATAAATACTATAGCTTCAAGATATAAATTCACATGACCCCCTGCAGAGGGCTATGAGAAAGAATTCTTTTGGCACTGTCTCTGTCTTTAGAACCTCACACCTCAAGACAAACACAGGCATGAAATTAAATATGGAAAAGACATAGCAGCTGCAGAATAAAAATGTTAAATAATTACATAAATAAACAGACATCTGATACCTTCGGGTCAGAAGAGAAAAGAAAATTGAGGAAGAGTAGAAAATTAGTAAAGTTTCATCATTTTTGACTTTTAAAAATAATTTTTCCACTAGTGATTAGATTTGTTTAGCTGAATAACCCCAAAATAATGAGTGATGAATAAAAAATCATACTCATGAGGAAAAGGAGCATGCTTTATTTGTTTTAACAGAATTGTATAAATATGTGTAGATTTTAGACATAATTGACCAAGTTAATGCCTTGAGAAGCTAATCACTGAATGATAGGAGGAAATATAAAAATGTTTACAAACTGTAACTTCATTTCCAAATGCATTCTCCATTCATTCCAGATACTATAGTACACACAGTTTGCAAAATTTTTATTTAAAATTGTCATGGAAGTTTTTTCCTGGCCTCCTCATTGAGGACTCCAAGAGGCAGACTTGTGATATATTTAAATCTTAACTAATTGGGAGACATAATTTCTTAAATAAAAAAAAAAAAAATACACATAGCCCTTAAGATCTTGTTATACTTCTGTTAGTTAACCAAATGTTTTCTCTCACCAATAGGCTCAGTGTTCACTGTTTATTAGTAAGCATGAGTTCTGGTGCCTTTTCAGTGGTATAATGGATGGTTGGTGAACACATGAATAAGCAGAATATCATCAGATATTTCCAGAAGCTTATTACCCTGTGCAGGTGTGACTGACATGCTCTACTTTCTTTTGTCAAGTGCCTACACGGAACCTAGGCTAAAAGATTTCCAGCACTATCAAAAGCATATTACAGTGGCTTCAATCTTTGAAGGTAAGTTCCCAATGAGGGAAGATTAAGTTGTCTATGTGTGTGGTTCTGGGGTTAGGCATCAGGAGACACAAAGAGAACTTTGGGATTATCTTTTTTATCTTCTTTGTTATTTTCTATATTTTCCTGAATTTCTACATATTTGACTTCAATTAAAATCCAATGATTTTGCTGGTTATTGACAGTTACAGAAATTAACTTAAAAATCTGTTTCATATACTGTGTTTTTTTCCGGTAGAAACATATTCAAAATATTCAATGACATTTACTAAAAAGGAATATATTTTTGTACATTGTTATTTATTGAAGTATCTTTCTTAGGTTTTTGACAATGAAAAACTCTGGCCCATTGAACTGTGGAGGTCTTTCTTTTTTTTTCATTCTTTTCATTATTATTATTATTTAAAGTATAACACATTGGAAATGTCTATCATGTCTAGCAGATAACAAAGTCAGAAAAAAGGAAAGTGTTTCCAATCTGCTTCTGGCCTCTACCTGCAATTTCTATTCTGTTTCCATGGAAATGGAAATCAGATAAATAATAAAGTAAAAAGAAATTCTTTTATTTGTGAATTTTTTAAGCTTGTAATTTTTTTCAATAAAAGTATAGTGATTCTTTCAAGTTAAGACATCAAATTTTTTTTTTACTTTTTTTTTAAAATTTATTTATTTATTTTTGGCTGTGTTGGGTCTTCATTTCTGTGCGAGGGCTTCCTCTAGTTGCGGGGAGCGGGGGCCACTCTTCATCGCGGTGCGCGGGCCTCTCACTGTCGCGGCCTCTCTTGTTGGGAGCACAGGCTCCAGACGCGCAGGCTCAGTAGTTGTGGCTCACGGGCCTAGTTGCTCCGCGGCATGTGGGATCTTCCCAGACCAGGGCTCGAACCCGTGTCCTCTGCATTGGCAGGCAGATTCTCAACCACTGTGCCACCAGGGAAGCCCTTTTTTACTGTTGATCAATATTTTTATTGAAGTATAGTTGACTTACAATGTTGTGTTAATTCCTGCTGTAAAGTGATTCAATTATACATATATATACATTCTTTTTTATATTCTTTTCCATTATTAATTATCATAGGATATTGAATATATTTCTCTTTGATATACAGTAGGACCTTGTTGTTTATCCATTCTATATATAAAAGCTTACGTCTTCTAACCCCAACCTCCCACTGCCATCATCCCTCCCCCAACTCCCTCCCCTTTGGCAACCACCAGTCTGTTCTCTATGTCCTGATTCTGTTTCTGTTTCATAGATAGGTTCATTTGTATCATATTTTAGATTCCACATATAAGTGATATCATATGATATTTGTATTTCTCTGTCTGACTTAACTTCACTCTGTATGACAATTTCTAGGTCCATCCATGCTGCTGCAAATGGCATTATTTCATTCTTCTTTATGACTGAGTAATATTCCATTGTATATATATACCACATCTTCTTCATCCATTCCTCTATTGTTTCCATGTCTTGGCTATTGTGAATAGTGCTGCTATACGGGTGCCTGTATCTTTTTGAATTATAGTTTTGTCTGAATATATGCCCAGGAGTGGTATTGCTGGATCATATGGTAATTCTGTTTTTAGATTTCTGAGGAACCTCCATACTGTTTTCCACAGCAGCTGCACCAACTTACATTCCCACCAACAGTGTAGGAGTGTTCCCTTTTCTCCATACCCTCTCCAGCATTTGTTATTTATAGACTTTTTAAAAAATTTTTTGATGGCCATTCTGACCAGTGTGAGGTGGTACCTCATTGTAGTTTTGATTTGTATTTCTCTAATAATTAACGATGTTGAGCATCTTTTCATGTGGCTATTGGCCATCTGTATTTCTACTTTGGAGAAATGTCTATTTTGGTCTTCTTCCCATTTTCAACTGGGTTGTTTGTTTTTTTGTGGTTGAGTTGTATGAGCTGCTTATATATTTTGGAAATTAAGCCCTTGTCAGTCTCATCGTTTGCAAATATTTCCTCCCATTCTGTAGGTTGTCTTTGTTTTGTTTATGGTTTCCTTTGCTGTGAAAAACTTGTAAATTCGGTTAGGTCCTGTTTGTTTATTTTTGTATTTATTTCTATTGCCTTGGAAGACTGACCTAAGAAAACATTGGTACAATTTATGTCAGAGAATGTTTTGCCTATGAAGAGAAATCAAATATTTAGTAGTTATTTCTTGAAACTATTTTCATTCCAGAAACCAATTACTTAGGCAGGAATATATAACTTTTGTAAGAAAAAACAATTGCTGGCCTTGATGTGACTCAGTCTTTAATCTGTGTTAGCCTTATGATATCCAGAACAACCTGATAGACAAAAGAGTATCCCACTGGGAATCACTGGGGCCTTGACCCCCAGAAAAAGACATCACCTGCCTTGCTTTGGGTTGGTAGGAGGTGGAGTGATGCTTCTGGAACCAGTGGAGCTGTTGAGGAGGACAAGAGGAAGGACTGATCTCCAATTCAATACGTGCCTGAAGTATAAAGTGGCACCTTAAGCATTGCAGTGACAATTTGGAAGCAGCTTGGTCTCTAGAGCTGCTCATGTTATCTCCTCTCATTATTTAGGGTCTGTCTGTCCTGTGCTGCTATGCTTTTATCACATCTAAGCTCCAAAAGAGGGATACGATATTAAGTTCATGCTCTTTTTTTTAAACCATTATTACTGAGAATTAATTACTTCATTTCATTTTCTTCATGTTATGCTATATCAAACATCTTCTATTCTTCCAAAATAATTTCTTTACTATTTTTGGCAAGTAGACAGAGATACTTTAAGATCGATTCTGGATTCTTCTGAACAGTACCATTGTCTCACAAAAACCTGTAATGGGAGTCACAGTCTGATATGGGACCATAGCTCTATACATAAGATGATGGCTATAGTTATCCTTTTGTGTTCTCCCCTGAGGGAAAAACACCCACTCTTTACGTTTTTACAGAACAGAGTGTACGTTTCATTACTTACGTGGTTTATTTGAAGTATTCTCTAACCAGATATGTTTTATTGATTTTACATTTATTACAGTCTTACATTTATTACACACACCCACTCCCCCACTCCCCCCATCCCCGCACATAGACACTGCTCTAAAGCATAAGAGAACCAGGAATACATTCTGTAATAGGTATACACTCTGCCCTAGCGCCCATGGTCTGATCAACATTAAAGAAACTTATGTATTTTGCTTTGTGAAACTCATGCCTAAGTTCAATTCATGCCTTTTGCAGTTTGCTTTTATTTTCACATGTTCTGAGATTTCCTGGAGCTTAGAGGTCTCATGACAGCACAGAGAAGTTCATGAGTGAAAATAGAGTGGTTTAGAGCATGAGACGTGAACTTCTCAAAGTCAAATTCTAACCCTCTTCTTTGCTTTAAAAAAAAAATGCAGAATTGCTATTAAATCTCTCTAGGCCTCAGTTTGCTAATCTGTTAAACAGGAATAATTATAGTTCTACTTGATAGGATCATTGTGAAGATTAAATATACCTGGCATATAATTAATGTGAAAACATGCTTTATA
Organism: Balaenoptera musculus; assembly: GCF_009873245.2. Classification (NCBI taxonomy): domain Eukaryota; kingdom Metazoa; phylum Chordata; class Mammalia; order Artiodactyla; family Balaenopteridae; genus Balaenoptera; species Balaenoptera musculus. Next base: position 63,638,357 of record NC_045796.1, on the reverse strand, counting down.
AGTATGTAGATTGGACAGATAACAAAGATGAAAGTAAGTGGAGTCACCATTTAAGTATTGTCCAATTGCAGTCACTGTAGAGAGTAAAAAAGGGGTGCTAAAATAATCAAAATATGTAATTTTTAAAATATTTATATACTGATAGAAAAATGGTTATTTATTTAGGTACACCTATAAGATACTTCAATAATTATTTTCAAAATAAATTATTAAAAATAAAAATAATGTATAATCATATACATTAGACTATAAAATTTGTATTGATTTAGCAATAACAAATAGTGATTTTTGGCACATTTTCACATACTTTGATCAGCCTAGTTTTCTTGTTTCTGTCTGTAGCAGGGTCTCTGCAGCCAGTTCACTGCTTGGGCCTGAGCACCACTGGCCAATACAATGAGAACAACCCAAGACCAGAAGTAGTTCACTGTCCCTAGTAACTTGGGTCCTAGTGCACTTTCTTTTATCACCAAGTACCATGCATGGCATTCATAAAAGTTACTTGTAAAGGGACAGTACCTTATACTGTAACTAGAGGGATTTGGGTAAGAGAGCCAATTATATTGCTAGTTGTCTTTCAAATTTAACTGCATGTGTCTCATACCTGCTAGCTGAGACCATGTGGAACTTCAAAGCAACTGCTCCTTTGCCACTCTTAGGTATGTTACTTTATCAAGAAATGAACAATTTGGGCAAATGCTAAACCAGTCAAAACATTGGGAGAACAGTTTTAATTTGGTCTGTCCCAAGAGAGTCCTGTGGTCACCTAAAAAGTATGCCACTGAAAATCTGTCAGTAGTTCTGTTTGAAATGTGGGGATTTATTTAGACATAAATTACTGCAAAATTAATAATATGGAAAGTTTTTTGAGTACACTATTATCAAGTTAAAAATTCTCTGAAAGTCAAATTGAACCTAAATTTCTGGAGTGGGATAATAGGCAATCCATTCTAGTTCTTTTTTTCCCTTCAATTTATTACTTACAGGATTCCACACACGTTCTATAGGAAAACAATTGTAAAAACAAGTATAGACCGTCGAAATATATAATTTTTTCCAACAGAAAGAACTTTCTGGTATATTGATAATAACCTAAGAAGTGGTGTTGAGATGTTAAGTAGAATAATTAACCTAATCTAGGAAGACCCTAAGGGCATTTTGACATGCTTCTGCCCTTAAGAGTGCTGCTGTCCACAATCTTGTCCAAGTCTTTAGGACACACCTGCAAGAGCGTCTCTATGTTATATCCTAAGTAATGGATTACGAAGTTTAGGATCTGAGCATTTCAACTCTACTATATAACGCCAAGCCATTTTTAAAGTAATAGATAACCATTTATGAAAGTTTGGTTGCTTCATATCTAATTTATAGGTAATATTATCAGACCTTTTTATTCTTGCTACTCTGGCAGGGTAAAAATATAAATCATTGTGGTTTTAATTTGTATTTCATAATTACTAATGAGGCTGAACACATTTTTAACCTTACTGGCCACTCTTATTTCCATTAGATTGCTTGTTTTCTTTGTTTAGCTTTACAGGAATTCTTTATACTTTCTGAATGCCAATCCATTGTCAACAGTGTGGCAATAACAAATATCTTTTTCCAATGTATGTTCCAAATATGACTTGTCAAGTTCCAAGTGTGACTTGTCTTTTCAATCCATTTAGAAAAGAAAGAATTATGAATAGTAGTTATATTCTTATGTTCAATGTAGTAAAATGTATTATTCTTTTTCTTTTATACTTTCTGCTTTGTATGTTTTGCTTAAGAAATCCTTTCCTCAGCCTACTAACTAATCAAATAATTTTAAAGAACATAAAAGCCTGCTGTGTTCCAATTCCTCCCATTTTCTTTTTACATATTTCATTGATTTGTTTGACCAGCATAAGTAATGTCCCATACTGAGAATAGAATGTTCTTTCTACATGTTTATGACATGAATATGTCACAGGGGAAATTAGTGCTACTTGCTAACTATTATCAGAAAAGATTGCTTAAAATCATTTGCTTAAATTTAACCCAAATGTTTTTGGTTATCTTTCAAAAAAAAAAGAAAAAGGAAATCTTTTCCTACCCTGAGGCCATGAAGGTAATTTTCAATATTTTCTTCTAACCGTTTGTAAGTTTGACTTTTACACCAAATCTTTTAACTTTATGAAATTGATTCTTGTGTATGGTGTGAGGTAGGGATTTATATATATTTCCTCATGGAAAAAATCCATTTCCCTTTTACCTGAAACTATAATTCTGTCATATATCAGGCTACCAGTGCTTTTACTTAATATAATTCTAAATAAAACACTTAAAGAGTTCATATTCATTTTGATTATACCTTTCAAGTCTCTTTCAAATCAATACTACTGGAATATGTTTCACATCATACTAAACATAATCTTTGTCTTTTTCATTTAACATATCTTCTAAACATTTTCCCACATTTCTACCCAATCTTTCTAAACGTTACCTTAATGAAGTCATAAGAGTCTTCTATGGAGTGAATGTTTGTGACCCCTGTCAAATTTATATATTAAAGCCTTAACCTCCATTGCAGCTGTATTTGGAGATGGGGCCGGTAAGGAATTACTTAATGTTAAATGAGATTATAAGGGAAGGCTCTGATCTTGATCAGCCTAGTGTTTTCATGAGAAGTGGCACCAGAGAGGAGCTTGTTCTCTCCCCACCCCACCCCGTCTGCCATGTAAGGACACAGTGAGAACACAACCAATCACAAACACAAAAGACAGTTCTCATCAGGAGCCAAATTGGCTGGCACCTTGATCTTGGACTTCTCAGCCTCCAGAACTGTGGGAAACTAATTTCTGTTGTTTCAGCCTCACAGTCTGTGACATTTTGTTATGGCAGCCCAAGGAGACTAATCCACAATGTTTTAGGATTCTCTTAAGTGTTATTAAGTCCTTTGATACAATAGATAATGCTACATTGACTGTGCCAGAGTAAGGATACATTAAGATCTTTGAGTTTCTTTATATGATAAATTCCCAGGAATAGATTTAGTAAGTGAAAGGACCTAGCATATTTACAGCTTTTTAAAATATTTTGCCATACTGTTTTCTCAAATGATTATATCATTATAAATATGTCAGTAGTATTAGAATATATCAATTACACTTTAAATCCAGAGGCTTTGTTATAACTGTTTTAATATGATAATGAGATTAGTATGATTGTACTTATTGCTTTGATTTTCAGTTTACAACCCGTATTCTTTTTTTTTTTTTCTTTAAACATCTTATTGAAGTATAATTGCCTTACAATAGTGTGTTAGCTTCTGCTTTATAACAAAGTGAATCAGTTATACATATACAATAGGTTCCCATTACTCTTCCCTCTTGCATCTCCCTCCCTCCCACCCTCCCCATCCCACCCCTCTAGGTGGTCACAAAGCACTGAGCTGATCTCCCTGTGCTATGCGGCTGCTTCCCACTAGCTATCTATTTTACATTTGGTAGTGTATATATGTCCATGACACTCTCTTACCCTGTCCCATCTCACCCCACCCCCTCCCCATATCCTCAAGTCCATTCTCTAGTAGGTCTGTGTCTTTATTCCCGTCTTGCCACTAGGTTCTTCTTCATGGCCTTTTTTTTTTTTTTTTTTTTCCTTAGATTCCGTATATATGTGTTAGCATACTGTATTTGTTTTTCTCTTTCTGACTTACTTCACTCTGTATGACAGATTCTAACTCCATCCACCTCATTACAAATACCTCCATTTCATTTCTTTTTATGGCTGAGTAATATTCCATTGTATATATGTGCCACATCTTCTTTATCCATTCATCTGTCGATGGACATTTAGGTTGCTTCCAGGTCCTGGCTATTGTAAATAGAGCTGCAATGAACATTGTGGTACATGACACTTTTTGACCTATGGTTTTCTCAGGGTATATACCCAGTAGTGGGATTGCTGGGTCGTATGGTAGTTCTATTTGTAGTTTTTTAAGGAACCTCCATACTGTTCTCCATAGTGGCTGTATCAATTTACATTCCCACCAACAGTGCAAGAGTGTTCCCTTTCCTCCACACCCTCTCCAGCATTTATTGTTTCTAGATTTTTTGATGATGGCCATTCTGACCGGTGTGAGATGATATCTCATTGTAGTTTTGATTTGCATTTCTCTAATGATTAATGATGTTGAGCATTCTTTCATGTGTCTGTAGGCCATCTGTATATCTTCTTTGGAGAAATGTCTATTTAGGTCTTCTGCCCATTTTTGGATTGGGTTGTTCGTTTTTTTGTTATTGAGCTGCATGAGCTGCTTGTAAATCTTGGAGATTAATCCTTTGTCAGTTGCTTCATTTGCAAATATTTTCTCCCATTCTGATGGTTGTCTTTTGGTCTTGTTTATGGTTTCCTTTGCTGTGCAAAAGCTTTTAAGTTTCATTAGGTCCCATTTGTTTATTTGTGTTCTTATTTCCATTTCTCTGGGAGCTGGGTCAAAAAGAATCTTGCTGTGATGTATGTCATAGAGTGTTCTGCCTATGTTTTCCTCTAAGAGTTTGATAGTGTCTGGCCTTACACTTAGGTCTTTAATCCATTTGGAGTTTATTTTTGTGCATGGTGTCAGGGAGTGTTCTAATTTCATACTTTTACATGTAGCTGTCCAATTTTCCCAGCACCACTTATTGAAGAGGCTGTCTTTTCTCCACTGTATATGCTTGCCTCCTTTATCAAAGATAAGGTGACCATATGTGTGTGTGTTTATCTCTGGGCTTTCTATCCTGTTCCATTGATCCATATTTCTGTTTTTGTGCCAGTACCAAACTGTCTTGATTACTGAAGCTTTGTAGTATAGTCTGAAGTCAGGGAGCCTGATTCCCCCAGCTCCATTTTTCGTTCTCAAGATTGCTTTGGCTATTCGGGGTCTTTTGTGTTTCCATACAAATTGTGAAATTTTTTGTTTTAGTTCTGTGAAAAATGCCAGTGGTAGTTTGATAGGGATTGCATTGAATCTGTAGATTGCTTTGGGTAGTAGAGTCATTTTCACAATGTTGATTCTTCCAATCCAGGAACATGGTATATCTCTCCATCTATTTGTATCGTCTTTAATTTCTTTCATCAGTGTCTTATAATTTTCTGCATACAGGTCTTTTGTCTCCTTAGGTAGGTTTATTCCTAGATATCTTATTCTTTTTGTTGCAATGGTAAACGGGAGTGTTTTCTTAATTTCACTTTCAGATTTTTCGTCATTAGTGTATAGAAATGCAAGCGATTTCTGTGCATTAATTTTGTATCCTGCTACTTTACCAAATTCATTGATTAGCTCTAGGAGTTTTCTGGTAGCATCTTTAGGATTCTCTATGTATAGTATCATGTCATCTGCAAATAGTGACAGCTTTACTTCTTCTTTTCCGATTTGGATTCCTTTTATTTCTTTGTCTTCTCTGATTGCTGTGGCTAACACTTCCAAAACTATGTTGAATAATAGTGGTGAGAGTGGGCAACCTTGTCTTGTTCCTGATCTTAGTGGAAATGGTTTCAGTTTTTCACCATTGAGGACAATGTTAGCTGTGGGTTTGTCATATATGGCCTTTATTATGTTGAGGAAAGTTCCCTCTATGCCTACTTTCTGCAGGGCTTTTATCATAAATGGGTGTTGAATTTTGTCGAAAGCTTTCTCTGCATCTATTGAGATGATCATATGGTTTTTCTCCTTCAATTTGTTAATATGGTGTATCACATTGATTGATTTGCGTATATTGAAGAATCCTTGCATTCCTGGGATAAACCCCACTTGGTCATGGTGTATGATCCTTTTAATGTGCTGTTGGATTCTGTTTGCTAGTATTTTGTTGAGGATTTTTGCATCTATGTTCATCAGTGATATTGGCCTGTAGTTTTCTTTCTTTGTGACATCTTTGTCTGGTTTTGGTATCAGGGTGATGGTGGCCTCGTAGAATGAGTTTGGGAGTGTTCCTCCCTCTGCAATATTTTGGAAGAGTTTGAGAAGGATAGGTGTTAGCTCTTCTCTAAATGTTTGATAGAATTCACCTGTGAAGCCATCTGGTCCTGGGCTTTTGTTTGTTGGAAGGTTTTTAATCACAGTTTCAATTTCAGTGCTTGTGATTGGTCTGTTCATATTTTCTATTTCTTCCTGGTTCAGTCTCGGCAGTTTGTGCATTTCTAAGAATCTGTCCATTTCTTCCAGGTTGTCCATTTTATTGGCATAGAGTTGCTTGTAGTAATGTCTCATGATCTTTTGTATTTCTGCAGTGTCAGTGGTTATTTCTCCTTTTTCATTTCTAATTCTATTGATCTGAGTCTTCTCCCTTTTTCTCTTGATGAGTCTGGCTAATGGTTTATCAATTTTGTTTATCTTCTCAAAGAACCAGCTTTTAGTTTCATTGATTTTTGCTATTGTTTCCTTCATTTCTTTTTCATTTATTTCTGACCTGATCTTTATAATTTCTTTCCTTCTGCTGGCTTTGGGGTTTTTTTGTTCTTCTTTCTCTAATTGCTTTAGGTGCAAGGTTAGGTTGTTTATTCGAGATGTTTCCTGTTTCTTGAGGTAGGCTTGTATTGCTATAAACTTCCCTCTTAGCACTGCTTTTGCTGCGTCCCGTAGGTTTTGGGTCGTCGTATCTCCATTGTCATTTATTTCTAGGTATTTTTTGATTTCCCCTTTGATTTCTTCAGTAATCACTTCATTATTAAGTAATGTATTGTGTAGCCTCCATGTGTTTGTATTTTTTACAGATCTTTTCCTGTAATTGATATCTAGTCTCATAGCGTTGTGGTCGGAAAAGATACTTGATACGATTTCAATTTTCTTAAATTTACCAAGGCTTGATTTGTGACCCAAGATATGATCTATCCTGGAGAATGTTCCATGAGCACTTGAGTATGTATTCTGTTTTTGGGTGGAATGTCCTATAAATATCAATTAAGTCCATCTTGTTTAATGTATCATTTAAAGCTTGTGTTTCCTTACTTATTTTCATTTTGGATGATCTGTCCATTGGTGAAAGTGGGGTGTTAAAGTCCCCTACTATGATTGTGTTGCTGTCGATTTCCCCTTTTATGGCTGTTAGTACTTGCCTTATGTATTGAGGTGCTCCTATGTTGGGTGCATAAATATTTACAATTGTTATACCTTCCTCTTGGATCGATCCCTTGATCATTATATAGTGTCCTTCTTTGTCTCTTGTAATATTCTTTATTTTAAAGTCTATTTTGTCTGATATGAGAATTGCTACTCCAGCTTTCTTTTGTTTTCCATTTGCATGGAATATCTTTTTCCATCCCCTCACTTTCAGTCTGTATGTGTCTCTAGGTCTGAAGTGGGTCTCTTGTAGACAGCATATATATGGGTCTTGTTTTTGTATCCATTCAGCCAGCCTGTGTCTTTTGGTGGGAGCATTTAATCCATTTACATTCAAGGTAATTATCGATATGTATGTTCCTATTCCCATTTTCTGAAATGTTTTGGGTTTGTTATTGTAGGTGTTTTCCTTCTCTTGTGTTTCTTGCCTAGAGAAGTTCCTTTAGCATTTGTTGTAAAGCTGGTTTGGTAGTGCTGAACTCTCTCAGCTTTTGCTTGTCTGTAAAGGTTTTAATTTCTCCATCACATTTGAATGAGATCCTTGCTGGGTAGAGTAATCTTGGTTGTAGGTTCTTCTCCTTCATCACTTTAAGTATATCCTGCCACTCCCTTCTGGCTTGCAGAGTTTCTGCTGAAAGATCAGATGTTAACCTTATGGGGATTCCCTTGTGTGTTATTTGTTTTTTTTTCCCTTGCTGCCTTTAATATGTTTTCCTTATATTTAATTTTTGACAGTTTGATTAATATGTGTCTTGGCGTGTTTCTCCTTGGGTTTATCCTGTATGGGACTCTCTGTGCTTCCAGGACTTGATTAACTATTTCCTTTCCCATATTAGGGAAGTTTTCAACTATAATCTCTTCAAATATTTTCTCAGTCCCTTTCTTTTTCTCTTCTTCTTCTGGGACCCCTATAATTCGAATGTTGGTGCGTTTAATGTTGTCCCAGAGGTCTCTGAGACTGTCCTCAGTTCTTTTCATTCTTTTTTCTTTATCCTGCTCTGCAGTAGTTATTTCCACCATTTTATCTTCCAGGTCACTTATCCTTTCTTCTGCCTCAGTTATTCTGCTATTGATCCCATCTAGAGTATTTTTAATTTCATTTATTGTGTTTTTCATCATTGCTTGATTCCTCTTTAGTTCTTCTACGTCCTTGTTAAATGTTTCTTGCATTTTGTCTATTCTATTTCCAAGATTTTGGATCATCCTCACTATCATTATTCTGAATTCTTTTTCAGGTAGACTACCTATTTCCTCTTCATTTGTTAAGTCTAGTGTCTTTTGACCCTGCTCCTTCATCTGCTGTGTGTTTTTCTGTCATCTCATTTTGCTTATCTTACTGTGTTTGGGGTCTCCTTATCACAGGTTGCAGGTTTGTAGTTCCCGTTGTTTTTGGTATCTGTCCCCAGTGGCTAAGGTTGGTTCAGTGGGTTGTGTAGGCTTCCTGGTGGAGGGAACTAGTGCCTGAGCTCTGGTGGATGAGGCTGGATCTTGTCTTTCTGGTGGGCACGTCCACGTCTGGTGGTGTATTTTGGTGTGTCTGTGGCCTTATTATGATTTTAGGCAGCCTCTCTGCTAATGGATGGGGCTGTGTTCCTGTCTTGCTAGTTGTTTGGCATAGGGTGTTCAGCACTGTAGCTTGCTGGTCATTGAGTGATGCTGGGTCTTGATGTTGAGATGGAGATCTCTGAGAGATTTTTGCCGTTTGGTATTACGTGGAGCTGGGAGGTCTCTTGTGGACCAGTGTCCTGAAGTTGGCTCTCCCACCTCCGAGGTACGGCCCTGATGCCTGGCTGAAGCACCAAGAGCCTTTCGTCCATATGGCTCAGAGTAAAAGGGAGAAAAAAAAGAAAAAAAAAAAAGAAGGAAAGAAGGAAGGAAGGAAAGAAAAGAAGGAAGGAAGGAAAGGAAGGAAGGAAGGAAGGAAAGGAAGGAAGGAAGGAAGGAAAGGAAGGAAGGAAGGAAAGGAAGGAAGGGAAGGAAGGAAGGAAGGAAGGAAGGAAAGGAAGGAAGGAAGGAAAGGTAGGAAGGAAGGAAGGAAAGGAAGGAAGGAAGGAAAGGAAGGAAGGAAGGAAGGAAGGAAGGAAGGAAGGAAGAAGAAAGAAAGAAAGAAAGAAAGAAAAGAAGAAAGAAAGAAGCTATAATATAGTGAAGTAAAATAAAGCTATTATAAAGCAAAGCTATACAGACAAAATCTCCCCAGAAGCATATGCATATACACTCACAAAAAAAAAAAAAAAAAAGGAAAAGGGGAAAAATTAATATATCCTGCTCCCAAAGTCCACCTCCTGAATTTGGGATGATTCGTTGTCTATTCAGGTATTCAACAGATGCAGGCACATCAAGTTGTTTGTGGAGTTTTAATCCGCTTCTTCTGAGGCTGCTGGGAGAGATTTCCCCTCCTCTACTCTGTTCGCACAGCTCCTGGGGATCAGCTTTGGATTTGGACCCGCCTCTGCGTGTAGGTCGCCTGAGGGCGTCTGTTCCCCGCCCAGACAGGATGGGGTTAAAGGAGCAGCTGCTTCAGGGGCTCTGGCTCACCCAGGCCGTGGGGAGAGAGGGGTACATAGTAGGCGGGGCGAGCCTGTGGCGGCAGAGGCCGGCGTGACGTTGCACAAGCCTGAGGTGCGCATTGCGTTCTCCCGGGGAAGTTGTCCCCGGATCACCGGACCCTGGCAGTGGCGGGCTGCACAGGCTACCGGGAGGGGTGGTGTGGAGAGTGACCTGTGCTCACACACAGGCTTTTTGGAGGCGGCAGCAGCAGCCCCAGCGTCTCACGCCCGTCTCTGGGGGCCGCGCTGATCGCCGCGGCTCATGCCCGTCTCTGGAGTTCGTTTAGGCGGCGCTCTGAATCCCCTCTCCTTGTGCGCCGCGAAACAAAGAGGCAAGAAAAAGTCTCTTGCCTCTTCGGCAGCTGCAGACTTTTTCCCCAGACTCCCTCCCGGCTAGCTGTGGTGCACTAACCCCTTCAGGCTGTGTTCACGCCGCCAACCCCAGTCCTCTCCCTGGGATCCGAAGCCCGAGCCTCAGCTCCCAGCCCCGCCCGCCCCGGCGGCTGAGCAGACAAGCCTCTCGGGCTGGTGAGTGCTGGTCAGCGCCGAGCCTCCGTGCGGGAAGTGCGGGAATCTCTCCGCTTTGCCCTCCGCACCCCTGTGGCTGTGCTCTCCTCCGTGGCTCCGAAGCTTCCCCCCTCTGCCACCCGCAGTCTCTGCCCGCGAAGGGGCTCCTAGTGCGTGGAAATCTTTCCTCCTTCACAGCTCCCTCCCACTGGTGCAGATGCCGTCCCTATTCTTTTGTCTCTGTTATTTCTTTTTTTCTTTTGCCCTACCCAAGTACCGGGGGAGTTTCTTGCCTTTTGGGAGGTCTGACGTCTTCTGCCAGCGTTCAGTGGGTGTTCTGTAGGAGCAGTTCCACGTGTAGATGTATTTCTACTGTATCTGTGGGAAGGAAGGTGATCTCCGAGTCTTACTCTTCCGCCATCTTCTCTCAACCCGTATTCTTAATGTTCAGTTTCTCCTTTACATAGAGGCTAAGTCTCTGGCTGTTAGCAAAAGATCTCTCCTTTGATTCACAAAGCTAATTCTGTATATATACGTTTTGTTCAGTCATAGGACATGTTTACAATTTGCTTACAAACAAATAATATACTCTAACAATACGAAAATAAATTCAAGGAAGTAAGTTTATCCAAAAACTCAAATGCCATTAACTCAGGGGGAAAAAAAAAACCAGCCTTTTCCCTCCCTGCTTTATTTGAACACACATAAACACATGAAAAAAAAATACTCATAGATATAATATAAAAATACTTAAAGACCATATATATATAAACACATATATACATATAAATTAACCATTAAACTAAAAATCTATAGAAAGCAATGGCTTTAGTGTGTTATTTTAGAAGAGAAACTTGTACTAAACACCTTACATACAACCACACAATAACTGAAACTAAAAGCCCGCTGGTTACTTTAATAGACATTTGGTCTCTTTTCATTATTTAAGAAAAGAGACATTGTGTGAAAAACAGCTTTTAAGCTTTCAATTTGTAGGTTTCAGAAACAGGCCAGCACGAATCGCAAAGAGCCAATTACTACAAAGCAGTGATATTCACATTTCTTTAATATTTCCGCTAACCTTATTTTTCCTGTGAGCAAAATAGCTACCGCTATTTGCTCAGAATTGGCGGCCACGATCGAACTGGCTGTCAAAGAGTCCCTGTGTCTCTCGCTAATTTCAAGCTCTATTGAACAGTGCTGCGTGGCAGGACCAGGGTGCAACATTAGTAGCAGTCCTGGCACTATTGGGGATAATCTTAAAGAAATTTGTGGATGTTGCTAATTAAGGTTCCCCCTCAGTTTAGTTTGCCTTTGTTTAATAAACTAGTTATCCATGGTACAATTCATTGCTACAAATACCTGGCCAGCAGGTATTATAAAAATACAAGTGGAATGCTATTCCATAGATAGAAAAAATAAACTAACAGAAATCATGCACCACTAAACTTGTCTAAGAGATAACAAATGTACTTTTCCAAGCTATTTTCACAATCTCCCTTAGAGGTCTCTCTTTCATGTACCCTCTCTTCCACTAAAGAAAGGCAATCTAAATGTAACTTCGCACTTCTTCACCTGAAATCCTTTCTAGTTTCCTGTAATTATCTGCTCTATGACCCCTACCACCGCTGACACAGTATTTATTTTACCAGTGAACACCTAGGGACTCAATTCAAATGAAAACATTTCAATCCCTTCTTTCTTCAACTTTTTTCAAAATGTGTATTTTTTAACTCATTTCTGAAAGACATGTATACTCAGCCTATTATCAGGTTTTTGATCATTTCCTTTTAAATGGGACTTTCCCTTTTTTAGATTCTGTGAGTTCCTCTTCCTTCACCCACTTGGTAAATTAAGATTTTCCTAGGTTTCTTCCTTGTAGCTTTCTCTACTTGGCCTTTATTTTATCCTCCTAGTAATCTCATTCCCTCTTAATGGTTTTAACTACCACCTGGGTGATGATAACGAACACATGTATACCACTCCTATATTGTTCTCCTAAGAGCCTAAGCTGTATTTTTACTTGCTATTTAACCTCTCACCTAAATACTGACAGACATCTCAAACTCAATATGTTTTAGAAATCTGTTTGGTAGTGTGTATTAAACCTGAGCAAAGGTATGCTCTCTGACCCAGAATTCCACAACCTGGTCTGGACTCCACAGAAATATATGCAAATGGACACTGTAAGACATGTATGGGAATGTTCATAGTATCATTATTTACAATAACCCTAACTGAAAAACCCAGACAACAGTAGAATAGGTATATTAATTAGAATAAATTATAAAGTGGAATACTGCATAACACTGTGAACAAATAAAATGTTAGAAGTCTGGGTACTGTTTCTCTTTGAGGAGGAATACAGGTAGCTGGGAGAAGTTACAAGTGGCTTTCTGTGGGACTGACCATGTTCAATGTTCTCTGTATTGATCTGTATTCTGGTTATATGTATGGCCCCTTGGGGAAAATTGATCAAGCTGTATAATTATAAATTGTACACTTTTTAAAACTGAAGTATAGTTTCAGATGTACAGCAAAGTGATTGATTCAGTTATACATATATATACGAAATTTTTTTCAGATTCTTTTCCCTTATAGGTTATTACAAAATATTGACTATAGTTCCCTGTGCTATATGGTAGGTCCTTGTTGTTTATCTGTTTTATACATAGTAGTGTGTATATGTTAATCCCAAACTCATAGTTTATCCCTCCCTCACCCCTTTGCCCCATTGGTAACCACAAGTTTGTTTTCTCTGTCTGTGGGTCTGTTTCTGCTTTGTATATAGGTTCATTTGTGCCATTTTTTTTAGATTCCACATATAAGTGATATCATATATTTGTCTTTCTCTGGCTTACTGCACTTAATATGATAATCTCTAGTTCCATCCATTTTGCTGAAAATGGCATTATTTTGTTATTTTCTATGGCTGAGTAATATTCCATTGTATATATATACCACATCTGTTTTATCCATTCATCTGTCGATGGACATTTAGGTTGCTTCCTTGTCTTGGCTATTGTAAACAGTGCTGCAGTGAACACTGGGGTGCATGTATCTTTTTGAATTATGGTTTTCTCTGGATATAAGCCCAGGAGTGGGATGGCTGTACCACATGGTAGCTGTATTGTACACTCGTCTATGTATGATTTATATTTCATAAAATATTTAATAACATCACTTTACAAATGATAGAATTCTCCCTCACACTATCACAAGAATAACTTTTAAAATATATCTAATCATGACATGGTCCTGCATAAAATCCTTCAACGTTTTCCTATTGACTTTATTTTTTTAAATAAATTTATTTATTTTTTATTTTCAGCTGTTCTGGGTCTTTGTTGCTGCGCGCGGGGTTTCTCTAGTTGCAGAGAGCAGGGGCTACTCTTCGATGTGGTGTGCGGGCTTTTCATTGTGGTGGCTTCTTTTGTTGCGGACCACAGGCTCTAGGCACGCGGGCTTCAGCAGTTGTGGCTCGCGAGCTCTAGAGCGCAGGCTCAGTAGTTGTGGCGCATGGGCTTGGTTGTTCCGCAGCATGTGGGATCTTACCAGATAGGGCTCGAACCCATGTCCCCTGCATTGGCAGGCAGATTCTTAACCACTGCGCCACCAGGGAAGTCCCCTTTCTATTGACTTTAGATTGAAAACCCAATTATCTGAGCATGGAATAAAAAATTGTTTATGATCTAGCTTCTGCCTAGATCTAGCCTTATCTTTAATCATGTTTTGACCATACCAAACCACTTTTCTTATGTCCCTTCATCTTTAAAAATTTTCTTAAATTATTGTTACAGATTCATTTTTAATATTTGTATTTAAAAGCTCAAATATTACTTGATTCATGTGGCAGTAAAACATTTTATCCTTTGCATTGCTATACTATTCTCTGTGAACCTCTTTTGTAGCACCTACTTAATAATTATTACTCCTTTTATAATAGGAATAATAAAAAATTGCATAGAAGCTGGGCAATGGAGGGGAAAGTCTTCATGTATTAATGATTATACATTAAAAATTAAGAAACATAACATTTTGCAAGATTTTGCAGACTACATTATTTATGACTTATTTTACAATTGAAAAAAAAGGAACAGTAAGCGTTCCCAAGAAATTGGTATAGGGATGAATTTAAAGTTTTCTGAAACTGAATTTCCATCTATAAATTAAGGTTTTTATCTACAGCCTGAAGTTTAAATTGAGTAACACAAAATAGAACAAAAGGTTCTGTAAAATGTACCCAAAAGACTATGAACAAGGGCATGGAACAGATTGCTATGCATATATTTTGAAATATAACTGTGTATGTTGTAAAAAATTAATAAACAGAAACATCACTTAAATTGAGTTGGGAGACCAGAAAGAGGAGCTCTTATGCCCTCTTTCTGCAAAGTAGCAGAGCCAACAAGAATGAGAAAGATTCTTCTTTCCTGGCAAGGACTCAGCTAATGAAAAGCTGAGGAATTTAAAAAATATCTGTAAATGTTAGCTACTATAATTTTTAGTAATATAAGTGAAGTTATTAGCTTGAGTATAAAATTTAATGAAACTTCTCAATTTACAACTCAACTAAAATGATTATTTAGCTCCTGATAATTATCAGTATTCATACAGTAGCCTCTAGTCCTCTTGATTGAGAGACTAACCTCTGTCTTTTCTCAGTTACTGAATTTTTTGTTTACAGTTTTACATGTTTCCAGAATTTGGCCTCAGAATATGGATGGCAGACGTATAATAAAGAAAGTGGCTGGTCTTTGTCCCTAGTTCCTAGTGGCAACTACTAAACCTTGGAATTTCCTGAGTGATAGGAGAGTCTTTGTTCATGTGGGACCCTAGGGCCATACCTGAGTTTATGCTAATGAGGTAACTTACAACTGGCTCCTAAATCATCTATGTTAATGAGATGACTCATGATCAGGACAGACTACCCCAGAAAGACCAAGGTGACTAGAGGATTGGGACTTTGAGCTATGTAATATCAGCCTGTCCTATGGGGACGGAGGGTTGCTGGATATTGAATTCAACCACATGGCCAAAGATTCAATAAATCATGACTGTATAATAATAATATTACATAATAAAATCCCAATAAAATCTCTGGTCACCATAGGTCAGGTGAGCTTCCTGGTAGGTGATATACATGGATATGAGAGTGACATGTTCTGAGGACATGGAAGCTTTTCACTTGGGACCCTCCCAGAGCTTTCTCTTTGGGTCTCTTCTTCTATTGAATGGCTGTTATTTGTATTCTTTATAAAACAAAAAACAAAACAAAAAAAAACTGTAGTCATAAGCATAGTACTTTCCTGAGTTCTGTGAGTCATTCTAGCAAATTTTTGAACCTAGGAGGTTAGAGGGAAACCCCAAATATGTAACCTGTTGGTCAGAGCACAGGTGGCCTAGCAACCTAGAGCTTGTGGCTGATGTCTGAAGTAATGGCAGTCTTGTTGGAAACTGTTTCATTAACCTGTGAAATGTGACCTAGTTCCAGGTAGTCAGGATCAGAACTGCATTTCACTGGCAAACTACGATGTGTGGCTGGGAGGAGCTTACATAAATAAAAGATATATATTTTTTCAATCTGGAAAATGCAATACCACATACCTCGTCATTTAAAGGAGACATCTGCAACTGAACCTAACATTTTCCATGAACGATTATGAACTTTGCACTGCCAGTACTTTGAATTTTTAAGGAAAGGAGCAAACATTTACTTTTATGTGAAATCTCATGTCTTTTAAAATGTTGTCACGTAATTAAAAATATATTTTGAGCCAAAGAAATCAAAACTGGCTCGATATAGTGCTTCTACAAATATTGTATATCCTCAGTCCTAAAAACTTTGCAGACTATGAAGTTTAGGGTGGGGAGCGAAGAGTTAGAGGGAAGGAAGCAAGAAATAAAGGAGCAAAGAAAGAGAAGGGAAATGTGCTCACTTGGAAGGAAAATGTCTGGCCCTTGAAAAGCTGATAAATTAATTTTTAAAAATATATCCTGCAAACTCCAGTTTTAGCTTCGACATATAAAGAACCTGGAAGTTATCATACCTGTTATTACAACAAGAAAAAGCTGAACAAACTGAAAATCTACTTCTTCTGGATGTATCTGAGGTCTTGGGGGAAAACTGTCACCTGGAAATCTTGAGAGACAGGTGAATACACAGAGTAACAGGCAAGATCTACCTTGCTAGATTGAAATTGCTGGAGCTATAAACTTACAGGAATACTTAAATAATAATTTTGATGAATTACTGGACACTGAGTGTAGATTAGCATGAGACTAAGACATTCCTGGGGCCACGTTTCATAAACGCCCCACACTTGCATGTAACTTACTTCTAGGAACTCACTCCTTCTAGAACAAAGAAGTTCTAACCCTAGCAGGTGGAGATGAAAAGTAATCATTGTGAAATATGCCCAGACCATTCTCAATAAAGGCCTACTCTCCGAGGGCAAAGACTTACCAGAGCTTTATCTCAGCTTAAAGAGGGCCATTTGTCCCACTCCAGCCTCCTCTACCCTTTCTGTCTCACCTAAGGGAATAAAAAGCTATATCACTGGAGCAAAACTTGTGAAGTTCACACACCTATGGCACAGGACCACTAAAAGACTGAGATTAAATCATAAGGTTATAGACAGTTTATCCTTCCCCAATTCTTACCACCAAAACAACAGGGCTCTAGCGTAATAAAAATCGATACAACAGAAAGAGTGACAAGACTTAGACTCTATTTAAGGAGGAGACAAAACCAAGGTCACTACAGGAATTTGAAGCCTCTGTAACCTACAACTACAGAAAATAGACACAGTCCAATTCCTAACAAGATTAACATAAAACTTACTACCCAATGTGATTTGTCTGTCTTTCAATGAAATTTACAAAGCATGCCAAAAAGCAAGAGGAAACAGTCTGAAGAGAAAAAGGAAACATCAGAACCAGACTCATATATGATTCTTATACTGGAATTAACAGATAGGGAAATTAAAATAACCATGACAAATAAGTTAAGGGATCTCATGCAAAAGAGTAGACAACATGCAAGAACAGATGGTTAATGTAAGCAAAGAGCTGTAAGCTCTAAGAAAGAATCAAAAGGAAAAGCTAAATCAAAAACACTGTAATGGAAATAAAGAATTCCTTTGATGAACTCATCAGTAAACTGGCTATGCTTGAGGAAAGAATTAGTGAATTTGAAGATATGCCAACAGAAACTTCCTGAACTGAACTGTAAAGAGAAAAAAAATTATGAAGAAAACTGAGAAGAACACCTAAGAACTGTGAGGCAATTTCAAAGGGTACATCACACACATAATACCAATAAGAGAGGAATAAGTACCAATAAGTACCATAAGTACCAATAAGAGAGGAAAGAATGAAGCAGAAGAAATATTTGATGTTAAAATGGCTGATAAATTTCCAGATTGATGAGAGACACCAAACCACACATCCAGGGGGCTCAGAGAACACCAAATAGGTTAAATACTTAACAAAGTAAACAAAAGTGACAGCTAGGCATGTCATATTCAAACTGCAGAAAGCCAAAGACAAAGAGAAAATCTTGAAAGAAACCAGAGGGAGAAAAACACCATACCTATAGAGGAACAAAGATGAGAATTAATAGGGTCAGACATCACAATAGAAGATAAAAAGAGAGTAAAGTGAAATATTTAAAGAAGTAAAAGAAAAAACAAAACAAAACCTGGAATTCTATATTCAGTGAAATCATCCTTAAAAGTGAAGTAGAAGTAAAGACTTTCTCAGATAAACAAAATCTGAGGAATTAATTGACCTGAGAACTGCCTGAAAGAACTGTTAAAATACAGTATTAAGGAGAAAGAAAATGATATAGGTCAGAAACTAGGATTTACATAAAGAGCATAGGAGAATAAGTGAAGTAAAATAAAATCTTTTACTTATTCTTTAATAATCTAAATGTAACTATTTAAGGTAATAATAGTAACAATATACTCATGTATTCAGTAACTGTAATATCTAAATGAAATAAATAATAGCAATACCTTAAGGGACAAGAAGTAGGAATTGGGGGTGCTCTATTATAAATACAGCCTACATGTAAAATGGTATAGTGTTATTTGAACATTGACTTAGATTAATTAAAAATATATATTAGAAACTGTAGAGCAACCACTAAAAGTTTTGAAAAGTATAACTGATATGCTAAGAGAGGAAATAACTGGAATATGAAATTCTCAATTAAAACCAGAAGAGACAGAGATGGAAAAAAATAAATACAACAGACAGAAAACTGTTACAAACATGATAGATATTAATCCAACTATATAAATGATCACTTAAAATATGAAAGATCTAAATACACTAATTCAAAGACAGAGATTGTCAGAATGGATAAAAAATAGAGCCAACTCTATGCTGTATACAAGAAAGCCATTTGAAATATAGACTCATTAAAAGTAAGGGGATATAAAAATATATATGATGTGGATGCTTACCAGAAAAAGCTGGAGTTAGGTATATTAATTTCAGACAAAGCAGACTTCAGAAGAAAAGCAATTCAGGCATAAAGAAGAACATGTAATGAAAAAGAGTCAATTCTCCAAGATCTAATAATCTAAACATGTATGAATCAAAACAGTGTCAAGATATGTGTGGCAAACACAGATACAACAGCAAAGGGAAATGGGCAACTCCACTATTACAGTTAGACACTTCAACACTACTCTTACAGTAACTGATAGTTTAATGAGGCAGAAAATCATTGAAGATATACTTAACCTGAATAATATATTCTCTGTATTTAATTACTTGTACATGTATTTCCACCATCATTTGTCCTATATCTACGTGAGTATTACATAAAAGTTTAAGTGGAGTGAAAGATATTCTAGCCAGGCAAAAGACCTATTTTATTCTTGCTTTGATTACCAAAACAGTGGTTTGTAAAGGTGATTAGAGTTTGAAGAAATGGTCATAATGATAATGCTGAAGATTATGTATCAAAAACAAAGCAGAGTACTGTCCAAAAATCTAGAGGTAATCAGTGCTAGATATTCTCAGTGACACTTAGATTTTATAGACGTATACTTAGTGCTATTAAAACACCATTATTATTTAAATAAGAAAAATAAGTTGTAATTGTTAAAAGCTATAATTTTTAACCCATTATTAACCCAATGAAACACCTGATTTTTAAAGCAATTTCTGTTTTTTGGAGTCTTAGAGAAATTATTAGTGTATTATATTGCACTATATTTTTCACAATAGGTAATACTAGCTGCCATATTTGATGATTTCAGTGGTTTAACACAATAGAAATTTAATTATCATTTTTACCATATTCTAAGGCAGGTCAGACAACTGTCCTAGGCAGCCCTTCTCTAAATGCTAACCAGGGATCTATTGCTGCTAGATAGATGCATGAATTGGGATAGAGAAGAAATGGAAGATTGTGGGAGATGACAAACGGTAAGCATCACTTGTGCCCATATTCCTATGATTAAAACTCAAATATGTTGTCTCTCTTAAATGCTCAAGTTTTGAGGACACATAGTGTTATCTCTGCCACATGAATATATCAGAAAGTTATTCTAATAAATTGCAGTCTACAAAGGAGAAAGGTGATACAATGGAGAAAAGATAGGCTTCAAAAAATGGTGCTGGAATAACTGGGCTTCCACATGCAAAATAATGAATATAGGCATAAACCTTGCACCCTTCACAAAAATTAACTGAAGATGAATAAATAAAACACAGAGTACAAAAATTATATAACTTCTAGAAGATAACATAGGAGATAATCTAGATGACCTTGGGTTTGGTGATTACTTTTTAGATGGAATACCAAAGGCACAATCCATGAAAGAAACAATTAATAAGCAGGACTTCATTAAAATTAGAAATTTCTTTTCTGCGTAAGACAATGTCAAGAGAATGAAAAAGACAAGCCACAGACTTGGAGAAAATACTGCAAAAGTTATTTTTGATAAAGGAGGTATCCAAAATATACAAAGAACTCTGAAAACTCAGCAAGATCACAAAAAACCCATTTAAAAAATGGGCCAAAGACCTTAACAGACTCCTTACTGAAGAAGATATAGATATCCCAAATAAGTATATATAAAAAAATGTCACAAGTCATATATCATTAAGAAAATGTATATTATAATAAAGCAATGAAATACCACTATATACCTTTAGAATGGCCAAAATCCATAACATTGACAGCACCAAATACTGACAAGGATATGGGGGCAACACGAATTCTCATATATTGCTGGTGGGAATGGAAGTGGTACAGCCACTTTGAAAGACAGTTTGGTGGTATCCTATAAAACTAAACATACTCTTACAACACAGTCCAGCAATTTCACTCCTTGGTATTTACTCAGAGGAAGTGAAACAGTATTATCAACACAAAAACCTGTACACAGATATTTGTAGCAGCTTTATTATTTTTTAACAGGTTTAAAAATGTTTATTGTGGTAAAATATACGTGACATAATATTCACCATGTTAACCATTTTCATATGTATAGTCCACTGACATGAGGACATTCACACCAATGTGATGATCACTACCATCAATCTCCAGAACTTTTTTCTTCTTCCCAAACTGAAAATCTGTACCCACTGAATAAATAACTCCCCATTCCTCCCCCCTCCCCCCCGTCTTATGGAAACCACCATTCCACATTCTAAGCACATAAGTCTGTGAGTTTGATTACTCTAGAAACATCATATAAATGGAATCATACAGTGTATGTCTTTTCTGACTGGTTTATTTTACTTGGCATGATGTCCTCAAAGTTGTGTCAAAATTTCATTCCTTTTTAAGGCTAAATAGTATTCCATTGTATATGTACACCACATTTTGTTGATCCATTCATCTACTGATGGAAACTTGGGTTGCATCCATATTTTGGCTTCTGTGAGTAGCTTGTAGCAGCTTTATTCATGATTGACAAAACTTGGAAGTATCCAAGATGCCATTCAGTAGTAAATGGATAATAAACTGTGCTATATCCAGTCAATAGAACATTATGTAGCACTAAAAAGAAATGAATTATCAATCCATGAAAAGACATGGATGAAACTTACGTGCATATAACTAAATGAGAGAAGTCAATCTAAAAAGGCTACATACTGTATGATTCCAACTATATGACATTCTGGAAAAGGCAAAACTGTGGAAATAGCAAAAAAAAATCAGTGGTTGCCAGGGATTAGGGGGAAGGGATGAATAGGCAGAGCACAGAGGATTTTTAAGCAGTGAGAATACTCTGTATGCTTCTATAATGGTGGTTACATGTCTTTATGCATTTGTCCAAGCCCAAAGAATGTATAACACAAAGAGTGAACCGTAATGTAAACTATGGACTCTGGGTGATAATGATGTGTCAGTGCAGGTTCATCAGTTGTAACAAATGCACCACTCTGGTGGGGGATGTTGATAATGAGGAAGGCTATGCATAAGATGGGGGCAGGGGCTATACTATATAAGAAATCTCTGTACTTTCTCGATTTTGCTGTGAACTTAAAACTGCTCCAAAAAATAGTCTATTAGAAAAAAAAATTTCGGTCCTTAAAGTAACAGTTTTACTTGTGAATTGAACCGGAATTTGTAATTCATATTAGTTCAAAGCTATCAAAAATTCCAGTCACTTACAAATCACCTAAGATTATATTAAAAGATAGAAGCCATAATTTGAAGAAATTGTAGTTTAATCTTGTAAAACCACCTAAAAATAACTGCCAAACTTAAATTTTATTACATAAATTTTGTGATGTGTTGCATGTTTACCAGCTTTCTATACAATGCAGTAGACTAGAATCAAAGATGGTAGTAACTCTTGCAATGTTCCCCCTAAAATTGATGTGTAAGCCATAGGAATTGGCCATTTTCAAACTTGTAACAATTTATCAATGTTATTATTTAATTTTTTCTCTGGCAGGATATATTTTTAAATTTTCTTTATTTTCTCTGTATGCAGCACTAGTTTACAAGTATTTTTTTAAAATAATCTTTGACTCCAAAACATTTATAAATTGATATGCACTGAGTTTGCAGTCAGAGATTAGGGTGATGTTGTTTTATAAAATTTTAGAAAGTTTTTTATTTCTCTAGCTCATGTAATAGTTTCCTTCTTCTTGAAAACTAAAATCTCTTTTCACAATCTGTTTATCTCCAAATTAAGTACTAGATTTCCTGCAATTTTTTTTCTTTTTCCAAATTATGACAGCCATTGAACACGATGAAAATGTGCCATATCACCACTTACTATATATTCCCAGCATATTTACATATAATTCCCCAAATTATATTTAGGTATTGAAATAAAATATTATTGAAGAAAAAAGTGATGTCTTAATGTAACTGGTTTTAAATTTGTGCAAACTGATAGTTTTTTTGCCCAGCTTATATGACTGACAAACCTCTTTAAAATGAGCTTTCCATTATAAAAAATGTGATCATTATTTGAGCACTGCAGCAGGGTAATAGATAATAATAAGGGGTCAGAATAAGCTTTCTTCAAAATAATTTGTATGCTTTAATGAGAATGACTAACTTACTAGCAATGATATTTAATATAATTTGGAACATATGATCATCCCATTTACATTTAGTAAATAAATATGTATAGTTTTACTGTTGAACGTACAATTTTTATACAAATATTTTAAAAATTATGTTAATGTCTGTGCTGAAGTTCATATTATAGAACTAATGCAAGAGAAAGGCCAAAAAACAAAGGAAAGAAAAAGAAGTTTTACAGAGATTAGAATTGGCATGCCCTTCAACTGTTAGAGTTTATTTTTCCTTTAGTTAAAAAGAATCATTTGAGTAAAATACATAAATATTAAAAAGGCAATTATGCTTTGTTACCAGGACAACAGAAATGAAGCACATGATAAAATAATGGGAATAATTTACAGCTCAGTGGGACAACCATAGAGACAATAATCTAATGGAAAAGGCACAGTTATTTAAAAAGAAAATAAGATCTCTTATCTAAGCCTATCTTTAATTTCAACATAGTGAACCAGATGATAGTAAAGAACCCCACATTTCAAATCTTTCAAAGATGTTTTCAGTAATTCATGGGTGATTATGAAGTAATATAACTACTTTAATGCAAAGAGATTCCCCTGAATAGACCAGCAATTCAATTCTACTTAGGAAGAAAATGCTTTTGCTTCCTCAGAAACCCTTTGATGTTCTCTAATAAGTGATGGGTCCATGCAAAATCCCTTAGACTGCAGGTAGGTCTGACCCAACTATTAAAATTCCACAGCTATAGTTACAAGTGTGTAATATGAACAGCCAAACATAAAACCTCCCCAGCTGAGCCTCAGAAGTTAGAAAATACTTTCAGCCTACGTTAAAAAAAAAAGAAAAATAGTACATTTAAAATTAGCTTAATCCGCCATCTCTTCTGATGATAGCTGATAAATATTTTGAATAAGAATTTAGTAGTCTGGGAAATGTGATTCATTTGTAATTCAAGACCAGATGAGTAAAAGATAAAACTAAAATCAAGAATAGAATTGCAAAAACAGGGCTGGAACTAATAATAGGTCTGCTATAATGGATGCTTATCACTTTAGTCAATAATGCAAACCTACATTGAGCTGCGGTACTTCTGATAAGTTTTGACCACATTTATATGACAAAGACTGGCATCCTCACATATCTTAAGTAGCCACAATAATGTAAGGAGAACCCATAATTTGCACCTTGGAGAATTTATCCAATTCTGAAAATGTGTTGGGGGAGAAGGACATGGATTGTGAAGGAGACCAGTGAGCATTCTTCTATTTATGAGATCATTGACTGTATTTTGATTGGAGATTAATGCTGCCCAATTTTCAATACATTATTAACCCATAAAGAAGGAAGTTAGCCAGAGGACAAATAGAGTTGGGCTTCACAAGTATGAACAGTAGATGAGGGCTGGCACAAAGAGGAATGTTTATTTTAGTAATGATGCACATCAGGTTGTTTTTTTGATTTATCTCTGGGGTCCTACAGAGAAAAAAAGCTGTAACAAAAGTAGGTGAAATGAAAGAACTTTGTCACTTCATGTCAGTTTAAGAAAATAAGAAAAAAAATTCAGTTCTATTTCGTGGACTAGTAATGGACTACAGCATAATTCTTTAGGGTGGGGTTGGATGTAGGGAGAATATATTCTACTACTTGAGCTCAGTATCTATCTACATAAAATCCCTACAATATTAGAAACAAGAGAAATTCACCTGGATGGCCTGATTGTTTGAGAGTCTGGAGATCAACCTCAGGAGTGACAGAGGCTATCATGATGGTGATGAAATGTCACCCAGAAGTGGCAGACAAGACATGGCTGTGATAGAAGAAAATGTAAATTGTGACCTTTGCGGAGGCCATGCAAAACTCTGCTGACCTACCCGAACCAGAATGGAAAGATGTAAATGGCTCAGGTTGCAGAGACTCAGAGAGTGGGGTATTTTGTTATTATGACTTGGCTGTATTGTCAGGCTGGTGTGGCCGGGAGTGAGAATAATGTGAGATAATTTAGACACTTTAAGAGTACTTCCCTTCTTGAATATTCTGGGGCTTTGTAAATTTTGGATAAGTTAGTTTAAATAGCCACTCCCAAGTATAAATGCAAATCTTATCAGGAATAACCACTAATTTCACTGAGGAACTGCAATGTACATTATCACATTTGATCTTCATAGCAACACTTGTAAGACAGGTATGAATGTCCCAGTCTCTCAGATGAAACTAAGAGAGGTTAGGTAGTTTGCCGAGGTAAGAGTATATCCACTAGATAAATCTATGGCTGATTCTGGTGTCTTTGTTCTGTTACACCATGGACCCACAGAGAAGCCTAGAAAAAAAATTCCATCACTGTTTGCAAAAATCAATATTTCCAATTCCACATGAATACATAGGTTGTACATAAAGAAAAAGACTATTTTTGCTTAAGAAATAGTTGTATTTCCTTCTTTTTATGTTTTCTCATCAAAAACTTGAAATGTGAGAAAAGCTAATAAAATCCTCGTTGACCTCAAGATCCTATAGGATTAGTTTGTGATTTGACTTTCATGAACAAAGAACCAGTGAAAAAATACAAACAAATCAAGGAATGTGTAATGGTGTTGACAAGCATCTTGCCTGGTTTCCTACCCTTCGGAGACTGTCATCGCACTTCATTGTCAGTTTATAAACATCATTGCTAAGTGGAGAGCAGAGATAATTCATTCAGTTCACTTAGGAAAACCTTGAACTTCAGGTCATCTAAACTAAATCTGTTTAAACCTCAAAAGTAATGAGAGAGCAAACATAAAATTATAGAAAATACTAATGCTATTTTCATAGCAGGGAGCTCAGAATTACATTATGCAGGGAATATGATTAACTCCACTGAATTCCACCCTAAATATCATGTTAGAAGTGTAAGATTTATCATTAACATAAACGGAACAAAAACACTGAGCTAAAGTATCTGCAACATTGCCATCAACGGCCAATGAGAAAGAAAGAATCTTGCAAAGGAATGACAGGTGGTTAAAAAGTCAAAGGAAGTGATGAAAGCTATAATTAAAACCATAAACTGTAAGTAAAAGAGCATGTAAACTACAGAGCCATTTAGTCCATGGGTGAAATAACTCAGAATAATTATATCAAGCTAAATAAAGAGCTCCTGCTTTCTTGCAAGCTCAAGCTAGAACAGATAAGGAAACTTCCAGACAGGAGCCAGGAAACCATTTTCTGTCGAGTCTGGCCTAATCACTGCTTGATTTCTAGTAACTTAAATTTCCTAAATTTCTCTTTCCAATGAGACAAATCATGTCTCTTTTACAGATATCTGTGAAAAACCAGTGAAATAAAAAAGCTGAAAAAAATATTTCTAAGAAAGACAGTATAATACAACTACATTTCCACTACAGTCACAAGGCATGTTTGAAAACATCCAGAGTCTAAAGTAGAAAAAGCTCATATTTGTGTTTTCTTCCTACTCTTGATCAGATGGCTAAATTTAAGGAAATCAGTTAACTTCCTAAGAACCTCAGTTTCCTCATACATAAAGTGCAAGTAAGGATAAGATACAGTTGAGTAGCTCAAATGAGAAAACATATTAAAGTGCAATGTGGAAAATGTAACGATCCGTAGAAATAAGACTGATCATTTTAAAACTCACTTCTAATGATATACAATAGGAATAGCAATGGTAGGAAGGTGACTATGAAACCTGTACATCCAAATTTGTCAGAAAACCAAGCAATGTTAGCTATGATAAGTGTTTCAGTATCTCACCATCTATTAACATAGGTTTAAACAGTTTTCCCACTTTATTCTAGTTGACCCTCCAACTTAATATCATCACTAATTTCACACAGTGAGAATCACATTTTAAAAAATTAATAATTCTTGCTTATTTATAACAGTCTAGTGCTATTGACTTTTTTGAAAAGATAAATGGAGGACTGTAAGGAAAGAGCTACAGACTCTCAAAGTGGGGAGGCAGAGCACAAAAGTTTTTTTTTTTTTTAATAATAATGAAATTAATAGATTTGGAATTTCCTTCTTAAAATTTCATGTCTAGATATTATAATTTATAAAACACTCCAATTATTTCATAATTCATTTGCAAATTCTTCCAAATCATTTTCAAGATGTATGGTTGCTTTGACAATGACCTGAAAGTCACCAATGTTACCTGCAGACATGTTTTGTTTGGCATGAATAGTGAATCTTTTCACAGAACAAAAAGTACATTTCTGGTGCCCATGAACTCCTGTGGGATTAAAATTAGGTCCTATTCACATTTAAGTCACTTGTCTAGATCCTGAAGGTATTTGAATTTGTATCTATGGATGCAACTTGGAACCTAAAAGTGAACAGTCCTAAATCTCTCCTAACTAAAAAGACCCTGAGTTTATAAAGGCCATTAAATCCACCTAATATATTTTAAACAGATACTTTCCTAATTTTCTTAATCTTGAATGTGTCCCATCTTCTCTTTAATTCTCAGATTTATTTCCAGTCTTTGTAGTAGGCATTAGGATAATCTATTTTCCTTCCTGAATAATCAGAAGTCATTCTAGGGAGTATAAATCTGAGCATGACAAATTGAACCATCCCCACCCCACTCCTCCAGAGCAGCCTGCCACCACCAACATCTACTAAGTCTTAGGCTAATTTCAAAGTAACTCTATAGTAATGTTTTTAATTTTTTTTAATATTTTGGAATAAGAATCATTCAAACCTTTTTTCTATGACCTTGGATTTATAGATTTTTAAGTCCATAGTTGTAGTACTGTTTTACTGCTAAAGCTTTCTCTACATAGTTTTTATAGATTACTAAATAGTGGGAATGAATTCCTTCTAAAAGTGAAGGTTAGAGCTGTTGAGATATTTTGCTTCTCAGAATAACACTTCTTTTCTCACTACTGTGCAATCCTCAGACTAACTCAGATATTTAGGCCAGTTGGTAGTTTGTGCTTTTCCTGGCTTGGATTTACAAAAACCTTAGTCTTTAGAGATGCAGCAATCTGCTGGCTTAGACAAAGCATATCATAAAACATCAAAAGAGAGCTAGATTGCATTTTCCTGACAAAGATCATCACAAAAAGAAAACGTGCACACAGATGTACACACACACAAACATACACACACTTTCCTCAATCTAGGCAGAAACAAGAAGAAAAGTAACGGGAAATATTAGCACATAAGTGTTGGCAGGGCCAGTGTCCTGATTCATTGACAAAGAACTCAGGATGCAGGGCAGGAATGAAAGATTTCCACGCCCAAAAGTGCCATGGAAGAATCAGGATTTCCATATCCTTCAGGGTGGTAGACATAACGTAGAACTCCACTAGAACCAAAGGGACATGGGAACAGGAACAATAAATCTCTCAGCAGCAAACTTTGTGGACAGAAGACCAAGCAGCAGATAGTGGCCCTCTTCCCGGATGCCAGATGCAGAAGGATAAATAGCACCTCCCACAAAGCCTTGGCACTTTAAGCTTCCTCACCCCCAAATATTTGACCCAGCCCTGGGAAAATGGGGGTTGCCTTGGCTGAGACTGAGTTTCCACCGAGTAGTTAATAGGGATTAAAATTGGAAATATATTTGGGTATAGAAAATTGTTATATGTTGTATACAACTGAGTTTTCACAGAGTTTCATATCTAGAATTTGATTAATAAAAAACAAAGTAAAAATGTTTTATTTTACATGTTGTTAATCATACTCTAGATATGAAATGCTCTGCAAAATGACTCAGGTGTTTACAGTAGGGTTAAGTAGTTTCTTGTGCTTTCTAGTTACATCTGTATCACTGACTTCCAATGCACCATAAAAGCAATTTCACATACTAAAATAATCCAGTATTAAGCAAGAATGTAATACCGTTTTCAATATCTTCATATGTTGATGGTTAGTACTTGAGGTTAGTAGTAGGCTATACATATCACTTAGGTTAATGAAGTTAGTATGATCCAAGACATGTAGATATTAAATGTAGAGTATAGTAATATTAGGCTTGAACATTTAACCAAGCACTAAATCTACCTCAGTGAGTTTCAATCCAAAACTTCATTCCAGCCTCTAGAGAATGCAACTCTCGCTATCATCATTCACATAGTTAGAACATTTGGGTCCACTTTTTGCAAATGAGGTGACTTGATTCTTGATTTCCAAAACCTTTAAGCAATCTATTTCTTATAACATGAATCAAAGGTTTATTGGACATCTTCTGAACCACCTGGGTGAGTTAAGGGTAAAGGAATCTAAAATGTATGTATTCCTTTCATTTAAAATACATATGGGCTTATAAACCAATTGAAAATTACTTGGCATGAACATAGAGGAACTTGGCAGAAAACATTTTTCTGAACCCAACACTTTGACAAAGTCCAAATGCAATAAAAAAATTGCCCACATTTTTAGCCATGATTTGGCAAAATAGTCAAATAACAATTAAAGAAAAGAAAATACACTGAAATTAATCTGAAATAGTTAGCGATCTTTATTTTCAAATGAAATGTAGCTTATGAAAGGCTTATGTGTCTTTTCCTACAATAATGGATCTTAACCTTTTCAAGCAATAATCTTTTAACATCTGATTATATGGGGGTCATATTCATGTGCCTCTGTGAATGAATCATTGCTTCCTATTGCCATTCTATGTGCTGTACAACCTGAAAGTAGAGCTAGGTGCCCTTCTTCCTCTGCACACAGGCACATACTCATATGCAGGTGTGTGCACACATACATATACACCCAAGTGCATACACACACACTATAAAAGAAAAACAGTCCCTCCCTCCAAAAAATAAACCTTACTCCGTGTATTTGTGCTTTTGAATATTATGACTATATCTATATACTATGCTTCTAATCTACTGACAGAAGCATCTAACACAAGTGTAAAATTTTCTTCCTTCCAATGAAGTTTGCCAGATAAAATACAGTTTGCACAGCTAAATTGAATTTAAGATAAACAGCAAATAATTTCTTGTAGTATAAGTATGCCTTGTGCAATACTTGGGACCTTCTTATTTGCAAAAAAAAAAAAATTCATTCTTTATCTGAAATTCAAATTTAACTGAATGTTCTGTTTTTCTTTCTAAATGTGAAAACTCTACTCCCAACACCTCTTTATAAATGTATTTAGAAAAGCAAATACTTAGATGAATAAGTAGTTCTCAAGCTCCTACTATGTATTGCATTCTCTTCAGTACTATAAGAACACAAAATCTTCTCTCCTGGTGATCACATCCAGTCAGGGGACATAAAACTAACATGCGAAGAATGCAATATAGGTTAACTGCTAAATTATGTCAACCGTCTGTAAACTATCTGTTTATCGATGACAAATTTAATGTGGCCTCCTGAATTTAAAGACGTTTTCATGATTGAGATGCACGTTGAAGGAAATGAAGGATTTTTCTATCTGGAAAAGGTATAAAGGTACATTCCAGAGAAGAGCAAGGTTGAAAGCTTAGAGGAGAGAATGAGTACGATATGTTCAAAACACATTGCAGGTGCTCAAAAGATGGAAACAATTACTATTAGTCAAAGATGCTTAGGACTAAAATCTGAAATATATATATTTACATATATATATATTTCATCTATATATATGTCAAAAATTCCTTTCAGTCATTTGTAAAAGGTCTTCCTTTACCTCAAAAACACAGAATCACAGACCTCCAAGCCCTGTAGTCTTTGACTCTCAGCAATACTTAGCCAGAATTGGATTTGAGATAAACAAGAGCATGGACTATGCTGATTCTCTTTTTATTCCCAGCTCTTAGCACAATGTCTGGGCACTGTGTCCAGTAATTGTTTACAAAACAAATTAGAAAAAATGAAGAGAAGGGAGGGTTAGAGGAAGGAAAGAAGGGAGGAAGGAAGGAAAAAAGGAAAGAGCAATTGTTCAAGGCAGGGAGTTTTAGATATTCTTTTTTTTTTTAAATTAATTAATTAATTTATTTATTTTTGGCTGTGTTGGGTCTTCGTTTCTGTGCGAGGGCTTTCTCTAGTTGTGGCAAGCGGGGGCCACTCTTCATCGCGGTGCGCGGGCCTCTCACCATCGCGGCCTCTCTTGTTGTGGAGCACAGGCTCCAGACGCGCAGGCTCAGTAGTTGTGGCTCACGGGCCTAGTTGCTCCGCGGCATGTGGGATCCTCCCAGACCAGGGCTCGAACCCGTGTCCCCTGCATTAGCAGGCAAATTCTCAACCACTGCGCCACCAGAGAAGCCCCCTAGATATTCTAAAATTGAATTGTTATTTTAATTGATAATTTTTTTTCCCTCCTCCACCCAGCCCAGCCAGCACACACACTAACTTGCCCCCCTAAATGATAATTTTGTTTCAGGAATGAAAGATGGGAAGAGAATTTCAAAGATGCAATGACACAGAAGCAGGAATTCTGCTACCCTTTTCATTCATTTATTTTGGAGAATGTTACTTTAAATAGAAACAATATTTCAGGCATTTAGAAAATATCCAGTAAGATTCCAGGAAGGCAGTCCTCTTAAAATCACTTTTCAGAAATCACTCTTCTACCAAAAACAAAATAACAAAATTTAAGTAAATATGTTTAGAGAGTAGTTATTATGAAGTTTTTAGAAGTACGACTTCTAGACATTCTAAAGATAAGGATCACGGGGTAAATGATTTCATGCAATATTCACTGAAGATTCTTGAAGGGCAGGTGGATGTGTGTTTGCTTTCTAACAGAGAGCTTGTTGTGGTGTATTGATGTCAGTGTCAAGCCTAAAGGTTACTGCTGCAGCTGACAAGATACAACTGCTCACTGTCAGGCAGTGAATTTGTCCATTAGGGTGAAGGAGATTTGAATATTTGCCCTACTTTTCAGGTTTTCAATCTCAAAAATCATTATTTTACCATACACATATATATTTAAAGATGAATATTGCTTTCCTTCCATGTCCTCTTAATTTCTATCAGGTTATTAGTGACTCTCTTCGGTACTGGTACTAGTTAGATAAAGCCAAGCGATAAACCAAGATGGCCCTTGCTACTGATCTACCATGTGGATATTTATTACATATAATAAGTAAGATGCAAAGACTCTGGAAACCTTGGCAGAATCAAAACGGTCCTGGTTATGGCATCTAAACACAGAGACTGACTGCTTTTGCCCTACCTTAAAAAATCTGAAAAAACCGCTTACCAGACATTTTCACCAGGTGAGACTAAGGTAAAATATAAAATAGCACATGCCATGATATCTGAACCTAAAAATTCTGTGAAAAAAATGTCCTCCATGTTTTATTACCCAGACCAATGTCTACCAGTTTTACCACCTAGAGGCATGTTACACAGACAGAAGTATTATATAGACCTCTTTTCATTTTGGATGATGATTTTATAGTATTTATATAAAATCGCAATGCTTAATTTTTAGTTAATCAATACAAACTATATAAATATTTTTTAAAAAATCCAATAGTGTCACATCATTAAGACAGAAAATGAAGCAGAGCATCATTCCAGTTTTTTTCTAAGCATGTGTACTGAAAAATTAAGTAATTTATAGATCAATAAATTTTATTTTAAAATGAGGTCATATCTATGTATTTCATTAAAAGATGTTACATTTAATATTTCTTGAATTGTTAGGATAAAAAGGAATTGAAAAGAAACTGAAGTTTCAGATAAATGTTTCCTTGTTTAAAAAACAAAAAGGACTGTAATGCCTAAAATATTCCTTTTATATTAAGAAGAAGAGATTGTGATAGACAATTTAGGGCTGGAGCTGTTTTTTTTCCCTCCAAGTTTTAATTTTATGTTATCAAAACGACTCCCCACTACAAAAGATGAGAAATCAGCACTTACATGTTTTTTTCTCTTTCCTTCCACCACTATCTGCTTTAAGATGGTCTGTCTTTATTTTTGATTTATCAAGTTTATAACACTTGCATTCTTTTCTGTAGGAATAAATCCTTCCGTTGTTTAAGCTGAGTGAGGGATTGTTGATTACTCTCAGTCTATTTTTCCATTACTATGCTCTATTCCTGATTTCTAAATTTTGACTCATCATCTGGTTTGCTGAATTGGGACAGCAAGCAGCTTTTCAAGAGGAATATAACGGATATCCCTCTGTTCTTTTGTGCCTGATAATAACTGTCTACTGCCTTTATAAATATAAATTACCTTTGAACTTGAATTACAAATTGACTACATTTTTGATATTTCTCCTTGGAATTTTGTAGATATTGCTCTGTTTTCTTCTGATACTAAATCTCACTTTGGAAAGTCTGAGGCAAACTTGATTTTTCATCTTTTATTAACTTGTTATCTTGCTGTGGGCATGAAAATTTCTTCAGTTATTTTTGAAATTCAGTAACTAAGCTAGAACATGTCTCAGTGTATACCACTTTGTATCAATTTTTTATAGATCCTGTATGACTTTTTACAATATCAAAGTTAGTTTTTCATTTCATAGAAAGATTTTTACTACTGTCTCTGTGAATATATTTTTACTGTTCTATTTGTTGAATATTCAAGAGCAACAACAGCACTCATACTTATGATGCAATGTATTCTTTCTGTCCTTTCTATCTTCCTAACTGCTTTACTGTCTTTGTCTTTTTTATTTCCCTCTGCATTCAAAATAATAATCTCATGACTTTCTTCTGTGGCAGTTATTTGAGTTTCATCCTCAACTTTTCTGATCCTGTTTTTTCCAATTCTTTTATTTGTTCAATTAATGGTATTGATTTGTTCCTCAATTTGTTTCCATAGCTCAAAAATCTATTCTCTATTTTCTTAATGTGCTTTTGAATCCTTACTCTACTGAACTAGGTCCTTGTTAAATTCTTCTCACATAGGAGGCACTCTTAGGGAGTTTATAAACAAACATGATTCTTTCTCTTTTGCTGGATTTCCTCCCTTCCTTCCTTTCTTCCTCCCTTCCTCCCTCCCTCCCTCCCTCCCTCCCTCCCTTCCTTCCCTCCTTCCGTCTTTCTTTTCTCTCATAATATGTTTTCATAGTTTTCATGCAGTTATGGATACAACTAGGGCTGGGAACAATTTTTGTTAGAGAACTTGAAATATTTACTGGTTACTGGGTAGGTAGATTTTTAAAAAAAACTATCTATATTAAGATTTCACTTCATTAGTAGGTGATTGTGTCCTATTCCCAAGCGGTAGGGCAACCCTCAAGTTCTACATCACTTCTGATTTTACCATGGATCTATCGAAACTTTGAAGCCATGGTAGTATTTCCCACCTCTACTAGGCTCTTCAGATTTTATTGTATGTTAAAGGACTTCTATATGTATTCATATTCTCTCTCTCCCTCTCTTCCCCCTCTTTCTTCCCTCCTCTTCCCCCACCTTCCTTCTCCTTCT
Source organism: Balaenoptera musculus (assembly GCF_009873245.2). Taxonomy (NCBI): domain Eukaryota; kingdom Metazoa; phylum Chordata; class Mammalia; order Artiodactyla; family Balaenopteridae; genus Balaenoptera; species Balaenoptera musculus. The sequence continues at coordinate 63,604,382 of NC_045796.1, read as the reverse complement.
CTTTCTTTCTCTCCCTCTCCCTCCCCACCTCTTTCATCCCCCCTGCAGTCTATCTACATATTCATTCTCCCTAAACCATGGTGCATCAGTGATAATTTATGGAATTTTTCTTTTTTTGATTCATCATGTTCCCCTCTATTATTTTGGATTTGGATGGCAGGGTTAGGCACTCCATAATGCCTTCCAGAATGGTATGAGATTTTCTTTGATGTTTCTATAGAGTTTGTGGCATGAGTTTGAAGCCCTTTCTTTGGTTGCTGTTGGTGGATTTTGCATGTGTATCCTAGTTGTGTGTATGTGTGTGTGTGTGTGTGCGTGTGTGTGTGTGTGTGTGTGTGTGTGTGTGTCAATTTCACTGGATATTAGCTTCAGGACTTCAGTAATCCAGTTTCACTCTGCCATATTTTATCAAATTCGTTATGTTTCATAAATAGTATATAATTATTACATGAATAATTTCTGTCTTCAAAATCTATAAATTAACTTAAAAAAATCTACAAACCCAACAAAATTAAAATAATTTAATGCTTTAGATGATGTTTTATTCTGAAATGACATTGCTGTTCAGAAGGTGAATATTATGCTCACTGCTTCATCAGAGGTAGTTTTTGGTGAATTGATACTGTCTAGGTCCAGGAGATGGCTCAATTCCCCCACTCTTTTTTTCTATTTAAACTAGACCTTTCTTTGATGTGAACATATGTATTATTTGTTCATTATTTTACAAGTTTGATGTCACAGCAGCTGTGAACACTAAACTCACTTGGCAGTATTTGATGTAATGTGGTCTAAGATATGAGTTAAGGGAATTATTTTAAAATTTCATTGAAACGGAAACACAACATTCCAAAAATTAACTGAATAGACTTCTCAAGTACTACAGAAAGTATGGGTGCCAGCAATTTTGTTTAAGTCTTTGTATCTAGAGCTATGTAAGTGAAAATATCAAGGCAGGTTGATCAGGAGACAGTTCATCTGAATTGGGGACACACAACAGTGCTCCAGCAACTTTATAGCTTTCATTTGCAAGTATGTGCTATCCAAGTCAAGTACTGATGAAAAAAAAAAAGAAGAGAAAATTAGCTATAAATTGAAACTCAGCCCCAGACAGGAGTTTAAGACTTGCATATCCTGAAACATATTCTAAGGCATTTCAATTTACAACTTGTACACTTTCCTTCTAAAGTCCTGTATCCTTAAAATTTGTAGTCTTGGAGTTTTCATTTTCAGATCTGTATAATCAGCAACATCTTTGCTCTGTAAGGGGAAAGTAAAAATCCCATTGCACTAGTGCCTTTTTTGATGTAGTTCTTTAACAAAATAAATAAATAAATAAGAACACACGTCAAGGATGGAATTATGCTGTTGTAGAGCCTCTAATTTTTCCATGAATGAATTGTAAAGTAAGCACAGGGTGAGGGGAAAGTGCTATATGCTCTTTTTCCAGAGGAGTGTGTCTTAACAACAAATCAGAAGTCACCTTTAAATGCTGACTACAAAGAAACCTCCAGTTGCTTATTCTGTGGAGGAAATTTTTGCTTTCTTTTTGCTGAGCTGCCAAAAGGAGAGTATCTAAAAATAATTATTTCTGCCAGTTGAGTAATTAATGATGGCCTTACCAAATGACAATTGTACTGAATGGCATTAGGCAAGATGAATTAGATTTTTATTAAATAGTATTTCGGTGTTCAAGGACTCCATGAACGCCTCATGAAGAGTGTTCTTGCTAAATTAGGGGGAATTGTATTTTTACTTTTCGTGTCAACAACAAAAGTATGATAAATACAATTATTTTTCTATCAAAACCAACAAGTTAATATATATTACCTTACTTTGCTATTATTTAATTCATGCTTAAAATTATTACTGAATGCAAATTAATGGATGTTTATTCTTGCTGATAGACCTAAACCAGTTGTTCTTAAATGTTTTATGTCTTATTCTTCTAGGGATCTCTGTCCTTACCCTTTCCAACCCATTCCTTTGCTTCCATCACACTTGCACTAACACTAAAGAATATGTGTTTTATTTCTCAATAAAACTGATTGACCTGGCTCCCTGCTTCTACTACTCTTCCTTTTTCACTGCTGAAGACACACAAAGAAGAATGAACACTGGAAACAATGATGTCCTTAAAGGGACCTAAGAGACAGTAGTTAAGTCGATCCATAACATTAGTAAACTGCTGCTATGTTAGCAAACCATGTGCCAAGTTTTAGAAATCAGCATCTGCCTTTTTCTTTCTCTGATGCCATATAGCCTAAATCAAGAAGTGGGTCCCTAACACTCTTAGAATAGTCCTCTCTTAGTGCTGGAGGGCTTCAGGGCTCAGTCTTGTTCTCTTAGGGAACTCACTAAGTCCCATGTCTTTAAAATATCATCAGTATGCTGACAACCTCAAATTGTATATCTAAAGCCCAGAGCTCTATTCAAACTCTGGTCTATTTATACACTCCACAGGCTATTTAACAGCTCTACCTGGATGTCTAATAGACCTTCAAAACCTTAAAATCTCTAAAAAAGGGCTCCTGACTTTCCCTGACAATTCTGTGTCACTTACTGATTTTCAAATCTCAGTTAATGGCAAATGATAATAATAATGATCTTTTAAAAAATGAACTTTTTAACGTCTTTTTTCTCTTATGCCACACATTTAGTCTGTGAGGAAGGCCTGCCAGCTCTGTCTTCCAAATGTATATTCAATCCAATCATTTTTCGCCACATCTGTTAATACCACTCTGGTTTCAGCCAACATCGTATTTCACCAGGAATACTGGGATTGTTTCATGGTGGATTTTTTCTCTTTCAGCCCATGCCTTCCTTACCACGATCTATACTCAGTACAGTGGCCAGAATGAGCCACTGGAAATGTAAACCAGATAATGTCACTCCTCTACTTAACTCCCTGTGATAGCCCAACACTTTACTCAGAATAAGTCATTAAAGTCCAAATTAACTGAGTCTCTTCTGTGACCATGTTTCTTATATCTCAGAACCTGACTCACCCTACATCAGTCACCCAGAATGTGTACTTTCTTTTAGAATGAATGTTAGAAGAATGTTCCCATCTTGCTCTGTTTCCTTTATCTGGAACACATATCTCCCAAATAACCTCTTCAGTATTCCCTCCCTCATGTCCTTTACACCTTTTGTCATCTTTTCCGTGAAGCTTACCATGACCTCCCAATATAAATACTGCATTCTCTTGCCATTCCCTCCCCCAGCACCCCTCTTCTCTTTCTCTCTGCTTTACTTTTTAAAAATGTTTATCCATCTTCCAGCATACAACACATTTTACTTACTTCTTATTTTTGGTATTTATTTTCTTTATATCCTGCTAGAATGTAAGCTCCTTGAAAGCAATAAAATGCATCTGTTTTTGTTACTGAGCAGTGATAGTAATTTTCAGCTATCAGCATGTTCTCTAGATAGGGCATTCTGACCAGTTTGATTTTCTTCTTTCACCTGAAAGTAAGTTTGCCTCCAGGTGCAGATTCATTTGACCCAATTTATAGGGCTCATTATCACATGGGAGCCCTTACTGGACTGAAATTGTCACAAGCCCCTTTACTGCTAAATTTCCATCTGACACAATACACCTCAGTGTCATAAAAGAGTAGTGAAGATGTTTGGCTATCTAATATTATTAATTATATCATTACTTTTCTTAATGTTGGAACACACTTTTGGTAATGGTGTAGCCTTCCAGTATGCAGTTTCATGATATATTAATTTCTCATTTAGAATTTTACAGTGATATTCATGTGCACGACCCATACACAAAAAGGTATGGTTTTATTTTAACTTTAATCACTGTGTTTTTATTACCATAAGTGTGTTTCCTTTTTTGACAAATTGTTTTAAAAAATTAATGATGACCTCAGGCTGCTGATACAAAGAGATAGATAATGAGATAAGTAGCAGCTAAACATCATATCTTATTCAAAACTACACTAATGCACTTAAAAAAAAAGGTTTTTTTCTTGAAAACTTGGGATTTCAAACCACAGTTCACAATATTGCATAATGCTACTTGGCAGGTTGTATTTCCACAGAATTGGAAAGTTCAGAAACTCTAAGGATGTAAAATACTAACTTTGGCTTTTGAGTACTAACATTTATGCTCACTCTTTACTAGGAAATAGCCTTCATCTTTCAGGAAATAAAAGTCTGTAGAATTGTATCATCATACTGTAGGAACTAAATAAGGAATTGTGTTTGAAATCAATCTGTGGCCCATCTTCATGGGCCCTAAAGATATGAAAATCAAGGTTCTAAGAAATTCTAGCTTCTTTCCAACTGACACAGTCATTGGCTGTCCGTCACAAGCATAACAAATCCCACCAGTAATAGTAGCTGGGTTAGGTTAGGTGAGGTTAGGAGTAGTTAGGTTTTCTAACTAACTCCACCCCTCCCAGAACTCTTGTCCTCTGAAACAACATATTGGTTGAGAACTAGTGCTATAGAATTTTGAGGAGAAAAAACATGAAAGTGGGCTGATGAAAGTGATTTTATATCCTTTGATTAGAAAAAAAGTTGTCCAATGAGGTAGAAAGATAGATATTAATCCTATTCTAGAAGAGGTAATATGTTCAGAGAGAGTGGATGGCCCATTGTTGCCGGGCTGGTAATAAGTGGAGCCATGCCATAGAACTAATGTCAAGTTCTTTTGACTTACAGCCTAATACCCTCTATACTCTGCCATAAAATAAAAAGTTGGACTCGATTTCTCAACTCCCCCTGTGCTAAAAAATCATGCTTTTCTTATTCTAGTCATGATAAATGCAGGAGGAAGTGGTTTGAAAGGATAGGTAAATACTGATAGTGGTAAAAACAGGAGGGATTGTCACATTTCATATGATCCAAATTGTGTCAAAGAGGATTATTTGGAGTTCTGTATCTATCACACATATCATTCAATCATAATTCCTTTGCATCTACTGACAAACAACCAGATATAAAACTTATTTTAATTTTGCTTTTTTTTTCCCTAGAGATATTAAATCTAAAGGATAGAGACCTTCTTAGGAAGGGGAGTGAAATTACCATTAAGAGTTCCTAAATGAAAACCCAATTGTTTATAGAAAGATTTTCAGTCAAGATTGGATATACATATTACCCTTTCTATTTCAAGATTTTCATGTTTCACTGATATTTTTTTCCCCAGTTGACTGTCATAAATGTGCATTCCTAACTAATAGGAAGCTAAGCAAACAAAAACATCGAGATCAGGGTGAATCCATTGCCTCTGCTCCCCCAAAATGCTAATATTTTCCCTTTGGTGCATTATAGAAAAAATACACATCAATCTTTAAAGATCATATTTTACAGATTATATGGTTGAGCTCACCATATTATAGATAAATGATCAATGAGCTTAAACATCAGTTTTAGCTCTGGAATCCAGGTTTTCTGAATCCCAGGTGAATTGCTTTCTAGATGAAAATTGTGATTGCTTTCCTTAACAAATGAAGAGAAATATTTAATTCTCACAATGATTAATTTGCCAAGTAATTACAGTATACTCCTTTAGGAGAAAGCTTATTGACATTAGAAATATTATACCTTCTTTGTATTAATTAAGAAATCTACACAACCTAGTCAATTAACTTACAACTGAAGGGATACAGAAAAAGAAGACAACAACCAGGCCCCATTAATTTTTCCTTTTTCTTCTCTGGGAACAGCTCACTTAAGGAAAATATTTAAGTTCAGTTAAAAAGCAAAATAAAACAAAACAAAACAAAATAAAAATCTTTCATAGCAGTAAGTTAAATAAGCATGTGCTTTCTTTGAACCCAAGCAGAATATTTTATTCATTGTATCAGAGCTCTAAGTACATGCCAGTTGTGTTAGGGTAGCACTAGTCTATTTCATGGATATTAGCCAAAATCTGTGAAACTTCATATACACAGTGCTTTCTTTTTATTTCAAAGGTTGAATTCAAATGAGGTTTTACTTGCATTAGAAATTTTCATATCTTTATTTCTGTCAATATTAAATAGACAATCTTTCTATTTCATATTTTAAATTCTTATGTGCTTTTAGCATCCCCACATATTAAGAGAAAGCTAACATGTATCACCACTGTATTTCTTTTTATTTTTGAATTTTATTTATTTTTTTATACAGCAAGTTCTTACTAGTTATCTATTTTATACATATCATTGTATATATGTCAATCCCAACCTCCCAACTCATCCCACCACCACTAGATAACCCCATCCCCTGCTTTCCCCCCTTGGTGTCCATACGTTTGTTCTCTGCATTTGTGTTTTTATTTCTGCATTGCAAACCAGTTCATCTGTACCATTTTTCTAGATTCCACATATATGCATTAATATATGATCTTTGTTTTTCTCTTTCTGACTTACTTCACTCTGTATGACAGTCTCTAGGTCCATCCACATCTCTACAAATGACCCAATTTCATTCCTTTGTATGGCTGAGTAATATTCCATTGTATATATGCACCACATCTTCTTTATACATTCGTCTGTTTAGGTTTCTTCCATGACCTGACTATTGTAAACAGTGCTGCAATGAATATTGGAGTGCATGTGCCATTTTGAATTATGGTTTTCTCCGGGTATATGCCCAGTAGTGGAATTGCTGGGTCGTATGGTAGTTCTATTTTTAGTTTTTTAAGGAACCTCCATACTGTTCTCCACAGTGGCTGTATCAATTTACATTCCCACCAACAGTGCAAGAAGGTTCCCTTTTCTCCACACCCTCTCCAGCATTTCTTGTTTGTAGACTTTCTGATGATGCCCATTCTGACTGGTGTGAGGTGATACCTCATTGTAGTTTTGGTTTGCATTTCTCTAATGATTAATGATGCTGAGCATCCTTTCATGTGTTTGTTGGCAATCTGTATATCTTCTTTGAAGAAATGTCTGTTTAGGTCTTCTGCCCATTTTTGGATTGGGTTGTTTGTTATTTTGATATTGAGCTGCATGAGCTGCTTGTATATTTTGGAGATAAATCCTTTGTCAGTTGCTGCTTTTGCAAATATTTTCTCCCATTCTGGAGGTTGTCTTTTTGTCTTGTTTATGGTTTCCTTTGCTGCGCAAAAGCTTTTAAGTTTCATTAGGTACCATTTGTTTATTTTTGTTTTTATTTTCATTTCTCTAGGAGGTGGGTCAAAAAAGATCTTGCTGTGATTTATGTCATAGAGTGTTCTGCCTATGTTTTCCTCTAAGAGTTTTATAGTGTCTGGCCTTACATTTAGGTCTTTAATCCATTTTGAGTTTATTTTTGTGTATGGTGTTAGAGAGTGTTCTAATTTCATTCTTTTACATGTAGCTGTCTAGTTTTCCCAGCACCACTTATTGAAGAGGCTGTCTTTTCTCCATTGTATATTCTTGCCTCCTTTATCAAAGATAAGGTGACCGTAAGTGCATGGGTTTATCTCTGGGCTTTCTATCCTGTTCCATTGATCTATATTTCTGTTTTTGTTCTAATACCATATGGTCTTGATTACTGTAGCTTTGTAGTATAGTCTGAAGTCAAGGAGCCTGATTCCTACAGCTCCATTTTTCTTTCTCAGGATTGCTTTGGCTCTTCAGGGTCTTTTTTATTTCCATACAAATTGTGAAAATTTTCATTCTAGTTCTGTGAAAAATTCTATTGGTAGTTTGATAGGGATTGCATTGAATCTGTAGTTTGCTTTCGGTAGTATAGTCACTTTCACAATGTTGATTCTTCCAATCCAAGAACATGGTATATCTCTCCATCTGTTTGTATCATCATTAATTTCTTTCATCAGTGTCTTATTGTTTTCTGCATACAGGTCTTCTTTCTCCTTAGGTCGGTTTATTCCTAGATATTTTTTTCTTGGGTTGCAGTGGTAAATGGGAGTGTTTCTTTAATTTCTCTTTCAGATTTTTCATCATTAGTGTATAGGAATGCAAAAGATTTCTGTGCATTAATTTTGTATCCTGCTACTTTACCAAATTCATTAATTAGCTCTAGTAGTTTTCTGGTGGCATCTTTAGGATTCTCTATTTATAATATCATATCATCTGCAAACAGTGACAGTTTTACTTCTTCTTTTCTGATTTGGATTCCTTTTATTACATTTTCTTCTCTAATTGCTGTGGCTAAAACTTCCAAAACTATGTTGAATAATAGTGGTGAGAGTGGGCACCCTTGTCTTGTTCTTGTTCTTAGAGAAAATGGTTTCAGTTTTTCACCATTGAAAACAATGATTGCTGTGGGTTTGTCATATATGGTCTTTATTATGTTGAGGTAGGGTCCCTCTATGCCTACTTTCTGGAGAGTTTTTATCATAAATGGGTGTTGAATTTTGTCAAAAGGTTTTTCTGCATCTATTGAGATTATCATGTGGTTTTTATCCTTCAGCTTGTTGATATGGTGTATCACATTGATTGATTTGCGTATATTGAAGAATCCTTGCACTCCTGGGATAAACCCCACTTTATCATGGTGTATGATTCTTTCAGTGTGCTGTTGGATTCTGTTTGCTAGTATTTTGTTGAGGATTTTTGCATCTATATTCTTCAGTGATTTTGGCCTGTAGTTTTCTTTTTTTTGTCACATCTTTGTCTGGTTTTGGTATCAGGGTGATGGTGGCCTCGTAGATTGAGTTTGGGAGTGTTCCTCCCTCTGCTATATTTTGGAAGAGTTTGAGAAGGGTAGGTGTTAGCTCTTCTCTAAATGTTTGATAGGATTCCCCTGTGAAGCCATCTGGTCCTGGACTTTTGTTTGTTGGAAGATTTTTAATCACATTTTCAATTTCTGTGCTTTTGATTGGTCTGTTTATATTTTCTGTTTCTTCCTGGTTCAGTCTCAGAAGGTTGTGCTCTTCTAAGACTTTGTCCATTTCTTCCAGGTTGTCCATTTTATTGGCATATAGTTGCGTGTAGTAATCTCTCACGATCCTTTGTATTTCTGCAGTGTCAGTTGTTACTTCTCCTTTTTCGTTTCTAATTCTGTTGATTTGAGTCTTTTCCCTTTTTTCTTGATGAGTCTGGCTGATGGGTTATGAATTTTGTTCATCTTCTCAAAGAACCAGCTTTTAATTTTATTGATCTTTACCATTGTTTCCTTCATTACTTTTTCATTTATTTGTGATGTGATCTTTGATTTCTTTCCTTCTGATAACTTTGGGGTTTTTTGTTCTTCTTTCCCTAACTGCTTTAGGTGTAAGGTTAGGTTGTTTATTTGAGGTGTTTCTTGTTTCTTGAGGCAGGATTGTATTGCTATAAACTTCCCTCTTAGAACTGCTTTTGCTGCATCCTATAGCTTTTGCGTTGTCGTGTTTTCATTGTAATTTGTTTCTAGGTATTTTTTGATTCCTTCAGTGATCTCTTCGTTATTTAGTAGTGTATTGTTTAGCCTCCATTTGTTTGTATTTTTTGCTGTAATTGACATCTAGTCTCATAGCATTGCGGTCAGAAAAGATACTTGATACGATTTCAATATTTTTAAATTTACCAAGTCTTGATTTGTGACCCAAGATATGATCTCTCCTGGAGAATGTTCCATGAGCACTTGAGAAGAAAGTGTATTCTGTTGTTTTTGGATGGAATGTCCTATAAATGTCAATTAAGTCCATCTTGTTTAATGTATCATTTAAAGCTTGTGTTTCCTTATTTGTTTTCATTTGGATGATCTGTCCGTTGGTGAAAATGGTGTGTTAAAGTCCCCTACTCTTAATGTGTTACTGTTGATTTCTCCTTTTATGGCTGTTAGCATTTGCCTTATATATTGAGGGGTTCCTCTGTTGGGTGCATAAATATTTACAATTGTTATATCTTCTTCTTGGATTTATCCCTTGATCATTATGTAGTGTCCTTCTTTGTCTCTTGCAATAGTCTTTATTTTAAAGTCTATTTTGTCTGATATGAGAATTGCTACTCCAGCTTTCTTTTGATTTCCATTTGCATGGAATATCTTTTTCCATCCCCTCACTTTCAGTCTGTATGTTTCTCTAGGTCTGAAGTGGGTCCCTTGTAAACAGCATAGGTACCATTCAGTCAGTCTGTCTTTTGGTTGGATCATTTAATCCATTTACATTAAGGTAGTTATCAATATGTATATTCCTATTACGATTTTCTTATTTGTTTTGGGTTTGTTATTGTAGGTCTTTTCCTTCTCTTGTGTTTCCTGCCTAGAGAAGTTCCTTTAGCATTTGTTGTAAAACTGGTTTGGTGGTGCTGAGTTCTCTTAGCTTTTGCTTGTTTGTAAAGGTTTTAATTTCTCTATCTAATCTGAATGAGATCCTTGCTGGGTAGAGTAATTTTGGTTGTAGGTTTTCCCCTTTCTTCACTTTAAATATGTTCTGCCACTTTGTTGTGGCTAGCAGAGTGTCTGCTGAAAGATCAACTGTTAACCTTATGCGGATTCTCTTGTATGTTATTTGTTGTTTTTCCCTTGCTTTTAATATTTTTGTGTCTTGGCGGGTTTCTCCTTGGATTTATCCTGTATGGGACTCTCCTCACTTTCTGGACTTGATTGCATATTTCCTTTCCCATATTAGGGAAGTTTTCAACTATAATCTCTTCAAGTATTTTATCAGTCCCCTTTTTTCCTCTTCTTCTGGGACCCCTATAATTCGAATGTTGGTGTGTTTAATGTTGTTCCAGAGGTCTCTGAGTCTGTCCTCAATTCTTTTTTTTTTTTTTAAAACTCATTTGCGGTTTTTTTTAAAAAATTAATTAATTTATTTATTTTTGGCTGTGTTGGGTCTTCGTTTCTGTGCGAGGGCTTTCTCTAGTTGTGGCAAGTGGGAACCACTCTTCATCGCGGTGCGTGGGCCTCTCACTATCGTGACCTCTCTTGTTGAGGAGCACAGGCTCCAGGCGCACAGGCTCCAGTAGTTGTGGCTCACGGGCCTAGTTGCTCTGCAGCATGTGGGATCTTCCCAGACCAGGGCTTGAACCTGTGTCCCCTGCGTTAGCAGGCAGATTCTCAACCACTGCACCACCAGGGAAGCCCCATGTCCTCAATTCTTTTAATTCTTTTTTCTTTATTCTGCTCTGCGGTAGTTATTTCCACTCTTTTATCTTCCAGGTCACTTATCTGTTCTTCTGCCTCAGTTATTCTGCTATTGATTCCTTCTAGAAAATTTTTAATTTCATTTATTGTGTTGTTCATCATTGTTTGCTTAATCCTTTATTCTTCTACGTCCTTGTTAAACGTTTCTTGTATTTTCTCCATTCTTTTTCCAAGATTTTGGATCATCTTTACTATCGTTACTCTGAATTCTTTTTCAGGTAGATTGCTTATTTCCTCTTCATTTGTTTGGTCTGGTGGGTTTTTACCTTGCTCCTTCATCTGCTGTGTATTTCTCCATCTTCTCATTTTAGTTAACTTACTGTGTTTGGGGTCTCCTTTTCACAGGCTGCAGGTTCGTAGTTCCCATTGTTTTTGTTGTCTGCCCCCAGTGGGTAAGTTTGGTTCAGTGGGTTGTGTAGGCTTCCTGGTGGAGGGAACTGGTGCCTGTGTTCTTTTGGATGAGGCTGAATCTTGTCTTTCTGGTGGGCAGGACCGCATCTGGTGGTGTGTTTTGGGGTGTCTATGAACTTAGTATGATTTTAGTCAGCCTCTCTGCTAATGGGTGGGGTTGTGTTCCTGTCTTGCTAGTTGTTTGGCATGGGGTGTCCAGCACTGTAGATGCTGATCGTTGAGGGGAGCTGGGTCTTAGCATTGAGATGGAGATCTCTGGGACAGCTTTCACTGTTTGATATTATGTGGGGCCAGGAGGTCTCTGGTGGACCAATGTCCTGACCTTGGCTCTCCCACCTCAGAGGCTCAGACCTGACACCCGGCCAGAGCACCAAGACTCTGTCAACCACATGGGTCAGAAGAAAAGGGAGAAAAAATAAGAAAGAAAGAAAGAAAAAATAAATAAATAAAGTAAAATAAAGTTATTAAAATAAAAAATAAAAATTATTATTAAAAATAAAAAAATAAAATGTAATAAAAAAGAAAGAAAGAGAGCAACAAAACCAAAAGAGAAATCCACCAATGATAGCAAGCACTAAAAATTATACTAAAAAAAAAAAAAACAAAGAAAAATGGACAGACAGAATGCGGAGACAAACTATAAAAGCAAAGCTATACAGACAAAATCACACAAAGAAGTGTACACACTCACAAAATAGAAAAAGGAAAAAAAATATATATATATATATAAATAAAGGAAGAGAGCAACCAAATCAATAAACAAATCTACCAGTGATAATAAGCTCTAAATACTAAACTAAGTTAAACTTAAAACCAGAAACAAATTAGATGCAGAAAGCAAACCCCAAGTCTACAGTTGCTCCCAAAGTCCACTGCCTCTATTTTGGGATGATTTGTTGTCTATTCAGGTATTCCAGAAATGCAGGGTACATAAAGTTAATTGTGGAGATTTAATCCGCTGCTCCTGAGGCTGCTGGGAGAAATTTCCCTTTCTCTTCTTTGTTCGCATAGCTCCTGGGGTTCAGCTTTGGATTTGGCTTCACCTCTGCGTGTAGGTCGCATGAGGGTGTCTGTTCCCCGCCCAGACAGGACAGGGTTAAAGTAGCAGCTGATTAGGGGGCTCTGGCTCACTCAGGCCGGGCAGGAGGGAGGGGTATGGAATGCAGGGCGAGCCTGTGGCGGTAGAGGTGGGCTTGATGTTGCAACAGCCTGAGGTGTGCCGTGTGTTCTCCCACTGAAATTGTCCCTGGATCACAGGTCCCTGGCAGTGGCAGGCTGCACATGCTCCCGGGATGGGAGGTAGGATAGTGACCTGTGCTTGCACACAGGCTTCTTGGCTGCTGTACCAAAAGCCTTAGCTTTTCATGCCCATCTCTGTTGTCTGCGCTGATAGCCATGGCTTGCTCTCGTCTCTGGAGCTCGTTTAGGTGGTACTTCTAATCCCCTCTCCCTGTGCACCCTGAAACAATGGTGTCTTGCCTCTTAGGCAGTTCCAGACTTTTCCCCAGACTCCCTCCTAGCTAGCTGTGGCACACTGACCCCTTCAGGCTGTGTTCACGCAGCCAACCCTAGTCCTCTCCCTGGGATCTGACCACCAACCCCCAAGCCTCAGGTCCCAGCCCCCACCCGACCCGGCAGGTGAGCAGACAAGCCTCTCAGGCTGGTGAGTGCTGGTTGGCACTGATCCTCTGTGAGGGAATCTCTCCACTTTGCCCTCTGTACCCCTGTTGCTGTGCTCTCCTCTGTGTCTCCGAAGCTTCCCCCCACTGTCCAGCCCCCGTCTCCACCAGTGAAGGGGCTTCCTAGTGTGTGGAAACTTTTCCTCCTTCACAGCTCCCTCCCAGAGGTGCAGGTCCCATCCCTATTTTTTTTCTCTGTTTTTCCTTTTTTCTTTTGCCTTACCCAGGTACATTGGGAGTTTCTTGCTTTTTGGGAAGTCTGAGGTCTTCTTCCAGAGTTCAGTAGGTGTTCTGTAGGAATTGTTCCACGTGTAGATTTATTTTTAATGTATTTGTGGGGAAGAAGGTGATCTCCACATCTTACTCCTCTGCCATCTTGAAGGTCCCCCCCCCCCATAATGTCTTGAATACTGTAGCTTTGTATTATAGTCTGAAGTCAGAGAGTCTGATTCCTCCAGCTCCATTTTTTCCCCTCAAGATTGCTTTGGCTATTCGGGGTCTTTTGTGTCTCCATACAGATTTTAAGATTTTTTGTTCTAGTTCTGTAAAATATGCCTTTGGTAATTTGATATGGATTGCATTGAATCTGTAGATAGCTTTGGGTAATATAGTCATTTTCACAATATTAATTCTTCCAATCCAAGAACATAGTATATCTCTTCATCTGTTTGTATCATCTTTGATTTCTTTCATCAGTGTCTTATAGTCTTCTGAGTACCGGTCTTTGACCTCCTTAGGTAGGTTTATTCCTAGGTATTTTATTCTTTTTGTTGCAGTGGTGAATGGGATTGTTTCCATAATTTCTCTTTCTGATCTTTCCTTGTTAGTGTATAGGAATGCAAGAGATTTCTGTGCATTAATTTTGTATACTGCTACTTTACCAAATTCATTGATTAGCTCTAGTAGTTTTCTGGTGACATCTTTAGGATTCTCTATGTATAGTATCATATCATCTGTAAACAATGACAGTTTTACTTCTTTTCCAGTTTGTGTTCCTTTTATTTCTTTTTCTTCTCTGATTACCATGGCTAGGACTTCCAAAACTCTGTTGAATTATAGTGGTGAGAGTGGACATCCTTGTCTTGTTCCTGATCTTAGAGGAAATGCTTTCATTTTTTCACCATTGAGAATGATGTTTGCTGTGGGTTTGTTGTATATGACCTTTATTATGTTGAGGTAGGTTCCCTCTATGCCCACTTTCTGGAGAATTTTTATGATAAATAGGTATTGAATTTTGACAAAAGCTTTTTCTGCATCTATTGAGATTATCGTATGGTTTTTATCCTTCATTTTGTTAATATGGTGTATCACATTGATTGATTTGCGTATATTGAAGAATCCTTGCATCCCTGGGATAAATCCCACTTGATCATTGTGTATGATCCCTTTAATGTGTTGTTGGATTCTGTTTCCCAGTATTTTTTTGAGGATTTTTGCATCTATATGCATGAGTGATATTGGTCTGTAATTTTTTTTCTTTTTGCAGTATCTTTGTCTGCTTTGGTATAAGGGTGGCCTTGTAGAATGAGATTGGGATTGTTTCTTTGCAAGTTTTTGGAAGAGTTTGAGAAGGATGGGTGTTAGCTCTTCTCTAAATGTTTGGTAGAATTCACCTGTGAAGTCATCTGGTCCTGGACTTTTGTTTGTTGAAAGATTTTCAATCACAACTCCAATTTCTTTACTTGTGATTGGTCTGTTCATATTTTCTATTTCTTCCTGGTTCAGTCTTGGAAGGTTATACTTTTCTAAGAATTTGTCCATTTCTTCCAGGTTGTCCATTTTACTCACGTAGAGTTGCTTGTAGTAGTCTCCTATGATGCTATGTATTTCTGTGGTGTCCATTGTAACCTCTCCTTTTTCATTTCTAAGCTTATTGATTTGAGTCCTCTCCCTCTTTTCCTTGATGGGTCTGGCTGAAGTTTTATCAGTTTTGTTTTTCTTCTCAAAGAACCAGCTTTTAGTTTTATTGATCTTTGCCATTGTGTTCTTGGTTTCATTTATTTCTGCTCTGATCTTTATGATTTCTTTCCTTCTACTAACTTTGGGTTTTCTTTGTTTTTCTTTCTTTAGTTCCTTTCCGTGTAAGGTTAGGTTGTTTCTTTAAGATGTTTCTTGTTTCTTGAGATAGGATTGTATTGCTATAAGCTTCCCTCTTAGAACTGTTTTTGCTGCATCCCATAGGTTTTGTATCGTCATGTTTTCATTGTCATTTGTCTCTAGGTATTTTTTGATTTCCTCTTTGATTTCTTCAGTGATCTCTTGGTTATTTAATAACATATTGTTTAGACTCCATGTGTTTGTGTTTTTTACATTTTTTTCCCTGTAATTTATTTCTAATCTCATAGCGTTGTGGTCAGAAAAGATGCTTGATATGATTTCAATTTTCATAAATTTACTGAGGCTTGATTGTGACCCAAGATGTGATCTATCCTGGAGAACGTTCCATGTGCACTTGAGAAGAAAGTGTAATCAGCTGTTTTTGGATGGAATGTCCTATAAATATCAATTAAATCTATCTGGTCTGTTGTGTCATTTAAAGCTTGTGTTTCCTTATTAATTTTCTGTCTGGATCATCTGTCCATTGGTGTAAGTGAGGTGTTAAAGTCCCCCACTATTATGTGTTACTTTTGATTTCCTCTTTTAGAGCTGTTAGCAGTTGCCTTGTGTATTGAGGTGTTCCTATGTTGGGTTCATAGGTATTTATAATTGTTATATCGTCTTCTTGGATTGATCCCTTGATCATTATGTAGTGTCCTTCCTTGTCTCTTGTAACATTCTTTATTTTATAGTCTATTTTATCTGATATGTGTATTGCTACTCCATCTTTCTTTTGATTTCCATTTGCATGGAATATCTTTTTCCACCCCCTCCCTTTCAGTCTGTATGTGTCCCTAGATCTGAAGTGTGTCTCCTGTAGACAGCAAATATATGGGTCTATTTTTTGTATCTATTCAACAAACCTGTGTCTTTTCGTTGGAGCATTTATTCCATTCACATTTAAGGTAATTATTGATATGTATGTTCCTATTACCATTTTCTTAATTGTTTTGGGTTTGTTTTTGTAGGTCCTTTTCTTCTCTTCTGTTTCCCACTTAGAGAAGATCCTTTAGCATTTGTTGTAGAGCTGGTTTGGTGTTGCTGAATTCTCTTAGTTTTGCTTGACTGTAAAGCTTTTGATTTCTCTGGCTAATCTGAATGAGATCCTTGCTGGTTAGAGTAATCTTGGTTGTAGGTTCTTCCGTTTCATCACTTTAGATATATCTTGCCACTCCCTTCTGGCTTGTAGAGTTTCTGCTGAGAAATTAGCTGTTAACCTTATGGGAGTTCCCTTGTATATTATTTGTTATTTTTCCCTTGTTGCTTTTAATAATTTTTCTTTGTCTTTAATTTTTGTCAGTTTGATTACTATGTTTCTCCTTGGTTTTATCCTGCCTGGGACTCTCTGTGCTTCCTGCACTTGGGTGGCTATTTCCTTTCCCATGTTAGGGAAGTTTTCGACTATAATCTCTTCAAATATTTTCTCGGGTCCTCTCTCTCTCTCTTATCCTTCTGGGACCCCTATAATGAGAATGTTTTTGCATTTAGTGTTGTCCCAGAGGTCTCTTATACTGTCTTCATTTCTTTTCATTCTTTGTCCTTTATTCTGTTCTGCAGCAGTGAATTCCACCTTTCTGTCTTCCAGGTCACTTATCCATTCTTCTGCCTCAGTTATTCTGCTATTGATTCCTTGTAGTGTATTTTTCGTTTCAGTTATTGTATTGTTCATCTCTGTTTGTTTGTTCTTTAATTCTCCTAGGTCTTTGTTAAACATTTCTTTTATCTTGTCGATCTTTGCCTCCATTGTTTTTCTGAGGTCCCAGATCATCTTCACTATCATTATTCTTAATTCTTTTTCTGGAAGGTTGCCTATCTCCACTTCATTTAGTTGTTTTTCTGGGGTTTTATCTTATTCCTTCATCTGGTATGTAGTTCTCTGCCTTTTCATTTTGTCTGTCTTTCTGTGAATATAGTTTTCGTTCCACAGGCTGCAGGATTGTAGTTCTTCTTGCTTCTGCTGTCTGCCCTCTGGTGGATGAGGCTCTCTAAGAGGCTTGTGCAAGCTTCCTGATGGGAGGGACTGGTGGTAGGTAGAGCTGGGTGTTGCTCTTTTGGGCAGAGTTCAGTCAAACTTTAATCCACTTGTCTGCTGATGGGTGGTGCTGAATTCCCTCCCTGTTGGTTGTTTGGCCTGAGGTGACCCAGCACTGGAGCCTACAGGTCCTTTGGTGGGGTTAATGGTGGACTCTGGGAGGGCGCTTGCCATAGAGTACTTCCTAGAACTTCTGCTGCCAGTGTTCTTGTCCCCGCAGTGAGCCACAGCTCCCCCCCACCTCTGCACGAGACCCTCCAACCCTAGCAGGTAGGTCTGGTTCAGTCTTCTATGGGTCACTGCTCCTTCCCCCTGGGTCCTGATGTGCACACTACTTTGTGTGTGCCCTCTAAGAGTGGAGTCTCTGTTTCCCCCAGACCTGTCGAAGTCCTGCAATCAAAAGTCCCGCTAGCCTTCAAAGTCTGATTCTCTGGGGATTCCTCCTCCCGTTGCCAGACCCCCAGGTTGGGAAGCCTGATGTGGAGCTCAGAACCTTCGCTCCAATGGGTAGACTTCTGTGGTATAATTATTCTCCAGTTTGTACATCACCCACCTAGCAGTTATGGGGTTTGATTTTATTGTGATTGCACCCTTCTTCCTGTCTCATTGTGACTTCTCCCTTGTCTTTGGATGTGGGGTATCGTTTTTGGTGAGTTCCGATGTCTTCCTGTCGGTGATTGTTCAGCAGTTAGTTGTGATTACGGTGCTCTCACAAGAGGGCGTGAGCGCACATCCTTCTACTCCACCATCTTGAACCAATCTCCTGACACTGTATTTCTAGGGTCCTTTTATCTATTAAAACTCAATGAAAATTTCTTTGGTTAAATAATCTGGTAATCATATTTATGAGAAAATAGATGTAAAGATACATCTATATTTATAAATAGAGTTGCATGTATTCCATAGCACAATATAGCAAATAGATAGCTTATTTAAAATGCACTAATTAAAAAATATGATTTTTAGGGAACTACCTCTCATATAGTGAACACTCAGCAAAATGTTAACTATTCTGATTATGTGTTTGTATTCCTAACCACCCAACTTTCCATACCCATTAATATCTAAAGAATTACACTAGACATATTTCACTTTCATTTTCCTCATTTCCTGTGATCACTATAATAGTGAGGGTTAAGGAGACACAAAAATCATGGGGTCATCAAAAGGCTTAGAAATTTCATTTTTGACCACCGCTTGATCTGATTGATAGTTTCAGATTTGTACTCCAGTTGCTTTCATCTTATAGCTAGTAGTATGGCTGGTGTGCTTGGGTCTGTTTCCTTGATATGATTTAAACTTCATGAGATCAGTGTGTCTATGTTGTATTTTTGCATACCCCAAATATCTGGACAACTCCTGATAGATTTTTGGCAAGCAAAATAATGTGTGCATTGAACTGAATGGCTTTTAAATGAATTATAGAACTAATTGTTTTCTAAATAGCAAATTTGTATAGACTAGTTTACTTTAGTTTTGTTTTTCTTTCTTGCAGAGTGGCAAAATACCCAGTAGCACTCACAAACATTAGCAGGCAAAGTGTTGGTTGTTCTGGGCCTTTGAAACAAATAGGCCATTCTTTTATCTGAGAGTTTTTATTTCAGTAACACCAACTGCCATTTCATATGTGCCTTCAACATACAGCATCTTTTTTCATATAGTGGACTAAGCTGGTAAGAATATGCATCACCATTTTCTACCATTTGTAATACCAAATATAAATCTCAGATAAAATAATAACAATATAAGCAGTTAACAGAAGTTTAAAAAAACACAAGAAGAAAGTGAAATCTCCAAGTAACAAAACAGAGGAGACATCAAGGTAGAGCAGAGGCCATCAATCAGGAACCGTGAATGAAGGGTGTCAAATGAAAATCTAGTGGTTGGAATGAGTTCTTTAGTGTATGTGGGAAAAAAAGGCAGAGACTTGGACCAAATTAGAGTTACCATACTGTAATTGAGCTTCTGAACAAAACACAGCTACTTGAAAAACTGCCAGTAAATGAACTATGTTTAGAAAATCTCCATCTTTCTGCCTTCAGAAGCCATCAGATGGGTTGCTGTCTACTCAGAGGCCATACTTACAGGGGATGGTGAGGGTGAGGATTAAAAATCATACAACTGTATCATGAGCTGAGGTCATTTCCAAATTCATAATCTTTACAAAATGCAGGAACCCAACCAAAAAGATAATTAATATTAATTGTTAAAATACTACTTAATATTAATACTATTAAAAATAGATCACTATGGTCCATTGGAAGCAAACAGTCCAAGCCCAAAGGAATCTCTCTCTTTCCTTCTGATAGACAACACATAAAAACAGCTGTAAAAAAAAAAAAAAAAAGCCCACAGTGAAAAATTCTATGCCACTTGAGGAAGCACAACTTGATTATTCAATTGTATGTTTCATCTTTTGAAAGTTAACCACTTATTTTGCTTCTCAAAATCAGAACAGTCCAAAGATTTTCCTAAATGGTAGACAAATTTAAATATCTACTTTGCTGAATGGAGTTAAAAAACAGAATTTATGAAGTATATCCCTGCTAAACAACAACTGCTAAATTTTGCTTTATAGTAACAAAGACATCATTAATTTAATTAATTATGCCTCACTTCAAAGACATGAGGTAACTATAGTGATCTCTAGAACATTAATTTTACCTTTTATCAAAGACTTTAAACATTGTATAAGGATATTTACAATCAGCACATGACTATATTTAAAACACTATAGTTTTTTAACCAAATAAAACATACTTTGAAATTGATCTTCTCTATTGAATTGATCACATTAAAAATATGTGTATTTATATTCACATATATTCACATGTAAGTGAATTTCACTTAGCATAGTATCCTCCAGTTTCATGCATGTTGTCTGTAATGGCAAGACTTTCTTTTTTAAAAGCTGAATAATATTCCATTGAGTGTGTGTGTGATATATATATATATATATATATATATATCATATTTTCTTTACCAATTCATCTATCAACAGACACTTAGGTTGTTTCCATACCTTGGTTATTCTGAATAGTGCTGCAATAATCATGGGAGTACAGATATCTCTTCAAGATAGTGGTTTTGTTTCCCTTGGATTTATACCCAGAAGTGGGATTTCTAGATCATATGGAAGTTCTATTTTTAGTTTCTCCAGGAAACTCCATACTGTTTTCCGTAATGGCTGTACTAGTTTACGTTTCCACCAATAGTGCACAAAGTTTCACTTTTTTCAACATCTTCACCAGCATCTGTGTATCTCTTGTCTTTATGAGAATAGACTTCCTAACAGATATGAATTGATACCTCACTGTGGTTTTGATTTGCATTTGCCTGATGATTAGTGATGTGGAGCACCTTTTTATGTACCTGTTGGATATTGGTATGTATTTTTTGAAAAAACAAAAAAAGCTACTTAAGCCCTTTGCTCATTTTTTAATTGGGTTATTTGGCATTTTTGCATTTAGGTTGTATAAGTTCCTGTATCTGTTATTTTTTCTAGCAGTGCTACCATTTTTTCTTGTATTTTTTGGAGTTACTTTTTACAATTGACTTCAGAAAATGTATCACCTTACTTTAGAAAAATCCGTTATATAATGATGGGTTAAAGGACAAGATTTCCTGTTCAATGCCTTCCCATTTTATTGAGCTTAGGGTTTTTGCTTTCGCTCTTGTTGTTTGTTTGTTTGTTCACATCTGTATCTGCTTAGTCATTATTTGTGCCTATTTTAGAGTTGGTTATTTTGAGTAAAGCATGGCTCTGTGTATCAGAAAGATAAATTATTTGCTATGATTTACATTAGGAATCTACTCCAAATCCATCATAAATCTGCCTCAGTTTCATTTGTATGATTCCAGCCTTGTCAAGGGCAATAGTGAAGGAAGTCAACAGCATGCATGTTAATTGACTGATTGCTGTTAATTTGAAATATGTGAATTTGAGAACGGCCTTTATATATATATATATTCATTAAGATGCCATCCTTCACTCACAATGATCAAGCTCTTGACACATCACTAATAGGATATTTGCTTTGTGTTGTTTTTTAGTGGTCATGATGAATTTGGGCTGATCCATTCCACACACTTCTTTCTATTTTTTCCTGTGACTAATGGGCCACATCTGGCATGGCAGGCCTACAGATAGTATCCTCCATCTTAATGGAAGATTTTTTAAAAAGGCAACAAAATGTATAATGTTGGCTTTATTTACTAGAGCCAAAGAAACATGAATTTGTTATGAAACTATCACCTAGTCAAAAAGTTAGGAATGCTCTAGATAACTTTTTAACCAAAACAAAGACTAAATTCACATAAACATTACTGGCATTCTGTGTATACTAACAGTATTACACAAAGTAACATGTAATTAACAATATCAAATTAAAATGCCACTAAAGTAAGGCCTAATGTAGAAAACATAGCAGTTTCACAACATGTGATGATATGTGTACTGGTTATGAAGCTACTGTCTCTCAGCTTCAACACTCTCGTCTCTCACTCTTCTACCCTCTTTTTTTGTAAGCTGGGGCTTCAGTTTTTTTTTCATCAAGAGAGACATATGAGGGAGAATGTATAGTAAGGAAACAGAAGAGACTTTCCCTTGTGCTCGTTGGCCCTCCCAGCACAGTAATGTCCCTTCACCCTTGCTTCATCAGGTGTGCCCAGAACCAGCTTCAGTCAACTCTCACTGCCTGGTAGAACCTGCCTCCAATCTGAGTCTAGGAGGCCACCCTCCTCTAAGATTCTGGATTCTAATCTCCCCTTTGTTTCTCAAACTGAGTGGGTATTGTCCCCTTCCCGCAGTTATTACTACTTTGTTATTTCAATAATTCTTTTTTGTTTTTTGTTTTTAATCTTCCAAACATATTTGTAACCGGTCTTTTATAATAGCAAATTCTGTCTGTTGAAATAGAAATAATGTTTCTATTTTTTTGATTCTTCTGGTAGACTGTTATAAGAGAAAGATAACTTTCCTGGAGATTAGCTAATTTTAATTGAAAAATGAGTAAAAGTCTTCAATGCATAGTCTACCTTTGAAATATCAATCCAACAGTTAACTCTATGGACTATTTATACCAATTGCTTTCTTCTTTTGCTACAGGATTAAAAAAAAAAAGACATATACAAAGTGTAAGAGTTTAAATGAATACGGTGGGTATAGTCTGGTTTTGATTTTGACTCTTTTTTTGTTTTTGGTCTGATCTGTGAACTTTAGGGAAATTATTCCTTCTCCCCAGCAAACATACACAGCAAGCCACTTGATTTTGGTTTGCCAATCACAAAACCACATTTCTCCTAACTTCAGAGGTAGACAAGTCAACTTTCCTTTCCCAAGAATGTTAATCATGAGTACAGACCCAGAGGTAATTTGGATTGAATCATCCAATGGCAATGTCTAAGAGAGATGATGCATGTATTTCAGCTTTTATGGTTACTGTGCATAAGCTTGATCCTTTAGTTCTTCCTTCTGTCCTGGTAGCTACAAAGAATTTTTTCTGTTTGTTGAAGTAAACAGTGATTAATTCCTTAATGTATACAACAGTTCTGCTTATATATTGCTTTTTAGATGTCTGCTTTTCCATGTATATTTCTCAGCTATATTCTTTGATTAAGTAGACAATGATGTCTTTTTCTCCATTTTAAAATTATGGAATGAGAGAATCAGATCTGCTCTAACATTTTCAGGCATTGACATATTTTTATGAAATATTATTTTAAATATAAACTTTAGGAATATAATTGTCACTCTATAATTGTTTAAGTATAGTGTTTATTCTACTTAGGAAGTTCAAAATAATATTTTTGAAGCTTATTTAATAACAAAATATATGGAACCAAAATTAAAATTATGGCTTTAGTTCTCTTTCTTTATTGATACATAGGGCATTTATTGGTGTCTAACTTTATTTACACAGTCACTCAACAAATATTTACTGAGTTTGTACCATATGCTAGGCCCTGTGGGATGTGTTAGGGATGAAGAGTTTAACAGAATTCTGTCATCAAGCAGCTTGCATTTTAGTGGGAAAACCACAGTATTACAGGGCAGCATGATAAAATCTATTATAATGGAAGGCACTGGATGCTATAGAGACATATATGAATGTCACCTAATCAGCCTAGGAAGGAGGAAATGTTTATAAGAAGATGCGATAAGAGAGTAAGAAAAAAAAAAAAAGAAAGAAAGAAAGAAAGGAAAATTAACCCGAAGAAAAAAATAATTCTGAAACTTTGCTTTTTTAGAACAAAGAATTTGTGAGGGAAATATGTGAGATCAGGCAATAGGCAGGATCCATTGATCCTTGTATGACAAGCTAAACTTCATTTTTTGCTTGATATTCTGTTGAAGAATGAAACTATGATTAAATTATGACTAAATTAATCAAAGTCCATTTAGATCTATTTTTTGCCCATTGTGGTACCAGGTAAATGACTTATAATACTTCTTCCTTTGATTAAAAAGTATTCAACCATTCAATTTAGCAGTAATTTACGCATTGTAAATGCAGTACTAAATAACCTTTGCCCTAAAATTTCACTAAGTTTGTGATCCTTTAATATAAATTTGTTCTGCAACCAGTAGTAATTTTAGATGTATGGAAATCAACTGATAAATAACTGAGGGTACATATCATTAGAAATATGAATAATGATTTATATTTGAAATTGTTACAAGATGTGGTAAGTAGTCACAACTCAGTTATGTATAATATGAGATATTTATTTCATTTTATTTTATTGTAGTAACTGCTACCAATGTTGTTTTATTGTCTCAAAAGCATTAAATAGTGAGAGACTTGCCAATAATAATATCCCAGTATAACCCAATAGTCATTCAAACACTTTTAGTTTAAAATTCAATCTTAATGTCTAAAATTTGTAATGGGTTTATTCCCAGTTAAATGTTGCTTCCACAGGGACCCATGCCCCTCTCACTAAGCATTCTGTGTCAGGGTAGAGACTATCCCCTAACCCAATGGATCATCCTAATCATCATTTACTATGTTTAGCCTTTATTGAGTGACTTTTAAATGCCAGTTCCAAGCTAGCTCTCTCTCTGTCTCTCTCATCTCTATTGCTACATCTATATTTGTATCTCAATCTCTTGTATATTTCCTTTGCTAGACAAGTGTTGACTTCACCCAATGTTAGTTTTTAGCAATAAAGAGGGAAGTATCTTTGTTTTAATGGAGTAGGAGTGAGAGCTACTTGTTTATTTTTACCAAAATCCTGGAGAATTCTTTTTCCCTTGGTCTCCTATTGGCCCTAATAGTTTAAATTCTATCAAACTGGAAATCAGTCACTGGTAAAGATGATGGATTTAAGCTACCATAATTGACGTAGGCTAATCATCTAAGGGCAAATTAATAGTGGGTATCAATCATAGTATCCACTATAAACAAATAACATTTTATTTAAATGAAGCACAAGTGCTCAGATTTATTTATTTATTTATATTTATTTATTTATATTTTATTTATTTATTTATTTATATTGATTGATTGATTGATTGCCACACCACACCGGCTGTGGGAGCTTAGTTCCCTGACCAGGGATTGAACCCAGGCCCACGGCAGTGAAAGCACTGAGTGCAAACCACTAGACTGCCAGGGAATTCCCTCAGGTGCTGAGATTTAGAGTAAGCATAACTTTTGATTTTTTTGCACACTTTCTTCATGAGTCCATGAATTACTCACTTAGGATGTATATATGGATGGATGGATGGATGGATGGACAGATAGATAAGCATAGAAAAAGAGAGACATAGAGGATGGAAGAGAAGAGAGAGAATATGTTAGTCTAAAAATAAAAGGAATGGATGTTTCATGAATTTAGAATAACTTAGAACTTAAAAGTTTAGGCTCTAGCTTTGAGTCCTAGGGCAGGTACTTACATACTAAGAACAGAAGCTAATTCAAAGAGTTCTGGTGAGAATTGAATGAGATAATTCATTTAAAACCATAATCCATTATCTCACTACCCCGACTTAATCATGGTGTCTTATTTCTGATCTTCTGCTTTCTCTACTCCCAGACACATGTTGTGAAAATGAAGTTCCCTTTTGTTGTGCTAGTTCTCAGAGCACACTGCAGAAAAGGTGCAAAATGTCATCAGTGATGTGGGGCAAATGTGATATTCCAATGTCCTTCTCAGTTCTTGGCTAAATTAGCTTCCCCAAATCTAATTTTTATTGTTGTTCACTATTGTCCTCTACCTCTTTCTTCTATGTTTGTCTTTGCTCCCTTCCTGTGTTTCTTTTCTTTCAGACTTCAGCAACTCTTTACTCAAGGCCCCACTCATCCAGAGTACTGTAATGAAATCCAAAGTATGCAATGAAAGTGTCCTAATCTTATATCATTCCATTACTTTATTCTTATTAGCTTGTGGAGATAGATAGATAGACAGACAGACAGACAAAGAATGTGTATGTGTTTGGGGGCGGAGAAGTACATTACCAAATGTTGGTTAAGGCACAACTGAAAGGGCACCTTCAAACATTGATAGAGTTAACTGAATCAAACTTTCAGATAGCTAGTTGCTTATATGCATAAAAACTTTATTCTTTATTAACTCAATTAACATTTAGAGAACACCAATGATATTCCAGGAAGTGTCCTAGACATGGTGAAACAGGTGAGAACATAAGTGACAAAACCTCTACCCTCAGCAACCGACATTACATTGAGTGTGGACAAAAACAAACAACTGCAGTTAAAAAAAAAAAAAAATCTTGAATAGCCTGGGTGGTAATAAGGGCTATAAGTATACCTCACTCCATGGATAACTCTAGATATTTTCATGGTATAAACTCCTGAATTTTAAACAGTGGTAAGTTATTCTGAAATTGAGACTAGTTAAGTATTCACATAGGCGGATGATTTTTCAAACACCTCAATCTGTTTTGCCAGATATCATCAGGGAACAGTGGGCTCTTATGAGGAAGAGTCTATTAATAACATGTAACCTGAATATAAAAGTGAAGCATATATTTTTCTGGTCTGTTACTTGTGAAAACTTAAATATAAAGTTAGGCATAAAAATCATCATAGAAGGGGTACAGTAAGCTTGGAGAGTAGTGTTGGATATTTGGTAACTCAACGTTACACGTACTAATGAAGATTTGATTTTCTCTATTTCTAGTTGATGGGCCAAATTATGATCTCAAATGTAAGTTAGACATATTTTGTCTACTCAGAACTGAGGGAAATAATGACTGGGGGTGATTCCTACAAAAAAATTATCTAACATACATGCCATATTAATTCTAAAAGAATGTATAACTTGTGTTAGCAGCATCTTTGATACTACACTTCTTTTTCAGAGCTCAGGGTGTTAAAATTTAGCTTATGATAGCAATAATAAATGATTCTTGCGCATAAAATGTGAAGCCCACATGGATTAAGTGACTAAAGCTTTATTATCCAGACCTACACATTTATTTTACCTTTCTCTCCCCTCATACACAAATTTGGAGGTGGTGATGAATAGATTTTTGTCTTTAACAAAGCCTATGAACAATTCAGAATCTAGAGTATTAGTGCCTTAAGATTAGGAGCCACTTTGGGACTCAAATTCCATATTTTATAGCTTAGAAAAGTGAGACATTTTAAAAGTTTACAGTTTATTTCTTATTACCTTCAAATAAATGTGGAAAAAATTCTCTTCTACCCAGGTACAAATGTTTTCTATAATCTGACAGTTTGGAAAACTGCTTTATAAAATGATTTTTTACAATATACTACTTTCTTTGATAACTTAGTCGTTCCCCAAATGTGTTTAGACTTGCCCTCATATTCTAAAGAAACTGTCGCACAAAGATATCCCATGTATAAATCTAAATAATGAACAACGATTCATATGGGCAACTTCATAAAACTTTCTTGTTAAAGTTGCAGGATTTTTCTGCATAATCCCCCCAAATCAGTCCAGCACTGTTGTCAAATAAGTTATTTTGCAATTAGGAAGAAAATATTTTTTAAGTACACTAATGAAATAATTGATAATACATAATAATAAATAGTGGAAATTGATAAGCATGCTCAATCTTCTACTCTTTAGTAAATATTATTTCCTCTGCTAATAAATATTTGATCAGAAAGAGGTAACAAAGTTGATTGATTTAATTTGTAACTACTTATTTATTCTGCAACACTTGAAGTGATAGCATTTATCAACATGCTCACAAAACCAATAAATAAAAGAACTAGAGTAGTAAGACTCTAGAATGTATCAACTTCTGTCTTTATAACAATCAGTCAGGATAAAAAAACTGAGCAAGGTAAATAAACAGAATAAATTATCTTGATTGTCTCCACCGAGTCAATTCCCTTCACACTCTGATCCACTGAACTTAAAATTAGCAAGTGGAATACTGAAGAAACTCCCCAGGAAAACGTTGGTATAAAAACATCAAATTGTATACTTTAATTAGACTATAATTTTTCTTTGAGGGGGAATACTGTCATCTTTGCCAAAGAAGGAAGCATTTTTATGCCAAAGTTAATATAACAATCCTGAAATTTGAACTTATCCATTTAGTGGAAAGCTTGCAGGAAGTGACAGACTCAAACATCTTGCTGCTTAACTTTGATATGTCTATAATATTTGGGCAAAATTCTTATTATTTCTTTTATGAATTTGAAAAAGCACTTATTTATTTTTTATGTTTTGGAAGCTGACATGTGTTCCTGAATGTGAGAAATCCCTTTTACTGCACCATATGCCATCTTGTCTTTTTGACACTCTGAGCCTGGAAATATCTCGAATGTGCAGACTTCTGATTTCCAAATTATATACTGCCAAGAAGAGAAGTGGGTATCTGAAACTCAGCCACAGACCTTGGCAAATTTCAAATTCAGAATAAAACTTTCATTTTAAAATTGTGCTCAGAAGTTGAAAGGGATTTTTTTATGTCTAATTTGCGTTCTTTTCCTATTGCAGGATTGAGTGAAAATTATTATATCCTACTTTAAAAGGCTTTTTTTCTTCCTGGGCAGTTTTGATGGATTAAGAAATGGATGAAAGTTTTGATTCTTTTGCTTTTTTTTTTAATGCATTTATTTATTTACTTTTGGCTGCGTCGGGTCTTTGCTGCTACACGTGGGCTTTCTCTAGTTGCAGCGAGCGGGGGCTACTCTTCGTTGTGGTGTGCGGGCTGCTCATTGCGGTGGCTTCTCTTGTTGCAGAGCACGGGCTTTAGGCACATGGGCTTCAGTAGTTGTGGCTCGTGAGCTCTAGAGCGCAGGCTCAGTAGTTGTGGCACACGGGCTTAGTTGCTCCGCGACATGTGAGATCTTCCAGGACCAGGGCTCGAACCCGTGTCCCCTGCACTGGCAGGCAGATTCTTAACCACTGCGCCACCAGGGAAATCCCAATTCTTTTGCTTTTAAAATTGTTAATGTAAAGAGTGAAAAATTCCTGTTAACTGACTAGAAATATTGTTGAAGAAAACAAATCTTTGGGGACTTTTAAACAGTGGCTATCACTAGATTTTCAAAAGTATCTAAGCAAATATCTAGTTCATAAAGCATGGCTTGTCTATCAGTAGCATCAAATATCTATGATACAGCATTTTGTACCTCTAAACTCTTTTGTTGTGACTAAAAGAGTGCTCTAATCAAAACTCAAAGAAATAAAGTCACATCAAACATTTCTCTACTAGCAAATCTAGTTTTTGATCATCTTATAAATAATATTGTACCACAGAATCAGGGAGTTTATAATTGAATGGAAGCAATGAGACATCTAGATTGAAGATATAAAAATACAAGTTTAGATAGTTTCATTCATTCAGGAGATAATTTATGTCATGTATTATATACATTTTGACTTTAAAAAGTATTATAAAGCAAAAACAAAAGAAGCTTCAGATTCTAGGAATGACAGTTCATGATACTCTAAATCCCTCTTGCTAAAATAACATAAAACATAGCTGAATTTACAGAAAAGAAAGAGAAATCTTCATGTGTCAAAAGACAGTGATAATTTATAGCTGAGGGGTGTGAGAGGGTGCTTGTCTCAGCAATTTGCGGATTGAAAAGATGTAATTCCCACAGGGAGACAAGAGTACAGTCTTTGTATACAATAATATGGGAGATGGAATTGAGACCTTTGACATAAATCTACACCCAGAAAGGAGTACAATTTCGTAGAAAGGTAGAAAAGGCAGTGTCTCTCTTTAAGCACCCAAGTATTCATATGTCTCTGGCTAATTACCAGGAGGTTGGGGGGTAGGGGGAGGTTTCCTTGAGAATTCATTTTATCTCCTAAATATCAGAGTTTAGAACTGATAATACCTAAGCTTAGGGAAATGCCTTAAGAAAGTTACCCCTCCCAATATATTTGGACCAGTAATATACCTGGACTTCTTGGCAAAAAACATAAAACCACTTTGGAAGCATATTCATCAAAATATCATGGATGAAATGAAATGAAATGTATCAATAATGAATGTAAATGGAGAATAAACTTGCCAATTGAAAGAAGACAATTCTGAGATGGATAGCAAAGCAATATCTGCAGATACTCTAAGTCACAAAAAAGGTATAGGCAGAGTTTTAGGTAATAACAAGATATAGATATATAGAGAGAAAGAGTTAGTATACCTATAATAAAATCCTACAAAGTAAACTTTAAGTGAGAATGTAAATATTATTAGGGATAAAAACGGTTTCTCTCTAATAATAAAAAAAAATTAACCAGATGATGTAGATATTCAGAATGTGTGTAGGCTGAAGAGCATAAATCTCAAAAATATATAAATATAATTCAGTCCTAATTAAAACACTACCAAGAGCTTTTTAGGGTGAAATGCTTGATATGGATCAAGAGAATTTTGAAAAAATAAGAAAAAAAATAAACAAATTTGTAGTACGAGATACCAAGGCACACAATAATTCTATAGTAAGACAATGAGGTACTGACTTAGGATCAAAAGGGAACAATAAGATCAAGAAACAAGTTCCAGTATATACAAGTATTTAATCCACAGGCAATGACATTTCAAATCAGTGAGGAAAAGGCAATCCAATTTAAAAATGGCACTGAGATAATTTGGAAATATATTGTTAAAATTGATTTTTTAATCACACCATTTTATTTAAAATACCACAAATATGTTACTCATATATCTAAATGGGAGATAATCTAGATAACTATTAGAAAAAATAAAAATTCCCTTATTATTATCTTAAAAAGGAAAAGGTCTCCTAAGCATAAAAGCAAAATAGCAACGGCATAGAAGCTTACATAAAAATTAAAATAGGAAAATTGTTAGTGATATCATAAATAATATTTACTTGTAAGAGACTATGAAATAGAAAACTATATAATACAAATTTAATCACTTAAATTTATAGCGTTCCTAAATACCAGCTAAAGAAAAATAATAGATAAAATGACATCTCTTTGTCATTATATTCACTTATATAATAAATATATAATTATAATGTAAAAAAATATATAGTCATATAAATACGACAAGGAGATACCATTTTATCCCATGGTATTGGCAAATAATTAAAAATGAACTTTTTTCCTTGTTTGTAGGGTGTGAAGGTAGATACTTTCAAATGGTCTTAGTGAAAGTGTATCCAGGAGTTGAATTTTGGGGGACAATTTCATAAAAATTAAAATATTCCCATTAATTGACTCACCCATCCACCTAAATAATGGACATGGGAGGAGCATCATTAGTAAAAATGAAAATGTGAAAGTGACCTAAACATCTATATCAGAACTTGTCAGTGCCCGCTAAATGTCACATATTCAAATTTGTAAATAAGGTACATGTGTCTTATTTAAGAATGATTATTTACCTTATGGCAGAAATCCTTTTACAGTGCGTACATATATCAAATCGTTGTGTTGTATACTTTAAATATCTTCAATTTTATTTGTCAATTATATCTCAACAAAACTGAAAAAGTAAAAATAAATGCATGAATCAAATAAAAAATAGAAAGAACTTTTATTAACACATGATAGAAACTAATTTTTAGCCAACTTAGATAGACAAAGGGGAATATTTCTAAGAAAACAAGCCAGGAGTCCATTGACAGAAGTGCAACATAGTCTCATCAAGCATAGGACCAAAAATATGAAAAGATACTGAAAACAACTTACTTTTTAATTTCTATCTCCCTCCTTTTCTATACATGCTGGATTGCAAATCAGCTTTTTCTATTCCTTAGTCCACATAAAAGAATATAGTTTCTGGATATACTTGTTATAATTTTAAACACCTACATAGATTGAATTGCTATCCCAATTGCAAATTCCCAGAAGACAGAATTGGATTGACCCAGTTTAGGCCAGATGTCTATTGCTGGTTCTTACAAAGATTCAGTGCTTTTAGGTTTCACTCCTGGAAACAGAAGGAGACATTCCAAAAAAGGGGGGATCATTGTGATTTTTGCCTCAACCTCAAAAAATGCTTAAAAGAATGTGTGTGTGAGTATGTGTGTGTGTGCGTGTAAAACTGAAAAAGTTTATTCCTGAGCCAGTGGCTATGATAAATCAGGGGGCTTAAGGAGAAAAGTAAAATTTTGGAGTAGCCATTGAAAAATTGGAAAAAGGATCAAATATGTGAAAAGTTAGCTCAGTGACATTTATGGTCCAGTTTGAGGGAGCATTGAGAGAAGAGTTTATATGGCAGAAGTGCCATGTTTTACTGTTTTTACCAGCAAGCCTGTTGTAGAAGTAAGGAATGCCAATAAAGATGGTAGGGTTGATGCAAAGTGGAGGTTTGGCTGAAGATTTGGCAAAGGCAAGTGAATGTGGAGAAAAAGGAATCTAAGATATAATGTATCAAAGAAACACAGTTCAGTAGGAAAAATAAATAAGGCTCAGCTTATGTAACAAGTGAAAAAGGTAGGGTCAAGGGACTGGACATTTTAATGAAGTCAAAGTGCAAGTGTTGAGAGTATAGGGGATTGAAAATCCTAGAAGGACAAGAGGTGATAGAGCGTTGGCTGCGGAATTTAAGATTTCAAAGTGAAATTTTCCCATTGGTGTCTTAGGTTCATAGTAGCCTTGGCAGACATTACTGAAATGCACTGATTTTAAAATTCATAGGAATCAAGAAAGTCAGTGAAATTTGTTGCCAAGCTTCAGCTTTTTTTTTTTTTTTTTTTTGTCACTTTGGACATTAAGCTTGCTCACAATAGGACTTTGTATGTCTGTATTCTAAATGCCTGTAAAGGTAACACTGATAGTAAAAGGTCTGATTCTGGAACCTCATTCTTTAGTCTTCAACTCTCTGTAACCTTTCACTTACATCATTTGACCAGACTAATATAATCAAGCTGAACCACTGACAACTGGACCACTGGATCAATAATTTTTCTAATAATTAAATAGCCTGAAAGTCTGAAACTGATGAAGTTTATGAAGCCTGGTTGAGAAGGAAAAGATTTAGAATAGCATAAAGCATCCATTATTCAGGAACATCCCTAATAAACTTTATCAACTACTTTAAAATGTCTAAAAACGACTTAGGCTCCACTTCTACCTATAAAATCTGAAATCTTTAGTACACATACCAATTCATACTTTCACTGTGGTCAAACCAAGGACATTTACTTTTAACTCTCATTCATAATCTTATTTTACACAAGTTAAAAATAGCTGTACGTTTAAAAAAAAATAACTTAGTAAAGTCATAAAGTAAGCTCAGCTCTGTGCTTATCCATTGGTGAAAAGGGAACACGCTGAAGCTTTGCTATAAGTGGTCCCCTGGCATCCATTCTGAGTTACTCTGTTGTACAGGAAAAAGGAACAGTTTTTTCTGTGTTTCTAGTTATAACCCTTCTTAGGCAGCCTCAGAAGATCTACCAGATTCTCAAACAGACAGTGTTTTAATGATAGCTGGTGTATTGGAATATTCTGGTAAACTTTTCACCCAGCGTTTGGATAACCTTCAAATCACTGTGAAATAATCTTATGCTCTTTATATATACTGAAAAAGAAGTATACTACTAAACTGTAGCTTGTTGCAATGTAATTGCTTATCAACTTCCTTTTTACCCTAAGATAATGAAACCAGTCTGCCTGATTATGCCCTTTCCCCTTTATTTAACATGAGCCATCTTACTGCTGGTCATCTTGACAGAATATTCATTCTGCTTCTTTCTTCTCTCAGAAGTGTCCCACTTTGTACCCTAAAATTATATGGGTACCCTAGTTATTCATATATATTTATTCTTACTTTCTTACCCTGTGAGAGACTATCTTCCCTTTATATACGCAATCTCTTCCTACCTACTTTTGCCTATGTTTTGGTTACACCAGCCAGGTATCGAAGCAGTCCAAATAACATCAAAAATTGCCTTAAACTGTCAACTGTTTCTTTAAAAAAAAAAAAAATTCTATAGATTGGCCCTCCATGCTTTTGCTTCATATCACATTGGTTGAGGCATTGGGATAACTGGAAGGTCCAAAATAACTGTATTCACATGGTTGGCATTTGGTGCTGGCTTCTAGGTGGGAGCTCAGCTGGGGCTGCTGTTGGGGCCCTCAATTCTCATCAGATTCAAAAGCAGGAGGAAAAGACTTTAGTTCTGTG
Organism: Balaenoptera musculus; assembly: GCF_009873245.2. NCBI lineage: Eukaryota > Metazoa > Chordata > Mammalia > Artiodactyla > Balaenopteridae > Balaenoptera > Balaenoptera musculus. Next base: position 63,570,571 of record NC_045796.1, on the reverse strand, counting down.
AAGGGAAGTCATATTGAGAAAGAGCTCGTGGGATGGGAGGGAGATGGTTGTGTTACTCTTTGGGGATATACTTGACCAAGACCTGCTTCATCAGGGTGGCAGACAGCATTCCAAGATCACCCTACAAATTCTGGCCCCCACTGTCCATGCCCTTTATAATCTCCTCTCCTTGACTGTGGGTGGGGCTTGTGAATAAGACAGCACTGTCACTTCCCTGATCAGATTGCATTATAAGGCAAAGGTAATATGATAGTTCCTCCTGTGATTACATTGTGTTGTTGTATAAGATTTTGTTGAAGCTGCCTGGAGATTCTTCTGCTGACTCGAAGAAGTAAGCTGCTGTGTTAGGAGAAGCCACACAGCCAGCACTTGAGGGCAGCAGCTAGTAGCTGAAAGTGACTCCAAGTTGAGACTCAGTAACAAAATAAGGACCTTAGTCCTACAAGAGAAAGAATTGAGTTCTGCCTACAACCTGGATGACCTTGGAAAAGTAACTGAGCCTCAGATGAGATTGTAGCCTTGACCAACACCTTGACTTCAGCCAGGTAGGACCTTGAGTACAGGACCCATGCAAACCCTTGACCAGTGAAACTGTGAGATAGAATATTTGTGTTGTTTCTCTACTGCTAAATTTGTGATTATTTGTTACATGGCAGTAGAAAATTTATACAAAAATGTCTTAGTCTGCTTGTGCTTCCATAACAAAATATCATAGACTAGGTGGCTTAAACAACAGAAATTTCTTTCTCACAGTTCTGGTGGCTAGAAGTCCAAGTGATTCAATGTGACAGAGCAATCAGTTTCTAGGTGGTCTCACTTCCTGGCTTGTAGATGGCCACCGTCTTGCTGTGTCTTCACGTGGTGGGGAAAGAAATGTGCTCTCTGGTGTCTCTTCTTATAAGAGCAATATTCCCATCATGAGGCCCCTACCCTCATGACCTCATGTTAATCTAATTGTGTCCCAAAGATCTCATTTCCAAATATCACATTGGAATTTAGGACTTCAACATAGGAATTTGGGGGGACACAATTCAATCCACAGCGGTAGGGAAGAATAAATGGTTGATTTTCTTAATCTGCACATTCAGGCATACATTGTCACATAACAACCTTTAGTCTTTTATAAATTTTCATCCTGAACTTCAGCGTTATCTTTTTCTAAGAGTCATTACCATTTACTTTTGGCTCACCAGAGTGTATTTCCTTAATTCTAAGCACATTCCACTCCTCACTCATCTTCTTTCTCACTCTCTCATCTTTCACAATTACATTAAATCTTATCTTCAACAAAGTGTCCTGGCTTGATATACTTGCAGTTTGACCTCCTTCCTCATCAAGGGGAGGTAGTTATTTTCAACAGCATACATTTAACAATGTTGGGAGATGGAATGACCTTTTTAAGTTCTTCACTGCCACTTTGAAATTGTTGTACAATACAGCCAATCTTTAGTAAAAATGCTTGCTTCTAAGAGATGCTTACATTCTTACCCAAATAATTTTCTGTTCCATCCACATTAATATCTTAATTATGGTTCTCACTTCTTTCTAAATCTATCAACATCAAATGTTCTATGTAATGATTGCATCTCTACAACACTTTCAATTAACAGTTTCTCTGTATACTCAACTCTAGATACCTCTACCCCTTTGGAAGTTCACTTTTATGGTCAGCCCCTAGATCTGCACGCTTCTGAATTCATTCAGAATTTCCAATATACCTGCCTTTTGTTTGATACCCATTCCATTTTCCACACAGCAAGGTACTGATGTTGTAGGAACATTGCTAAAGTATTGTCTAGGTCTACGTAGTCCAAATGGCTCACTCTTATTGCATCCCAGCCGGTGAGAAAGGGAAATTGAATAGGACCAGTCTACTTCTTGAATGAGCACAACATAGAAATTGAACTTATCCTGTTTTACCACATCCCATTGGCTGGACATGGCCTTACCAGCTCTAGGGGAGTAAATTGTGTCTGCATATTCATCCAGCAAAAATGTTGGGATTCTCATACCAAGGGAGAAAAGATGTTGGGGGACATTTTTCACCTGACGCAGTTGGTAATCAAAGGAGTGTTCTTAGGTCTTCTGGGATCCTGGAGCATTATTATCTGTTGGGATGCAATGTAATTCAGTAGGTAGTAAAGAAACTGAATTGGTAGCATTCAATTTACATTATATTGTAAACCTAAAATCGAGACTCATGATTTAACAAATATATATGGAACTAATGGAGGAATGTGATAAGTTAATATTGTTTCAGTAATCTCAGGAGGTATAGCCATGACTGTGAGTGGATAGAGACATAAACTGCTGCTGTTTTCAGCCTGGGCAGGTGTCTGTAATTCTCCAGCTTGCTCTCATCAAAGGATAAAGTTATTTAGAGTTAGATAGACCTAAATGCTAATAGTCATCACAGCTGGACCACATAGTCAGTTATTTAGCTTCTTTACATTTATGTCCCCCATCTGTAAAATAGAGCTAATTGTCATTTCAAGGTTGTTAAGAAGATTCGAGGCAGCATGAAAAGTGCCCATTGGTGCTTGGCACACAGAAGACACTCAATAAGTAGTGAATGTTATCATTAGTATTCTATGTGTCACCCTACTCTTTGAGCATAAATTGTTACAGTCTTTTCCACTGCTGTAGATACTTTCTCTTTACTAAGACCTCCAAAAGTTCAGACAATCTCATTTTGACTAATACAAAATTATTTATGAAAACACTAGACTTTCTTCCTATATTACGTTCTGGCAAAGAACTGAACTCACTTAAGTAGTACAAATTGTGTCTAATTTGTTTTTCTTGATACCCTGACAGCTTTCTTCAGTTCATCTACTACCCAATGTCTCTCTCAAACCAATCCTTTGATTTTACTCCTCTGTCCATTTCACATCCACAATCCTATCCATCACAGTAGACAACATTACCTCCTCCTTCAGAAAGGGCAATAACCAACTCAAATATGATTTTCCACATAAATGTACACAATAACAACAAATAATTATATAATAACCTTCTCTCCTTTCCAAGAGGAAATAACATAACTCCTCTGATGAACATGAAGTATTCTGAGGTTTGGTCTTATTTAAAGGTATATCCCATTGTGAGAGAAATAAGTAGCAGTACCCAATGCCTAAATAAGTTTTTCCTCTTATTTAATAGAGCTTACCTTTAAGAAAAATCAAACTTTAAATTTTGGTGAAAATGTGTCCTTCTGTGAAGAAATCCAGACATACCAAATACATGAAGGTTAGATTCAATAAGATTCTTGTTCACAATAAGATCTTTTAAAATTAAAAAAAAATAAATAAATGAGTAACCATTATTACATAAAAATACAAGACAACAAGTATGACCCAGATTAAAAATAACTGACAAGTCAGCTTTCCTTTAACAATAAATTTTCTATGATTTAATTGTATAAAGTAACTATACCCAAAACAAAGAGGAAAATTAATTTTTAAAGGCCATAATATTCTTTTGCAGCTTTATCTCAGATACTAGAAAGCATATAAGATTGATGGTATCTGCTAATATTCTATTAATCATAGAGAAATAAAAAATATGCATTGTTATTTGTCAAATAACAACAAGAGATTAAATCTGAGCAGGTTTATTGGAGCTCTTTTTGAGAGAGAAGTTAAGATCTATGAAATCTGAAGCACAACTTTAAAGATCTTTTCTGACTATGAGAAAGACCAGCAAAAATGGAAAACTTTGGCTAAACTTCATTAAGGTTTTATACTGTAAAATGTTAGCAAATTCAGTAAGTTCAGCAAATTAAAGTCATCTGCATCTGAAGATTTATTTCTCTACCAAGTTTATTAACATGCAGTCCTTTGTGTATACCAAAAAATAGCTGGATCTGATTTCTCTGGTGTAGAAACTTAATATCCATGAATATTCTCTCACCTGTTTTCAGATTTAAGCACATGTGTTTCAGAGAAGGAGGAGAAAGGAGGGAGAAACTGATCAGTTTCCTATATGAATAACTTCTGCTGAGTTAAACTATTATAAAAAAATTGTATTAACAAATATTCTCTATCAATTCTACAAAAGTATGAATACACTAATTTACATGGTATGTTTTTACTATGAATTCAGGTGCCACAATGTGAACAGAATAATTGAAATGATTAATCATTTTAAGAGCATACACATTTTTTTTTTTTACAGTATATTTAGACTTGAGATCAGAGTTTGAGATTTTTATATCAAATGATGCAATTAGTGAAAGTATTATTTTGGTAAACATTTATATTCTGTATCATCATGAAATCTGTTAAAAGACATACAATCTCTTTATATCAAACCTCAAACCCCTTCATACTTCTAGAATTGTACAACGGACTGGAAGCCTTGTTTTGTCAAAGCCCAGGACTCATCAGAAAATTGTTCTGGCATTTCTATAAATATCTTACATTTGAATTTTCTCTTTTTTAAAGGCATCTTATCTATACAAATTAATTAGGGAAATAATATGCAGTTGAATTAGAACAAAATTTTTGTCATCTAAAATCTTCAGAAAAAATGAAAGCCTGATATGTTTATTAAATATACCATTTTCTTCACTCAGAATTTTATTTATAAAGCATTAAGGAAAGCTCCACAAATGCAATAATCAATGTTCCATTAGGTGAATGGTGACTAATTTATTTCTGAAAGGAGGGATAGATGAGAGAGAAAGAAAAAATAGATATATAGGTAATTAAACAATCTGTCCAAACTAATTTTTCATACTTATAATCCTAAACTTTCCATTTCCTTCTGTACGTTGGTTAAGAGTTAGTGGCAGTTATGAAATAAATTGCACCTAGACATTTGCCAGGCTTATGATTTAATTAAAAATGAATATACACACACACACCCCTTATATGCAATATATGTACATAATATATATACTATATATATATATATACACAAATGCATATATATGCACATATACATATATATATATTTTTATAACCAAAACTTTGGGTAACTGGGCCAAGTGCTTTCCATCTTACTGGACACATCTTTTATTTCAAATTGGGAAAAGTCTGAGAAGTAAGCAATCATACAGAAAATAGAGTTGAAGAAAGTCATGCACTAAAATTACAGTACAGCAGATGTAATGAACAAGAAACAAGCATGAAAACAAACATGGTAATATTCTTCCTGCTAGAAAAGGATCCACAGACTACATCTTAAGGCAGTAGAGAGCATAGGTCTCTTCCGTCCAAAAACTTTTCCACTTGGAAAATTTATTATTCTTGCAATTTTATACCAGATTAAGAGAAATGAGGCAGTCCAACATGGGTTAGTCGGTGCATACATATCATCAAAATAGGAAAAACAACTCAAAGCACAGTTTTTACAGAGTGACTGACATGTGACTCTGAACTGTACAAAATTTGCTTGGATGTATAAACTTGAAATAAGACCCTGTCTGGTATGTATAAGGAAGATGTCAGAATTTACAATAAAAAACATACCAGAGGATTTTCACTGCAGAATGCATGGCCAAATATGTCTCCAGCCTTGTCTTCAGGCCTAAGTTTTGATGCCAGAGAAATTCTGAGATGAAAGGAAAGTTTCACCACTGTTTGGATTGAATCTTTTTGGATTAATCTAATACGTGTGAACTAATTGCATTTAGAAATACAGTCATTTCTCTGATCTCACTTTGCAACTGATCTAGAAGATCCTCACTAACAAAAATTATGCTCCACTTATCTATGATCATCTACAAGCAGAGATTTTTAAGCGTGACCCTACTATCTTTACAAAACTCTCTACCTTCTCACCATGTCTGATCTCTGGAATTCTGCAGTGAGAACCACTCAGAGTAGGGATTGCTGAGGGTAGGCAAGATAGAACTCTCACCAGAGTACTCAGCATGTAACAATTTTTGTATTAGTCAGGATGGGTTAGGTCATGCTGAGGTAATGATTAACTCCAAAAACCAATATGGCATAAAATAATAAAGGTTTATTTGTCCACATGTCCCTCTAGCTTGCCTGGTACTCTTCAGGCTGATAACATATCAGGCATTTAGAGCTTTGTTAGATACTGTGGTAGGGAAATGTATATGGTGAATTGCACACTGACTTTTAAAGACTTCTGTCTAGAAGTGAAATCTATCACTTCCATTAACATTTATTGGCCAAAGCCTGTTACATGACCATACCTAACTTCAAGGGGAAGGAGAAGGTGCAATCCTACAGGGTGCTGGGACAAGGAATGGGAATATCTGTAAACTGTCCTAAAGTTATCACAGTTTAAAATGGAAAGTAACATCTTTTCTGTTATCTTTTATATTTTAGTGAAGTGAAAAGCAACTGAAATGTCACTTAAAAGTTGAGGAACTGTGGTTTTCCATGCTCTACTTTACTGAGCAGAGACCATAAGATCTCACTTAATTGTGAGAACATAAATGATCCTACTATTGATGACACATTTATGAAGTGATGATGCTATTGATTCACTCCTGAAATAAAATTTAAAAATCTCTTAAAGGTTAGCTTTTGAAAACTATGATTGTGGATTAAATGATTAACTAAATATTAGCAAACTATTTTTAAAAATAAATGACTTTTCATCTTAAATATCATTTCATCTTAAGATCCTTTTATTAATATAAAAATTAGTTAAGGGCACAACCAGTGTTAAAATCATTGTAAAACTGTAGTCTTGTAGACTACCAGTGATCTTCTTGCCAAATCCAGTAGTTTTTAAGTCTTTATTCCACTGTCTGTAAATGACCCTTCTGACCATTCTGTTTTTAAACTCTTCCTACTCTTAGCTTTCATTACCATGGTTACTTGTGTTTCTTCTTGTGCCTCTGGGTTGCTGCTTCTTAGGCTCCCGTGTTAGTGCCTTAGTTTTGGCCCTGTTTCTCAACATTGGCATCAACCGTGTACCACCCACTGTCCTCTTCCTTCTCACCTGTCTTACTATTGTTAGGCAACCACCTTGATGCTAATCTCATGGAGTCACCCAACATCTGATGATGGGTCCCAAACCTAGTTCTCTAGTTCTGAGACATCTCCTAAACTTCAGATTCACATTGCCAATTTTTTTTTTTTTGCTGGATATCTTTCTATAAACAAAACTCAAGTATTTAACACTAAACGATTCAAAAGTTGGATTAATTTTTACCTTCTACATCACAGATCTTCTTCTGATTTTTATATACAAAAATATTGATAGCTTTCCGCATCATATATCTAGAAGCTTCCAAGTTATTATTGGCTCCTCTCTATCTCCCTACTCTCAAATATACACACATTTGTTCCCTAGGTTCTCTAATACTTAAATTTGAAATACTCATTGATCCTCATCAATCCTTTTATCAGTCTTTCCCATTAGTCTCTTGGTCCCTGATCTAGATTAAGGTTTCATCACATCCAGCATCTTGGAAAGATCTCCTTGTCTTTACACACTGTCCCATCTATTACATCTTTCACATGGTGACAATGTTTATTTTCCTAAATATGAATCTGACCATTTCACTACCCTGCAGAACATGTTCAGAGGTTTCCCTTCCCAAATTCCTCAGAATGGCACATGAGATTCTCCATAGTCAGACCATGTGCATATTTACCACTGCATCTCTTTCCAACACCATGAATCCATGACACTGGACAATTCCTTCTACCATGAAGCAGAGGTTTTCAAATCTTTACATGCATAATAATCACCAAGGAAGCTTGATGCAAGTGTAGTTTCTCTGTCACCATCTAGAGGTACTGTTTCAGATATTTGGGGAGAAATCCAGGAATTAGTAGTTTCCACTGTATAAGTGATACAGTGCAGGTGATCTATGGATAGGAATTTGAAAAAGTTTGCATAACGTATTATGCCATAACATTTTTGCCCTAGTTAGCTATTTCTGCCTGGCAATTATTTTCTCCCCTTTTTGTCCACATGAGTTGCTTACTCATCCTTCCAGAACCATCTCTGTGAACACTCACTTCTGACTTCAGCTTAATCAGCTGTTCTTTGCTCCTGTACATAGTTTCATTTTTAAATTGACCACATTTTTAAGTCATTGTTTGTATCTCTGACTAACCAACTATATTGACAATCTTTGATGGCAGGCATCTCCATTTCGGTTCTAGTCTAAAGCAGATGTTTAATAGCTATTTACTGCATTTAATTGAACACATTCTACTTCTCTGTGGATATCATTTCTAAAGGGGAACATTATGCACCAATGTCATAAACACCAACAAGATGTTCTTTGTTACATTTAAATAAGGCATTTTATCAGATTGGCAGATGACACAATTTATTCAACAGATGACAGAAGAGGATTCAAATTTATCTCAGCTGGCTGGAGCCACTGGAATAAAATTTGTATGGATAAATAACAAGGAATATATTTAGGTTAAAAATCAGTTGCTCAAAAACTAGATGTGGGAATTCTATCAAGTTAATAGTTCATGTGAAAAATAACAAGCTTTTACCTGATGACAAATGCAATATGACTCAAGAATGTTATTTGACTGGTAATAAAGCTAAAGCCATTTGAGCCTGCATTCATAAAATCTGGTCCCCCTATCACAGGTTAGAATGGTCTCTCTGTAAGCTGCACTGAAGTGTTCAAATATTAAATGTTATGTTCGTTCTGTGCCACCAGATGGGGTATTAATAAACTAGGACTGGCCTAGAGCATGGGTAAGAGAACATGCAAACAGTCTGGGAATGATCACTTGAAACATTGTTGAAAGGACTGCTTGGAAAGAAGAGAAGAATAAGTGGAAAGTGGCATCTGTCCTCAAATGGGCGGAACAGTGTCATGGAGAAGAGATTCCAGATAACTGGAATCAGACTCATGTTCTGAGGAGGCAAAATTTAGTCCAGAATAAACAATTTTCAGTTGGATTTGTACACTGGAATAAAGCATGCCATGGAATAACAAATTCCCTATTCCTGAAGATTTTCAGCACACCTGTCATGGAAGGTTACCTCTCCTTACCTGGGTGAGCGTTGCACTAGATGATCTGTAAGTTACCATCCACCCTAAGGTTCTTGTTTTATGAATGCAAACATGTTTGCTGTCATTTGTTACATATTTTCCTAAAACTTTCAAAGTTCTTTCTCAAATTTAATGAGTATTGATTTCAAATAAAACACCCCATTATAAACTGTCTACGCATATGTAAAAAAGACTGCAGCTCTCAAGCTAAACGAACTCACAGGGGCAGAGCTAATCCTATTCCAGCCTAATACAAACTCACAACACACACATTGACATATACCATTTCACACATTGTTCACGTCTAGAAGTGCTGCTGCCACTGCCGTCTTCAGATGTGGGATTTTCCTCACTGTCTTTTCTCAGATGCCCTTTTTTGGTTTGATGCACAGTGAGATGCAGAGGATGCTGGGTACCAGGGACAGGGTGCCTGTCTTTTTCCTCTCCCACTGACCTAGCCATGCTGCTGAGTTAGGTCATTTCCCAGAGCAGACCTGTTTTCATTGGAGTCACCATCACTCAGTCATCTTCATTTTTTTTTAACTTTATTTTGCACCCCTGGCTGAATTTTGCCTAATAAAAATACATTTTAGGTAAAAAAAAAAAAAAAAATTCCTTGGATGATTAAGTTACAATCATTATATTAATGGATGAGAATTATTATCAGAATGGAAGATATATAATTTTGGAAAATAGGGCATTTTATGGAAGGGCAGCTGTGGGATGCCTGGTAACTTAAAAGAAAAAGAAGGCTCTTGGGATGGCTTGGGGGAACAAGATCAATAAACAAGTAACAATAATTGTTAAAGGTCTTTTCGTTTTATGGAATACTTCGCAAATATTATGTCACTGAATCCTTACAGCAACCTATAAAGTGGGCATTAGTAAGACTTTCTGCAGTTGGAGAAAGAGCACTTAAGGAACTTGCTTGAAATCACATCACTAACCCATGGCAGAGCTAGACCTGAAATCAGAGATTTTGATTCTAGATTATTCATTCATTTCATTTATTCAGCAGATATATGGTTATGTAATTTCCACAATAATTTTAGAAGCTTTGTTTGAAGGATAAGGAGACCAAGGCTCTGAGAGACAAACGAACTTTCCTAGGGGCAAATAGTTAAGAAATGTTAGAGGTGGAGTTTTACCCTCTGTATAATGATCTCAGAGTCTATTCTCCCTTCACGCTTCAGTAGGTAGAGAGTGGCACTCTAGATTTTGTCTGTTACATTTAATTTACCTTTCTGTCACTGTCTGAATTTGAAGATAATCCCTAAAATAAGAGGGTCATCAAGATTTCTGGCACTACTTTGGAAAGTTGGAGTCATCTCCTTGGATTTGTTTCTTCTGCCGTTCTTTATTGTTGGCTTAATAGTGTTTTGTCCCTTCCTTTGCTAGGCTGGAGTGACTTTCTCTTTATATTCTAGCAGTTTTTCTGGTTGTGATGTAAAAACTTGGTAAAATATCAACATACATGTAAAGTCGAGACTAATAGGAGAGTGATACATAGACCCTCACGGCTAAGGGACCTGGTGTCAGCCAAGGCTTAGTTTGCCTACAGTTGTGATCGCTCTTAGCAAGCTGGGAAACCCAGAGCAAATTTCTAATTTCCTAACCCGCTGACTGGATACTCAAGACTAATTAATACTCAAGATTAATTAAAACTTCCCTGTAGCAGGGAGCATGGTTTTTAAGACTACACGAAACAATGCATGTAAAAGTGCTTCCTATGGTGCCAGACACGTAGTGTGTATGCTCAGTAAATGCAAAATACAGTAAAAATTTCCTAGGTGATTCCGTTAGACTGTTGTGTTATAGCCAATCATGCCTGAACATATCAAGAAAAAAAAAAGACATAAAAGAAATATTTTGAAAGTAATTTCTATTTCTTTTAGAAAAGAAAGTGCAAGAAATTATGGTGACAAAAATCTCACAATGACATGATGTCAGATCTGGGCATTCAGTTCAGAATCTTGAGCCTTTGTTTTGCTTCCAAAATGTAGACATCCAAGAGAAACACAGAAGAGACAGAAATGTAGCCCTGTAACCTAATAATGCACGGCTGAACCTTTCTGGTACTACTAATATATTTTCAGTTTCAGATGGCTTTAAAGCAAATTTCTCAAATATACTTCAGTCTGGTTAGATACACAGCATGACAATAGCTATGTAGAAAAATCAGAGTTTATGGTTCATCAGAAGTCTGTTTTAGTTATGTGCAGAGTGTCTGCTGTACTCTCTCATGGCTCTGCTTTAAAGACTTGGCTGTTAGACATTTATACATCCATTAATTAGCAGCTAGGCATGAGTTAAAGGATAACATTCCTGCCGTTCAGTGTATATGAAGCAGTAAACAGTTTCTGTGGAAGATTAAACACTGTAGCAAATCAGAGACATTTGGTGACCCCCCAGCAGCCATTTGTTGCCAGAAAACTGCAATGCTACAATTACTGTGCTAGGGGAAAAAACATATTCAATTGATAGCACAGTAAACAGAAGAATGTATTTGAATTTGCCTCTTGCATGTTTAGAAATATGGCTCCTTTCTTGTCTTTTTTTTCTTTCAATTGAATTTCATTTGAAGAAAAGTTCATATGTCTTTACATACAATGTATTTAAACATACCATGGATTGAAAGGAGTTAACATTTCTAGAGATCAATGTATATTTATAACTGAGAAGTTAGGATTATGCAACTAACATGAAAAATTATGAAAATTATTTTTATTTGTCTTATTAAAATTGAATTTAAATCCAAAAGAGGTTTTTCCTATTCCTATTTATAGACTGTCAGTAAAAATATGGATAGTATACTACACATGTACTTCTAAATATAGTATTTTTACAGGACATTATCAAAATATATTTTAGCTTGATATAATAAAAATAAGAGAAATTAATTCTAATTACAGTTTGAAAAAATCTATTAACAGTTTTATGAATTAGCAAATTGATTTGGACTAATACAGTATATGGATAAAGACCCTGAAAAACAAACTAATCGAAATTAGAGCAATAACATTTTTCGAATGCATTTTCTAGACCACTGAATTTCCAAATTCTTCTATCATTAATTTTGCAATTTCTTGATCCATCTAAATATATTCTGAATGTCATATAATTGAACATTTTAAAACAACAAGTAAATAGTTAGCAAGAATAAAAAAGACGTTTGATAACATGTAGTTGTCAATGCATGGAGAAAAGACTTTTAATACATATACATGTTTATGTTCTAGGCTTACTGGAAAAAAATTACATGGTTTAGTAAGCTGGTTTAGCTCTCAATAAGAAGAGAATTTCCACCCTTCTTTCTCCGTAATGGGATTTGGTATGCATTGTAAAAGAAACAGCGCCTTGCACCAAGCGGTGTTAGTAACCCACTTTATGGTAGTACAAAAGGCTTCTCCCACCACGTGTTGATCACCATAAATGCTTGTCTAACCCACTTCTCTCTCTTCCTTCCCGAGACCTTTTTCGCCAGGCCCATGTGGTTGCGGATGAGGGTGGCGGCAGGAAAAACCTTTAACAGGAACCTGGGATCCCCATTTTCTGTGTTCCTATTAGCTTTTTTCTAAAGCACACCTTTAGAAAGTGTCATCAGAAATTTCTAAGTCTCAAAATTGCTTTATGCTAAAGGTGCATTTTGTTTGGAGAAGGCGGATGCTGCAGTCCATGAAATCTATATCTTTTTTGAATGGCTGTTAGGGAAGAGACATTCCAATAGTTTGAAGCACCGCTTTAATACTTACAGAAAAGGCTGCGGATGCACGGAGGCATCTGCTGTCACTGTGACTAAAATGTTTACTTTAGCAAACACTGCTCTATTAAATTTCAAAGTGGTCCTCTTTGAATTTTAAATTGTAAAGGAAACCTGGCCTCCATTCTTGAAAGCTTTGGTTTAAACATAAAAAGGAGAAAGTAGCTTTGAAGTTTGAATGAGATGCATGAACTCTCCTTTTTTCAGAGTTTGAAGAACTTATAGGGCGAGCCTGTGTGCTATTTATTATTCTAACTTTATGACTTGAGTGATATTCTTCTTTCTTTCACCCTTGACCATTTCTCTTTAAAAAAAAAAATAGGGCTTGGATGTTAATGTGAGACTTCATTTATTACTCTCCGATCAGGGAATGTACCTAACAAGATAATTTTATGCATTTTTCTAAACAAACCAATTTTATTGCTCTTTAATGGGCATCTAATTTTTTCAAATTATATCTAGATTCCAGAGGTTTTATTGGTGCTGTCCATCATTTCTCTGGAGTTTACTGTGTTCATACATAGTAAAACTACAGAAAATGTGTATTTTGGGCACAGATGCACACCTTAATGAGTATTTATTAGGGCAGATGAGTGCTTGCATAATTGAACAATTCATGGACCAGAGATAATTGAGCACTACAATAAGTTATGTCACCTATTTACAAATGGGAGCCATTAACTCCCTACTTTGCTTGCTGGAATGAACTTTTTAAACCAAATAATTACAAATGTACATTCGCAAAATAAGCCTTTTCAGGGTCAGTACGTTTATATTTACTTTGATGAATAATAATCTTGCTAGTATTCAGTTTCTATTTTAAAATGAAATAAGCGTTTTATCATAACATCTGTTAAAGCATTACTCTTAGCAAGTAAATACTTTAAATAAACTAATCGTAAGGATCGTATAATATTGAGTAAAACCTATTTAGCTCACTTCATATTTTCTTCCTAGAAATTCCACTTAAAATTTAAAGTTAAAAAAATGCATGGCATTATCCTCATTCTATAGTTTACATTTTTGTCTTAATTCAACAACAGCTCTCACCAGTAAGACCTTTTCAAACAGAATATGTTCTTATCAAAACAGAAGAAGAGATGGCTAATTTGTTTCTGAATGTGGCAAGAGAAGAGAGCCATTAGGAGTCTGTTTTTCCTTCCTCCAAATATCTCTTTTATACTCCCTCCTTACTTCTGTCTCGCATATTTGGGTTAAGACACTAAGGATATTCATACAAAGTACTGAAAATATTTAAGAACCAGTAAGGCATCACAGTGCCTTCTTAAAACAGCCAATCAGAATGGGCATCTGCCAACTGGGACGATGCTGGCTGATAGCCTACACAGCCACCCACCCCAGACATACTGATACTGGCCTAAATGCATCTCCAGTCTTGGGGGAAACAAGTGGACAGGAACAAGAGGCTCCGGGGACTGAGCGACCCTCTTTCCTAGTATTCCCCCAACTGCTCTTTTGTGGAAGAAGATCTACTACCAGTGACTTTGGGTCAGACAAATTCTAATAAATGCCACATTCCGTTTTCCACTTTGGGAGATTTCACGTGCACATTAGAAATTTTGGCCGTGCAGTAAAGAAAGCAAATAATTCTCAAGGGCCCATACCCATCAAAGATCCATAATTATTTGACCTGGTACCTGGTACTTAACTGTAATAATATCAAGAAGAAGTAATGCAACTGTAATTTTTATAGCCACGTCATCTCTGCATGAAAATATCTTTGCAATTTCATTTAACATAAGATTACCTTTCTAATATTAAAGCTATGCAGTAATGAAGCAGAATGTCTTGGCAGGTAGTGAGCTCCCTATCACTTGCTGGTATCCCAGCAAAGACTGGTATTTGTCTAGCAGTCTGATGTGTTAAAAAGATCTCTGGATTACTTTTTTTTGTACTAATAAACCCCTAAAGAAAGTTCAAAAATCCATGATTTTTCAATGCCTTGTTTAAAATTTCATGTTTCATACTCATCACTTTGCATATTAATAAATTAAATAATTTATCAGATGAGGGAGCTATATCAAACACTTAAAATCATAATTATATGTGGATACAAATAACTATGTACCACTAATATATATTTAAGTCAATGTAAACTATTTTTGTTCGGTGCTAGTGATTGGAAATTAATTCAAATTATTTAACTTAAATTATGTATAAAGTATATAAATTACAGATTACACATCTTTTGAGATAACTGACATGAATGAATACCAAACTGCTAGAAAGACTGTCTTGATTTAATGCCAAATAGTTTTAAAATACTAACAGGTTTTTAAACGCTTTTGTTCTACCATGCTTTTTAAATAGCGTGTCAGCTATAATGTTTAAAATAGTAAACACTTGTTTCATATAAATGGTAATCTTCATGTCAATTTCTACCAGATATTTAGGAAAGCCTTTAGATGTGAATCACATGTTAGCCTTCTCTGAGGATTCTCGACACGTGAATTAAGTCACCTAAAAGACATCTGCTTATGACCAGATGCCTCTCAATGTTATCAATATTCTTTTTTGGAATATTTAAGAACTATTGTAATAATGTCATGTGAATAATGAAGTGTCTTAAAAACCTCTGAACTTCAGAGAGAGAGAGAGACATTTGCAAAAAGGCACCTAAGGGCTTCTAATCTCTCTGATTATAATAAATATATGAACTCTTGAACGTACTGATATTTGTGACATCAAATGAATAGCAAAGTTTAACATTCCTGAGATAGAAAGTACTATAAAGATTCCATAAAAAGATAGTATGTTTTTTAACTACACTAAGTATTTTTAAATCCCCAGATTTCATTGAAAATTTCCCAACCAAATATACCAACGATTAAGCATCATTGGAACAAAGGGATCTATTTGAAACACTAGAAGAAATTTTGAATTAATACTGTGGAATATCTATAGTGCCAAACTTTAAATTATTTTAGACTTTTAGATGTATGTTTGCCTTTGCTTAGGGCATGGATAATTTGTCTGATTTCCTTGATTTAAATGAGACTAGATTACTACGTAATGCTGTAACTCAGTCATTATGCAGTCATCCAGGGTGAAAGTGAAATATTCAGAAACATTTTCACATATGTAATCTGTATAAACCATAAGGTTATGATTAAGAAATCTTAGGAATATGTATGACTATGGCAGAAGCAGTACGATCAGCCCCTTTATCTTCTTGCTAGAGACAAAAGTCCTCAAGGATAGAAGATTGCCTGTTTATTATTTTAGGAGTCAAAAAAGTTAATATTTCTACTTTAAAGGTACTGAATTTTTTTAAAATGACTTACAAGGCATAAGTAAATGTAACAATATGCTACTTCACTCCAAACTCCCATCACCAAAAGTACCTAAATTAGGAGGATTTCACACCGGTTCTAACATGTTGTTTTGCCTTAAGAGCTCTCGGCATGTCATGTAGAGTCATTTTTCACTCATTCCATTTTTTTTTTAGTGGAATGAACATATCACAGGAATATTTCTATTCTCTGTAGATTCTGCAGTCCAAATAAGGTCACCCAACTTCCACAAAATGTCACACCTCACATCACCCACTGCACAAGTTAAATGTAAATTTTCCATCTGGCCTTTAATAAGGACTTAAATTTAAGTCCTTAAAGACTTTTTCATTGGTTCTTATTGTAACTGTTTAACTTATATTCCCACAAACTTCTTTCAGTTTAGATACTGATCTATTTGCATAGATTGTTAGAGAACTTAGTAAAACATTTCTTACTAGATTTTTGGTAGTTCCTTTATGTTTTGTTACGTTTGTTTCATCCAAAGTCTCACATTAGTTTCCTTTCTTAGAGATGTTCAAAATCATAGTGACATATTTTATTAAATGCACAAATACATATTAAGCACTACCATATGAAAGTCAGTTTGTTAGATGCTGTGGAAGACAAGAGATAAATCAATCCTGGTCTTGGACTTCACAATCTAGGGGAAGCATGTATATGAATAATTCTTAATTCCTATAAAAGGAGACAAAAATCTCCATGATGAAAGAATCCAGTGGGAAAAGGAGAGATTATTTCCAATAGTAGAATTCTAGAGGAAAGTTAATGCTTCCACAGGTGACAGAAATATTCTATGGAGAGGGAATTCCCATTATTGGCAAGCAGTGTCAGTTTCACTGGGATTTCTGGGAACTATGGCCTAGTAAAGTATCTGGTGCAGTGTCCTCAATCCAAAATCAAAACAACACATTTCTAAGAGTACTCCATTTATTCTGCAAAAACATTCTTCACTGAGTTTTCAATTTCTTTCTCTGTAAAGTACATCTTTTCTAATCTATATTCATGAGAAGTTCTATAACTCTTAGTAACAAATGGAATAATGTACAAAAACGCACTTTGAAAATTACTATTCAAAGTAGCAGGCTTTTTTTGTCAAGCTCTTCATGTATATTTAAGATATCGTTATGGATTTTTGAGTGAAAATTCTTGAGAAATATAAAATGTAAATATATTACTGATGCCTCACTACACTTTATAAGAAGAACGCCCCTATTCTAAGGAGATGCTAGAAAATGGACCGACTGTGAAAGTCAGAGAAATGGTTACCCTCAGATTTCAGGCCCTAACTAGTTACAAAGAGGCAAGGGGTGACCCTTAGATTATTCTTTTTTTCTTCAGAAACCATTAAATACTCCAAAAGAAAAAATAAAAATAAAGAAAGACTTATAAGGCAAGCGTCATCTGTTTCCTCCCCAGCCTATGTGTGAGGTAAGGGATGAAGAGAAAAAATTTTGCCATTTGATACTAAAAAAATAGTCAACTTATTTTTAACAGCAAAATACGAAGCATGATTTAAAAGAACCTCAACGTAAACAAATCAGAGTCCAAGGAGATTCATGCTTTATGATGCTCAGATCATTCTTATGAACCATATGACCACACTCCTAGCTATATAAATAAAGTTCTCTCTCCTCGGGATGCTTAACTGCACTAAATCACATTGTTCTACCTTTTCGATGGAAAACAATTTAAATTTCTCTGGCATTTTCCTGTTAAAATCATAACTCTTCCTTAAAAATCATGGACTATTCCAATGAGTTACTGATAAATTACCACCTTAATAATTAAATAATTGGAATCCATATAAATCAAAATATAAAATTATCTTTTATATTTTATTGGTAAACTCAGAAGAAGTAGTTTCCTACTATTACAAAAAAATGCAGGCTGACAATAAATTGAAATCTCTAAAAGATAATCACAATATAATAAAAATCACATTAAAAAGGAAAACGTGAAGACTGTAAACACACTCAGATTCACATCAATCACATTTGTGAACTCCTGAAAAATCTAAAGTCCTGAACATAGCAAAGTGCAGCTGGCCAAACAGAAAATCATTTGAGGTTTTCTCTTTATTCACTCAAAGATGATCACATGATGTACTCCCATTTTCAGTAGAAACTACTTCATTAAGCAAACTATTTAAATATTAACAAGTTTTCATCAAATATTAACTTTGAACACATTAGAGACCATTTAAATCTAAGGAATACAATAAAACGGAAAATAATACAGTTATGGTGACATAATTAGTGGCACTTTGTAAAAAGCAATTTCACTTCACATTACATATTCCAGAGGAAACAGGTTTAGAAAGGAATTTAAAAGGGACACATTTTACCTGAAAACTATAAACTGATTGACTTTTCGGAAATTTCCTCACACTTCACAGAATGATATATTCTCATTTAGGCAATACTAAATGCACTGAGAAATTAAAATGCTATTTTTATAATTTTCAAGAAAGAACAATAAAGGAAAGGTCAGCAATAATAATGCCTTGCAATTTAGGTTAAAAGAGTTATATACTTGTCAATGTTCTTTCTATGTAATCCTGAAGGAGACAAATGTGGGCGTATTCACTGAAAATAAGTGAGCAGTGATAATTGCTCTTCCACTTTACACTATTGCAAAGTTCATTTGCAAGCTGTTTGACAAAAACATAGGACTTTCAAGTCAACTAGTGTAGGAAGAAATAAAGCCACATTTCTAATCCTTTAGGATGCAAACATAGTAGACAGGACCCCTATTGCAATCTCAAAGAAATTTAACTTCATGTTAACAAAATCAAATTTGACCAAATTCATATACTTTGTGTAGCCTTACTTTTAAAAACCTTTATCTTTAATAATAAAGGACCCCACCTCACTGCTGGAGCTTTGGTTCTGCCTTAAGTTAACACTTATTTCCTTTTTTATTCTTAACTTCATTTCTAACCTAGAGCATTAGCTTCATATTTTTCCTTCTGTAAGCTTTAAACTAATGCTGTTAATTATAATAGCTGGGTATGTCTACTAAGTTATCCGAACTAATCTAAAACATTTGAGATCCACCTGATCTTGTCTCCATAAAGGCAGAAAATGGGTCAATGCAAAAATTTCTTTGGAGACATACAAGCATTTTGTTCCTAATTTCACTGACACTGAGTTTCTATGCAGTAGGACTTTTTTTTCCCTCATAATTGTCTGGGGAGATGTGTATGACTCTTGTGCTTTATGTTACCACAATAAAAGGAATGCTGGTTCACTGGTCTTTTTGCTCTGAGGTACCTGCAAAGCCAAGTCATTGTAATATTACAAGGGTGAGCTTACTTCCACACTAGACATTTTAAACATTTCAAATGCAGTGCTTGAATTTTCAGCTTATTTAATGGAAATTCAACCTTATCATGATGCAAGGAGATTCATAATTAGCAAAAATGTAAGATATATTTTTACATTCCAAGTTCATTTTCATTAGCATATGAAAATATATATTAGTCAACAGAATAGATGCCAATTCAAGATCCTGCAGGACTTATTGTCTCCACTGATCATGAATGAAAGGCATTAGAATGAGTGGCCACCTTGCATCCACTAGCATGAGCAGCTTTGCTCTTCATTTCTGCATCTAGACTTAGGCTGTTTTATTTATTTTGTCTCCATTTTTATAACTCAGATGTCTCAATGGCTTCTTCACATTTGTAAATCAATAAAGTACCTCAAATAATACTGTACTTTTTTTTAAAAAATTGATTCCTGATACCCTCCGTTGGTTGGCAGTTATATGTACTCTTTTCTCATTCAAAATGTTTATAATATAGATAAGGTACACAAGTAATAAAAAGCATAGACCAATATCAGTGATCCACTAGAAATATTTACCTTGGCATTTAAGTCGATGTTAATTTTGACATCTATTATCCCCAGCCCATAATAGCAACTTTCTTTTCCTCTGTGCTCCTAGATAGTGTATATTCTACTCCATGGCCATTTAAAGTCTCTGCATAAACACTTAAGTATCCTCTAGACTACACAGCTGATTTTAAGACCTTTGGTGAGAGATGGTGCCAGTCCTGAGCCCACTTGCCCCCAATCTGTTCTCTCTTCCCCTGCTCCATTCTTCATGGAGGATTTCACCTCTTCTGGGGCCTCTCCCAGGATCCCTTGTCAGTTGGCTCTGGCTTCGTTGAACAATGAAGACACTGGTGGGATTTTGGAGGGCAGTGGGAAGGGAAAAACAGTTATTCTCACCTTCATCTTTGCTGGGCTATGTATTCAACTGTGGCTTCTCTGTGGTTCAATCTTGTTTCTGACTGGTCCGTTGTGGTTCCAGCTTTGAAAGGATGACTTCTGTTCTCTAGCAGTACCATCTTTCATCCCTCCAATCTAAGGGTGCAGTAGCTTCCTGATGTTGCTAATCTCTGGGTTATTTCATCCTCCCTTTATGGCTTTCCCAAATCCATATCACCCTTGTAACTAATTCCCAGAATTAAGTGCCTTGTTACAAATGTTTTAAGTGTTTTTTTTTTTTTTCCTGGTTAGACTCTGATATACCAAACTTACAAATTATTACAGTCATATAAAATGGTATGGATGGCATTGTTTTGATCACATTTTATATACCAAAATATTAATATTTGGAAATATTAATCACATTTCTTAAATCGTAGTTGATGATAATTGGTGGAAATTGAATTTGAATTCGGAAAGGTCTGCTGCTTTAGCCAGTGTTTTTAAACACAGAACCTGGGTTTTTTATGGTAATTTGTATATACATTAGATAAATAGCTAAACTTTTCCTTACTGGAGCAAAGCCTTTAATGATTACAGTATACAGCTAAAAGGACCTAGTATTCCTTTACTTGTGAAAAGGCTTTCTGAGTGACAAAATGTAACATTTTTTTTTTTTTTTTTTCTTGGCTGTGTTGGGTCTTCGTTTCTGTGCGAGGGCTTTCTCTAGTTGTGGCAAGTGGGGGCCACTCTTCATCGCGGTGCACGGGCCTCTCACTATCGCGGCCTCTCTTGTTGCGGAGCACAGGCTCCAGACGCGCAGGCTCAGTAGTTGTGGCTCACGGGCCCAGTTGCTCTGCGGCATGTGAGATCTTCCCAGACCAGGGCTCGAACCCGCGTCCCCTGCATTGGCAGGCAGATTCTCAACCACTGCACCACCAGGGAAGCCCTGTAACATGTTTTTGAACATGAGAGGGTGCTGTGCTGTGGATAGACTCTCAGGGCAAGGGTGAGAACAGGGAGACCTGCTAGGAAGATATGTAATAACCCAGGCAGAATCTCCTGGTGGCCTGGCCCAGGATAGTGGTATTGGGGTGATGATTAAGTATGCAGATTCTGTATGTATTTTGAAAGTAAAGCCAACAGAATTTTTGGATGAATTAAATGTGATATTGGAGAGAAAGAACTATTGCTGTCAGCTGAGATGAAGAAGACTGGGAGAAACATATTTGTAGGGGGACCATAAGTCGAGTTTTACATATTTTACGTTATATTTTTACCAAGTACATTATGCTATCATGAAAACTAGCTTCCAGGTGATGGAAATGTGGCTATCATGTAAACACTCACATGTATGATTGTAACCTAAGGAATTCAGAGAGAATTTAACCCAATTTAGCGAACCATCAGGGGAAAAATGATGTTATTTCAAAAAGTCAAATTCAGAAAAGCAGCAAAATGATCAAGGATGCATGGCAAGTCTTGGGTAATGTCACCGTGAAAGTTTCCAAAGGAAAAGGAAGTCCTGGGGTGTAGGCCTTCCCCAGCACGGGACACGCACAGCGTTCCTCTTGCCTCACAGACGTGAAAGCTCAACCAAACCTATGGTTCAATGCAAATTAGAGATTTACATAGTTTATAATTAAGCATAACTTATTTTAGATGCTCAGCCTAACTTGTGTGTACATGTCTATTTTCTGCTCATTGGCTGTTAATCTAGAAAGCAGATTTTTGCCGTCTTCCTACCATTTGCCCCATTGTTGTTCTAAGCCAAGTTCTCAAATAGACAGGCAATCCCTTAAATACTGAGGTGAGTTTGCCAAGCGGTTTAGTGTAAAAATGAGTTCATATATAGTATATGACAGTCCATAAAAATGAAACCGGAGCAAAAAGAAAAAAAATAGTGTATAAGGAATACATTGCACATGGCAATCATAAAGTCAACTTCAGGGCTTGTATTCCAGACACACAGAATTGCGGTTCTATGTATAATTGAAGCTGAAGCTTCATTATAGGTTCTTTCTCAAAGACTGCACTTTCTAAATTAACTATAGATTTCATGTTTTCTGTCAGTCCAAAGGAAACTCTTTTTACAAGTTGCCTCCTTTTACTTTGATGCTTATGAGTGTTTGTAATAGTAATATTTTAAAACTGGATTAGTATTTTGATATTTAAATGTAAACTCATACTTAGAAACATATAGTATCAACATTTTAAAGCAAACTAAGTAAGTTTTTTCATTTGATGAATGATTGTATTTGGAATAAGGAACAGTTCATTCATTTGCTAATATATAGAAGGACTTTCTTTGCTTTTACAAGTTTGAGAACACAAAATTATAAAACAAACAGAATATATTTCTCTTTAATCATCTTTATCTACATTTCTAGAACAAATAATTGTCACAAAAGCTAGAAATTTTTTCCAGCTGTTTTTCCAATGTGGGAAATGGAATTCATGTAGAGGGTGTTAATTTCCACTAGAAGACCAGATGCTTGGTAGAAAATTTCCCTACATTGCTGTTTGGAGGAGAGAACCCAGGTGTACTTCCTTTTATGCATGGGCATTTAATTCCCTAAAGAAAACACCAAATAGGAGCTTGTATCTGCAAGTTTATGACCATTCATATATCACTCATTGATTGACATATATAACAATGATTTGATAGTTAACAATTCAGACACTATTCTAAATATTGCTTATACCACAATGGCAAATAAGTTACAGTATCAACTCTTAGAGTCTAGAAATAACAGAAAAAAATAATAAAAATAATTTTAAGAACTCAGTAAAAATTAATTACCAAAATAAACAAATGGAACCTAATGAAACTTAAAAACTTTTGCACAGCAAAGGAAACCATAAACCAGACGAAAAGACAACCCTCAGAATGGGAGAAAATATTTCCAAATGAAGCAACTGACAAAGGATTAATCTCCAAAATTTACAAGCAGCTCATGCAGCTCAATATCAAAAAAACAAAAAACCCAATCCAAAAATGGGCAGAAGACCTAAATAGACATTTCTCCAAAGAAGATATACAGATTGCCAACAAACACGTGAAAGAATGCTCAGCATCATTAATCATTAGAGAAATGCAAATCAAAACTACAATGAGATATCATCTCACATCAGTCAGAATGGCCATCATCAAAAAATCTACAAACAATAAATGCTGGAGAGGGTGTGGAGAAAAGGGAACCCTCTCGCACTGTTGGCGGGAATGTAAATTGATACAGCCACTATGGAGAACAGCATGGAGGTTCCTTAAAAAACTAAAAATAGAACTACCATGCGACCTAGCAATCCCACTACTGGGCATATACCCTGAGAAAATCATACCTCAAAAAGAGTCATGTACCACAATGTTCATTGCAGCTCTATTTACAATAGCCAGGACATGGAAGCAACCGAAGTGTCCATCAACAGATGAATGGATAAAGAAGACGTGGCACATATATACAATGGAGTATTACTCACCCATAAAAAGGAACGAAACTGAGTTGTTTGTAGTGAGGTGGATGGACCTAGAGACTGTCATACAGAGTGAAGTAAGTCAGAAAGAGAAAAACAAATACCGTATGCTAACACATATATATGGAATCTAAAAAAAAAAAAAAAATAGAAAATGGTCAGAACAACCTAGGGGCAAGACGGGAATAAAGATGCAGACCTACTAGAGAATGGACTTGAGGACACGGGGAGGGGGAAGGGTAAGCTGGGACAAAGTGAGAGAGTGGCATGGACATATATGCACTACCAAATGTAAAATAGATAGCTAGTGGGAAGCAGCCGCATTGCACAGGGAGATCAGCTCGGTGCTTTGTGACCACCTAGAGGGGTGGGATAGGGAGTGTGGGAGGGAGGGAGACACAAGAGAGAAGAGATATGGGGATATATGTATATGTATAACTGATTCACTTTGTTATAAAGCAGAAACTAACACACCATTGTAAAGCAATTATACTCCAATAAAGATGTTAAAAAAAAATTAATTACACTAGTACTTCTGGTAAAGATCATGGCAGTTTATGAAAGCCTAATAAGTATTATTCTTCCTCCATGAAATGAACATATAATAAACAATTAAAAATATATTTGCAGTTATCAAACAATGAAAGGGAACAATCTGATGCCATGAACCTCAAAAGATGGTGAAAAATGGAAAAAAAGGTAAAATTTAGGGATTATGTTATTGCTTCTAACTTACTCCCCATGCTCCCCTGCTTAAAGATATGGTGGTTAAGAAATACAGTTAGAATATAATATATGTGGTCCACAAGAGTTAGTTCAGATGAGAAGTCAAACAGTCTCTGAAGAAAGTCAAGCAACAGCTAAACAAAATATATCAGTACAAAGACAAAATCTGGGCAAAATTCTCTAAATATCATCCAAAGAAAATGAAATGACATGGGAAATATGCAAATGTACTGAAGAATTTAAAATATATATGTATATATATATATATATATAAATAATAACAATTCAATCTAGAAAAATATAAGAAGGAATAGAAGTTGTGATTGAAACTCTGTAGTACTGTTGGAATGTATTCTTACTCTCTTTCTCAAGGGAAGCTCTCTGGCCCTGTATATTTGCATTTTCTCCCACTGTCTGATAAGGATGGCAATAACTAGAATGACCTTGAAAGTTATGTGTTGAAGATCCAGAGTCATCTTTAGCCCAAATCCTCGATTAGTTCTATGGAGAACAACCCCCCAACCGGGGACATCCACACTGAACTGTTAGGTAAATGGAAAATAAACTTCTTTCTGGTTTAAGCAATTGTATTTTAGGGGTTTCTTTATTATTGAATCTTGTAAAATCTGAATTAGATCAAATGAAAACTTTGAGCTTGGTGTAATAGAACACTAAGTAAGAACATGAGATCAGTTTTTATAAAAAGACAAAATATTAGAGATAAAAAAGAGAATTTTATTTAAAAAAAACAAACTATGGAGCTAAGGGAATAGAAGGTAAGGTGCCAAATAAAAGGGAAGGGGGGCGGGAAATAATAGATTCAGAAACAGAGGAACAGTAAACCAAGAGGAAATAATGAAATGGAAATTCTGATGCAGACATAAGTCCAGAGATAAACACAGTGAAAGCAGGTAATAGTTGTACAATTCAGATAATCCAACATCAGGATAGTTTATCTCCCTGAAGTAGAGAACTCAACAAATAGAATGAGAAATTATACGAAAAAAATGTCTGAAATGAAGGAAGACAGCACCTGTGGATGGGGTGGCGTGCCGTTTTCCAGGAAAAGTTTGATCTAGTACAGCTAACAATGAGTCATATCCAAATTATATTATTGAAAATCAGGATAAAGAAAGGATTTTAGTCATCCTGGAAGATAAATAAACACACTTACAAGAAGAAAAAAAAATAAGGCTTATTTGAGACTTCCCTTCACAGCATTCAATGCCAGAAGATAATAAATCCATGTCTACAAAGTTCTGAGAGAAATAAAAAGGGGCCCAAGACTTTCTGGACACTGACCAGATACTACTCAATTATAAAAGCAAGAGAGAGATTTTATCAAGTATGAAATTACTCAGGTAACACAATACCTGTGAATCTCCTGTGAAAAATAAATCCCCAAATGTCAGACCCAGTCAACAAATGAACCAAAATATAAAATCGGCAACGAAGATGCTGACAAGGGGAATCAAAAGTAAGCATTCTTATGCTTACAGAACTGAAATAAATGCCTTAAACCAGAACAATGAAATATAGTAATATGATTTGTACAACTTTATGAGAAAAGGAGAAAGTGCGAAAATGACAGTGTATTTCCACTGTATTATCCTGTGTCAAAAGTAGGAACAAAATTATGGAAAGACCAAGCACACAAACCACTACATCAATCATACAGGGTTTACTCATCTATAGAATACTGAAGAAAGTCAGCAAAATGGGAGAACACAAAGGAGAGATCAACATGTTCTAGAGTCAATGGAAAAACAAAAATCTACACCTCAGAATCTTCACAAGGTTTTGTCAGTAGTAATTTCTGGTTAAGTGTGAGGCACTTCAGATGTTTCCCATCCCCCTCTTAGCCCTGCCTGTGTACATAGGCTTATATACCTAAGCCTCAAATAATATTAACTTAAGCTAGTTGATATGCACTAGGGACCATCTCTTTTTGGCCAAGTGCTCCACATCAATCTTAGAACTTACATAATGTAAAATACAATAATAAGGTGAGATCCCATGTACACAGCATCAGCCCTGATCCCATTTATCACCCTTTCCAGGTTTGCACAGCCTGATGTAGGTACATTCCTTAACTCAGGGCTGTGGAGCAAGAATGAGTATCAGTTACCCACATGTCTCAGGCAGCAATGTTTATAGGTCTGTTAATAAGCTCTATCCTGCATCTAATCACGTCATCATTTACAGCCAGAGTAAATCGAAACTGTGAAAAACTGAACCATGTAGAATTTTTTTTAAAGAACATGACTCAACCTTATAGTGTGTTTCATAAATCCTTAACCTTTGCCTGATCTTTTGCAAATAACATGATGAAGAAACATCTATCTGAAGAACAACAATCCCTTTGGTTTTCCTGTTTCTGTTTCTTTTGTTTAATTCAAATGAAGTTGAATGTTTACTAATAGAGTTTATGTACTATCACTCCACTTTAATAAAACAACCTATGGGTAGATTGTATCTGCAATTTACCCATATTTAATCCATATTTCCACATGAAGTAGAGAGGATGTGGAATGGCATTACCTAATGTTAAGTGACTACTATTTCTGGGTGTTTTGGTTATGATGGCCAAGTGCTACATCTTAAGTTAGAGAGTTTATTAGAGTGTCACTCAGATTCATATACTTTTACTTCTGTGTAATTAGTCGTCATGCCTCCTTAAGGCTCTTCTTGGCTGTGACCTTTTCTCAGGCTTTTCTTATTTTTAACCATATTGAGAGTTTTGGGAAGTACTTATCAGAAATTTTGTAAACTGTCCCTCAATTAGTATTTGTCTGATGTTTATCTTCTGATTAGACTGGAGTTATGTGTTTTGGGAGGAAGACCACAGAAGGAAGGTGCCATTTCATCATATCACATTAAGCATTCTTACTATCAAAATGACATCACTGTTGCTGTTGACCTTGATCACCTGGATGAGATAATGTGGGTTAGGTTTCTCCACTGTAAAATGACTCTGTTCCCCTCTCTCCATTTTTCCATACTCTACTCTTTGGAAGCAATGAATTAGTTTTTAAACATTTTGTCCCTTTCATATATATGTGACAGAAAATAATTAGTAAAGTTTAATAATTAAGTATTTTGAAGATATTTGAGGAGTATTTTTTAAATGATACATTTCCTGGAAAACAAACTATAATAATTAGCTAATTCTTATTGAGCATTTACTATTGGTAAACACTGTAAATGAATTATCTCATATAATCATCCATCCAACTATGAGAGAAGTAAGAATTGTCCCCGTTTTATAGATATATAAGGAACTGACTCCAAAAGAGGCTTTTTTTGCTCAGGGCCACACAATAGTAAGTGGTGTAGCTATTTTTCGAATCCAGGCTCCCATGTGATTCGAAGACATAATTTATATCACTACACAATAATGCCACCTAAGAGTTGATTTTCAAAAGAAAAAATCTCTAATATCCATGCCATGGTGTCTAGACATTAAGTTTTAGGGAAATATCAGAGGTTATGGGACCTCCTTTCAGCATTTTAAACCTAGTTAGTTACTATCTATTAAACATTTTTATTATTAGGTTTTTGTTGCTAAAAGAGCTAACTTGCCTTCTTTGTCCTAACTGACTTAAATTCTGCTGGCATAAACTTCTTTTCAAGGTTATGTTAATGATATTTCTGTACTCCATAGAACAAATAGCACCATGTAATATAATATCATCAATAAATGAGTTTACTATTTACTCTGTCAGTAAAGCTGAGTATAAAGCATTATTTAGTCTCTTTTATGCCAAAATAAGTGAATAGTGCAGATCTTTCCTCCCTATTATTTGAATATACAAGTCAGCTTTTAGTAAAGAAAATGCAGAAAGATAAAAAGAAAAGAAATTAACATTAATGCTGACATTTAAATAACTGATATGTCAGGGTAAAAGACTGAGTGAAAAAAATCAGTAAAGGATATAATTACATTTCACAAATCCTCAACAGAGGTTTTGAGTTAGTTTTTCTTTTTAGTAGCCAAAACCCCTAATAAGATAAATAGAATGAAATATAAAGAAACAACTAATAAAATTGTTATAGATGTCAATCATTTTTGGAAAAATCTGCCATGGATATCAACATGCATGAAACAACCAAATTTCTCTACAGTACCAATTTTCAGTAAACAAACATGTCTGTGATTAAAAAAAAAAACCCTCTCAATTTGTTTTACAAACATTACAAGTACCCCAAGAACTACTGTGAAAATGTTCCTATTAAGCATCTTTTAAAATGAGATTAAAAATTAGACTTAGAAAGGCTACTTAATTTGACTGATGTCACACAGAAAATCTGATATTGAAATAGGACCCCAAATTCTCATTTATATTCTCCATGCAAGGTAATAATAAGTTCAGAGACAGATTGATATTTTTTAAAAAGCCTCAGTTTTTGTAGTACTTAAATTCATATTGTAAGTTGGCAATGGTGTTTAGCATTTGAGTAGATAGAAGGCGTGTAGCCTTAGGTCTTCATTAATGCTATAGGTCAGTAGATTTGAAATTAAAAGTTGAGCTTAGATTTTCATTTACATAACTAGTAAAAAGTTGTTTGTCAGTATAGAAAGTCAATAAGAACTAGAAATAAACCTTAACTTTCACTCATTATTCATAAAGCACACATTTTTATTCCCTTAAGTCCAGGGCCTTTGCAGCCACTGCAAAGATTACAGGCCACAGAATGTTGTAAATTACTAAAAAATGAACATTTCATCCTTGGTTGAATATTGTTATTGCCTCTGTATTTACATTGTGCAGCGTATATAGATATAACTTATCTATTTTTCCATTAAACAAAATCATAACTAGCATGTAGAGGTATGGAATTGGCTTCTTCTCTATTCTTGCTCTCTTTATAAGATATGATGTCCTCATTCTAGCTTTGCTAGCTTTGGGTAACAGCAGGTTTTGTTTGTAAAATGAAACAGCACCACCTTGTATCCTGAAGTAAAGCTACAGCTTCTCTAAAATGTCAGAACTTTCAGGTCTGTGTTTCAGATATAAGTACTGATTACTACATTATGAAGCAATGAAATTTAATCACAGGCCTGCTCTGTGCTAGGTTCTAATGTATTACTACTAAATCATTAAATTAATGCTACCATATTCACCCTCCCCAAATTACTTTTTCTCTTACTATCAAAATTTACTCTGATCTAATCAAATGTAGAAAATGTTATACATTTGTGAGATATATATCAAATGGCAAATAGCCTACAATAACTCACAAAATGATGATTGAACTGAATGTAAGACCCCTTCTAACCTTGTTATTTTATGACTTCATCAGTCTTTATGTACATACAAATTAGGACACGGTTCCTAACCTATGCTGTAATGCTTTAGATAGCTCTTAGTCTCACAAAAGTACATAGACAAATGCTCTGATGTGATATAAAAATATTGATATAAACTAATTTACCTAATTATAATCACTGGAATTTTCCCAGCACAAATCTATGGCATTTCTTTTTGCTGTTGTTGTTCTTACTGGTTTCTTTTTCAAAGTTTTATTTTTCAAAATATACAGTTTATATGCCCCTTTATTCCACTCTCCAGAAAAGATCTTTGGCATTTCTTTAGCATACTTTTAAATAAATTTGACTGAGCATAAAAATGATTCTAGACAAATATGGGCATGGATGTTGAAAGTCTTCACCAGGATCATAAAACGGTATTTAGTCAGTTCCTTGTACAGGTGGAAAATCAAAGTTCATAATTGTTTGTGACTTAGTAAAATTGTGATGTACATCACAATCCACATTAGTCTTTTAAAATATTCCTTTAAAATTGCATATATATTGTGATACAAATCTTATTTAACAACAAGATTTTCTGCTATCTACACCATTGCATATTTCAAACAAATCTAATTCATAATTCATTGCAAATATGAAGAATATTTAATACATATTTGCACAACCTCTAAACTTTCTGAAAGCTAGTATATGAATTTGTGATTGCCAGAGTAATGTTTGCATTATGATTTCTAGATCAATAGCTCCATAACCTCTTTAAATTGTTGGCCAGAAATACAATAATGTTAAAGGTGGAATGAGATATCTTATTTTTCTCCTTGACAACACAATATTACACTCACAGATGTACAATTGCCAAGTAAGGGTGACCTGTATTTTGGGTTTTAAGAGCCGATTCCATGCCGTAAAATCAAATTATATTATAGGAATACTTAAGGCCAGCCAGGTGCCTGGAATTTTACTTCCTATCCCTTTGATTGTTTTGTAATCAAATCTTCTATAAGAAAGGTTCACTTGTCACATTCCTTTCTGCATTAGAAGGGTCTGTTTGCATTTCTCTTCTACTAGACTATAAAGTATCAGAAGGCTTGCATTTTCTCTGACTTATTGTTTTAATACAAGTCCCTATACCAGTCAATCGTACATAAGAGGTGCATGATAAAAATATCTCTATAATTAAATACCTTTTCTCACATAACTGACAGAATGAAGGGTATGTGGTATATAAAAGTTTACAAAGATGAAGTTCCAATGTGCACTCATACTCATGACTAACAACAGTGATAATATGAAATACTTAATGAAAGGAGCAGGTAAGAATATCTTTCCTTATAGTTCCAAGCAGCCAACAGGTAAACTATTTGCATTTCATGCATTTATTATCTGTTTTATCAATTTTAAGGACAATATGCATATGACTTAAATTTATCAGAATTTGAAAGAGTGGGGATTAGGTTATGGAAACCCACTTTCTGTAGCATATGTAGTTGTAACCCATTCAGAGGTTACACACATTGTGTTTCAAGCTCAAGGGTATTTTCAAACTCTGTTGCTCTTGTTTTGATCTTCTGAGTTAGATTAAGCTATAAGTTAATGCCTACTTTATCAAAAAGGAGTTCAATAAATATTTGTTAAATGAATAAATGAATCCTTTCTATATAAAGTATATAATAAAATAAAATATACATATATACAGGTATTTAAGCAAATATGGAGTTAAAGGTTATGTAATTACAATACCCTTGATATAAGAAAAATTTTGCAAATGTTTTCTATTGCTTACATGTATGAAATTATTAATAATACTGTGCAGATAAGTCATCCAGGATTTTAGCTAGACAGGAGTTTTAAAAATATGTCTGGAAACTGGGAAAACATTTTGGGAGTAGTAAATGCCTTTTAGAATCCATCAGACCTTCAAGTTCCCAGCATGTTCATTCTTCCATAATGCTAGACAACTGCTCAGTTCCCATCTGTTGTGAATCTTATTTTGACCAGGTTTTGAGCTCTATTTCCTTGACACAATTGACAGAAATAATCAACCCCTAGATTATACAACTAATTCCAAATCTTCTGGAAGCTGAAAAATAAGATGGGGGTGAAATATTAAATTAAAAAATTTATTTAACCATTTCATTTCATTAAGTATGAAACTAAAATTAGATAATATATTCAATAACTATGATTTAAAGTTGAACATATGGTATATTCAGGAAATAATATTTTGAAATATTCCAAACTTATGATTTCTAGGAAATGAAGGAAAGAAAATTGGAGAATATTTAGGGGATGGGGTTGATTCAAAATTGAGGTTAAATCAAATGTGAATAACATTATCAAACTCTAAAGAGAATAGGGGATGGAATATGCTTGCTATGACCTTTAAGTTATTAGCTGTGAATTAAGCTGAATTACTTCAAATCAGATGTTGGGGAAGAGAGAGAACAGGAGGAAGCAGAATTTAGTGACTAATTTCATCATAATTATTACTTGTAGTAAGGAACCAATAGATTATAACTAAAACAGGAGGATTAGGATGCCATGGAAAGGTAATGAGTATAAAGGCAACCACAAGAACAAAAGCGCCAAAATATTGAAAAGGAGACATCTGCTTATGTTAAAAACAGAAGAAGAAATACACAGTGGAAGAATAAGTCAAACATTAAGGGGGGAAAAGTGGTTACCCCTCAGAGGAGTGAGGAAATAGCATAGAGGGTCAAGCGCAGATCCTAGACTTCTTTAAATATGCCTTGTATGTAGATGTGACTTTGGAAATCTATAAACATTTTACATTAACCTATATATCCCAGAGGAATATATTTTAAAGACAAAAAGAACTGCAAAAGAAAATCTTAAACATTTAAGCAATCATATTTTTGTTTTAGTGTTCATATTTTATACTGATATATTTGTATGTGTGATGTGGAATAAAGCAAATGAATAATAATTTTTTATTTTAATTCTAACAGTCTCAGAGTTATTGAGAACTGGAATTCTCAGCACAAATATGAGAGAAACATATATAATGTGAAAGAGATTAAGTAAAAACCCTGGAGGCCCTGAATTTGAATGGAATGCATGAGTATGAGCTCATGAGAAATTTTAATAAAAATATCTTTAAGAAAATATCTTTGAGAAAAAATAAATATGTTTCCTGTATGTTTCCAAGGAAAAAAAGCTTAGAAACAATAACCATTAGCAATAAATCTAAATTGGTCTTAAATATATATATATATACCTTATAAATATAAATATAAATAAATATATATTTCATATGTATACATGTAGATATATACATGCGTATGTATATATTTTTTCTCTCATTGGAAGGAACCAGGGCTTCTGCCATATCAGAGAGTACAGAATCTTTCCAAGATGTTGAGTGATGTGTCAAATGACTCAGGAGGCATCTTAAAAAGGATTTCTCTTGGCCAAAATTTGTAAATGTTGAGTGTCAGTATTAACTGCAATAGACTGAAATATACAAAATGTGTTTAAAGCCATGAGTTCATAATAAGACTAAAAAACAAAACAAAAAAGAAATACCATCCACCAGTTGCTTACAGTTAAAGGATGTTTTTCATCATTTTGAAACTGATAAAAAAGGAAAGAATTAAGCATTTATCCCATCTTTCCCATAGTATCTCTTCCCCTGAGTAACCAAATACTAGATGACTAGACAAAGGAATCTTCTATTTAGAGAAATATTCCATCTAATAGACAAATTAGTGATGATTTAATTAGAATGGCTTTTTTTTTTTTTTTTTTTTGGTCTGAATTAGTGGATCTATTCAGTTATCATACACAACTGCTATTGTCATAAATACAGACATCCAGATATTAGGTGCATCCTGTGGGAAAAATAGAACACCACACGTATAGTAGTCATGCCAAATAAAACAAAATAAATAACAACAAACATCAAAAACACACACAAACACAAACACACAGATATGGAACATAAATCTAACCAAACCTCTAAATCCTACTTCCTATTTATAGGAAATACAACGGACAGAAAAACATATTAAACAATGCCATTGAGATGTACTCAACAAAATCCAAAATGTGGGAAACTAGTAGGCAAAGAGCCAAATTGCTTCAATTACCAATTGTAACAAAACAAAATGGTGTAGAGATAGAAAGCGAGAGAACCTGCAGGGTAAAAGAGACTTAATTATATCCTATTCAATAAGCAATCTACAAAAAGAAAAAAATGTAAATTATAGGAGACAAGTGAATATTTGAACACTGACTAGATACTTCACAATATTAAGGAATCATTATTCATGTATTTAGGTGTGTTAATGATTTTGTTTATTTTTGATTTTTATACTAGACTTTATTTTTTTAGAGAACTTTTAGGCTCACAGCAAAACTGAGTGGAAATTGCAGTGTTCCCATATACCCTGTGCTTCTCAGACACAGCCTACCCAACTATCAACATACCTTAACAGTGATACATTTTTTACAGTTGGCGTAAAAACATTGACCCATCATTATTATGTTAAGTCTATAATTTACATTGGGATTCACTCTTGGTATTGTACATTCCATGGGTTTTGGCAAATGTAGAATGACATCTATGCACCATTAGAGTATTATACAGAATAGTTTGACTGTCCTAAAAGTCCTCTGTGTTCTGCCTGTTTATCCCTCCATCTCCCAACCCCTGGCAACCACTGATATTCTTACTGTCTCCATAATTTTGCTTTTTCCACAGTTTCAAATAGTTGGAATCATACAGTATGCAGCCTTTTCAGGTTGGCTTTTTTCACTTTGTAAAATGCATTTTAACTTTCTCCATGTCTTTTTATGACTTGATAACTCATTTCTTTTTAGTGCTGAATAGTAGTCCACCGTACGAAAGTAACACAGTTTATTTGTCCATTCACTTAGTGAAAGACATCTTGGTTGCTTCCAAGTTTTGGCAACAATTATGAATAATTGCTGCTGTAAATAACCGTGAATAAAGCTGGCAATTATGAATAAAGCTGCTGTAAATAACTGTGTGCAGGTTTTCGCATGGACATAAGTTTTCAACTTATTTGAGTAAATACCAAAACGCAGGATTGCTTGATCTTATGGTAAGAGTATGTTTAGGTTTATAAGAAACTGCCAAACTGTCTTCAAACATGGCTGTACCATTGTGCATTCTCACCAGCAGTGGATGAGAGTTCCTGTTCCTCCAAGTCCTTGCCAACATTTGCTGTTATCAGTGTTTTGGATTTTTGCCATTCTAATAGGTATATAGTGGAATCTCTGTTTTGTTTTAATTTGCAATTTTCTCATGACGTGATATTGAGAAGCTTTTCATAAGCCTATTTGCCGTTTATCTTCCTTGGTGAGGTGTCTATTCGGGTTTTTTGGTTCACTTATTAATCAGGTTATTTGTTTTCTTGTTGTTTAAGTGTTCTTTTTATATTTGGATAACAGCCCTTTATTATTTGTGTCTTTTGCAAATATTATGTTTCAGCATGTGGCTTATCTTCTCACTTTGTTGACGGTGTCTTTCCTGAGCAGAAGTTTTTAATTTTAATGAAGTCTTGCTTATCAGTTATTTCATAGACCTCAACTTTGGTGTTGTGTCTGTTAAGTCGTTGCCATGTCCAAGGTTATCTAGATTTTCTTCTACAAGTTTTATAGTTTTGTGTTTTACATTTAGGTCTAGTGCCCATTTTGAGTTAATTTTTATAAAGTGTCAGTTCTTTGTCTAGACTAATTTTTTTTTGCATGTGCCGTGCAGTTGTTTCAGTACCATTTGTTGACAAGACTATCTTTGCTCTATTGTATTGCCTTTGCTCCTTTGTCAAAGATCAGTTGAGCATGTATATGGGAGGGGGTCTATTTCTGGGCTGTCTATTCTGTTTCATTGATCTCTTTGTCTATTGTCTTTGCCAATACCACACTGTCTTGATTACTGGAGCTTTATAGTGTGTATTAAAGTCAGATGATGCCAGTCCTCTGACTGCTCTGGTTTCGATTTTTAAAAAGGAGTGCTGATACTATGTATTGGATTCTCTAACTTTGTTCTGGTTTTGTTTGTAAAAAAAAAAAGAGTAATGATCATAAGTATGGAGAAGGTATGGACAGACACAAACACATATACATTGCTGGTGAGACTACAAAGTGTCAAAACAGTTTCTAAGAGCAATTTGGTAAACATCTAGTAAAGTTCCTATCTTCTAAACCAGATTCCAAAGTGTTTATAGGTACAAAACTTGGCACACATGACGTGATGTTTATTGTAGCCCTATTACAGCAAAACAATTGTAAATAAAACCAGTGCCTCTAACAGGGGATAAATAAGGTATGAAAGAGTTATCAATCACAAAAATGAATTTTACCTAAATTTATTAATGTAGATAAATATTAAAAACAAAAGTGTATAAAAAAGATAGGATTATTACATAATAAACATTAATACAAAATTTAAAGAATCATAAACAATACTACCCTAATGAAGATACATAGTTAGTTAGTTTAGTTTTCTACTAAAATGTCTTTTAAAACATTGACAGCATGTCTCCCCTACTGTATCTTGTCGTGGTGAGGCTGGGTGTCTATGTGTCTCTGAGGAATATTGGTCTCCACATATCCTCCCTCTCTCGACTTCATATTTCTTTTATGCTTCTTCATCTTTGCCTCCTTCTTTAAAGTGTACTCTTCTCCTATAACAAATCCTATGCATTTGAAGAAAAAGATCAAATTCAGTCTCCTCCATGAAACCTCTGTTCATCTAAACTCATCTCTAATGTAACTGCTAAAATCTTAAAATCCATATTTTAGTACTTAGAATACATCCTATATCACAGTGTTTGTTTCCTGACTGTTTCATAAGATGTTTAAAGAAGAGACTTAGGAATGTTTATGCAGTCAGTGAGCATTTTCTCTGAGAATATATAAATATGTAAAGACAACCTACGAGTAGCATCAAATTCACCAAGTGGTGACTACTGCTACTCAATCTGGAGTTTCTAGTGAGTGTGAAGTTCTAAGAACTAAACACTTTATGTCTCCAGTAAAATGTTGTTCTCTGCCTCTGTTTGAATTTTGTGTTATATGCCAAAGGAAAGATGACATGAGAAGTCAACTTTTGACTCCCAGTAGTGTTCAGAGTTTTGGAATCTGGAAAAGGAATTTTAGGTAGAAGTTATATATAAAAAGAAGTAGTTAAGGGCAAGAGAGATAACACATAAGAGGAGGTTAGATACTATTCTAATTTTCACAGAAGTTGAAAATGCATTTCAAAAACAATAAAATGGTAAACTTTGTGCATTAGGGCTAACTGTGTAAATTAAGAATAGAAATTAGTCAATGCTACCAGAGGGAATAAGAACACAAAGAAAATATTCTCCCAAGATATTTAATTTATTTGTTGATAGGAAATACTTCCGTTATGAAGTTTTATTTGATGAATCCTCAGAGCACAAAAATATTGCCTATGTCTAAATTTTATTTTCACTTATGGTATTTATTAAAAATGGCACCTGAAATAACTATCTATTGTTTACATTTATCTCCTTTAATAGAATGAAAACTTTTATCTTAGTATCTTGTAAAATGTTTAAACATCTTGCACAAAATAGGTGTACAAATAAGAAGTATTGAATAAGTAAAGAAATCAAAATAAAAGAATGAATGAATAAAATGCTTAGTAGCCTATTATGTTGAGAAAATCACATAGATACAGGGACTGTAAATTTAGTAAACAACTTGACTATATTTTTCAAAATATTCTCTTAAAAAGATAGACTTTACTTTAAAAAAAAATAGACTCAATATTTACTTTCATCTAGGAATCTTGTTAAAATACAAATGTTAATTCAGGAAGTTTGAGTGGGGCCTGAGATTCTACCTTTCTAATAAGTAATCCATTTCATCTTACAACAAGATTTAAGAAACATATTTTCATGTTGGTTGTCTCTGCTATCATGATCCTCCCAACCCCTTTTATGATTCTGACCCCTTGGAACTTAGTAGATCAAGCAATTCAGTGATTAAAACTCACACTTAAATGTCAGGCAGACTTAGGTTGGTGTCTCAGCTCTAAATATGGTGGAAAAGTTACTTCTTTAAGTTACTATATCTGAAATATACATACAATGAAAATGTCCACCTTTATAATATGTGTGAGGAATAAATAAGAAAAAAACCTGTATGGAAAATATTTAGACTCATGACTTGCTTATAATGATTAAAATAACATTAAAATTATAGTTATTAACTTAATAGTAGTAGGAATCATAGTGATGGTAGAGATGGGAGCAGTGGTAGTGGTATTCATCAGTATAATGTAGGAAATACAAAATAAGCATATTTTGCCAAATCTTGGGACACTTTATTGACCTCATGATGCCTGCAAGTATCTTTTTTTTTTCTTAAACATCTTTATTGAAGTATAATTGCCTCACAATGGTGTGTTAGCTTCTGCCCTATAACAAAGTGAATCAGCTACACATATACAATATGTTCCCATATCTCTTCCCTCTTGCATCTCCCTCCCTCCCAACCTCCCCATCCCACCCCTCTATGTGGTCACAAAGCACCGAGCTGATCTCCCTGTGCTATGCGGCTGCTTCCCACTAGCTATCTATTTTACATTTGGTAGTGTATATATGTCCATGACACTCTCTCACCCTGTCACATCTCACCCCACCCCCTCCCCATATCCTCAAGTCCATTCTCTAGTAAGTCTGTGTCTTTATTCCCGTCTTGCCACTAGGTTCTTCATGGCCCTTTTTTTTTTTTCCCTTAGATTCCATATATATGTGTTAGCATACTGTATTTGTTTTTCTCTTTCTGACTTACTTCACTCTGTATGACAGACTCTAACTCCATCCACCTCATTACAAATACCTCCATTTCATTTCTTTTTATGGCTGAGTAATATTCCATTGTATATATGTGCCACATCTTCTTTATCCATTCATCTGTCAATGGACATTTAGGTTGCTTCCATGTCCTGGCTATTGTAAATAGAGCTGCAATGAACATTTTGGTACATGACTCTTTTTGAGGTATGATTTTCTCAGGGTATATGCCCAGTAGTGGGATTGCTGGGTCGTATGGTAGTTCTATTTGTAGTTTTTTAAGGAACCTCCATACTGTTCTCCATAGTGGCTGTATCAATTTACATTCCCACCAACAGTGCAAGAGTGTTCCCTTTCCTCCACACCCTCTCCAGCATTTATTGTTTGTAGATTTTTTGATGATGGCCATTCTGACTGGTGTGAGATGATATCTCATTGTAGTTTTGATTTGCATTTCTCTAATGATTAATGATGTTGAGCATTCTTTCATGTGTCTGTTGGCAATCTGTATATCTTCTTTGGAGAAATGTCTATTTAGGTCTTCTGCCCATTTTTGGATTGGGTTGTTCGTTTTTTTGTTATTGAGCCCTGCAAGTATCTTTTAACTTTCTATCCAATGTCTCAGTCCAGCTCAGATAAAGTGTTTTATAACATTCTATACAAGGTTGGCAGCTCTCCCATACTCACAAATACATTTCAAAATTCAACATTGATTTCCTCTCCCGCCATCACCGAAACAATTATGACTACTTAATAAAAAGCTAATGGAGGCATTTGCACTTTTACGGCAGTTTCCCTTAAGAAAAGCTTCCAGAAACCAACTCTGGAGATTTGTAAAATTTAAAAATATGTTGGAAGTTGTTTCCTTCAGAATTCTTTAGTTAGATTTGAAACAAAAAAGAGAAAAATGACAACTTAAAAGTTTCTCAACTCCTCAAGCTGGCTCCTAATCACTCACCCTCCAACCCTCCTTCAAGTCTTTATAAATGGAAGAAAATCATGGCAGATAAAATATATCACCATTTCTTACTGCCAAATATCAAGTTTATGGAGATATTTGCGTTGGGCATATGTGACTCAAAGATCAATCTGTGATAACCAAAACAAACCTTTAGATTCAAAAAGAAAAATATAAGTGTTTTTAAAACAACCCAAATATATGGGCACTTGTGTGCTTGTTTCACCAAGTCTATCAATAGGCTGACTGTTACAGTGGGAGGAAAAATGCCTCATTATTAATGGCCAGGGCATTTGGTTGGGGATGAACCTTAAAACACCACTGGAAGGCTCTTAGGAGGCCAAGTAACATTTCTAATTCCTGTTAAATAATTGACATCATTTTGCCAAACCATAACCAAATCTGCGACGATGGAGGAAATATTTTTTCTTGGCTGAACATTAAAATCCATAAAAATAGAGTGAAATTAGAAGGAGACATATCATGAAGATCTTCAACCACTCCTGTAATTGATGGACATAGCTCTTTAGTTGGTAACATTTTCTCTCTTGGTCCCTTTTTTGCTTGATAGAGAATAAACTGCAGAAACCCAATAAGGAAAGAGTAGGAAACATGAAAGGTAATATACTTCTAAATTACACAGGATGTACTCTATATTCTTCTGAGATATGAAGACAAATGTCATTAACAGGCTCTTACAGATTCTTAACCTTTAACTTGGCTTTCTAATGTCACACCTTCCAGATAGCTAGCTTTCCAAATTTCTGAACTTTATGTTTAGCAGAGGGCTTGTTTAGTAACAGAGAGCTAACAGAAAATCTCAGAAAAGCTCCTTGCCACCAGGCCTCTTGTTACCTACAAAAAACAAACAAACAAAAAAAACAAAGTAAAGCCTCACAAATACTTGCTTGGCCTTTTTTGACAGAGAAAACTAAGGTTGATAATGTAAGCTTGAAAACATGTGAAGGGTAAAGTATAAAGTCCAGAAAATTCCTCAGGATGTTTAACTAGAGTTCAGGATTTAAGTGTATGGCTTTAGCAGTCCTTATAAAAAAAAGGCAGAATGGTTTAGCAGACCAAAGTATGTGAATTGGAATCAGATGCCCGTGAAAGCCAACCTTGAACCTGCCACCTTGAAAAATCCTTTTAATCATCTTGTCCTTAGAGAATTGTCTCTTACCAGGTAGGGTGCACCACCTTACACAGATGCCAGGATGAAAATTTATAACATATTAAGCAGAAGTCACAGTGTCATTAAATAGATCCTGACTCTATGACACCATATCCTGGGCTGAGATGGAAAAATGAGAGCAATTAGACTCAACATTTTTTTTTAGTATCTAATACAATCACTCCAACACATAAGTAGAATCAACCATCTACACCTTTGTACACAAAGCAAAAGCACATATTGCCATTTAGTCATCTTGCCAAAAATTGAAAATAAATGCCTTTGCAAATGTCAATGTTCTCATTCAAAATGTTCTTTTCTAAAATTGGAATCAGTTTTCAGTGCTTTTGTTTTTCCACATTTGTAGCGTTATTTTGTAAATGGATAGCTCCAAGCAATTTATAAAGAGGTTACATTAATTTTGCTACAACAAATTTAAATGTTGTATATTATTTGGCTTTATATCATGCAACACATGTCATAGGTGTATCATCATATGCCATTTTTGAGATGTTGAAAGAAGGAAGTAAAGTTTATCTTAGTTGTTTATTCATTTAATCTATTTATCCAACAAATAGTAATTATTTAAAACCTTTTATTTCCAGGATCTATGATAAATGCTAGGTATACAAGTTAAAAAAAATACACAGAGACTATATTCTTATGAAACTTAGATTTTAGTGGGAAAGAAAAAAAATAAATTATAAATAAATAATAGATTTACTTAATTGTATGTGAAATATGTATTCATTAAATTATAAATAAATACATATATAAAAAAGAACAATAAAAGCACAAAAGTAACTTGAAAAACCACCTCTTTTAAATAAGCATGATTTTGTAAATTTAAATAAGAGAATTGAGGTGTGAGTCCGAGGAAGTGGAATTTAAGTTGCAATCTGCACTTTGGTGAAAAATTAGGCAGGTCAAGGACATTCCAGAGAATTCATAGCATGTGTGAATGGCTGGAGTAGGAAGTCATTTGGTAAATTCAAGGAACTGGAAGAAGGACCACGTTATTGGCACAGTAAGTCAGGGAGAGAATGTCTGGAGATGAAGTTGGGGAATTATTCAAGCCTAGTTCCTACAGAGTCATAGTTAGTTCCTTGAAAGAAGTCAGTTGATTGATATTAAATTTTGTTTGATGACATGATTAAATGTCCAGCTCTAAAATATCATTTTAAAATTTATAAATAATGACATATTTGAGGCAAGAATAAAGCAGGGAGACCAGACGGGAGTCTCTTACAGTAGTCCAGACAAAAATGACAGTGACTTGAGTTAGAGTGATACCAACAAAAATGAAAACAACTATACCAAGTCAAGAAACTCTGGGGCCATAAAATTGTCACAGGTATGTCATGGATTAGATGTAGAGAATGTGAAAGGAATGAGAGAGAATAGACTATGAAAGAAGTGACAAGAATGATTCTGATTCAAAAATATCTCTTTTGAGTATTTGCATGATAGAGGTGCCATTTATTTAGATACGAAAAAGCAAAGCAAAAAAAAAAAAAAAAAAGAGAAGGTAAATCTGATAGAAAAGAGGAAAAGTTTGGTAAATTTTTGAACATAATTTTTTTATCATTGAGAAGCATTCTAGTGAAATATCAAATGGGTAGGCAGGTACATAAATTTGCATGTTATTAGCAGGTTTATGGCTGGAGATGAAAACGTGGGGTTATTTAAATCCATTAGTCATTAAGGACTGATGAAGAAGCAGTTTTCTTGCAGCAATTTGAGTAGAAACCAGATTAGAGTCCATTTTACAGTGAAAGGAAAATAAATAAGTGAAAGTCATTCTAAACTGCTTTTTTAAGAAACTTACATGAGGAAAGCAAAAAGGGTTTGTGTTAGGAGATGTCAGCTTTGTCAAAGGGGAATTTTTGCTGGTTTTTGCTTTTATTATTTTTTTAATAACGGAGGATACCAGAGTATATTTGAATGCTGGAATAATTCAATTGGAAAGGAAAATTGAAATCACAGGAGAAAAGTAAATATTGAAAGAAATATGTTTAAAAAGAGGGATCAAGATCTTGAGCAATTGTGGAAGGACTCGTCTGTTGTGCAGGCAGGTAGGGGGCACATAGTGTATGGGAGGGAAGGAATGGTGACCTTCCCCATTTCAGAGTATAGCTATGACAAATCTTCTGTTGCAGTTTTACACTAATTTGTTGATATCATGTCCTTTAAATTTTGAGACTAGGAGTCAGTACTGAGCCTGTGTTTAAGTAGGTATTTGCACACATACAAACAAGGCACAAAGTATGAAGTGGCCACTGAAGCCACATAATCTGAAGCATTCTACTTCCTCCCTTAAGAATCTGTATAATAACAAATCTGCACAAAACCTGCTATAGATAATAGGGGAAAATGAAAATGTGTAGCAAGAAAGGGAAGGAACATACACTTTCTAATTAGTGTGCATAGTCTCTGTGCCTTCTTTCTGGAAGACTATGCTTCAAGAAAAACAATCTCAATTCTTTCACTGCTTTCTCCTAGGCTTTATGCTTCTAATTTCTTATTTTTGAAAAATAGATTGGTCTAAACAGAACTTAGTACAAATGAATGATCAAAGTAAAGGATATGGGAATTTGGAGTTAAAATCATGTCCAATTCATCTCGTTCTTAGTATGATTTTTGACAAAATAAATGTACATGGAGGTTGCA
The DNA here is from genome assembly GCF_009873245.2 of Balaenoptera musculus. Lineage (NCBI taxonomy): Eukaryota > Metazoa > Chordata > Mammalia > Artiodactyla > Balaenopteridae > Balaenoptera > Balaenoptera musculus. Next base: position 63,527,234 of record NC_045796.1, on the reverse strand, counting down.
AATGAGCCAGTTTCAACAAGGGACACTAGAATAATGAGGATGCATAATTTCACTAGTATGTGCTATAGAGTCTACAAAGTAGAATATATTTTGTATAAAGTCTAGAGCAAGAATATTTTGTGGAGTAGGTCTCAAAATTTAGGACAGATAAGAATCATATGAAGAACTTTCAAAAGCATAGATTTGGGGCCATCCCCAGAGATTTGGAATCAATAAGTGTGAGGTTGGGTCCAGGGAATCTGCATTTAATCAAGTTTTCCAAGCAATTAGCTTGCAAAGTGACCATATTATCACAATTTTAAAAACAGCGTCTTAAAGAGCATGGTCAGAACTGCTCTTTTACACAAAATCCAACATCTAGCAGTTAAACTAAGTGGAAAATACAGGATGGAGAAGTGATCATACTTGGATGAATTTATAAATTATTTTGACCTAAGATAAGTGATAACTCTTTAGAGTAGAGAAGGTGGGGAAAAATAGTTTTTAGAATCTTGTAGATCTAGAATTTTATTCATTAGGGTAGACATTTGCAAATATCACCCAGACAATAATTTATAAAACCAAACTTGAATGTTCATGTCATAAAATTTTTCACATTTTTCATTATAATCTCAAATTAATATGGCCAATAAATTTCAAATTTCATCTTAAAATTAAATTTTAAAAGTATATTCTATAATTGTTTACAATTAAAAGTACATCAGTGGCGAAAAACAAAGTTAACAATAATTACAGTCAGGTAGCGAAGACTGTCATATCGAAATAATCACTTGAATATTTAACATACTGAAAAAAAAGGGAAGACTACCAAATAATATTATTAGTCCTAACAGCTAAACATTTTCATACCCCCAATACTACCTGACCAAGCTGATTACAAATGCCTAAACAAAGCTATTCAAAGAAACAAGACATCCTCACCTTGGTTGCAGAAAGAAAAATAAATCAGAAAAAAAATCTATATATCCCTCCAACAATACCAATGTCTAAATTAAGCTTACTATATAGCAAATACTAAAATTGGGTAGAGAGATTCCTCCCACTTTATTCTTTTTCAAATTGTTTTAGTTTCCTTGTTTCCACACCCCTGGATATATATATATCAGAAAAAGCTTATCTGTGTCTACTAAAATCCATAATCCAATCTTGACAGAAATTGCAGTAAATCAATATCAGTTTGGGGAGAATTGAAGTCTTTACCTTGTTGAGTCTTTCAATCCATGAACTTGGTACATCTCTCATATTTTTCAGGTATCAGGACTCATTGTACTCACAGCAAAGCACAGCACATTATCAACTGGGTAAAACTGAACATGGTGTATTTCATCAAATTGAAATCATTGTAACATTAGATAGAATTGTATTTTGTTCAATCTTACTTTACAAAATGATTATTTTATCTTCTGCTCAAAACCAGATGGAATAGTAGACAAATGAGTTGGCCTATACTATGTTCATGTGTGAAATATTTTAAATACTATAGAGTTTATCCTGAGAAAGATAAGAGTTTCTGTTTATTGTCATCTCCGGATTAGGACAAACTAAAGAAATTGCCTTGTCTTTCGAGGGGCCCAGAGAGGCAGTGGGTGAAGGAAAGTGAGGTAGCACACAGCTCAAGATTTGGACCATTTCATTCATGAAACTGCAGAGCTTCTTATTTGCCTTCGGCATTATTTGTTCCCTTTTCTCCCCAGCTACAAAGTATGTGTCTTGAGGGTGTGGACAGGGCAAAGTGAGAGAGAAACAGTGACCCAGAGTGATTCAAACCAGCTTGCAAACCTCTGCTCATTAGTTTTCCAGAATGGGCCAGGGTTCTGAAAGTGAATTTTCACATCCTGTTCCTCATTTTACCTTCAGACTGGATAGAGAAGCTTCTCAATTTGGCTATGCATTAGATTCATCGGTGATATAATTTACAAACAGATTTGCCCACATCCATCCCCCACTTCCCTAGAACAACAGAATGAAAAGCTTTTGACCACATGTACACTTTTTAAAACTCTGCAGGTTATTCTGAGGCAAAGCCTAGGTGAAGAACACTGATGTGGAGACCTAGGTAGGAATGCCAATTATTAAAACCAACAGATGCAGAGGGCTTACGGAAAAGCCATTGTTACTTCCTACTGATCTCTGCCTTTTCTATTAGCTTAAGTTAGACTTTCATGGGAATTCATGTTTGTTACTGAATGTTGAATTTATCTGGCCATGGGTGGAAACCAGTGGTCTCATGGCCTTGTGATTTAGAAAGTAGCAGGAGAGGTAAACATAGCTAAGAAGCGATAAAGGGGAATTTTGTTTTGGCAGAAAACTGTAAACCTTTCTGTGAGGTTAAGCTGTACACCACATATAGCCAATTAGTGAGAACAACATCGATAGGGTAGCCTTGCAAAAATGGTCATGAGCCTCCCACACTAAACCAAACAACAAAATTCTGAAAATTTATAGGCAAATTATGTAGAGTTAAGGTGCAGTCAAATGCAGTCAATTAATGCTATCATTGTAAATCAAGATTACAGCTTGCCATGTAAATAACAGTTGATAATAAACATAAATAACAGCACAAGTGATTCAATTTACCAAATCACATAGGCTGCAGTGCATGGTCAGTCTACTGAACTGTTGAAGAGAAAATGAGCCAATTTAGTACTGGCAGAAAGATTGCTGGAATGCTAATTCAGTATTAAACAGACATCAAAATAGCTGATGGAACTGAAAGCAAGCTACAGGCAAAGCGATTAAAGACAGGTAGCAAACAAACACAAAAGATTTGAGAAAACAAGTTTTGGAAGTGAAATTAATAGCCAAGGGAACTCCATTGTCCACTAAAAATGTAGCTCCTCAGATAGTGTTTCTGAGACAGAATGAGGAGAGAGAGTAGGTTATGCAAGCAGTGATGGGTCGGACTGCCTAGTTTCAAAGGCTGCCATCAAAACTGATGAGGCAAGTCACTTAACCACTCATATGTAAACATGGAAGGACATAAATTGTATCTAACTCACACAGTTGTAACAGCAATACAAGTTAGTGAAAGTAGCATGATATGCAGCACATAGTAAAAACTCAACAGACATCAACTATTTAAAAAGAAGTTAAACTCTCATGTCTTAGCTGCTATAGTTAAAACTGATAATTCATCATGTTATTCAAGATGTGCTTTTTGTCCACAATTTTGCTTTAGGGAAGAAATCTATTTGCAGTTGTTTTTTTTTTAAAAAAAAAAGGCACTCTGAAAGTAGTGGAGCAGTGGCGTTTACCTTCTGTATTACTAAGAGTCCAGGAATTTACGTTCTCCACTGGAACTAAAACACAGAGTACACAGACCAGACCGTGGAGTAGTTTTAGTTCCCTAGGACTGTTGTAGCCAAGTGCCACAAACTAGGTGGCTGAAAAAACCAGAAATGTATTGTCTCACAGTTCATGAGGATAAAAGTCTGAAATCGAGGCGCTGATAGGGCCATGCTCCCTCTGAAATTCTGGGTAGAACCCTTCCTTGCTTCCTCCCCCTTACCCTGCAGCTCCGGCCACATCACACTGGCCTCCTTGGTGCTCCACAAACAAGCTGAGCTGATCCTCCTCCAGGGACACGAGCACTCTGCTTTCTTTGCCAGAAGCGTTCCTCCCTTATATTGCTTGCTGTTTACTCTGCATTTCTGTCAGATCTCTCCACAAATATCATTTTCTGGGAGACAGCTTCTCTTGAGCAGCCTGTATGAAAGATTCTGATAAACCTTCCATCTGGCCTGCTTTGCTGTTCTACGTATCATTAATACATTAAAAGTTCAACTATCTGTTAATGTTCTCTTTAGTCCAGTAGAAAATAAATATCACTGTAGGTTGTGTTTTTGTCACAGCTTTCTGTACATAACACCAAGAACAGAATTTGCACAAATTAGGCACTCAAATATCTGTCGGATGAATAAAAAAATTAAATATGATAATCCTTGCGACATACTTGGAAAGGTATCTCATGTATTGTTAGTACTCAATATATGTAAATTATTGTTTTACTATTATTATTGGTAGATACTGCTCCTTGAGAAAATTGATAATAATCATTATCGTTATTGACTTAATGAGGATTTACTGTGTTTCAGAAAATGTACTGTGTGCTTTCTGTATGTTAGCTCACTGAATCAACACTTCTATGAGGCAGGTATTGTTATTAGTAATATAACCATTTTACAAATGGGAAAAGAGAGGCATTCAGAAGTAAAATAACTTATTCAAGCCCAATTATTTTATAGAGTCTGAATTCTAACCCAAGACATCTGGTTTCAGATCCCATCTTCTTCAACAACTATACTATATGATAGTCTTGGTACTTCTATTTTTTAAATTTTTATTGGAGTATAGTTGATTTACAATGTTGTGTTAGTTTCAGGTGTACAGCAAAGCGAATCAGCTATACATATACATATATCCACTCTTTTTTTTTTTTTTTTTTAATATTTATGGCTGTGTTGGGTCTTTGTTTCTGTGCGAGGGTTTTCTCTAGTTGTGGCAAGTGGGGGCCACTCTTCATCGCGGTGTGCGGGCCTCTCATTATCGCGGCCTCTCTTGTTGCGGAGCACAGGCTCCAGATGCGCAGGCTCAGTAGTTGTGGCTCACGGGCCCAGTTGCTCCGCGGCATGTGGGATCCTCCCAGACCAGGGCTTGAACCCGTGTCCCCTGCATTGGCAGGCAGATTCTCAACCACTGCGTCACCAGGGAAGCCCTATCCACTCTTTTTTAGATTCTTTTCCCATATAGGCCATTACAGAATATTGAGTAGAGTTCCCTGTGCTATACAGTAGGTCCTTGTTAGTTATCTATTTTATATATAGTAGTGTGTGTATGTCAATCCCAATCTCCCAATTTATCCATCCTCTCCCTTACCCCTGGTAACCATAAGTTTGTTTTCTACATCTGTAACTCTATTTCTGTTTTGTAGATAAGTTCATTTGTACCCTTTTTTAGATTCCACATATAAGCGATGTCATATGATATTCGTCTTTCGCTATCTGACTTACTTCACTCAGTATGGCAATCTCTAGGTCCATCCATGTTGCTGCAAATGGCATTATTTCATTCTTCTTTATGGTTGAGTAATATTCCATTGTATATATATATAACATCTTCTTTATCCATTCCTTTGTTGATGGACATTGTCTTGGTACTTCTTACCTAGGCAGATTACAGTAAGAATTTTGGAAAATAGTTCAAGGAAAACCAAGGGTAATTAATAAAACCTCAATATAAAATAATATATATTAGTGTATAGGTTAAACTGCTGTAACTAAGAATGCCCGTAACTCAATGATGCCATAAGATAGGACTTTCTCCTGTGACACTTTGGCCAGGTGAGTTTCAGGGGGCAGATCTGTTCTCCGTGCCCATTCAGAACACAGGCTTGGTCCACCTAAATGCTCTGCCCTTTCCTAGGATGTTATCTTTATCTGCATCTTTATGTCCAAGGTGGGTCACAGCCACGCCTCAGTTATAGCCCATAGGAAGAGACACATCCAGATCACTCACCATCTACGAGCCCATGTGCAACATTCTCACGATGGAAAAAGGAGAGAAAGAGTTTTCAGGAACAACAAATCTAATGCCAAAAGGATCAAAAAATGCTAATGGAAATAGAGTTCAACTAATTATTATGCAAGACATATGCTTTGAGAAAACTTTTAAAATAAGTGTAGAGTTCAGGTCAATTAAGGAGTCCTTTAGCAGTGTGGAAAACCTTTCACCACACCATGCTAAAAACTGGAAGGAAAGATGTATTCAAATTACTATTACTAGCACAGAGATCTTCAGTCCAAGATTGTTGATCAAGGAGTGCTCAGGGTTCTTACAGGTACAGGAAGAAAATCAACAGTTTACTAGGTATTATGCAGTGGTACATTTCAAGTTGGAGAGAATAAGAAACTTGCACTTAGAAGTCTGGAGTAGTTCTCTTCAGTTTAATCTCTGCTCAGACATGATAGTAAATGGTCTTGTTTTTGCTTCACTGTATGGTGGGCAACCTTATCTAATTATTCTTGTTCTATAGGAGAATACCATAGCATAGGTGATTAGGAAGGCCAGTGCCCTAAAGGTTGTCAGAAGCTGTTTTTGTTTTTCTTTTCCTTAGTCCCTAAACGCTTATGGTTGCCAAATAAAACAGAAGAGTCCCAGTTAACTTTGAATTTCAGAAATATGATGGATAATGTTTTTAGTATATGTATGTCCCAAATTTTTCATGGGTCAAACTTATACTAAAAAAATCACTCATTGCTTAATTGAAATTCAAAGTTAATTGGATGTCCTCTACTTATTTCCTAAATTTAATAACTCTTCCTCCCAACCCCCTTGTCAGTTTCACTTTAGGATTAAGGGACTGAGTTTAAGGCCCCTTCTACTCCCCAATCCCCTCCTGTGTAATTGGAATTTACACCAGGTTTGGGACTCACTTGTTAACCCATTCATTTAGCCCAGTTCTTCCTAGATCCTTTATCACTAGCTGGATGGTGTTTCCAATAGAGATACTTTGATTTTTGGACATGAATAATTTTCATATAGTTAGAAACGACTTCACTTTAGGCCTAGCTCTGGGGACCACTTAATATCATCCCCAGCCCCACACAACCACGTACAACTGGAAAACCAGGGTGACAAGACTGAGGTATGGTGGCATGGAGATCGATCTGTCTGTCTGTCTGTCTGTCTATCTATCTATCTATCTATCTATAATGTATATATACACACAAAACTATTATATATATATAATATATATATAATATATATAATATATAAATATAATATATATTATATAATATATATATAATATATATTATATATATATACACACACAAAATAGGTTACATTTCATTTTAGGCAATAGAGTACATTCATAGGAAGTTGGGGTAGATCTTTTTAAAATTTAATAAAATTTTAAATGCACAACAGTTTTGATTTCATTTGCAAATAGAACTGTTTTTAAAAGTAAAGAATATTACTATTTTTGGTGATAAATATCAGTCAAACCATTCGACTTTTTTATAATGGGTTTGATGAAAATAAATTTCATTTTAAGAAAAAATAAAATCTAAAAACTGAAGTCTTTTATGATATTTTATGCTTTTCAAAGGCATAGTGGTTCTAAGTGTTTCAACTCAGGCTCTCAAGCTAGGGTAACCATACGCCCCTAATACGGAAAGAGCAGCGTTCTGACACATACTTTGTATTTTCCACCAATCATTAAGGGCAGTCGAAAGATTTAACAGGATTAATGATTAATATTGTCACTAATCTGTACATAACCATCCAATGGTTGTCCTCTGAAGGCTGTTCTGGTTTCTGTGGTACCTTCTGTAGCTGGGAGAGAGCTGTGTCACTCAAGAGGAGTCTATTTCCTTGCGTGAGAGCAAATGGTCCTTAACTAGTGTTAGAAGACTCTGAATTCTGAAATTCCTCTATTCCCAAAGAAGCTCATTTGTTAAGGACATTCTGAAAGATTCATCATCCATGAAATTTAGAAGGAAAGCAGCCTATCCACTTAGTGTTCTTTGAATTGGGAACAAGTCATCCTCATCTACGACAGAGAATCCCAGCCAAATGTCACAGGACCCTTTGTGAGTGACAGAGGTCAGACAAGTTCTAATCCATGCCCCATGAGTAAGGTCAAAATAAAAATTTCTCAGAAACATTTGGAATTATGGAAAATCTTTCCTTCCTAAACAGCATTTCCCTTAAAACTTCTCAGGAGTGAGGTCCCCAACTGCGGAATATCTGTACAAACCACGTATGGGTTAAACACTGTATATGTGTTATGTAAAGCCAAAATCGTTATTCCCCTTTTACAGACCTTCTGAAATTTAACTGAAGGAATTGACTTATAAATTTTTATTAGTTAGAGCAGCTGATTTCACATCTACAGCTACTATTTAAAAGTTATATAAATTTTAAAAAGTCTTTGAAAATGAACAACAGCAATACTAATATATACAGTATTTATAAATATATAATACAACAGTATAATATGTAGCATTAATATAATACATAGCTTAATGTATACCAGGTCCTGTTCTAAGTTATTTACATGTTATAGGTAAACAGTGAACTGCTTTGGGATTTTAATGCAATTATTATTAGTTATATAATTAGAATAAGTATTTTTCAAAATTTTAAAAAGTACACTTAAATAACAGTATACGTTATTAAATCATCCCACTCAGAGATTTATGTATTTTGTACAATCATATTAAAATTGTGTGGTTGTGAAGTTAATTTTGCCATATTACTATCATTAATATACATTTAATATGTCCAATTCTAACTAAATAGTAAATATTTTCACTATTTAGTATTTCTTAGATATGTCTCTCACCATTCTTTTACCAGATATTCTGGTCTTTACCAGCTCACAGATGAACAATACAGATGAATTCTTTACTTTTTTGCTCCTTAAACTAGCCTCTATATATTCCCTATAATCTCATTTTCAATAAATTCTACAAAATAAAATCATCCTTCTACTCAGTATTATGACTATGTTAATAGTTTTCAGTATGATCAGTTTTGAACATTTTTATTGCAAATGCAGACTATTTTCCACATTGCCAAGTATGACATGTTATATGATTAAATTATTACTTGTTAACTCTTTTAAAATTATTTCTACATGTGCAGTAATTTATATGAATCATTTATCTATGAATTTAAAATAAAACAATTTCACTATTTCATTTGGCCAGGGGCGTACCCTTTCTATCCCCTCCGTTAATCTTCTATTTAAATACTAACTCACTGTATTTCTTCTGTTTTCAGTTCATATGTTCTAGATTGAGTTTCGGTCTGATATCCGTTAAAAGAATGTTTATGAAAAGTAAGATCCCTAAAGAGGATAACTTTAGAGAACTTGTCTACTGTTCCGGTAGATTCTGCATACTTTAAATACAATATTACTTTAAAAGCTGCAAAATAACATATGAGAATCCAATGACCATTTGAAAGAAAGGAAGCCACTTCTAGAAATTAATCTAAGGAAAAATTAACATAATATTACCCTTAGACTAAAGCAGGTTCATAATCAAAAGTATAGAAAATAAGATTTCAATCTGCAAGAATAAAACGTTAAAGAATATGTCTATTGATTATGGAAAAATGGATTTCAGTGACCTAAAAGGCAAACAGAATATATAAAGTGTTGACAACATTTTAATTTTCTTTGGAAATAAGTTAAAATACCTGATATGTTAGTAAAATAAAAATTCATGTCACAATTTGCATTTTGAGAATCATGGACAAAACAGTTTTTCAATTCATTCTAGTAGCTTCTCCTAGAGTTACAATTATAGATTTGTTATCAGTCTACTCTCTAGTGGAATGCTGAGATTTTAATCCTGATTGGTCTTGTAGGTACAGTTTCTGGATGCTAAAAGACAAAAATAGATAATATTAGTTAAACTTCTATCCAGATTCATGAAATCCCAGAATAGCTTCTCAATTAGATTTATAAAAGAATCAAGATCTTTAGGAAAGTGGCTTTTGTAGAAAATCATTACTGAATACACCACCAGCTATAATAGGCAGAACATGGTAATATAAGTCAATGAGACAATAAACAAAACAAATTTTCATCAAAGGCAGGAAAATTGATAACCTTGGTAGCATTTGGATCCCCAACACTGATCATTTTCTACCAGACATGAAATTTGCCCCAGAAATGTCATGGCTAATTCTCTCAATTTATCATCATAAACAGTAATTCCTGAGTGGAATTAACAGTGCTGAATTATAGATTGACAATAGATTTAATAAAAGTGTTTAATTTTACCACAAATCAGGAAACATCATTCATGCACACATGGAATGGAATTTACAATATAAAAAAGTCATCATAATGAATAACTGAAATGGAATTTACCATGTGACTCATTGATCCTGAGAATAAAACCTTTCAAATCTGGTAATGTTAAAAATGCTAATATTACATTTCAGTTCTACAGACATTCTCTAATAATGTCCTTAAGCATCATGTCAATAAAAAGGTAATTTTAGAAATGGAAAAATTGAAACAAAGATATTAGATCATCATGTTAAACTTAAGCTACTTAAAAACTCAAAAAACATTCATATTTCTATATTTTCAACACAACAGCTAACATAATTTTCTTCCAATAGTTTATATTTTTCCTTAAAATTTAAATGCTTAGGATATGTAAGGGAAGAAAATATGAACTTTATCAATGGAAAATATAGCTTATTTTTTCTTCTCGAATAATAACTCAATTTTCTGGAAATTTAGTTGGCCATGATCCAAAAAAACCGATTTCACTGCTAAGATATTAGTTTCCAGCATTATCAAGCATATGTCCTAATTTGTCTCTAAAATCAGTGAGGTGTCCTGCCAAGTACTGCTGATCATAAAACTTAAAATTATATTGATCTCTTCTCAAATGGGGGGGGGGGGCGGTTAAAACATCTTTTTAATAAAAAAACAAATGGGTGCATTGAGGTCATAAAATTCTGTGCACACAATAATCTAAATCCTATTAACCTCCATGCTATCATGGTTAAGAACAGTTTTCAAACATTACATAATGAAATGATTACACTAAGGCAAATTTCTAAGTGGAGGAAGAGATGTTTTAAACACTGGGAGTTTACCAGAGCTGTAAGAAGGGAAGTGTTGAGTGGGTCAGTAGACATATTTACTGTTATAAAAATCTACATAAATGAGCCTAGACAGAGAAAGCATCTGTGAATTTGTTAAATTTGAAAACTCTGAGGAGAATAATAAATATAGAGCAGGCATCATGAAAAAAAAAAAAAAAGTCAGTGAAGTTTGGCAGTCTACTGTGCTAAAAGTAGTTGTATGTACAAAAATGGAACCTTATACAGCTGGCTTAAGTATAAAGAACCAAAACCTAGAGCCAAAAACTCTAGTGCATTAAGAGCCCTTATAGAATATTCAATAAAAATGTGTTTCTATTAATATTAAGGAATGTATTTTGGGCATATAGTTAAGAAAAAGAAAATAAAGGGTTTCAGAAAAATATGTTAGAGTAGACAAAATGATTGATGTGAAACTTGTATCAGTTTAATTTTAACCATACACTGGACCATATCTATTTGATCACTCTCCAATACCTACTTATCTAGTTATCTTTTAGAAGGTGTATTAGCATTAGTTTAAAAGCAGATGCCACAGATAACAGAAATAACGATTTTCCTGTTCATCATAGAAGACATCTCAGGACCATTATAGAGGCAGTTGTGTTTCTAATATTTGTTTTAAACCCATACATTTATTAACATGTTTATTATTTTAAAATCATTTATTATTTAACGTATATTGAAAGAAGGTTACAAACAGCATTGCAATGAGTTACAGTGTTTTACATCCCATCAGGTAGACAAGTCACTGTTGAATTATAAACATTTCAAAAGAGAACTATACTCCTTGCATCTGTAACTGTCAGAGACTCACTTTCCACCACATTGGTAGAAGTTGAAGTAGACTTAATCAGGGATGGTTTATTTCCTACTTAGACACTATTATGAAGACAAGATGTTCATTAGGATCCACTTGGACTAAGAAATTCTCTTACCTGATTTCTGTTCCACAGTGAATTTGAAACTAAATTCAGTCATGCACTCACCCACTCATTGACTAATTGAAAAATATTTATTGTCTACTGTAGTACAAGCTTTTGCCAGGTGCCAGGGATACAGTGGTTACTAGACAACATAGGGCCCTGTAATCATCTGAGAATAACTAAAAAAGAAATTATTTTTTATTATTTAAAATGACGAAATTTAATAAATCACTAAATTACAGACACACAATGAATCATAGATGTCTTCAAGAAAGGAATAAATTATTTATTGTAGTTTTAGAATTATTCCTCCTCTCTTGAGGGTTCATAATAATTTACAAGCCTAGAAGGTTACAACCCTGTTTGTTCCATTTATTACCTGTTCTCTTGCTCTTGGTCTTCCATCTTCTGACGTTGGTTAGCCCTTTGCTGATACCATGACCTGCGTTGATCATTGTCTCTGAGGGCCTCCGTCCTCATTTCAAGAGGGACTGCCAACTCCCTCAGTAAGTGTCCCAGCTCTACGTTGTCATTTCTAGAGTTTGCAACCCTTGTCTCATAGAGCCTTATAATTTCTGTGTTTCCTCTTATTCTCTCCCACACTCTCTGTATACCTCCTGCACTGTGAGGGATGCACAGGGATGCTTCCATTGCTGCCTTTCTCCCATCCCAAGGTGCTCCCTTCCCTGTATCCTTTCATTACCCTTACCACATATAGTCTATCTGTTGTTATTTGTTCAGACTCGTTCTTTCTCTATTTGTCAATTTTTGACTTTCTGACTTCTAGCATGGAAAGAGAAGTTATTTAACCATCCCAGTACATTCCATTATTTCAAGGGAAAATATCACCATCCACACCCTGCTGAAAGAAAAAAAAAAAAAGTGCTCTAGGAAACTGTTAAACATTTTCTGAAAGTACTCTTCTTTTACTTTTAAAAAGATCCTTTAGCTGGACAACTGTATTGTGAATCTTACCACAAGCTGTAAATATAGTAACCCACTTAGCACAATGACGTTTTGACCCTTGCATAGTAGCTCACTTTTTTGTATGTGGCCCAAATATTATGTTAGTGCTCATACTAAGCTCTCTCATAAGACATAGTTGGAAACTTTGTCATCATTTCTTTAGAATTAACATTTCCAAAACCAAAGTTATCTGTAGAATTTCCAAAACACTCAAGGCTTCCTCTACCTCCTGACCTTTCTATTTCTAGCATCATCTACTCCAATAGGCTAAAAACTTTGAGACCCATCCCTTCAGCAATGCTCATCTGCCCCCAACTCTTAAAATCTTTGGGGTTTTTGGTTCTACCTACCCAACCATTCCTTCTTCTTTATTATAAATGCAGCTTCTCTAGTAGATTTGTTCATTAACTTTGAGAATATTTTACTCTGGCAGCGTGCTTTCCCATCTCCATTAATTTAATTTTTGTAGTCTAATTATGAAATATTTTGCTTTGATAGGTCATTCTGATTCCAAAAAGCCTGGAATATCTCCCTAATGCCTAGAGAATAAAGCCCATATTCCATTCTTACTCTTTCTTGCTTCTTGCTCATATACCCTAATCCTCAGAGTATATCCTCTTCCCTGAATATACTTTTCTTATCTGTGCCTTCTAATAAAGTATAACTCTGCCTATAGAATGTTTTCCCAATCTCCTCCATTGCCATGCCTCACCTCTAATCTTTATGTCTAAATATTGCCCATTGTTCAATTTACAATGAAAAAAGCGCTCTGTTTATGGTCCTACAAGCCAGATCCAAAGTCTTCCTCTATGTACATTATCATCAACTCTCCATGCCTGTCTTTCTCAGTTTCGTTTGTTTTGTTTTGCCTTGCTTTGCTTTGCTTTTTCCTCATGGTTTGAATCATGTGTATTGTAGAAAATATCTTTTTCTCCTGTAATTCACTTGGACCTTGAGAGCAATGCCTATGTTACCTATTTAATAGAAAATAAGTGTTGGAGTCAGAAAGCCCTAGCCTGTCCATGGTCAAGGAACTCTGAGCGATTTGGGGGAAGGTATAGCCTAGAGCCCTATAAGTCTAAGCACTCCCAACCTCAAGATGAGGATGTTGATTTAATTATCAGTAACAAAAAAATCAAACACAGTCAGTTGAGATGAGAATTGTACAATGTCTATCTGTCTTCCATGAACACAAGCCCAGAAACTGAAGAGGTAAGATATTCTCATCCTGGGAGCCCTGAGTTCTCTGCATTGTTCTTGCTTTGTGCCTCATCCTGCCCTATCTCTGTGAGTAGATCACCCACATCTTGCTAATAATAGGGTTGCTTTGAAGTCTTTTCCAGGTCATAGACTTTCACCAGCCATTTTTATCTGGAGCTGTTCATGAGCACCTCTCTGATTTGATTCAGGAAAGACCATGTATCCAACTATCTGACTGTAGCATTTCTCACTTGGTCATTTCCATAAAGCTGCCCAAAATTGGAACAAAAATAATCTGACACCATCCTTTATTGTTTAAAATATTGACAGTGACACCTAAGTGCTATACAAAATACTGTTTTCGGCAGTAGGTTCGAAGGACACACAAGGAGAAGAGGCTGAGTGATGGGTCCTTGTTCATGGCCTTTGTCCTCTGGCAGTTGCCACATGGTGGATATACTCAGCCTGTGGAAACAGCTACTAGAGTATCTACAGTGAGGTTCTGCCTTGTAGTAGAGAGCCAAGAGAGAGGTTTTCCAAACCCTTCAAACCCTCTGCTGCACCACCCAGAAACGCCAGCATAAATAATTTGTGTAGTGAGAAACAAAATTCATGAGCTTCTGGGAAACTATGACACCTAGAATGAACATCCTAGAGGTAGTTCCTAGAATTGTTCATTAATATAACATTATGCATAGTTTTCATTGCCATGACTATGCATCACAAGATCACACCCACACAAAGGTGTAAACACCAGAAGGCATCACAAGATCACACCCACACAAAGGTGTGAACACCAGGAGGCAGGGATCATCAGGGCCACCTTAGTGACTGTCCACCACAACGTTTGACTTAAAAGATGTAACTGGTTAGAGGTGGAGTTAAGCACAGAGCAACAGCGTAACTTGTGGGAGTTCGCCTCACAAGTGATTATCAAAGCAATGCCAGTAGTTCAGCTCTATAAGGAGCACAGAAAAAGACAGAATAAAAAATTTCAAGAGTTACCTATAAATGAGGAGGAAAAAAATGGAACCAGTGAAAAATGCTGGGGGAAGAATGTCCAGAGGGTATAGAAGGAAACCTGGCAGAGACAAAAATGGCTTTGGAGGCAGACAGGCATGATTCCAGTCAGAGCCCCTCTCTTCTCCCCTAGCTGCAGTGTAATTTTTGAGCAAGTTATTTATCAATTCTAAGATATTTGTCTTTTATAAGAATAGGGTAACTATATTTGCTTGGAATTAATGTGGGGAAGATTAAATGACTAGATAGACAGGCAGAGCTTGGCATAGTGAATATGCAAAAAATGATAGCTGTTAGAAACTGAAACCAGATACAGTATCACGAAGGCTATAATCGTTAAATATAAAGTAAGGTTGAAATGTAATAGTAGATCAATGGAGCTTATTTATAATAACTCTATTTCTAGCATCTCATCTTATCTAGGATGGAAAGGCATAGAACAGAATCAGGTAACTTTAGTCTTTCTAACCTCCTACGCCCACAAACTGCTTTTTACTAAAGAAACAACAACAACAAAAAGCAGGCCATAAACAGTTACTATATTTAAGCTAACGTTATTGCTGAACTAAGTATGTAGCAGAAGCTTAGAATATTCTTGCTTTACTACCACAAATGGCTAGAAAATCTCCTGCTTGGGTAAATTCAAGTGCAGGAGTCCAGCGGTGGATACTTCAAGGCAAGGTTAACTTGCTGCAGCACGTTCATATCTGTCTTCCTGACTCACTCCAGCAGCTCAAGGTAGACAGAGAAGTGGTACCACAGTTAACATTTACCAGGCCATGGGAGTGTGAGCTCCTATACGAGGCTTCAACTACATTAAATGATCCTGGCTTCCGCAATATTTGTAAGCAAATTTTTAAACGGAAGTATAGAGGGACTTTTGGTACCTTATACAGTGTATGTTTTAAACATACTTTATTTTAGTAATTTCTTATGGCACAAAATTTAGAAAAAAAATTTTTAAAAGAAACTAAAACTAAAAACTTGCCCATAACCCAGAAACCCAGAAATAATCCATTTAAATAATCTGGTTTACAGACAGCCTTCAAATCTTATTGATGTATACATACTTCCATGTGTATGTACTCATGTATCAATACATATGCATGCTTCAAATGTAAGTTTTAAACATGAATCATACTTTATATAATGCTTAAAACACTCTTTTATCCATTGCATAATATCTCATAGACATGAGATGTGCCAGTAATATTCTTGAAAACATGATTTTAATTATTACATGATAATTTTTATAAATAATTCTACCAATGTTCTATTACTGGTAATTTAGACCCCAATTTATATCTTTTTTTTTAACATCTTTATTGGAGTATAATTGCTTTACAATGGTGTGTTAGTTTCTGCTTTATAACAAAGTGAATCAGTTATACATATACATATGTCCCCATATCTCTCCACTCTTGCGTCTCCCTCCCTCCCACCCTCCCTATGCCACCCCTCTAGGTGGTCACAAAGCACCAAGCTGATCTCCCTGCAGCTCCCTCCCAGCAGCTATGCGGCTGCTTCCCACTAGCTATCTATTTTACATTTGGTAGTGTATATATGTCCATGCCACTCTCTCACTTTGTCCCAGCTTACACTTCCCCCTCCCTGTATCTTCAAGTCCATTCTCTAGTAGGTCTGTGTCTTCCCCCTCCCTGTATCTTCAAGTCCATTCTCTAGTAGGTCTGTGTCTTTGTTCCCATCTTGCCCCTAGGTTCTTCATGACCATTTTTTTTTTTTTTAGATTCCATATATATGTGTTAGCATACGGTATTTGTTTTTCTCTTTCTGACTTACTTCACTCTGTATGACAGACTCTAGGCCCATCCACCTCACTACAAATAACTCAATTTCGTTTCTTTTTATGGCTGAGCAATATTCCATTGTATATATGTGACACATCTCCTTTATCCATTCATCGTTGATGGACACTTAAGTTGCTTCCATGTCCTGGCTATTGTAAATAGAGCTGCAATGAACATTGTGGTACATGACTCTTTATGAATTATGGTTTTCTCAGGGTATATGCCCAGTAGTGGGATTGCTGGGTCGTATGGTAGTTCTATTTTTAGTTTTTTAAGGAACCTCCATACTGTTCTCCATAGTGGCTGTATCAATTTACATTCCCACCAACAGTGCGAGAGGGTTCCCTTTTCTCCACACCCTCTCCAGCATTTATTGTTTCTAGATTTTTTGATGATGGCCATTCTGACCGGTGTGAGATGATTGTAGTTTTGATTTGCATTTCTCTAATGATTAATGGTGTTGAGCATTCTTTCATGTGTTTGTTGGCAATCTGTATATCTTTGGAGAAATGTCTATTTAGGTCTTCTGCACATTTTTGGATTGAGTTGTTTGTTTTTTGATATTGAGCTGCATGAACTGCTTGTAAATTTTGGAGATTAATCCTTTGTCAGTTGCTTCGTTTGCAAATATATTCTCCCATTCTGAAGGTTGTCTTTTCGTCTTGTTTATGGTTTCCTTTGCTGTGCAAAAGCTTTTAAGTTTCATTAGGTCCCATTTGTTTATTTTTGTTTTTATTTTCATTTCTCTAGGAGGTGGGTCAAAAAGGATCTTGCTGTGATTTATGTCATAGAGTGTTCTGCCTATGTTTTCCTCTAAGAGTTTGATAGTGTCTGGCTTTATATTTAGGTCTTTAATCCATTTTGAGTTTATTTTTGTGTATGGTGTTCGGGAGTGTTCTAATTTCATTCTTTTACATGTAGCTGTCCAGTTTTCCCAGCACCACTTATTGAAGAGGCTGTCTTTTCTCCACTGTATATGCTTGCCTCCTTTATCAAAGATAAGGTGACCATATGTGCATGGGTTTATCTCTGGGCTTTCTATCCTGTTCCATTGATCTATATTTCTGTTTTTGTGCCAGTACCATACTGTCTTGATTACTGTAGCTTTGTAGTATAGTCTGAGGTCAGGGAGCCTGATTCCTCCAGCTCCGTTTTTCTTTCTCAAGATTGCTTTGGCTATTCAGGGTCTTTTGTGTTTCCATATAAATTGTGACATTTTTTGTTGTAGTTCTGTGAAAAATGCCAGTGGTAGTTTGATAAGGATTGCATTGAATCTGTAGATTGCTTTGGGTAGTAGAGTCATTTTCACAATGTTGATCCTTCCAATCCAAGAACATGGTATATCTCTCTATCTATTTGTTTCATCTTTACTTTCTTCAGTGTCTTATAATTTTCTGCATACAGGTCTTTTGTCTCCTTAGGTAGGTTTATTCCTAGATATTTTATTCTTTTTGTTGCAGTGGTAAATGGGAGTGTTTTCTTAATTTCACTTCCAGATTTTTCATCATTAGTGCATAGGAATGCAAGAGATTTCTGCACATTAATTTTGTATCCTGCTACTTTACCAAATTCATTGATTAGCTCTAGTAGTTTTCTGGTGGCATCTTTAAGATTCTCTATGTATAGTATCATGTCATCTGCAAACAGTGACAGGTTTACTTCTTCTTTTCTGATTTGGATTCCTTTTATTTCTTTGTCTTCTCTGATTGCTGTGGCTAACACTTCCAAAACTATGTTGAATAATAGTGGTGAGAGTGGGCAACCTTGTCTTGTTCCTGATCTTAGTGGAAATGGTTTCAGTTTTTCACCATTGAGGACGATGTTGGCTGTGGGTTTGTCATATATGGCCTTTATTATGTTGAGGTAAGTTCCCTCTATGCGTACTTTCTGGAGGGTTTTTATCATAAATGGGTGTTGAATTTTCCCAATTTATATCTTGTTTTTACACTAAAGTAGTACTGAGAAGGACAGGTATCAAATACATGTTGCATACATACACATACACACATACACACACAGAGTTGTGGTTATTACTGATATTTATGATAAATTCCTAAGAAAAATTGCCAGATCAAAGGATATTAATTAATTTATCTATCTATCTATTATATCTATTATATCTATCTGTCTGTGTTTGATGATCAGCACAAGATCCAAGTACAGACATATTTCTACTCAAATGCTAGTTCTTGGTTTGTTTCAGGAAATGTGCTTTGGGGGTAGAAATGTAGAAATTTGTATTTGTTTAAAATTTTATTTTTATTATTTCTTATTTATTGCTTTTAAAGGGCTTTATTTTTGTAGCCCTCTGTGGAATTCTGTCTGGTGTTTTGTCTGTAATCCCTCTTACTAAAAGACCCAGGCTGCGTTTCCATGCTAGTTAATGGCGAGCTCCATCCTGTGGCCACCCCTTAAGCAATTCAATCCTCCACAACCAGACCCAGCACAGCTCTCACATCTAATTAGTTTTGAAAGCCTATTGATTATTCCCTGCAAAGCTTCCTCACATCTGCTGTCTCATTTCCAGAGCCGGTAGCTCCATACTAATTCTGTCCTTATCAGCCCACCTCTAAACCACCATAATAATTTCCTAACTCTTTAATTCTCCAACACGGTCCCATAAAATAAATTGCACAGATGAACACTGAGTATTTCTCAACGTACTGCCCTCCAAGTTCAGGTACACTCAGTAACCCTGAAATCACCTTGAGCTTTCTGATTTGTACAACTTCCCGAGATACTTCTTCAGGCTAGAATGCCCTCCTCCTCGCCTCTCTCCTTTCCCTCCCCCACCCCTTTCAGAAACCTACCTGCACCTTGAACCCCAGATCAAACTTTCTTCCACCTCTCCCCAAACTGAAAGGGTTCTCTCCACTGTGAATTCCTTAATTCCTTAATAATTACACTTATTATTGTTGGTTCTGCAATTTCTTTGGTCTTTCTATCTCCCTATTTCCTTACTTGTAAAATGGATATAATGGCAGCAATGAACCTCTTGGAATTCACCTGAAGCTTAGATGACAGGGTCTGTGCTTAGAAATACTTGAAGCATATCTGAACATTGTAAGTGCTCAATAAACTTCTTTGTTATTATTATAAAGTAGATGATAATTATAATGATGTTGGCTCATGTTGTTAATTACATTTTCTGTTGGCCTGTATCACTTCTCCCCAAGTAGAAGATAATTTCCTGCAGGATAAAGACTGTGTCATTCTGTTTCACTTCTAATAGAATGTCTTGCATAGAGTAGATGCCTAATTACTACTTATTGATTGGTATATTCCTTTAAGTACAAGTGGTACTTAATAGTGGTGCCAGTGTCACAATTCCCTTTATAGGACCTGCAACCCTTCAGGAATATTGAGAACTTAGGGAAAAAAATACCATTCTGTCTGAATGATTCTGAATAGATTTTTATTGCAAGAACACTTGTCAGCCTCACTATAAAATAATTTTGATTAACACATGTAAAATAGAAAAAAACCTTGTCTTAGTTCAGCCTGCTATAACAAATTACCATAGGCAGGATGGCTTAATCAACAAATTATCTATTTCTCACAGCTCTGTAAATGAAGTCTGAGATCATGGTGTCAGAGTAGTCAGGTTCTGGTGAGAGCCCTCTTCCCCGGTGCAGAAGGCTGGCTTCTTGTATTTTCAAGTGGCAGAAGGAGAGCTAGCTAGCTCTCTGACCTCTTTTAATAAAAGCGCTACTCCCACTTATGAGGACTCCACCCTCATGACCTAATCACTTCTGAAAGGCCTCATCTCAAAATACCATCACAACAGGATTAGGGTTTAAACATAGGAATTTTGAGAGGAGACAAACATTCAATCCATTGCAAGGTTTTTCTCCACAGTAACTCTTCACACTTTGCCTCAGGTTCAAGCTCTCCTAACACTGCAACAGGAAGTGGGGAGGAGATGATCAAAGGAGGCATGGGGAGTATGTGTAGCATTGGGTTAGCCTTCTGTCTCATATATTCACCCTACAAAGTACACTTATCTTTGTGAGGGGTGGTAACAACTCATAACTCTCTGCCTTTAAGGCTGACATAACCTTGTTTACTAGCTCCTATAGCCCCAAAGACATCCCTAGGACTCTCCCCAAAACCCTATTTGTTGTGACCTTGTTAAATTAACATTTGTTTAGTAGACCTCCAGGGTGTGAATGGTGAGCAGTATAGTTCAACAAAAGATCAGATCCCAAGGGAAGGTGAAATAGAGAAGTTTATTACTTGCAGGTCCTGAAGGAGGTACTTAGCACCTCCAGGGGCCATAAGGGGAGGACAAGGTAGGGTACAGGTAGAGAGAACAGGGAAGGACCTGTGGCACACGCCTTTATTAGGGTCCAAGGGAGCGAAGTCCTTATAAACTTCAAGCAGGGAGGGTCTTTTCTAAGGTTTGCACTGGGGAAGGCTCTGGGCAGCTGACGAGAGTGCTTTTCAGGGTTGTTGGGGAAGTCACATCAGGAATTTACATTTACCTGTGACTGCAGACTGTGAACTAAGGCATGAATTCCAAGCAGGAGGCTAGTGACAGTTCAAGGCCCCTGCAGCCTGTCTGACCACACAGAATGGATGTCAAGGCAGCAATATAATAGAGTCCCTTAGCTAAGCTCTCAGCATCGTAGTAAACAGCCATAATAAACCAACCACTTTGAACGTATCTTCTAATATTCCTGGTCTCAGTTCCCTGACCAGCCTCTATTCTGTTTCTTAAGCATTCAAGTCTTTTTTTCCTAAGTCCATTTGCCTTAGTTCATCTGCTAGGAGCACACATCTCACACATCTCACACATCTTCCCTTGGTTATTTATCGCCATGCAGTTCTTAGCTTAATTGGTATGTCCTTAACGGGACCTTTTCAGACACCACTCTAAAATAGCCTTCACCCTTCTTCTACTGCACATTTTATTTTGTACGTATCCTCTACTTTCACTTTTTTTTTTTTTTTTTTTTGTCTCAAAGGAGCAGGGACTTTGCTTCCCTTATGTATTAATACCTAGAAAAATACTTGACATATAGAAGGCACTCAGAATATTTTGAAAGACATACATAATTGAAAATAAAGCTATATATTATTATTTAATAATAAATGATGAAAAATAAGAATATTAAAATGTTAAAAATATTTTCTGATTTTAAATAATTAAAATGTTGACCAATGTAAATTCTTTTTATGAAGGCAGTACACATTCTTAAAAAGTGTCTCCTAAATTTTTACTGATATTCTTTCCAATGGAAAAGTGGTTCTACTGAAATAATGTTAAAATAGTATCCATTTTAAAATAACTGAAAATTGACTGTGGTAAATTCTTATAAAAGAGATACTATACAATACTCAAAAAATGTCTCTTGAATTTTTACTGACATTCTTTCCAAGTGTTACATAGAAATTCATGCCAAAATTTGTAAAGTGTTTTACATTTCCAATGGATTTTTTCCTTTGTTTTATATATGCACCTGTTTTCAACTCTTACATATGTAATCCCCCCTCCCAAAAAGCGCTCTGTGAAGAACTGGCATCTGCAAAAGTCTGGTGTTTTCAGAATTACACTTTTTCAAATGCAATGGGTCTGATATGTTCTAAAGAACAGATATAAAAAGATAAGAAAAAAAAGAATAGCTTATAAAAATGTTTAATATCAGATCATATTCTCTTTTTTCCTAATATAAAAGAAAGACAGGATTTTTATTTTGCTACTTGTCTCTGTAAGTATCACCATTTTATTAAAATTTTAACAGAATGTCCTAATCATATTAACTAACCTTCCACTAATGTCCTCCAGGACCCTTCCATCAACTTGCCCCAGCATTTCAAAATCATTCTGCCTCTGTTTTAAGCAGAGTTGAGTTCAATCTCTCTACCGTATTTCAATCATTGATCCTCAACCTACACTAGCAATAACCAAGATACCCGATATCAGGATCTTCACGGTCCCTTTGATCTAGGGATCTGTTGCAGTTGTCTTATCTTTAGCACATAAAAATATCTGTAGTAGCTAGAACACCCAGTACCCAATACTTAGCATGCATCTTTATAAAGCCAGTTCCCTTGCGGTTGGCTATACCCCTTGAGGCACTGCCAGGGAGCAGGGCATATGTGCCTTTTTTTTTGTGACCCATAAGCTTTTGTCCCCTTCCTAGGCTCTAGGAATGGGTCTCTGTCTCCTTTTCTTCAAAAACCTTCATCCTCTCTCCTTTCACTCTGTGACACCAAAATTCTCTTTTTAGAGCAAGAGCTGATACAAATCGGATTACACCTCTTAAGAGTTAATAAAATTATTCATTATAAATTATTTGATGTGACTGGATATTAAAGTTGCAATACAGATGATTCTTATGAATTATACTTTTCTCAAAGTAAATTAGACTGCCCAAAATAAAAATTAACATTTGGTTAACCTCATTGTCCTGTCACAAATGTTTACACAAAAACCTATTTCATAGCATTAATGGATGTTATTTATATTTTCATATGTATATATATGTAAAAATGTACACATTCACACATACCGATATGAATATATATATACACATATATATCTTAAATCAGTATATATTAAATTATATACATATTTATATTTCTCTTGTAAGAGTATAGTTACAGTTATCTTTCACAGATTATTTGGACATTTGCTTCAAGTCCCTAGGTAATGAATTCTTCCAGGTGTTGCTATATAAAGAAAACTGCAGTATCTGTATATTTCTAATGCCAAGTGTGGGAGAAAAGTTATGCAGGTCTTACCTCTCCCTGAATACTGGCTTAATATGGTTTGCTTCTCTCTGTTTTTATTGTTCACTCTGCTTTCATGACACATGGTGGGATGACTCAGAAAAATATTTTGATTACAGTGCATAGCAGTCTATCAATTTTAAATTGTGTTCCACAAATGTACGCCGTAGAGGATCTTAAAACTGAACCAAGTTAAACAGACAATTAAATAATTAATGTATGTGACAATGCCTAGGTTAGAACCTCTTTTACATAGAGGCTTTCAGTCCATCTTTACTTAATTTAGGAAATATAAGGAGGGGAGATTATAGCAAAGGTGGTCCTAGATCTTAAGCATTTTTCTACTCTAAGATGAGTTTTATACACTAAGAGATTGAAATTCAGAGGGCTTGATGACTGTTCAAGTTCATACACTTGGGGTGAGAATCAGAGGCTGGGATACATCATGTCCAGCATGGCAGGCTTTCCACGTGCCACACTACTTCCCTAGACACGGGTGTCCTAACAGGATCATACCACAGGAATTTGTAGATCCTGATTTGCAATGAAATAGATCCAGAAAACTTTTTGGCCCTAAAATATAACAGAAAGATTGAAGAAGCAATCCAAAACATTTCGCAAGTTAAAATCCTATAGAGACAAATGTATGTTCTCTCACTTTCTCCCAGTGAAAACAGACAGGTGGTATCTATAGACTAGAGAGCCAGGAACTTGGCTTATTTCTGATTTGTGAGCTCTCATTGCCAATCCCAATTCTGACAGTAGCTCATTAAAGATGTTGGGCAAGCTATTGTTCTCTGTATGAGAACTTTCTCATTATACAAAGAGAATCCTGAATGCAAACCTGGCGAAGAGCAGCAGGGCAGCTGCAACTGTTGGCACTGATGACTTCTTCCTTCAGGAAACAGTCTCCCCAGACACAACACTCTCCTTCTGTGATTCTGTGGCTCTGTATCATTCTCATTTGGATTATCCTCATCTTACCCTCACCTCTGCACTCCCAAAAAATCTGGTCACTTCTCTGAATTCCTGCTCACCCTTCCACTATAAGCACTTCCAAAAGCTCTACACACAGCATTCTTCTCTTTTCTTTCTACCCTGAAGGCTTCTTTGGTGAAATCAATCCATCATATCCATTCAGGTCATTCCAAGTCTGTGTGTTTAGTACTTCAGGTATCTCTTTATATGTGTTATGGGTTGAATTATGTCTCTCTCCACATTCGTAGGTTGAAGCCCTAGCCTATAGTGCCTCAAGATGTGAATTTGGGAATAAGAGTGTTACAGATATAATTAGTTAAGATGGGGTCACACTGAAGAAGGGTGGGCTACTAATTCAGTATGGCTGTTGTCTCTATAAAAAGGAGAAATTTGGACACAGACAAGGGAGAATGCCATGTGAAGGTGAAGACAGAGATTAGGGTGATGATCCTGCAAGTCGAGGAATGCCATAGAGTGCCAGGACACCACTGGGAGCTAAGCAAGAGGCATGGGACAGATTCTCTCTCACAGCCCTCAGATGGAACTCACCCTACCGAGACCTTGATCTTGAAATTCCAGCTTCCAGAACTACGAGACAATTCATTTCTGTTGTTTAAGTCACTCAGTTTGCAGTACATTGTTATAGCAGCCTTAGCAAACTAATACAGTATCTCAAACAGTAGTTTGTGGTCACCAAATTTGGTTTCCTTTTCCTCTTGGGTACATATCTAGATGAGGTTTCCAGCCACTCTCATAATTAAGTGACAGTTTTGGTCACTTAATTTCAGGCATGGTCCATAAAAATGTCCACATGTGATCTGCCCTGTTCTTTTTCCTTTCTTATTGGTTGGAATGGAGAACACCTCCAGGACAACAAAACCATATGTTGAAGATTCAGGAGTCACAAGATGAAAGAAGACTTAGTGCTTAGATTGCTATTCTCTGAAGAAGGGCAGCCTGATCAGAATGCCACTGTAGACTGTGACATAAGTAAGAAATAAGCTTTAATGTATTAAGTCACGGAAATTGAAGAGTTTCATTTAGGATAGAATCTAGCATTTTTCCTTTTTTTCTAACACATTTTCCCTTGCATTTCTGTTTTTTAAAAAATTTAAGTGACCAGAAAATATTTTAGATCAAGTATCCAAAAGAAAATTCAATATCTAAGCACTTACATGGTCATGTACTTCCCATAATTATTATCTCATTCAATTGGCTATTCTCCCTGAACTTGCTAATCACCCATCTTTGAAATTTTGGGATTATTTCCTCTATCTTCATTTTCCTTATCCTCACAAATCTCCTTCATATACAAGACTCATAGATACTCCATCCCAAATATCTCTTGATATTTGTATGCATTCTTTGATTTTACCACTAATGCTTAGATCAGTTCATTTTTTGGAAGTAATGCAGTTATGTCCTATATAGCCCTCCTATCTAAAAACTTACCCGTTCTAATATTTATATGCCTCCAAGTCAGTAGCTTTCAAACTACTAGTTATCATCTAATTCTAGACCTTACAGTGAAGTGAGTGGATCACAAACATCATTTAAAAATGAGATTAAATAGAACAGAAGAAAATATACAAAGAATAAAATATCTTAGCACAAGTAAACACACATCTTTTATAAGTATGTATATATAATTCTATGAAATGTTTTTATGAGATGAGTGTATATATATGTGTGTGTGTGTGTGTATATATATATATATATATATATATATACATATATATATATATATATATATGGCACGTGGTGGGGTAAATATATTTCTTGCTGTGATTTTCAGTCAAATAAGTATATGAAATAAGTGTCAAATAAGTATATAAAATATAAAATAAAAATAAGTGTGGCCTTATATGCTACTGACATACTAACATTTAAAAGATACAGATATATTGTGTCAATTCTAGGCTAAAAAGAAATATAAGTGACTTCCTAGAGCACTTGCACTTAGAAGATGAACTCTGATATTTTCTACCATACACAGATTCTGTCCTTCAATATAGCTGGATTGTTTGCTGTTTCCTTTATAAATCTTCATGTTTTCACTTCCAAACATTTACTAGACTCTTCTTCAGGATGAAATTCATCTGTATAACCGCATTTCTATAGCACCATCCAGCAAAGCTTATTTATTTCTATAGCACCATCCAGCAAAGCTTATTCAAAAGCCTGCACGTAACACTACCTTCATGTAGTTTTCCCTGATATACTGAAAAAAATGATGTTCCTTGTGTCTCTTAACATCATGAGAACATTTCAGATCCCTAGCCCGGCATTTCTCACATTCTCTCTAGTATTCTGCCTTCTGTGTACTTGCACTATCATGAATACTTTAGTACAAGAGAAAGATCTTAGCCCAGCATTGAAAAATGTCACTGAAGTGATTTCTCAATTATAGCCTTATGCATGAATATCAACAAATAATATAGTTTGCTAAATATTTGTGTGTGGGTGGGTGAATATCTCTCAGGTTTATTAAATGTACTGAATTACTGTGAAGTTGCCCTGATTCTGGGTTCATTGAGAAATACAGATAATAAATATATTTATATAATAAAAAGGCAGAAAATAAAAAGCAATATTTCAATAGATATTATTTCACAAATTACAAAAAAATTCTGCTAATACACAGATCTGACCTAAAGAATATAGGCAAATGGTTGACCAACTCAGGTTCTGAGTGGCTGCTGCTTGAGAACCCCGGATACCCTGAGTGATGACAGAACCATCTTGAACGTCCTAGAAGACACCCAATAATGAACTCACGCCCTCGATGCTCCTACCTCTCCATAGGAGAGCACATGGCATATCTTTGAAATATTTCTTCCCCCGGTTTAGTGCCCTGGTAAATGCCTAGCATATTACAAGAGATTCTGTGAGTTTCTTGGGGCAATTGCACATATGAATAAGATTAGTGTCCTCAGAGAAAATGTGTAGAAAACAAATATAAACACACATAAAATAATGGAGTAAATAAATTTCAGGGACAGGTAATGAGTGTAAATATGAGTAATATATGGTAATGGATAGCCCCCATGTTTAAAAATTAGATAAGGACCTTATTTAAAAGTAGACAAGTATGACCATCAGTGAAGAGTAAAGTAGAGACGGTGAAGGGTAGACGTGGACAGAGATCAAGTGCCTCAGAACAAGAAAACTGCTTTTACACCTCATTCAAACTTTGATGTACAGAGTTGCTCCCACATCTGAAAGGTCATGGCATTGCTGGTTGACTTTTCTGTTTGACTTCCATACTATGGAATGTCTAAGACCATATTAAATCTCCAGTGGTAAAATCAAAATCTAAAGCATCTCCTGACTTCATTTTTGAGAGCTGAATCAAAACTTGATGTCCTTGAAACATTAGAATTACTTTTGCTTTGGCAGTACTTTTCTATGTTATAGTCATGGCTGACAAGAAATTCAGAGTCATTCTCTGTTACAGAAGCTAATTATTTGGGGCATACATTCTAAAATCAAGTGCAAATGGTGTTCCTCATTTCCAATTCGGGAAGTTAAGAGTCTTTGTGCTAATTGGAGAGGTGAGTACTTAAACTAATAAAAGTAATGAAGTTTAAGATATTCACCTCAGAATCCAAAGAAAAATTATATTATTCATGTCTCTTCAGTATTCAAGGGTCTGATGATATTAAGTCTCAACAGCATAAAGAGTGTGCTATAATGGCAGAAATTAGAATAGTTTAAAATATATCACTGTGAGTCAACCAAGAAAAATAAAGTTTTAGGCAAATCTAACCAAAATATATATTTTATATCCAATGACCTGCATCTAATAGCTTAAAGAATAACAAAACATACTAAACCAATTTTTATAGAACATTAAAAAATTAGATAAGGGAAAACAAAGATGTGAACTATAGTAATATTCAAAGTTAAAGGAATGACTAGTCTATATTATGATCAAGCAGAAAACATAGAACTATATATTAAATAACAGAGATAAAACCACCCATAATATTGTAAGTTACATGAAAATTAAAGTTTTCTGGGATTGATATCTGAGGTTTGGTCATTGAGGCAATAATTGACTTTGTTTCTAAGGCACTACCTATTTTTTAAGATGTATATTAAATACTCTGAATGTTTTCACATTTCACTGAATATTATACAAGCAGCTACTATTTATAAACATTTACAGATAAGCCAATTTTGGCATATGAAAATTACTATTTTATCATTTTTATCAGAAGAAAGATTTGTTCTATATGAAATTAACTCAGCAGTTTATTGCATAATAAAAACAACTAATATTTTTGAGGATGTACTGTGTGCCAAGCTTATTTCTAAGCTCCTTACAAGTATTCATATATTTAATTTTTATGACAATCTTATGAAATAGATAACATGCTCTTATAAGATGCAGGCTGCAGGCTCTGATTTGGGGAATGATTCTATTACCATCAATCCCAAACACCCAAGGCTTTTCTGCCCACTCTTAGTTAATACATGATGCTTCTATCCCTTTAGCTGACAAGCACAAACTTGACTAAGACATTTGGATGTCTGGTACAAAATATACTCAATGCAAATTTGGTTTAATCATTTTTATTTCCTTTGCCTTATTTTGAGCATACTTTCACCTGAATGCTTACCAAAAAAGGGGCAAGTCTGACTTCTCTAATTGTGTGTTTGTTGGTTTGCTTTTTAAACCAATTTCTGTTTGAGACCAAGGGTAGACATGATAGCATGGTGAGAAGTGTAAGAGGCAAGATGAGTAGAGGTTAAGGTAGGGAAGATCTTACTTGAACTTGTTGTATTATAAGCTGACTTTACACTCTTGTGTGTGCCTGATGACTCTTTCTCTTGTGGGTTCTTTAGAGAATCATTTGCTGGAAACTTCATCCTACAGATCCTTTGACCTGGGAGTATGAATCCCCTGTGGGCTGTCACTTTCAACTCTTCCTTTAACCTCTAGGGACCTGGTGTTCACCTTCAGCTTCTTGCTGTTGTAGCTCTTCCACTCTTCTAGGTGATGTTATTAAGTAGGACTTAATAGGAATCATGCTTGTCCTCTCCCACACACACCCCATACCTACTACACAGAAAAGATTTTACACACCCTTTGCCTTGAAAAAGGCTGAGTCTAGGATTACAAACCCCAGTCACTAAAATAGCCATCTCAAATTGATCCCAAAAGAGCTGCTCTCTCCACTTTCACAGCAGTAAGTTAGTCCATCGTTTAATCTCCAGATCTCTGTGGAAGTCAAGTGTTTGGCTTCTGTGTTTCACAACTTCAGGAAGCATGTTTCAGAAATCTGAGTGGTCCCTTTGCACTGCTAACCTGAGCAAAAGAGGATGGAGCCCCTTCTTCTCCTTAGGAATTCATATCCTGAGACAGCTCTCTCCAAAAATCCTTCCCAGATTTTCTCTACTAATCACTCATATCTATTTTTGTAACTTAGATCTTGTATAAATAGCCTACAAATAATGAAACCCATTTTTGTCATTTACTTTGTAAATTCTATATGTAAAGACTTTCCCATACACACTTTGCTGTCAGATATCTGTTATATTTGTAGTTTAGCCAGTATTGAGGTAGGAATGTCCTGTCTAGCCTCCTGTTAATACTTACATATCAGTATATGTTATCAAATTATAATTTATTACATGTTACACATATACAGATGATTGTATATATATTATACATACTTTTTCAGAGTTTCTTACTAATGATGGCATTAGTAATAAGTTAGGTTAAGAATCATTCTTAAAAGAGTGCAGTGTAGATTGTCTGGTTTCTAGCTTGCCTCTGTTGCTTTCTTAGTAAACCAGTGCAGCATAACAACTTAAGCGAGGATCTTGTTTGTTAGACGGATGTTCCTGCTAGAGAACATATCTTAGTTTTTTGTTGAAGGTACATTTTTGCATATGTTTCAGTATTTGCTTTTGTGTGGTTCTGAGAGCTTTGTTCCAGTGAGTTCATATCATCATTACCACATAAAAAGAATAACATGTGGTTCTATTTTTCTCAGTTAATAGATAGTAATTAATTATTTAATAATATTTTTTTTCTTTAAAATGAAATGTTTCAAGAATTCATAAGCTTATACTGAGTGATAACTCTAGGTTTGTGGAGATCAGATGGGCAATTCCTGGCACAATCAATTAGTCAATTAGGTTATCAACTCAGTTTAGTTTCACTAATCAATGTCATAGTCATAATCAGTAAATAGTTTTAAAGGTTTTTTTTTTTTCATTCTTACACTTTAGTTACTTTATGCCCATATTGGACTACTAGTAAAAGCAGGAGGCCTAAAACACCCTGATGTAGAAATATGACAAGATAACGAGGAACATTGAAACTGATAATTACGGAAAACCACTTAGATTTTGATCAGATGTGTAAATTATATTCTTCTGATAAAATTTTTTGACACTACATTAAAATGTCCCTAATAAATGAAAACTAAAGAAAAGTGATAAAATGTTTTATAATATTTATTTCCAGTTTAGATTTTTATTAGTAGGAATCTAAATTCTCCTTTCACCAAAGTTGTATTTAGGCAAATACTTATAAACAGCAACAAGGAATCTTCTCGCCTAGGTCATTATTTAGAATAGAAACATCTTAAGTTAAAAAACAAGTGTTAAGTATTTTCAAAGTATGGTGCATAAGAATTCTAAAATCGAATGGCTAACTCTATCACTTCTGGTTTTTTTAGATGAAAAAGAAAGTTCTCGTTTTAAGATTCAGATTGAGGTTTGTTTTTCTGCTTCAATCTCTGTGACAGGCCAAACTCCCATCTAATTCTGTTGACTTCAATATTGGTTTCC
The DNA here is from genome assembly GCF_009873245.2 of Balaenoptera musculus. Classification (NCBI taxonomy): domain Eukaryota; kingdom Metazoa; phylum Chordata; class Mammalia; order Artiodactyla; family Balaenopteridae; genus Balaenoptera; species Balaenoptera musculus. The sequence goes on along the minus strand of NC_045796.1, from coordinate 63,496,159 downwards.
CAACAGAAGTCAGGCAGAGTTAACGAGTAGAGTTTATCATTTTCATTTGTGATTATTACCTACTTAGTAGGAGGAATGGGTTGACCAGATATGCTTTATTTCTTAGCCTAATATAATCAAATATCATCCCAAATCCAATACCTATTACTTTTGATAATTGATGTACACATCATGCCCTCAAGATTCTAAGATATAAATATAAAATTAGAGAAAAATATAGATTTATAATATTAAATATTCCAAAGTTAGATTTTAAATAATAAAAATGTAAATGCATTAGTGATTAAAAACATAGCACCAAAATCAGTAAACAGATTTTTATAGAAATGGGCAGATATAATTTACAAGTAGAAAGTTGCCTCCACTTTGTATTTCAAGAACATAGTAGATATAAAGAAAGAATTAAGTCATATAATTTTATGTCATCTTTCAAAATAAAATTCTATGATTAAATTCAGCTCCCAAGACAAATTGTGCTTTGCACCCCTGAGTTAAAAAAAACTTTTCCATTAACTTCAGGTATATTGCAACAGAAGACTAAGGCATAAACATTATAACTACAAATGTAAAGTTTCACCTTATTTTCTTTTATATTATAACTTAATAAAGAAGAGCAATGTATTTCAAAAGTGTTTCACTGTTTTGGAAATATTTACATTTGTTTTAGCTAATGTATATTAACTTAATGGACCTTTCATTTTGTTTCCATTTGTGTATAAAAAATAGAAGAAAATGTTTTTTTAAAATATAATTTACACGTAGATTGGAATAGATTATATGTAATGTCTCATTTAAATAACATCATAATTTCACACTTTGATCTATTTCTCTAGCCTTTTTGTGACAGAAGCCACATGGGTAGTTCAAAATATTAATAGAAGGTATCTCTATGTAATAAGTCTAATATCTGAAGGAACATTAAAGTCAAATCCCATGTGGGCCAGAGAGAATTGTTTGTAATATACAAATCATAATTCCATCTTTAAATGATAAATAATATGGGCTTTAAAAAAAATCATTTAGTTATTCAGCTAAGAGTAAATACTAATTTCTTGTTGTGGAATAGAAACTTTCATCTATGAGTTATTTAGAATAAACTTTAAAAGTTTTCAGATTTTGTGCTTTTATTTTCCTGCCTTAAAGAATTAATCAAAATATTCTGAATAAAAATATTTCATTAATTGATTTTGTTTTTCGCTTACTTATTAATCCTCTCCCTATGCCAGGCATTGTAGAGGCTTAGTATTTTCATTCAAGTGGCTCATAATGCAGTGAAGAAATAGACATGTGTGAAACAATGAAATATTATCACTCTCTAATAAAATGCAAAGCTTATTTGAAGAACAGAATAAATATTATGAGAGTTTACCATAGTAGATTAAGACATGGGATGGAAGAAAATTTGGAAAGGAGAATTTGAATGGTGACTTCAAAAATTAGCAAGAATTTTCTCTGTTATCAAGGGATTGTAAGGAGGAGAAGGAAAAGAAGAGGGAGATGGACAGAAACGACGGGCAAAAGGCCAACTGTAGGGGGAAATGTGCATGGGTTGGAGGTGAGGTTAACTCATGCTATGCTAAGGAATTCAGATTTGGCTAAAGTAGAAATAGAAATCCATCAACACATTTTGACTGAGAATAGTTACATAATTCAAATGGGATTGTATTTGACATGTGTGAAATCTGAACTGAAAAGCCAACAAAAGGGCAACTCTAGTAGTCCATAGAAGAATTTATGAATGTCTGAACTAGGACTATGGTGGGGAGGCTAAAGTGGAGAGAAAGGTGAGAAGTTGTTTGGGGCAAGAGAAAGCTCATAGATAAGAAACATACCTGGTTTGAATAAGCAACTATGAGCCATGTTTTTTAGCCTAGACAAATTATTAATTCAGTCTCTCTCTCTCTCTCTTTCTCTCTCCCTCCCTCCCCCCCTCCCCCACCATCTCTCTCTCTCTCTCTCTCATCCCTTAATGTACCATTAGGTTGTTGTAAGAATTAGTATCTTATCAATGTTTTGTAGGTTTTAGTGTTGAATTCTGACACATCTTTCATCAGATTTATACCTAGCTTCCATTGTACAACAAAGTGAATCAGCTATGTGCATGCATACATCCCCACATCCCCTCCCTCCTGCGTTCCCCTCCCACTCCCCCTAACCCACCCCTCCAGGTGGTCACAAAGCACCAAGCTGATCTCCCTGTGCGACACAGTTGCTTCCCACTAGCTATCTGTTTTACATTTGGTAGTGTATATATGTCCATGCCACTCTCTCACTTCATCCCAGTTTACCCTTCCCCCTCCCCATGTCCTCAAGTCCATTCTCTACATCTGCGTCTTTATTCCTGTCCTGCCCCTAAGTTCTTCAAAACCATTTTTGTTTGTTTGTTTAGATTCCATATATATGTGTTAGCACACTGTATTTGTTTTTCTCTTTCTGACTTACTTCACTCTGTATGACAGACTCTAGGCCCATCCACCTCACTACAAATAACTCAATTTTGTTTCCTTTTATGGCTGAATAATATTCCATTGTATATATGTGCCATATCTTCTTTATCCAGTCATCTGTCGATGGACACTTAGGTTGCTTCCATGTCCTGGCTATTGTAAATAAAGCTTCAATGAACATTGTGGTACTTGACTCTTTTTGAGGTATGATTTTCTCAGGGTATATGCCCAGTAGTGGGATTGCTGGGTCATATGGTAGTTCTATTTTTAGTTTTTTAAGGAACCTCCATACTGTTCTCCATAGTGGCTGTATCAATTTACATTCCCACCAACAGTGCGAGAAGGTTCCCTTTTCTCCACACCCTCTCCAGCATTTATTGTTTGTAGATTTTTTTTTAATATTTATTTTATTTATTTATTTATGTCTGTGTTGGGTCTTCGTTTCTGTGCGAGGGCTTTCTCTAGTTGCGGCAAGCGGGGGGCCACTCTTCATCGCGGTGCGTGGGCCTCTCATTATCGCGGCCTCTCTTGTTGCAGAGCACAGGCTCCAGACGCACAGGCTCAGCAACTGTGGCTCACGGGCCCAGTTGCTCCGCGGCATGTGGGATCCTCCCAGACCAGGGCTCCAACCCATGTCCCCTGCATTGGCAGGCAGACCCTCAACCACTGCGCCACCAGGGAAGCCCCTGTTTGTAGATTTTTTGATGATGGCCATTCTGACTGGTGTGAGGTGATACCTCATTGTAGTTTTGATTTACATTTTTCTAATGATTAGTGATGTTGAGCATCCATTCATGTGTTTGTTGGCAATCTGTATATCTTCTTTGGAGAAATGTCTATTTAGGTCTTCTGCCCATTTTTGGATTGGGTTGTTTGTTTTTTTGATATTGAGCTGCATGAGCTGCTTGTAAATTTTGGAGATTAATCCTTTGTCAGTTGCTTCATTTGCAAATATTTTCTCCCATTCTGAGGGTTGTCTTTTCATCTTGTTTATGGTTTCCTTTGCTGTGCAAAAGCTTTTAAGTTTCATTAGGTCTTCATATCCCCCTTGCTTTGTATTTTACAGCTTCTCTCAGCAAGACATGGAGTCTGTTTCTCAATGCCTTCCATCTGGGTTTGGCCCAGTGACCTGCTTTTCCTAATGCAACATTAGTGAATAGAACTTAAGCAGAAGCTTGATAAATGCTTACACAGCAGGGCTTTCTCTTTTACCACCACTGATCAAGGTCCACATTATGATCAGTTTTTGTGAGATAGTAAACTTAAATGCTTGTATAAACAGAAGGGTCCCTGAAGTAATTTTTACCTAAGACTCAAGGGATAAAGAAATGGATATAATCCATTTTTTTAAAATGATGCAACCTAGGTGGCATACTTGAGTTCTCCTCTTAAGAGCTTCCTATGCTCCCTGATTCCCAAGGTTGGTTCTTTAGTTCCTTGATAGTACAGTTAGCAATTTTGTATCATTTTCCTGATTTGGGATTGCCATGCCCTCCTGGTCTCCTGTGAACCTAAGGTGTGTGACTAAAAGACAGGGCCTGCTTCAGGTCTTTTTAGGTCCTGCTCAGTAGCTCCTTGGAAGTGAGAAGCCCCCAGCAGAAAGAGGCTGAAGTCACCTTTGTGTGCCCCGAAGTTGAGGAAAGAGTCACAGGTTGCTTGGGAGTAGCAAAGTACTTGCCCAGGTCAGGGCTAATGGAGGAGATACGGATTTATAAGGGAAACTGAATAGTTGACAAAAGAGAAGAAACAGATTTCAGGATCTGTAGGACTCAGAGACATGAAACCACCCAGCTAAATCAAAACTGACCAGGTCCATTCTCCGTCTTCTTCCGACTACCTTCCCTCTATATTTTGGAGGAGTGAGAAATCGCTAGCTGGTGGACGTGGAAGTGAACCGGGGGAAGGTAATGAGCAGAAGAGCGAAGCCCCAGGCAACTTCCCAGCCTGAAGCCGGTCTGAGCTGGTAGAGGATAGAAGAATTCATTCGAGGCCAAATTTGAAGTTTTGATTACTTCATGGGATTGGGTATTTAAATTCCTGAATTGAGGCATGAGGACGTTTATTTAGAGTAAATGTAGAACCTTCAGTTAACCACTGAGAAGCAAAGCATGAAATCTATCTTAGGTCTCATATGGGATAGGATTATCCCAGTTGAATAATGTCTAAAAGAAGGACAGGGGATAAATGTGTTAAGATTATGCTACAAATCTTGCTTGTTCAGCACAACACACCATCCTGATTTCTTACATATAATGTTTTCCTCCAAAATGGAATAATTTTGTTTTTTTCCCATAAGAATGCTTAGCGATGTTATGTTTTCAATCATTCTGTTTAATAATAAAAACGTTTGCGTTAGCCATTTATCTCTGAGTACAATAGAGAGAAAATGAAAGTAAGCCTATAAGCATCTCCAATAAATGGTAAAATTATATGTGTATCACTTGCCTGTTTACAAGATCCATTCCCTGCACCCCCTTACCCTGCTCCATATCACAGGGGACTAACCCAGAAAACTAGGTGTCCCAGGTTCATTCACTAGTCAGATGCTGGCTAGAGCCAATGAGATGCTGCTGGAAGACTAAAGAGCGAGAAGGAGGGAGTAACCAGGTTTTTTCTCCCCCCCTTTACCTGACTGGTGCGGCAGTAAGGAGCAGTGGCCACATCTCCTCCTGGGCTCCAGCTTCTACTGGGCAGTCTCCTCTCTGTGGTCCCAGTACCTCCTGTACCTCCAGCCCCTTCCATGGGCCCAAACCCTGACAACATCAAATCTTCCATTTGAATTGCATCACCATATTCTATTTGAGTTTTTAAAGTTTCAGTTTGTAAGTAGCTCCCCATACTAATACCTCCTCACCAAGCTACTTAGTGTGAAGTTTGCTTCACTGACTGGAGTCAGACTTCTAACACCGTTGTTAATATTCTGGGAACTTAATTTAGGGAATCTGTATCTCTTTTGTTTTAGTAATATATACAGTCGAAATAGTAGCTTATCCTTCCCTGCTTTTTGGAGATTTGGATAAAGGTGGCCCTGAACTCTAAAGCCAGATCTTCCCCCATAAATTCTGCAGATTCTGAAAGCCTCCTTCTCTATTGGTTCTCACTATTATAAATTTCTAAATTATCTGTAATTCTTTTAAATCTAATCTTTGAAGAAAATTGAAGATAACTCTGATTCAGAACATTCAGTGTGTGCTGCCTCTCTCTCCATATATTTTTATATATATACATTATATATACATATGTATATATATTTGTTTCTGTCTCTCCATCTCTCCATCTTTCTCTCTGTCACATTAACCATGTACATAAAATAAATCCTACTACTTATCATTTATATATTTTCTCTATATCCTAATTTATAGTGTTGCCAGTATAGTTGTCAAATTCTAAAGTAAGTGTTATTGACCTCCGTCTCAATGTGCTTTTGTCTAGTTGATATATTTGTAATGACTCTTTCTGTATATAATTCAATGTTATGGTGCTTGATGAGTCAAATATCAGAACTGTTATATATTTTGATGAATTGTAGCATCTGTCATTGCAAAAATGTCTCTGTTGCATTCATGAACTTATCTCGAAATTTAGAAATTTATTTTGGCTCAAGTATTGGCAAACTGGACTTATTTTATGTGCACTTACATGATATACTTTTACTCAAACATTTATTTTAAATAATTTTGGGTCTGTCTTTAACTTCTTTACGTATAGCATTCAGATTAAGCTGCTTTTTCACTCTATCTTAGAATTTTTTCTGTTAGTAGGGAAATTAACATATTTACATTTATTATGACTACCAATAATATTGTGTATTGTTTCTACTATCAGATCTAATTATTTTTATCTTTTCAATGCTTTTGACTTGACTGATTTTTGCTAGATTAAATGTTTCTTTTTTTTTTTGAGAGAACATATTTTATTCTCAGGAGATTTAAACATATCATAAAAGTTTAATGTATATACAAATCAAAATAAGAATAATTCCTTAATTACATCTAGTATGGATGACACAGGGAAGAATATATTTTGAGAGACCAACTGTGAAAGGAAAATGTTATATAAATTTTCCACAAAGGTTTGTAAATAGTATAGCAGTCTATCCTGTGAGGTTCTTGAAAAATTCTTAACTAGGTAAAGATATGAAGTAATTCTTTAGCAAGTGAGTGGCATTCTGGGAAAGTATTTGAGTTATACTGTGGATAAAAGTGAGCCACTCTTCATTTTTTTTTTTTTTTTGACATCTTTATTGGAGTACAGTTGCTCCACAATGCTGTGTTAGCTTCCATTGTACAACAAAGTGAATCAGCTATATGCATGCATACATCCCTACATCCCCTCCCTCCTGCGTTCCCCTCCCACCCCTCCAGGTGGTCACAAAGCACCAAGGTGATCTTCCTGTGTGATGCAGCTGCCTCCCACTAGCTATCTATTTTACATTTGGTAGTGTATATGTGTCCATGCCAGTCTCTCACTTCATCCCAGTTTACCCTTCCCCCTCCCCGTGTCCTCAAGTCCATTCTCTACATCTGCATCTTTATTCCTGTCCTGCCCCTAGGTTCATCAGACCCTTTTTTTAGATTCCATATATATATGTCAGCATACGGCATTTGTTTTTCTCTTTCTGAATTACTTCACTCTGTATGAGAGACTCTAGGTCCACCCACCTCACTACAAATTTTCTTTCTTTTTTTGTAAATTCTTGGGGTTTAGAAATCTTATATGCTCATACATCATTTAATCTTCTATAATTAAGCAAATTAAAAGTGTACCTTTAGATCTAATTTCATAAACTCTTCCCTCCTCTACTACTCAACACTTTCACATACATTCAAGAGAGCAGAATGGGGCTTCCCTGGTGGCGCAGTGGTTGAGAATCTGCCTGCCGATGCAGGGGACACGGGCTCGGGCCCTGGTCCGGGAAGATCCCACATGCCACGGAGCAACTAAGCCCGTGAGCCACAATTACTGAGCCTGCGCGTCTGGAGCCTGTGCTCCGCAACAAGAGAGGCCACGATAGTGAGAGGCCCACGCACCGCGATGAAGAGTGGCCCCCGCTTGCCGCAACTGGAGAAAGCCCTCGCACAGAAACGAAGACCCAACACAGCCATAAATAAATAAATAAATAAATAAATAAATAAATAAATAAATAAAAAGAGAGCAGAATGTAGTCACCTTAAATATTATTTTGTTTACGCTTAATAGCTTCACTTCATTTGAACAGGTGGCACAATCTAGAACTATAAGGAGGACAGAAAGTTATTCTCTAGAGAAGATTCATTAACACAAAAGTTAAAAAATAACCTATGCACACAAAAGAAGCATCACCATTTTAACATTAGAAATACGAGGAAACAACTAGACACACTTTGAAAGACATACAGATATTCAGTATAGTCATAAACATTGCTTTTGAAAGGAAGGAAACTATTCTACCAAATGACTTTTTAATCCAATAGAAGCTTAGTATTACAGATATATTAATCGGAAACTCAAAAGAAGTATTACATCCTAATAAATCTCCACATAGAGACTTTATTTTAAAAATATTTTTATTTAAAAAAAACACAAGGGAGACAATATTATTTTCTGAAGGTGATGTGAGAGTACCTTGTTTCCAATAAGATCATAGGTAATTTCAAGGAAGGCAGACATGATACCACCATAACCAGCAAATTAAGAAATCTGGTTATATTCCCAGATGTCTATAATAGGTCATTAAATACACAGATACGCAAAATCCAAATACCCCAAAACAAATAACTTTGTTTTCTAACTTCCACAAGCTGCTATGCTTCCACATTCATTTAATTTCCTATGATGAGTGAATTTAGTAAATTACATTGAAATTTAGGTTAATTGAGTTCTTTTAGGCCAGGGGTACTCTGTCCTACAGACTTTTACAACTCAGTACTTGGCACAATGCTTTGCAGAGAAGTGTCAGTTTATTAACTAATAATTAAACCCTAATTTTTGAATATCAAATTTATAGATTTTATAATAGACATTTTAATATAGCCTTTTATATTTGAACTAAGTAAACAAAAATACAGCTGAAGATAAAAGAATTGGATCTACTTAGAAGCAGAAAACTGAAGCTAAGTTTAAATACTAAGAAAGAGAAACTTGCATCACTTTGATCTTCCTTTTAAAAAAAATTTTATTCAAGTATAGTTGATATACAATATTATATGTCACAGGTGTACAATATAGTGATTCACAATTTCAAAGGTTATATTCCATTTATAGTTGTTATAAAATATTGACTATATTCCCCATGTTGCACAATATGTCCTTGTACCTTATTTTATACATAATAGTTTGTACCTCTTAATCCCCTACCCCTATGCTGCCCCTTCCCTCTTCTCTCTCCCCACTGGTAGCCATGCCTTTGTTCTGTATATCTGTGAGTCTGCTGCTTTTTTTTTGTATTCTCTAGTTTGTCGTATTTTTTAGATTCCACATATAAGTGATATCATATGGTATTTGTCCTTTCTCTGTCTTATTTCACTTAGCACAATACACTCCAAGTCTATCCATATTGCTGCAAATGGCAGAATTTCATTCTTTTTTATGGCTGAGTAGGATTCCTTGTGTGTGTGTGTGTGTGTGTGTGTGTGTGTGTATCTCACATCTTCTTTATCCATTCATCTGTTGATGGACACTTAGGTTGCTTCCATATCTTGGCCATTGTAAATAATCCTGCTATGAATATTGGGGTGCATGTATCTTTTCAAATTAGTGTTTTTGTGTATTTTGGATATATACCTAGGAGTGGAATTGCTAGATCATGTGGTAGAACATTCTTTTTCTAACACTATATACAAAAATAAACTCAAAATGGATTAAAGACCTAAATGTAAGACTGGGAACCATAACACTCCTAGAGGAAAACATAAGCAGAACACTCTGACAGAAATCATAGTGATATTTTTTTGAATCTGTCTCCTAAAGCAAAGGAAATAAAAGCAAAAATAAACAAATGGGACCTAGTTAAACTTAAAAACTTTTGCACAGCAAAGGAAACCATCAACAAAATGAAAAGACAACCTACTGAATGGGAGAAAATATTTGCAAATGATATGACTGATAAGGGGTTAATATCCAACATATATAAATAGCTCATACAATTCAACATTAAAAAAGCAAACAACCTGATTTAAAAATGGGCAGAAGAACTGAATAGACAGTTTTCCAAAGAGGAAGTGCAGATGGCCAACAGGCACATGAAAAGATGTTCGACATCACTAATCATCAGGGAAATGCAAATCAAAACCACAATGAGATATCACTTCACACCTGTCAGAATGGCTATCATCAAAAAGAACACAAATAACAAATATTGGCTAGGATGTGGAGAAAAGGGAATCCTCGTACACTGTTGGTGGGAATGTAAATTGGTGCAGTCACTGTGGAAAACAGAATAGAGGTTTCTCAAAAAACTAAAAATAGAATTACCATATGACCCAGCAATTTCACTTTGATTTTCTGTGTAACTATTACTACATAAATTTATCCATTACAGTTGCACATTTACAAATTACAATGTTTTATGCTAGACTGAGTTTCCTTTAATTTTAAGAATTATGGTGCCCCAACATACTAGACTCCGACTTCTCTTATACTGTTTAAACCAGTTGAATTGTAATAATGCGTTTACACATCTGTCTTCCCCACTAGAACATAAGAGCAGGGACACATGTTCATGTTTGTGTACATAATGCCTTTGATGGATTAAACACTAATGTATGTTGGCTAAATGAGACTTCCTCATTTCCAGCAAGGGAGAAACATTTCATTATAGGATAACTTAATTGTAGAAGCAAATAAAAAGCAGGAACATAAAATCAGCACCCCCCTTGCTTTTTCTTTTTACATTTTCCATTTTCCTCTTAATTAATGTGATATTAGAATTCACATCTCATGGTCCTTAGCACAAGCCGGTGAGGAGGTGCTATGATTCTGCAAATTCTTACTTTAAAATTAATATTAAAATAGATATTGATGAATATTATTAGGTTACTACTTTTACTTTATTTTGAATGAATAAATAAATATTTATATCTTGGCTATTTCCTTGGATATAAGAAAACAATATTTATGGGAGCTTTTAGTTAAAAAGGCTTTGCACCAAATTTAAACTTAAACATTTACCATCAAGTTTCTCCATCGCTCTTGAAAGCTCCAGTCTCTATTTCATTTAGACATTACTCTTGTGACCTAATAAGGGTAAGGGGAAAAAAGACATTTAATGCAAGCTTCTCTGACTATTTTTTCACCAGTGTGGTGTGTAGGACCACTTTAAAACAACTCCCTAAAATGCCTTAGCATCTTATGATCCTTACACAGTAATGAAGTTCAGTTGTGGTAATTGAACCTTCCCTAAAGTAAAACCAAAATCCTTGAGAAACAATATATTTAGATGCCGTGCCAACCATAAGTGTGGCCGTTATTTAGGCTACATAGACATAGAAAGCAAATTCCAGACATTCCATAAGCTTCTGATTATACTGCTTAGCAAAACCAAGGGCAGAGACTATCTAGCACAGGTACACCTTAGAATGAGTGCCTAAAGATTTGCTTTCAATCAGGTCCTTTACTAAGTAAACTGGAGCAAGGTTTTCATGTAAGTTTTACTCAAGCTTTTCAGCCACTGTCACTACATTTCTGTGACTTGCATATGAGTCCTAGGAACAGAAGTCATGGATAAATCAATCTGAAATCTATCAATTTAAAAATCAAATAGCCCCAGCTGGAAAATCAACTTTAGTTTTCTAAATGGACAGTATTTTCACTCTAATTAGGATGACTGAAATGGGTTACACTTTACAGGACATTAATGCTATTTCAAGAAATTATTTATAGCTCAAGAGAGCAGCTGCTACATTATACTTGACAATCCTAGGCTAATTGTGCACATAATTATTTAATTTGTAGAAAAATAAGGAAAGAATAGAGGTAGAAGAGAATAAATGAAAAGACTCAGTTCTAGATAATCTTATATATATTTTGCAAACATCATGTTACACAATTTTTCAACAACCTTGCAAGATAGGTATTATAATTCACAATTTTAAGAGAAAATAAATTTTAGTCAAAGTGTTAATACTTACTTAATGTCATGCAAGTAGTAAGTGACAAAACCTGGATTCGAACTTGAAGCTGTATGCTTCTAAAAGGCTTTTTTCCATAAATATTCCATTTACTATATACTGTGGAGCATAATAAAAAAAATGCAAAAATAACATCTTCAGAATTTAGTTTTTAACAAAAAATTGGGATGTAGTCATTGTGCCCTAAGTATCCACCAAGCTCTGATTGTTCAGGGCAGTATGTTAACCTCTTGTAAAGGAAAATAGGGTTTCTCCAGATGTGGGTTTTAACTGTGAGGACAACAAGAGGACTGGGAAATGGAATTCTAGCCAGAGAGAAGACATGTAAGCAAGGACAATAAGCTGGAAACAGCAGAGTGCTAACGTGTTGTAAATAGCCAATAATGACCATGCAGAAGATAATGCTGAAAAGCATATTGAGGTCGAAGGACAGAGAATAAGCTTGGACATCACTTTAAGTGGACCCCAACCTAGTCAGTTTTGAGCTATGAGAGGCCTAATGTAGCACATAGATCCCAGAGCAACCCCTTCTGAATGCTTGCATTGCTTCCTTGCTCCGGGTAGGGATCAAGCTTTTGGACTCAAGCTTGATTCCTACTTTGCTTTCAGACGCCACCTCTGTTTGCTAATGTCCTGAAGTACCTGCATCTTTTCTTTGAAGGAAGAGCTGCAGCCTAGCATTATCATGTATCTGTTGACCTGAGCAAGACCATCCCTGAACAGGACAGCCGGCTGCCCACAAGCCTGCAGTGACATCATTTTGCCAGCCTGGAAGACCTAGCCCATGTCTCCTACACACCAGGTATGTCACAGCTAGCTCTTAGTCGTCCTACCTTTGAAGAATTAGGAAGATGTGCATGGATGCAATTTGAAACTGTGTAGCACTATACAAAGGAAAACAGCTGTAATCTTCCCCTGGACATAAATGAGAGGTAAGTGAGGCATCTTTGAGAATTTTCTCCTTAAACTCTTGAACTACATTTCGATGAAGAGGTTAGACTCAAACTTTTGAACTGTATTTTGAGCACCACATTCTTTTATCACTGATTTAATTATGCATTGATTATTCTTATTCAAACCTTTAAATAACAAAAGCTCAGTGATCTGAAGGACCTGTAAAATATGAAGAGAAGATAAGAGGTGTAGTATTGAACAAAATTTAATAATGTGTAAATAACTAGGAACTTCTAGGAAAAATACAATTATTTGGTTGTAAGGTATAAAAATAATCTGAGTTTATCCCAAGACAGTAAGGGAAAATTTTTGATTATTACAAGTCAGATATGCTCATTTTAATAAAGAAATTTGAATATGGAACATGAACTTTATCCATTAACTGTACCTTGTGACGAAGTTAAAGATTCTGTTCTTTACTCCTGATTCTTTTAGAAGTCTTGTGAATTATCAAGAGGAAAATAGGTTCATCATCAGTGGAGTCTAGGGATTTAGATCTAATCCAAGAGTGATTTGATGCTCCATATCAGGAAGAAAATAGTCCTAGATTATTTCCACCAAGAACTGCTTTCTACTACGTAAAGCTTTATTCTGGTTTGTTCTAAATAGAAAGCATCATCAGAACAATTTTATAAATGTGCAATGATACTTTATAAAGAGGAAGTAAGCATGAATAGTTCTGAATGATTATATTCTGGGGTGAAGCTATCCTGCAAATAATCATTTTTACTTTGTTATTGTGTACCTCATGCCCCTTCATTTGGTAGATTATAGACAGAGGTCATACAGGCAATGCATATCTGTTCACAAACTCCATTTAAAATAAAAAAGATTATAACAATACAGATAGCAACGGATTCAGATTATTACACAACAGCTCTGAACAATTGACTTTTCATCCCAAACTACGTTAAATATAAGTGTATATTTCTTTAAAAGTTTATTTGTAAATTTCTAAATATTACATTAAATTTTGCCATTCTATTTGTCATTTCACTGCATGTCCTTTCCATTTGAATAATCACTGATTCTAGAAAGTTAAAGTACTAGGCTTAAATTCATGTGATTCTACCCTTAAATGTCTTACTTTGAACCCTCTTAGGAAAATATTGCATGTCTACTCTGTGTGTAATCTGTGATTACATACTTTTGTTTTTTATAATCACATTCTTTTGAAATTTCTACTGCTGTGTACAAAGTTATATAAATCTGTTCAATCTGCAGCAGCTAGGACCCTTTAACAATGTATTCCAACCATTTTGTATCAATACCAGTTTAATGTTACAAATACAACTTGTGATAATAATCATATCCTAGGTGACGAACTTACCCTGTGCTAAGCACTAAGTACTTTATGTGAACTATTCATTTAATCTTTAAAACAACCTGTGAGGTAAGTACCATTTAATCACCATTTTTAGATGAGGAAACTGAGCCACAGAGAGGTTAAACAATACAATTAATAAGGTAACTTGTTGAGCCAGGATTGGAATCCAGGTAGTTTAGCACTAGAATTTGAACTCTCAACCACCACATAACGCTGTTCATGATTATATTTGTATGAAAATCAAGCAACTCTTTCAAAAATTTATTGTTGAAAATAAAGTGCAAATTGTTAAACTGCCCCCTTCCCATTTTTTTTTTCCCTCACCTGCCGATGCTAAGCTCTCATAATAATGGACATACATGTTGCCTGCACAGAACTCTGGAGGCTGAATTCAGCCAAGCTTTCAAGCCTGGTTCCCCCACCTTTTGGCCGTGTGAATTAGGTAGATTATTTATACATCTCTAAGCCTCAATTTCCACATCTGTAAAGTGGGAATGCCAATCACTGAACATACTTCTCAGGGTGGCTGTGAGGAGTTCCTGAGATAAACTATTTGTCAGTGTGACTGGCATGTTATTATCCATTATCGTAGGTTAAAAATTGTAGCCAGGCTTTAGAAAACAGTGGGTGAATTTTAGATTTATGTGGCTGTGTTTAGTGATTTACCTAATAATGTTAGTTTACCCTAATTACCATAATGAAATAAATAATCGAGGACATGTTAAATTGAGAAAATGGAATTCTCACCTATTTCTGTTAAAAATCAGTTTAAATCCCAGTATTTACCATATGGATGCCTCCAACTTAACTCTAGTAAATATACTAGGCACTGTAGTTAGGAGCCGTCTGTAAACAGTGGCAAGGTCATCAAAACATGGACATGGTGGTGGTGGTGATTGCAGTGGTGACCAGAGCAGGGCAACACTGTTTGATTAGTTCATCTCCTACATATTGCATAAGGACATTATAAAAGCAAATGCAATTAATATAAATGCATTTATAAATCTGAAATGTTTAGTGAATAATGAATATAAACTTTATGCATAAATGTATCTTACACATAAAAATCGTATCTATAAAGGGAATGCTTAAGCTTGCAAGTATTAAATGAAAGATAAAATTCTTACATAAATAATTCCTCTAACGAAACGCGGGTCTTTAAATATGATTTGATTAGTTCTAATAGAGATTTTCCTAATTTTCAAAGTAAACCCAAGGGAAATAAATCATCCTGCAATCTTGAATCTTCTTTTTCTTTTTGCTAATCATCTTGTGCTTTAATCATCAGAGATAGCCTCTGGAATCTGGTAAAGTAGTCATTCATTCTTTTTCCCCAAGCTACCCGATTGTGATGATATTCTGGATTTTCTTCTATCAATTATATACTTTTGTTATCTATTCATAATACAACTTTCTCTTATACTTCCAATCTCTTCGGTAAATAACAATTCCAGCCCTTTTCTAGACTTGCCTATAGGCTTCATTTTTTATTATTTTCCTTTTTAGTATCATACTCAACTTTGGTTCTATAGGAAAGCGGATTATCTTCAGAAAAAAATTCTATAGAAAGTTACTACATGACTAAATTAAGTTTAGTTAATCTAATTTAGGGTAAAAAAAATAGTGCTTATTCAGGTAACATTTGGTTAGAATCACATATTTCCAAGTCTGCTTATCCTAGAATCAGAATCTTGACTTTTATATTGAGTGGACCCAAGCAAGATATTCCATCCATAGCAATACCTAGAAGGGTGTTCTAATTTGAGACTTTATGAAGACAATGAAAACATTCATTGAAAATGATTGAACTCACATTATACAACAAGAATTATTTATACTTTATAATTCAGTTAACTTGGGCATATTTATATTCAACAAAATATATATAGTCCATTAATGCTTCTTCACTAAGGGTGGAAACCCTGATCTGAGAAGGCAGTGTAGCATAGCTGAAGTTCTTTGTTATATAGATAAAGAACAGAAGCTTGGAAATAAAAAAGGAATAGGGCTTTGTCCTGTCTCTGTTAAGAATTATCATTGAGTTCCTTAGGTGTGTTATTTATCATCTCAAGCTCTCAGTTTCCTAATTTATAAGATGTGGATAAAAACAACCTGTTCATAGAAAGGCAGTGAGGAATTGATCAGATAATAAAAAAGATAGATCAATATTAGTAGAGGGTCTGGATTAATCAGCATTCAAGACATTCCAAATGCTGTTACTTGGAATTTTGACTATGCAGGTACAAATTGAATTTGTCTATTTCTGGGTTTTTGCTGATCTTCTTCTGACTCCCAGTGATCTATGAATTGTATGCACGTAATCCATTCCTCCTCCCTTTTTAATTTCTCTGGATTCCCAGTCTCTGTCTGAAATTGCTGGAAGTCTAAGAGATTTTCTTCCTTCTGAAATGCCCTGAAAAAACTGTCTCCCTCAGTTTTACTTATATATTCACTTTGGAGTCTCTGGTGTGAGGTCCCTGAGGTCCTGCCAACCCCCAGTCAGTCTCCATCAGAAACCCTGGGTCTGGGACTTGCCCTCGGCAGTTTCTCCTGGGTGGTGGTGATAGGAATGAGCAATGTTGCTTTCTATTGCTTGATTTTTGTTTTTGTTTGTATTTTATTCCACATGAATATGAATTTTTAACAAAAATTTCAAAGATACACAGAGTCCATATTTTTCATGAAACTTTACTGGGCATTTTTTTTTTTTCTGGCAGCAATCAACGATATGTCTTTACCATTTTACAAACCAAAAGTGTCTTTAACAAGGACAATAATAAAACTGCATTTTTATACTTATCAGTACCAAGTTTTCCCAATACAGTGACCACTAAAATGTACTCATTTTGTTCTGCATTCTTTTCCCCAAAACAGTTTAGTGGACTCTATTTGAACACAAACTGTTTTCTTTCTTTTTAAGTGTTAACTGTGACAAAACCTCATTCTGTGTTTTTAATGACATTTTAGCTACCATTCTAAAGTCAGGTTGAAAATGACCTCAATTAAATACCAAAGCAAAAAATGTATTGTCAAATAACAATGTCCCATCAAGTAAGAAAAGAGAAATGTAGACTTTATTGGTCATAGTATTAAGTTAAAATTCTGACTGAAACGTTTGAAGCCTGAGAGAATACTTAAATCATTTAATTAAAAAATTGAAAGTATAATAACTTTGTAACATAGGTGATAAACCTACTGTTTAAAAATAAAATATAAAATAGACAATATTCAATAATTAAATTTTAGAATAATTTATGAATGAAAATTTGATTCTACAAGTCAATAAAAATGTATATATTCTATATTTCTAATAACCATGGTAATAACTGACATATAAAATTTAAGCAAATAATTATTCATTCTATGGAATTTTTTGGAAAGTATATATAAAAATGTCTTTTACTTAAACATTGGTAAATATTTCTTACCAACCCTGGGAGTTCAAAGTGAAGAATAAGAAAAAACTGAAGGGATTGAATCTTTATGCACTGTTAATGTAAAAACTTTTCTTGAGAGAAAATGTAATTCAAAAATATTATATCAGCTTGTCTACCTTAGTAAACATGACACACTTTGGCCAAGGGGCATAATAATAATGATCAATTTTTGTTCTATGGCACTAGTTATTGTTATATTGAACTTACCGCTCACTAAATACTAGCTCCAGGAAATAGGCAGAGCTTACTTTACTGAAAAAGTCTTTAATATCAAGTTTTTGTTTCCATTTACCTCTTTCTTATTGAACTAAAATGAAGAATGTTCAGCTCTATGACCTCCCGGGCTCTGTGACACTTCTGTCTTTTTCAAACATTAATTAGTGAATCAAAGGCTGAATCAGCCTTCTTCCAAGTAATTTTCTCACTCTTCAGAAAGTTAACTTCTCTGCTCTCATTATCAATGTCCTTTGCCTTGTCAGCAGCATTTAAAACATTATCCATTATTTCTGCATCACTAGCACAATGTCAGTGGGAGGGGGTGAGACCCTTTCTATGGAGCGGATCCCCGTGGCAGGGTTAATCAGTGTGGCAGGATCAGGTGTGTCAAACAACTCACCAGGGAGATAATCAGGTATCTGGGTTGAGTTATCAGGTGCTGATGGTAACAAGGAGATGGAGAGCTGTCAGTAGAGCTATTAGGATACAGGATACCAGAAGCAGGCTACAAAAATTGTCTCCATGATAAAATGAGTATCCGATAAAACTGTAAAGTTTAGGAAAAACAGAAGCTTGTTTAAAGATCAAGGTTACGATCAGAACCTGAGTCCAGGTTCACAGGATAGAACAAGGTAGGTGGAACCTACTGGGAAAGGGTGTCTGACGTTCTTTTATTAAGTTTGTCTGTGCTGAGGATTCTCCTACATCTGCGTTCCCCTGACAGGATCATCTGTTTTACCCAGTCTCCTTGACCTTCTAAGTGATACACACCTGTTTTGTGTCACATCACACTGTCTTGACTTCCAGTACAATATCTGTGACTAAATATATACTCTTCCTCTACAATTCACATTTTAAACTATTTTCTTTTATTGTAAGATGTTTCAAAAGATCAAAATTGATCTTTGGTGTCATTATTCCCAGAAAATTCTAGAAACATAGTAGCAAGTGACAATTCTTAACTTTTAACTTTTGATAGAATTGACACAAAAAGGTTCAAAGGTATAAAATATACAAAGTAATTTATTTATATTATATTTATATTATATTTAATGAATACATAAAAGTATAAATTTCCCTGAATATATAACAATAACAAAATCTGGACTGTGGTCGCTTTAGCTAAACAGTGGTCTTTAACTCTACAATATTTTTAAGAAGAAAAAATACGATCCAAATATGAAAAAACATGGCTGTTTTAATTTGTGTTAGCATATACATGCTTTTTTATTTTGTCTTTCTTAGCAGTTTTCCTGAAATTTAAATTAAAGTGTGTGTGAAAAAGAGTGATAGAAAGAAAAACAGAGATAATGAGAGAGAACTAATAAACCCTCGATTCCCTGATATAGCTGTTTTTCTTAAATTAATCAAATGCTATGTTCTGTCTCTGATAATTTGCTTTCAGTTTTCCATCTGTCCTGACTCTTGCCATCTGCCTACTATTGATTTTCCCTTCATTCTGCTATACTCTTTGAAGCTCATGGCAACCTAGTTCTGTGAATTATAGATAGGAAGTGATGGAGAACCAGAAGACACACAGAACCTTGTACCCAAGTATGGGAACCCTCAGAGAAGAAGGGGCCGATGCAGCATTAAGCCATAGGACAGTGACCTTGATCTTCCAGACTAGACTATCTGAGAGATGGAGGGTAAGGCTATGATAAGGAGCCCATTGATTGCCTGGTATAGTGATATTCTACTTGAGTAAGAGTGGGGTTGGATAAGAGTGAGGTTTATTTGGGGTAAATACAGGAGGTTAGAGGAGAAATTAGAAGCAGATGTTTCAAGTGATAACTGGTTTGGGCCAGAAAGATAGAGATACGAATGCAGATGACAGAAAGATGATAGATACATAGATAGATAGATAGATAGATAGATAGATAGATAGATAGATAGATAGATAGATAGGGATATGATAATCACGTGAATATTGAGAGGAGTAAGGCAAATCATATTTTTAAGTGGTTGAGTGTCATTAAATAAGGAAAATTTGAATCACTCTCTGCACTACCCTCCCCCGCAAACACACACACACACACACACAAACACAAACACACACAACTTGGTGGGAGATATATCAGAATCTGGGCAGGGAGAGAAAATATGAAGTCTAAATACCCTCTTGAGGTGGTTCAAAAGGAGGTGTGCCCTTTTGTCTTCACCATTGAGAATGACTACACTTAAGATTATTTGTATTTGCAAAACTCAAGATCTTGTCTGATGGAATACTGCATGTAAGAGTAGTCAAACTGAACTTTTCCCTTAAAAATTAGGAAGACACACATCTGTTCTCTACATCTGCATCTCTATTCCTGCCTGCAAATAGCTTCATCTGTACCATTTTTCTAGATCCCACATATATGCGTTAATATACGATATTTGTTTTTCTCTTTCTGACTTACTTCACTTTGTATGACAGACTCTAGGCCCATCCACGTCTCTACAAATGATTCATTTTCAGTCCTTTTTATGGCTGAGTAATATTCCATTGTATATATGTACCACATCTTCTTTATCCATTCATCAGTCAATGGACATTTAGGTTCTTCCATATCCTGGCTATTATAAATAGTGCTGCAATGAACATTGGGGAAGGGGAGGGGGGTGGGATGAATTGGGAGATTGGGATTGACATATATACACTACCATGTGTAAAACAGATAGCTAGTGGGAACCTGCTGTATAGCACTGGGAGCTCAGCTCAGTGCTCGGTGGAGACCTAGATGGGTGGGATGGGGGGTGGGGAGGGAGGTCCAAATGGGAGGGGATATATGTATACATATAGCTGATTCACTTCATTTTACAGCAGAAACTAACACAACGTTGTAAAGCAACTATACCCCAATTAAAAAAATTAGGAAGACAATTCATGAAAAAATACTAAGTGAGAATATGGTAAGTATCATAAATAGACCAATCTCACCAGCGTTGTAAAACTATTCAGGATCTAGATTGCATTCAGAAATGAGTTTTCTGAAAAGGGCACAAATTTCAGCTTCATGGTTAATTCATTCTTTTTGTTAGACTATAGTCGCTTTCTAATGTTATGTCTATATTTAAAGTGACAAAATTGCACTTGGGAAAAATCATGGCTTATGCAATCTAAAAACATTATTTGAAAATTTACTCATAAAAATATTTGAAAATTCCAATTAAGATTGGGACAGAGATGTGCCGATTTCTAAGCTCTTTCTTAAAACCAGTTTTATAAAAGTATTCCAAATGAGTCATACACAGAGTATAACTTTCATTGGCAATTGGCAATTTTCAATGCTTCAAAATTTTTAAAAAGATGCCATTTTTATATTCTAAATTTTGCACTTATGGAAAAATTAATATGATAATCTTTAATAATCTTATATTCACAAATTTCAATCCATGTGTGATTATCTCCAGTTGCACTCTAAAGCTGATACCTTTTTTGTTTTTTCCTAATTTCTTTTTACTCATTATTGGCAGATATTTGTGAAATGCATGTGTAGTAGATGCTGCTACTTGTCTTCCAAGTGCTAGTCTCTTTTTCTATGGTAATACCTCCTGGTTGTGAGGTAGGATTCTGACCACCTTGAGAAAAATGCAATGATGTCCAATCCTCATTGAAGCTATGGGACGTGTAAGAAACCAAGCTTCTGCCAATGGGTTGTGAAAACAAATGATATATGCAACTTCTAGGAACCATCTCGAAAAGGACTGAGTGTATCTGATTCCTTTCACTCTTCTTCCTGTTAGTTGCAATTACAGACATGTTGACTGGAACTGAAAAGCCACTTAAAATCCAAGTTTTGAGTATGATAAAGGAAAAGGTGGATAACATATCCACCTGATAATACTGCAGATCATACCAGTGTTGGAATGCCAACGTGGGCCCCTATGTGAGAGGGAAATAAATTTTAATCTTGATTAAACCAGAGTTTCTTTCACCAACAGTTACACCTAATCCTAAGTATGTGTTTTAGAATGTGTCCTATGATACAGATAGCTCTTTCTCACTGCCACTCTTTCCTATAGATGCTCCTCTACATTCTGTTTCCACTATTTCTAATTAAGTTATTTAATTCACATCGCATGTCAGTGATTCTCTTCCTTGTCTTTTTACTTTTATTCTATTTATTTCTACTTTCCTTGAGCTACCTTTGTATTTCTTTGATTTTGTAGAACATTGTTCCGTTACAGTTAGAGGGAGTTGTTGTCTTTTTTCATTTGACAAAAACACCAATCACATCTCAACACCTTCAATCAGTTATGCTGACTTGATTCCCAGGTCTTGACTGTGACACTCTGATTCTCTGTATCTCTGTACCTTTCTCTCTTAATTTATTTTGCCCCAAAATTGAACATGCTGGACATCTTAGAGAAAAATAATTTGTATGCCTAAAATATTTTAAGAGGCTATCAAAGGCATTAGCGATATATATTTTTTTTAAATCCCTATTCTACTTTTTCAAATCCTGTTGATGCTACTTCTCAGTTTCAAAGTAGAAAATCTAATGATGATTTTTAATCATTACCTAATATTGGCTGATATGTTCCATAAAACAATTTACTAATTCTGTACAGCTGAATCACAGGCCAATGGGATGAAAAGGTATAAGTAGAAGCAGGCTGTTGCAGCAGAGTCTTGAAAATTTTTAACTATTTGAGGTTGGTTTAGAATAAAAAAACAGAATTATAAAATACACAGTTCTATGGATATGTAACTAAGTGACATTTTAAAAAGAAAAATTAAAGCAATTTTTAGTGTGCTCTAAAGAAGAATAAGGATCTAGGAGAGAGAAGGGCATCAGTAAAAAGAACAATTCTTTGAAATTCAACAATTCTTTGAAATTCTGAAATAAAATGTGGCATTCTGATAATGCCAGTGATAAACCCAAAATCAAAATAGAAGGAATACTGCTGCCAACCATGGTCTTAACACATGATGCTGTTTTCTTATTTCATGTATTTTTCCTGACAGTTCTTCTAAGTTATTTCTCATGAGAAAAGTTGAGTTAAGTCATCCCTAGAAAAGTGAGTCATAGTATCTAAACACACAGGAGTATCATTCCATGGATGAATAAATGAGAGCAGTTCTATTTCAAACATGCCAGATGCTATACATTTTCTGGAAAGGATCAGGATTTCACGTCCTTAGTGAGACTTCCCGCTAAGCTGAACATCTGTTCCTAATATATTGTGCACTTGCTAGTAAGCCTAAGAATGCTAAGGCGATTAGAACATCTTGATTGTGTTTTCCAATAGTACACAGACAAAAGAAGATGTCGAACTGGAGCACTGAGCAGGCAAGGAATCAACACTCAGCCACCATCCAAATATCGACCACCTTGTTCCCCCTCTCCTCTCATTTATCAGGTGTTAGAAATTTTCACAAAAATATAATTCACCTATTACTTCATGAAAAGCATGTGATGTCATCCCTGAAATGAATGAACAACTAATGATGAGGATATACAGAAGAAGAATAACTTTCACATAGCAAAAACATTTCTGCCCTTTTAAGTGTTCTAATTTTCTTGGCCATTTTGTCTGAATTGCTTCTTTATACCATTGAAATTATGAAGTAATGAAAATAATTAGTGTAACCTTATAGGGCATATGAAATTGATTGCTTTGTGAAACTGATCTTCCATTTAAATATTCCTCTTCATCCATTAGTTTATATCTGGTCATTTACCAAATTCTTTCTGACTTTGTCCTTACCAATGACCTTGTATCTATAAATACTGCATTAAAAATTCATATATTCTATTGAGAAATCTCCAAACAAACACTATAACAAACATGAAAAGCAATCAAGTCAATGTACATTATTTGCAAATCAAAAAAAGTAAGTTTTTAACCACTGAAACATAGCCCCCTTATTAAACTCTCTAAATTACCAGTAATACAGATTCAGAATAATAATGCAATTCTTCCCTTAGGCCTGATTAAGCAAATTTGATTCAATTAATTGAATCTGTAAATCTGTAAAAACCTGAATATCCTGAAAAATTTATAACATGGTTTCATTCTGTAAGGAAAAGATGGTTAAAATTATAGGTACAAGAGAGATAACAAGATCATTTTTTCCAAGTACCATAATCATGCTTAGGTCATTATTGTTTGATTTTCCATACTATCTTTGAAAATGTGTTTCATATATTCATTTTGAGTTTAATTCAGACAAAGAGCATGATATTTCACTAAAACAAAGGGCTGGAAATGAGTTTTCAGGATTTTTTAAAAAATGATGATCACATACTTAGAGACCAAAATCAGTACAGTGCACAACTGGGAAATATGTTTGCCAAAAATATGCTGTACTTTAGCTTCTAAGACTCAGAAAACAGAGAGGTCTTTGAATACTTCTGACCATCTTAGATGTGTGAAACATTCCTCCAGCTTTTATATAATTGTAATATCCGATTGCTCAAGGGAAGAAATGATATGGTTGGCAAAATCCAGTCTTACATCTCAACATTCAGCATAGCTTAGTAGATTATTACAGCACATAAATGATATGAAAACAAACAAAAAGATATAGTAAAAAAGCACTATGTTATGGGACATCTTATTTAAACTGATGATTCTCGTGAAGTAAATTTATGAAAACAAAGCAGCTGCACCAAATCATGTGAGTTGGTAAAATGTGTGTGTTTTGCATACGTTTCCCCAAATGGTCTAATTCAGAGAATAATATTTCAGTAATTAGCAGCAACCAAGAGGGAAAAACCAAAATGGATTACCACGTCTAGTGTAATATCTTAACCAGCACATTTTGTAACAGGATTAGTATGTTCTATAACACAAAGCACAGTTGACAAGATGCCTAATATATAATCCAGTCTATTTACTGTGTCTAAGATAAATAATATAATTTTGTTATTTTTCAAAGCTGACCTGGTCTTTTCCTATCATTCTTGTTACAATAATTATTCTTAATATACTTTTAATATATCAATTATTAATAGTTTTACTTGAAATATAATAACTCCAAAACCTGAAAATTTTAAATAGATAGCAATAACTGGAATTCTGCATATTTTTAGTTTAGTTTTACTTATTTTGGGGGTGTTCTTTATTATACTATCTTCAAAGAATATTTATTTTTATATTGTATAAAAAGGAAAGCTTGATTCACTTATTTTCTGGGCATATTTTTTTTAGAATATAGATTTAACTTCAAAAAGAAGTAACATGCAGTCAATTGCTAGTACTGAGGTAATTGCAAGAGAATTTAGCTCCTATGAATGAATTCATGTTCCTTTTCCTGAATGATTCATATAAGAGAGTACAGAGAAAATAACAGATAATTCTGCTGACCTATGCTTATGTTGAGTATACATGAAGAATGGGAAAGAAGCCAGAATGTTGGAAACAAAGAAATGTCCCAATTTAAAAAAGTGTTTCACAAGAAATCACTGGGGTCAGATCTTATTTGTCTTTTAATGGGGTTATTAGATTATGAGAGGCCATTCACAGGCATTTCTAGATGTTTTGGCATAACATTTTTCAAAGCCTTTCATAATAAATGTGAAAAAAATGGAGTATGGGAGTTAGAAGGAAATACTCTTAAATAGCTTAATAATCTATTGAAAATCCTGGGCTATGAATGTGTGAAGGTCATTTTGGAGAGAAATCTTATCACTATCCTCTTCAAAATGTTTATCCAGGACTTGACTGAGACACCATTGGCTTCCTTATATATGTTCAGCTTGGCACAAAGCTGGAGGGCATAGCTGATATTCAGATAGCATAATTATATGCAAAAAAAATTATTTTTACAAGTTCAGTTGATGGTTCATATCTAATAAAGAGAACTTTAGTAAAGATAAAAATCAATTCCTATTTCATTTCAAAATCCACTACAAAGCTAAAGGAAAGGGGAAGTATTGTTCTAACTTAGTGAGACAATCACAGGGGAGATACATACAGAGCTTTGGATAAGAGAATTGTCTTTCATGTCATGAGAGAATGACTTCTCAGTCATTTTCTTAATTCTCTGAATTAAGAAGTTAAATAATCATACCTCTACCTCCGAAGTTAAATAATCATATGTTTATTATACCATATAAATTTGGGAATTTTTTGGAAAGCATTTATGAATAAAACTTTTTCTATCTCTCTGAGCATCTGGGTGAATACAAGTTACTTGTCCATGAAGAGATTACTCTTTGGTCTCTGACTCTCTCCAGAATGATCATGGTATAACTCAACTCAGGGAAAAAAAAAAAAAAAAAGTTCTTCAAATTCTCCTGAAGCTAGAAAACTTCCTCTATTGCAAGTAGTCAATTCATTTTAATGTTGGAAAAAGAATGTGTCTGCTTTTACTTTTATAGGAACTGGTTCTATGTCAGCTATTACTATAGGAAATGTATTGTGCTCCTTTTACTCAAATAGAATAATCACAACAATCGTTTTAATGCATATCAAATATAAAGGTATAATCATAATTTTGGTACTAGAACCCATTTTCAGGCATTTAAAAAAGTCTAATTTTTAATAAAACATGTTTTCGTGTTGGCAGTAAGGTCAGTTGGAAATGGATTTATTACAAATTATATTTTTCAAATAAAATTGGTGCTTACCTTTGATGTAAAAAAATTAGAAGAATTATAACATGGCAAGCATATTGATCTTATTAGAACATTCCTCCCACTGAGGAACTAAGTTTAAAGTTCTTAAATAACCCAGTTAGGGACCTTTAAGAGAGAAAGAGAAAAGAAAAAAAAAAAACCTGGCCAAATGATGACTAATTAGAATGACAGGCATTCTTCTAACTCATGGGGCAGTCACAGTACCTAAGCAGTAAAAATAGTGTCTCATTAGTCCTTTAAACATTATTCCCAGGTTTCTGTGAAATTGATATTTAATCACTTTCCCAGTGTATAGCAGGCCCTTATTACACTGGGAAGACATGGGGAGTGAAAAGTTTATAAAATTTCTGTCAATCTCTTTTCAATTTGAAGAATGATTCATTATAATGGGCCACCAGTGGCAGAGGAATGCTGAATGGGAGCCTGTAATTAACTTTACTTCCTGCTTATTGATGGCATTTGCTTGGTACTGAGATTAGATGGTGTATCTGGGGAGCTGTACCCTGTAGATCATGCTGTACAATACTCTAAACTACATCTAAATCATATCTACAGATGTGTTCCTCACAATTCTAGATAGTGGTTTTATGAAACGCGGGGCTCTTTTAAAGTACTTGGAGACTAAATTTGTTACTCAGAATAGTGCATATAGGTAAAATTAGTGTCTAAATGAGGAAAACGTGTGTCTAACTTAGGGGGCAACTCTGTAAAGAACAAAAATTGACCGAAAGAGGACACAGCACAACAATTGCCTCTTTAAAACTGTCATTGCATTTAATTACTATTCTTTTAGAAGTGTTCAATACTATTTTACTCTTATTAGATGCTTAAAATAAAATTATGGTTATGAGAGCTATTTCATTTTATCATTAAAATTTAGTTTCATGTGCATATATAAGAAAAGTTAATCCAGCAACCTCCACTTCCCCCTCCAAAAAAGACTCCACTTCCCCCTCCAAAAAAAACAAAACAAAACAAAAACAAAGAATATTTTTCCACACTTAACCAAAGAAAATAGTAAAGGGTGAAAACCCTAAGTTCTTTCATTCCATGACAAGTCTTGTGATAGGTCTTTCCGTAAGATGTTAGGATGGTCGTTTTTATTTTCTGTCCTAATAAGTTCTCTATATTTTATACTTTTGAAAGAGAAACATAATCTTGGCATATTTGCCGTACCTCATATCGTTGAGTTTATCCATTTTTGGTTTCCCATTCTCAAAGCCCCTCGGCATTTCCTGCGAAACTAGTACAGGGTTTTGTTCTTCTCGAGCTCATGTTCTAATGTGGGTAAGGACATGAAAACCTCTGCACTGATAAAACAATGCAGTGAGTACTTTTCTAGCAGGTATTACAACTTCTTTAGTAAGTGTTAGAACATTCAGAGCATCTGAGGCTCAGAAAGGAGTAGTATCAACAAATATTTTAAAGTAACTCAAGAAGCTTCAATTTGTTCTTTTACTATGGCCTGGCAGAATGTATTATTCTGGAAATCGGGAAACAGGTTCTGCTATAGTTACACTAAGTGAAATTGGGTAAATAATGACACTAAAATTTAATTAAGTGAAACATGGAAATAGATTTTTGCCTTGACTGAAAAATAGGAATTTATAAAAAGTCTTCCTGAATATTGCATTATTACTTAAAATCCCCTCCAAATACTTTTGAATTAGTGTTTTTATACAGTTCAAAATTTTAAATAAAATATATAATATTCATTATAACCATTCAACTTCCGTGACAGTATCATAGCATTATCAAAACCTTCTCTAATACTGTGCTATAGCTTTTACAAATCATGTGCTGAAAGCAAGACCTAAATTTCACAATGTGCATTCCACTTTTCTATTAAGTGAGAACCCTCTAAAGACCACAAAGGGGCCAAATTATCTAAAATATTAAAGGCTTATTATATTTCTACTAAATTATCAATTTTGTAAAACAATTAAACAGGGAAAGCCAATTAGCGTAAAAGTAGTCTTTAGAGTATAATCATTAGTTAGAAGCTCGTTTGATAAGGTTAAGTCCAAATCTAATAAGTTAAACCCCCAGCAGAACCATAACAGAGCCTTAGTGGCAGTTTTTAAGAGTCTCATTCTCTAAATAGAAACCACAAAAAATTAAGGAAATTGAAAAAAAAGTTATTTTTGCCATAATCAACATAATCTCTATAGAGCTATGTCAAGTAAGAATCAGGGTAGTTTCTTAATTACAATGACTAGAAATTTGTTTGTACTATGAATCAAAATTATTATTCTAGTTTCTTCCAATAGAGTACTAAGGACTACAGGTTAAAGAAATATAGGAAGAGGAGACAAAATATATAATAAAGCAAATGCTTCGTAACTTTGGGTAAAACAAAAGAACATTAGTACAGTGAGAACACACAAATCTGATTTACATGATTATCACTGTACTGTAACATTATCAGCCTCTGTTAGCTCTGCCTTATTTATGTTAGGAAAATATTCTTTAAGTAAAAATAAAACAAATTAAAGGAGAAGTTAGGTGGTTTATATGAATATATTTGTTTACATAATTGTGAACTCATCTAAATATTGAAACAAAATTTCTCTATTACTAAACCTATTATTTTCCACAAAGAATTGGACCATTTTCAAGAAAAGAAGACGCAGCCTACTAAGTGCTAACCTATTGACCCATTTGAATAAACAAAAGTCACCTACTCTAGAATACAGGGTTTTAAAAATATATATATATATAAAGCTTAAAATAACATCACCTTATTTTAATTTTTGCCCCAGCTACATACATTTTACTTAACTATTACATGAATAGACATGAATGAAAAATGATGTATTACAGATCAGAAAAATAATGTTCTCGGTTCAACATTTCCTTCCACCCTTAGAACTTCTGTCTTTTGAATTCTAAAGGAAGTAGAGCACTGACATAATCTGATCATCTACCCATCACTACATCCACATTCAAAAAAGAACAGGTTGGTCCTTGGGGAACATTGGTTGATGACACCATCTCTTGCACAACCCTACACAAAAATGATCATCTTCAAGCAGTTATATAAGCCTTATAAACAGTTATCTGCCTCTTCCTATTCTTTTTATTTCTATATTTCATGTGCATATATTTTATGATTCAATTTTAAATACTGCTATAATTTAGTCATATATTTTGACATCTTCATTTTTAAGTATCAATCTTTGTTATATTAAAGTATTTTGAGTGGCTGTTTTGTTCTTTCCTGGTAATAGTGTTCTGAAGCGACATCTTATTAATACAGTTGCATAAATAATCATGCCAGATCCCTCAGGTAATTAAAAAATAAAATAAAATGAGCATCTGTTTGTACAAATTCATAATGTGAGTGATAATATGCAGGTTAAAGGTTAACACAGAAAAAATGGACATGGAGCATGAACACAAAATAAATTATTACGTGGCTATGTAATTGTATTGCTTCCATTTAGTTAATTATGCTGTATATCAAACTAATAGTTAAATAGGCAAGCTGTACTTCAGTGTCCTATTCATACAACTATAAATTACTCCATACATCTAGAATTGTGATTAGCCATAAGTCTCTCAGCAAGGTATAATAACAAAATATAATTTGCCTCACTAGTTGAAGACTTCACAAATGTACTTTTAAAATGTATTTCAAAAGAAATGACATTAACTCTAGCAATCATAGCTTAATAAATTTAAATACCTCAATATGTAGGAAAAATATTTCTGTTACCTATGGCTGCATAATAGATTTCCTCAAAACTTAGTGACTAAAACAACCTTTATTTGCTCGCAATTCTGCAATTTGGGCAGCAACAGCTCGTCTGTGTTCCATATGGCATCAGCAGGGTGGCTTTCCTGGAGCTGAATAATCCACTTCTTAGATGGCCTCTCTCACATTTCTGGAAAGTTAGCACAGGCTGCCAACTGGGGACTCAGCTGAGGCTGCTGTCCAGGGTCTTGGTTATTCTTTATGTGGTTTCTCCAGTTGAGTAGGTTGACTTCCTCCCAGTATGGTGGAGGGGTCCTCAGGGTGGCCAGACTTCTTATTCAGTACATGTCGGCAGGTATACCTCAGAGCACAAAAGCATAACATGCTAGGCCTTCTTAAGGCTTTGATCTTCGACAGGCACACCTTCAATTCTTCTGCCTTCTCTTAGTTAAAGCAGGTCAGGAGCCAAATGAGATTCAGTGGGAGGGGACTGCACAGATGTATGAGGCCCTAAAATATATATTCAACCTCCACAAATAATCCCCTATACAATTTCCCGAAGTGCAAACCAATATGTTTCTAGTTGGTATCAATTTCATTTCAACTTAATGTAAATACATATATACGACCAGATTTTCCAAGAGTTTAATAACAAGGTAGCTAACCTTAAATATCTTTTATTAAAAATCAATGAAAAAAAATCAATGAAAAGTCCTAGGACAGAAGTCTATATATTCCACCCATATTTCCCATCTAATTAATTTTTTAGCTCTACCTATCATGGTGTAGAATTAACCCAGTTGGCAATAGAAGAAAGCTGATGTAGCCACTGAGGTCCCGTTACTTGAGGAGATGTAAGAATACCTGTGTCCTCTTTATCAGATTACACAGCAATTCCAATTTTTCACACTCTTTTCCTTCAGTATACAGTACTGTTTATGTTCATCAAAAGTAATAATGTTGAGATAAGTTCTATCTTTAAAAGGTAATTCCTTAGAATTGTATGCAGTCAAAGATGATAAACTTAAGTATAAATACTTATTTAATGGTAAATTACTGGATGAAGTTAAAATGTTCCACCAGTTTTCAAGATTTAGAAACTTGGACAATCAAGGTATCTGTCCATTGCTAGTCCAAACAACACAGGTTGTACTGAGGCAAAGTTGATGGCAAAACTGAACACTGCCTTGAGTGGAAGGTGTTGTAAAACATAGGGAACATGAAAAATATGTGAATGCAGAAGAAGTTGGGAGAGGTGAGTGAGAGGAGAAGTGAGAATTAGTACCCAAGAGAAGAGCTGCAAAGAAATTCGTAACATGTAACATTTATTGTGCATATATTATATATCAAGCACATCATTTATATCATTTACCAAATTAGAGTAAGCCTGCAACCCACCACCAATTATAATACTTACACAAAGAAAAAAAGAGAAAGAGATGAGAGGAGGCAATAACTGGCCAAGTGGAAGAGAAGGAGAGAAGTCTGAGCAAATACCTGTAAGAGGGGTCATTATTCACAGCTTAAGCCTCAGTGTTCCCTGGGTAGGTACTAGTGCACAGGCTAGAATGGACTAGAAAGAATCATTGGCAAAATTAGAGAAACTCATGGGAAGATGGGAACTAATTTGTGGGAGTGGGTGAAGAACTTGGATTCAGACACAATGAGTTTGGGTTAACATGGTAGTTAGTGCAAATATATGGTAAAGAAAGTGGTATAAAAATTGAGAACCAAAATTAGACGAGATAATAATTAGAGAAACATAAGCATAGCATCTCAAAGACAAAGTTACCTCCCAAAGGAAGAAAGTAGAAGTAAAAGAACAAAGTTACAAGGGGTCAGGATTGAGGAGAACATAATTTGCAAGGGGAGGAGAAGGAAAAGGAATGAGTGGAAAAGAGGAATTGTAAAAATAAGAAAAGAACAAAAGTATAGCATCATAGACAAAAAAAAAATACAGAAATGTGGCCAGCACTATGAAACACAATTAGGACTGAGGAAGGATGACATTGCCTGTTTATTCTGGAATAATAGCTTCCGTGTAATTCATTTGGATGTGTTTTTCTAATACATCTTTATGGCAACAGCTCAGTTTCATAATATATTAATCTACTGTATTTCTCAGGGAGTATTTCTCTAATATATTTCTCTAATGGCAGTACTGTCCAATATACTGTAGATGTTTTAGCAAATTTGGTTTTAGTTTAATTATAGAATTAAAACACTTCCTGACAGTAATATACGGACTTCACATAAAATAATCTATGTTTTCTTACACAGTATAAATAACCTGAATAATAGCATTATACACTTAATAACAAAAATAAACAATTAAGAATGTTCTATCATTTTCCCTTAAAAATCACATCTTCATGATCTTGATCCTTGATATTTATGAGGACAAATCACCGCATAGTATAGCCAGAATAAGAGAACTTTCATTGAGAGACTATTTGCATTTAAGAACACAGTTATTGTTTTGGTATTGCCCTATACTATTTAAAAATACATGAAAATATAGTTTAAATAAATACTTTGATTTTTGTAGCCTTTTAGAGAATCTAGGACAGTGACCATTTTATTGAGCATATACTGTATACCAGTCACGCTTCTAAATTCTCTCTATATATTACCTTACTTTAATCTCCACAAAATTCTATTGAGGCAAATACTATTGTTATCTGCATTTTATAGAGAAGGAACATAAGGCTCAGAAAAGTGATGATTTGCTCAAGGTTTCAGTACAAGAAAGTGGTAGAATCATGTTCATATTCAGACTGCCTGTTGAGTTGTATTCTTTACCATCCCGGATGATAAAATATCAGATGACAAGGTGAGCTGGCCTTTTAATTGTCCTGCCAGAAAAATTTAGGGGAAAGGATAGCCTTAGTTGTCACGTGGTATGCAGTTATAAAAATACCTTGTTAGAGCCACTAGGGAATTGACTTGATATACATCAGAGAGGGCTCTTTGGTACTCAGAGAACCATTAAGGAATTCATCCTAAAGATCTAGAAACCAAAGACTTCTTCAGAGCAGCTGCCCTCCAGGGAATCTAACGAGAAAATGAACTTTCTCTGCCCTTCCGCACTCCCTCACTTGGTAGGTCAGAACCCGGCAACCCTGTGAATGACCTAAGCCTTCATTCTATTTCAACATTGAATTTAAGTACTTCTGATAAGGCTAAAGAATTCACAAAGGACCAAAGAATAAATCAATCAAACAACTTCTTAAAAACATTTATGGAAAACAGTAAGTTCCATCTTTGCCCTTTATGACCACAACTAATCTCTACAAATCTCCTGTGTACAGTGACTTCACCTAACCCCTAGTCCTCGAATTCATCCTTACCATTGTCTTACTTCTTGATCCTGTGACTTTCCGTGGTATGGCCTCAAACAGGCGAGAGAGATATGTAATAAATATGAGTAAATTAAATGAATAAATGCATAATATCTAACAGTACTAAATGATTTATGTATCTGTATTTTTAAATGGAAACTCATTTCTTTTAGCTTTTAATCAAATTAATGTGTTTATTTATTGAAAATACATTTAGAAAGTTTAAAACCTCTTATAAACCTACTCTATAATTTGACTCTCCAATTGCTAAAACAAATTAATTTTGACACATATTTTTGAACTTAGAAACACACACATACACACTCAACACACATATTCAAGTGCTTATTTAACCTAATGCATAGACTTAAAGTATTTAAATGGCTGAACAATTTACTGTCATCTTCATTTACTGTATTTTCAAGCAAATTAAAGTACATTTAAGGTATAGATTATTTGATCAACTTGATGAACATTTTTGTCTGCCTATAATTTAATTATTGTAAGTAATTATGTATGAACATCTTTGGACATACGTATTTGCACATTTCTATTATCCTTTGAGATTTTACACACATTATTGTTCTTTTAAATGGACATGGTTTACATGTCCACTAACATTGTTTTCAAGGAAGCAGAGACTCACACCTTAACAAGGAGTGGACATTAATAATCTTTTTAAATGTTTTAATAGTTCCTTGTTCATTTCAGTGAGATTTTAAAAGTCATGGGAAGTAAAGAAATGAAACAATTGGCATCTCAAAACTAGAAGTCAGAAGAATTTGTTACACTAATTTGAAGTGCTTTTATAATCCTTATTCATTTTGATTAAAAAATGTAAAATTAAAAAATGCTGTTATTCGATAGAAAATGTATTTTCTATCAGAGTTTTGTTAAAGGACATAAACCTAGTAGTTTTGCAATTTAAAAGAACACAGAATTTTCCTGTATTTGTATCTTTTTTTAGAAGTTCATCGGGCTTTTATAAATATTTTTAATGTACGTAAAATCAAAGCATCAAATCCTTGACAATAAAAGGGAAAATTGCATTCTAAATGTATATCTTTACTCATAAGCAAGTGCTGTATCCCAGGTCTGTAAAAGTGAAATCGAGACGATGAAGTTATCCCGCCGCTTTGGTGCTGGTACAGCAGTGCCTAGGGTAGGATCCTGTTAACTGAAGGCAAACACAAACATGTTCCAACTTCAGCAAAGGACATAACGGCAACTTCTCCCCTGAGTGTAGCTATTATTGTTCCAAAGCAAACACTAATGGAAAGCTCCAAGGAAAGAACTGCCAAGCGGAAAAAAGAAAAGAGCCAAAAACAAAATAAGAGACAGGGCATTTCTTTATGATGCCTCAGACAGACTTTAATCATTCCTTCCTTCTGACTACCCTTAGGAAGGAGCCCAAAACAGCTGCTACCTCAAACAAATCTGCAAAACCCTCATGGCAGAAACCAGTGCTTCCGTAGTGCCTATCCACTTTCTTGTAAAAAGCTCGCTCTTATTTCTGAAGAATATATTATTATATTATGTGTGCTTATGTATATTTTTGTATATATGGTATAAATATACATAAGCACAAGTAACATATATATATATAAGCACATAAAATATATATAGGAAAGTGCATATATAGATACAAAATATATATGAGTACATATCTAAATATAAATAAATGCTTATATGTGTAAATACATAGTATTTATTACATATGTATTTATATGTACATATTTTTCCAACTTTATTGAGGAATAACAAATATAATTGACAAATATAATTGTATATATTAAAGTGTACAATATGATGATTTGATATACATACATTGTGGAATGATTACCAAGATCAAGATAACTAATACATCCATCACCTCACATAGTTAATTCTTTTTCTTTTCTTTTTTGTTTTTTGCAGTGAGAATGCTTAAGAAATGCCCTAAGTATATTTCAAGTATATAATACCGTATTATTAACTGTAATCATGATAGTGGACATTAGATGCTCAGAAATTATTAATTTTATAACCAAAAGTGTGTACTATTTGGACCCTCCCCCCAGGCCCTGGCAGCCACCATTCTATTATCCGTTTCTATGAAATCATTTGTTTTACTTTGATTCTACATTTAAGTGATACCATATAGTATTTGTCTTTCTCTGTCTGGCTTATTTCACTTAGCATAATGCCCTTCAGGTTTATGCATGTTGTTGCAAATAACAGGATTCCCTTCTTTTTTATGACTAATATTCCTGTGTATGTGTGTGTGTACGTGTGTGTATCAGTTTCTTTATCCATCCATCTATCAAAGGACATTTAAGTCGTTTCCCTATCTTGGCAATTGTGAATAATACTGCAACGAACATGGAGATGCAGATATCTCCTCAAGATACTGATTTCATTTCCCTTAGATATATACCCAGGAATTGGATTGCTGGATTATATGGTAGTTCAATTTTTAATTTTTTGAGGGACCAGCGTACTGTTTTACATAATGGCTACATCAATTTATATTCCCATCAATTGTGTATAAGTTTTCCCTTTATTTTACATCCTCACCAGCATGTGTTAACTATTGTCTTTTTGAAAATAGTCATCATAACAGATGTAAGGTTATATATATCTTATTGCAGTTTCGATTTGTGTTTCTCTAATGATTAGTGATGTTGAACACCCTTCTAGGTACCTGTTGGCCATTTGTTAGGTTTTCTTTGGAAAAATGTCTGTCAGTTCCTTTGCTTATTTTTAAATTGGATTTATTTGCTTTCCTACTATTGGGTTGCAGATGGCATGATTTTATATATAGAAAACCCCGTAGATTCCACCCAAAAAAAATGGTTAGAATGAATAAATGAATTCATTAAAGTTGCAGGATGCAAAATTAACACATAAAAATTAGTTTCATTTCTAGGCACTGTCAACAAACTATTTGAAAGAGAGATTAAGAAAACAGTTCCATTTATAATAGCATCAGAAACAATAAAATACTTAAGAATAAATTTAACCAAAGAGATGAAAGACTGAAACTATAAGACATTGATAGAAGACATTAAAAACACAAATCACTGGAAAGATATCTCATGCTCATGGATCAGAAAAATTAATATTGTTAAATGTGAGCTCTACCGAAAGCAATGTACAGACTCAGTGTAATTCTTATGAAAATTTAATGGCATTTTTACAGAAATAGAAAAAAATCCTAAAATTTGTATATAACAATAAAAGACCCCAAATAGACAAAGCAATCTTAAGAAAAAAGAGCAAAGCTGGAGGCATCACACTCAGTGATTTTGAACTATTATAAAGTAATAGTAATCAAAATAGAATGGCAGTGGCATCAGAACAGGCACATTGACCAGTGGAACAAAACAGAAACCCCAAGATGAACCCACACACATACTGTCAACTAATTTTTGACTAGGATGCCAAAAATATACAATAGGGAAATAATAGTCTCTTCAATAAATGATGTTGGGAAAACTTTATATTCACATGCAAACAAATAAAATTGTACCCCTATCTTACACCACTCACAAAAAAATAACTCAAAATGGATTAAAGTCTTAAATGTAAGACCTGAAAAACCTAGAAGAAAACATAGGGAAAACCTCCTTGACATTGGTCTTGGCAATGATTTTTTCAATAAGACAACTAAAGCACAGGCAATAATAGCTAAAATAAAGTCATGGGACTATATCAAATTTTAAAACTTCTGCACAGCAAAAGAATCAATCAATAAATTGAAAAGGCTAACTATGGACAGGGAGAAAATATTTGCAACAATCTATCTGATAAAGAATATCCAAACTGTATTGTCTTTTAATATATTAACATATATATAATCTGCATTTATGTATGTTTGTAGTTATATAGATATATGTATGGTCTATATAGTTATCTGCATGTATAACATATTTCAAGTACAATTTACTTCAAAATAAGAATAAATCCACAATATTATCTAAAATGTAATGATCATGATAGGCATACCTTGGAGATATTGCAGGTCCAACTCTCAACCACTACAATAAAGCAAATATAGCAATAAAGTGAGTCACAATTTTTTAAGTTTCCCAATGCATATACAAGTTTTGTTTACACTAGACTGTAGTCCTCCAAGTGTTTAATAGCATTGTGACTAAAACACACAATTTAAAAATGCTTTATTGCTAAAAAATGCTATCACAGGAGCTTTCAGTGAGTTGTAGTATTTTTGCTGGCGGAGGGTCTTGCCTCAGTGTTGATGGCTGCTGACTGAGCACAGTGATGGCGGCTGAAGGCTGGGGAGACCGTGGCCATTTCTTAGAATAAGATGACAATGAAGTTTGCCACAGCGATTGCCTCTTCCTTTCAGGAACAATTTCTCTGTAGCTTGCCATGCTGTTTGATAGAATTTTACCCACACTAGAACTTCTTTCAAAATTGGAGGCAGTCCTCTCAGACCCTGCTGCTGCCTTATCAGCTAAGTTTATGTAATATTCTAAACCATTTGTTGTCATTTCAAGAATCATCACAGTATCTTCATCAGGAGCAATTTCATCTCAAGAAATCACTTTTTTTTGCTCATCCATAAGAATCAAATCCCCATCCATTCAAGTTTTATCTGAGATTGCAGCAATTCAGACAAATCTTCAGGCTCCACTTCTAAGTCTAGTTCTCTTGCTATTCCTACCACGTTTTCAGTTACTTCCTCCACTGAAGTCTTGAACCCCTCAAAGTCATCCATGAGAGTTGGAATCAACTTCTTCCAAATTCCTGTTAATATTCATATTTTGACCTGTTCCCATGAATCAGGAACGTTCTTACTGGCATCTAGAATGGTGAACCCTTCCCAGAAAGTTTTCCATTGATGTTGCCTGGATCTATCAGAGGAATTACTATCTATGGCAGCTATAGCCTTACAAAATGTATTTCTTAAATAATAAGACTTGAAAGTTGAAATTACTCCTTGATCCACGGGCTGAAGTATGAATGTTGTGTTAGCAGGCAGGAAAACAAAGATTAATCTCATTGTACACTTTTATCAGAGTTCTTGGGTGACCAGGTGCGTTGTCAATAAGCAGTATTATTTTAAAAGAAATCTTTTTTTTTCTGAGCAGTAGGTCTCAACGATGGGATTAAAATATTCAGTAAACCAGGTTATATACAGATGTGCTGTCAGGCAGGCTTTCTTGTTCCATTAAAAAGCACAGGCAGAGTAGATTTAGCATAATTCTTATGGGCCCTAGGATTTTCACAATGGCAAATGAGCATGGGCTTCAATTTAAAATCAATTAAAGTAGCTGCAATAGTGCCTGAAAGGAGAGTCAGACTGTTTTTTGAAGGTTTGAAGCCAATCATTGATTTCTTCTCCCTAGCTATAAAAGTCCGAGATGGCATCTTCCCATACAAGGTTGCTTTGTCTACTTTAAAAATCTGTTGTTTAGTGTAGACACCTTCATGAGTTATCTTAGCTAGTTAGACACTCTGGATAACTTGCTGCAGGCTCTACATCAGCACTTGCTTCTTCACCTGGCACTTTTATGTTATGGAGACAGCTTCTTTCCTTAAACTTCATGAATGAGTCTCTGCGAGCTTCAAACTTTTCTTCTGCAGCTTTTTCACCTCCCTCAGCCTTCATAGAATTGAAGAGAGTTAGAACCTGGCTCTGGATTGGACTTTGGTTTAAGAGAATGTTGTGGCTGATTTGATCTTCTACCCAAACTAAAACTCTCCATAACAGCAATAAAGCCACTTTGCTTTCTTATCATACGTGTGTTCCCAGAAGTAGCACTTTTAATTTCCTTCAAGAACTTTTCTTTTGTATTCACAACTTGACTGTTTGGTGCAAGAGGTCTAGCTTTCAGCCTGTCTTGGCTTTTGATATGCCTTCATCACTAAACTTAATCATGTCTAGCTTCTGTTTTAAAGTGAAAGATATATGACTCCTACTTTCACTTGAATACTTAAACGCTGTTGTAGGGTTATTAGTGGGCCTAATTTCAATATTGTTGTGTCTCAGAAAATATGGAGGCCCTGAGGAGAGGGAGAGAGTTGGCAGAGTGGCCAGTCAGTGGAGCAGTCAGAACACACACAAAATTTATCGATTAAGTTTGTAGTCTTATATGCGCATGGTTCATGGTGCCCCAAAACAAAGACAACAGTAACATCAAAGTTCACTGATCACAGATCACCATAACAAATATAATAATAATGAGAAAGTTTCAAATATTGCAAGAATTACTAAAATGTGATACAGAGACAGGAAGTGAGCAAATCTTGTTGGAAAAATGGCGCCAATAGACTTGATCAACACACGGTTGCTAAAAAATTTCAACTTGTAAAATATGCAATATCTGTGAAGCACCGTAAAGCAAGATATGGCTATATATATATATATTTTTTTAAACATCTTTATTGAAGTATAATTGATTTACAATGGTGTGTTAGTTTCTGCTTTATAACAAAGTGAATCAGTTATACATATATATATGTTCCCATATCTCTTCACCCTTGCATCTCCCTCCCTCCCACCCTCCCTATCCCACCCCTCTAGGTGGTCACAAATCACCGAGCTGATCTCCCTGTGCTATGTGGCTGCTTCCCACTAGCTATCTATTTTACATTTGGTAGTGTATATATGTCCATGACACTCTCTCACCCTGTCACATCTCACCCCTCCCCCTCCCCATATCCTCAAATCCATTCTCTAGTAGGTCTGTGTCTTTATTCCCGTCTTACCACTAGGTTCTTCATGACCTTTTTTTTTTTTTTTCCCTTAGATTCCATATATATGTGTTAGCATATTGTATTTGTTTTTCTCTTTCTGACTTACTTCACTCTGTATGACAGACTCTAGCTCCATCCACCTCATTACAAATACCTCCATTTCATTTCTTTTTATGGCTGAGTAATATTCCATTGTATATATATGTGCCACATCTTCTTTATCCATTCATCCGATGATGGACACTTAGGTTGCTTCCATGTCCTGGCTATT
This sequence comes from Balaenoptera musculus, assembly GCF_009873245.2. Taxonomy (NCBI): domain Eukaryota; kingdom Metazoa; phylum Chordata; class Mammalia; order Artiodactyla; family Balaenopteridae; genus Balaenoptera; species Balaenoptera musculus. The sequence goes on along the minus strand of NC_045796.1, from coordinate 63,456,084 downwards.
GTAAATAGAGCTGCAATGAACATTTTGGTACATGACTCTTTTTGAATTATGGTTTTCTCAGGGTATATGCCCAGTAGTGGGATTGCTGGGTCGTATGGTAGTTCTATTTTTAGTTTTTTAAGGAACCTCCATACTGTTCTCCATAGTGGCCATATCAATTTAAATTCCCACCAACAGTGCAAGAGAGTTCCCTTTTCTCCACACCCTCTCCAGCATTTATTGTTTCTAGATTTTTTGATGATGGCCATTCTGACCGGTGTGAGATGATACCTCATTGTAGTTTTGATTTGCATTTCTCTAATGATTAATGGTGTTGAGCATTCTTTCATGTGTCTGTTGGCCATCTGTATATCTTCTTTGGAGAAATGTCTATTTAGGTCTTCTGCCCATTTTTGGATTGGGTTGTTTGTTTTTTTGTTATTGAGCTGCATGAGCTGCTTGTAAATCTTGGAGATTAATCCTTTGTCAGTTGCTTCATTTGAAAATATTTTCTCCCATTCTGAGGGTTGTCTTTTGGTCTTGTTTATGGTTTCCTTTGCTGTGCAAAAGTTTTTAAGTTTCATTAGGTCCCATTTGTTTATTTGTGTTCTTATTTCCATTTCTCTAGGAGCTGGGTCAAAAAGGATCTTGCTGTGATGTATGTCATAGAGTGTTCTGCCTATGTTTTCCTCTAAGAGTTTGATAGTGTCTGGCCTTACACTTAGGTCTTTAATCCATTTGGAGTTGATTTTTGTGTATGGTGTCAGGGAGTGTTCTAATTTCATACTTTTACATGTACCTGTCCAATTTTCCAGCACCACTTATTGAAGAGGCTGTCTTTTCTCCACTGTATATGCTTGCCTCCTTTATTGAAGACAAGGTGACCATATGTGCGTGGGTTTATCTCTGGGCTTTCTATCCTGTTCCATTGATCTATATTTCTGTTTTTGTGCAGTACCAAACTGTCTTGATTACTGTAGCTTTGTAATATAGTCTGAAGTCAGGGAGCCTGATTCCTCCAGCTCCATTTTTCGTTCTCAAGATTGCTTTGGCTATTCGGGGTCTTTTGTGTCTCCATACAAATTGTGAAATTTTTTGTTCTAGTTCTGTGAAAAATGCCAGTGGTAGTTTGATAGGGATTGCATTGAATCTGTAGATTGCTTTGGGTAGTAGAGTCATTTTCACAATGTTGATTCTTCCAATCCAAGAACATGGTATATCTCTCCATCTATTTGTATCATCTTTAATTTCTTTCATCAGTGTCCTATAATTTTCTGCATACAGGTCTTTTGTCTCTTTAGGTAGGTTTATTCCTAGATATTTTATTCTTTTTCTTGCAGTGGTAAACGGGAGTGTTTTCTTAATTTCACTTTCAGATTTTTCATCATTGGTATATAGGAACGCAAGAGATTTCTGTGCATTAAATTTGTATCCTGCTACTTTACCAAATTCATTGATTAGCTCTAGGAGTTTTCTGGTAGCATCTTTAGGATTCTGTATGTATAGTATCATGTCATCTGCAAACAGTGACAGCTTTACTTCTTCTTTTCCGATTTGGATTCCTTTTATTTCTTTGTCTTCTCTGATTGCTGTGGCTAACACTTCCAAAACTATGTTGAATAATAGTGGTGAGAGTGGGCAACCTTGTCTTGTTCCTGATCTTAGTGGAAATGGTTTCAGTTTTTCACCATTGAGGACAATGTTGGCTGTGGGTTTGTCATATTCGGCCTTTATTATGTTGAGGAAAATTCCCTCTATGCCTACATTCTGGAGGGCTTTTATCATAAATGGGTGTTGAATTTTGTTGATAGCTTTCTCTGCATCTATTGAGATGATCATGTGGTTTTTCTCCTTCAGTTTGTTAATATGATGTATCACGTTGATTGATTTGCGTATATTGAAGAATCCTTGCATTCCTGGAATAAACCCCACTTGATCATGGTGTATAATCCTTTTAATGTGCTGTTGGATTCTGTTTGCTAGTATTTTGTTGAGGATTTTTGCATCTATGTTCATCAGTGATATTGGCCTGTAGTTTTCTTTCTTTGTGACATCTTTGTCTGGTTTTGGTATCAGGGTGATGGTGGCCTCGTAGAATGAGTTGGGGAGTGTTCCTCCCTCTGCAATATTTTGGAAGAGTTTGAGAAGGACAGGTGTTAGCTCTTCTCTAAATGTTTGATAGAATTCGCCTGTGAAGCCATCTGGTCCTGGGCTTTTGTTTGTTGGAAGATTTTTAATCACAGTTTCAATTTCAGTGCTTGTGATTGGTCTATTCATATTTTCTATTTCTTCCTGGTTCAGTCTCGGCAGGTTGTGCATGTCTAAGAATCTGTCCATTTCTTCCAGGTTGTCCATTTTATTGGCATAGAGTTGCTTGTAGTAATCTCTCATGATCGTTTGTATTTCTGCAGTGTCAGTGGTTACTTCTCCTTTTTCATTTCTAATTCTATTGATTTGAGCCTTCTCCCTTTTTCTGTTGATGAGTCTGGCTAATGGTTTATCAATTTTGTTTATCTTCTCGAAGAACCAGCTTTTAGTTTCATTGATTTTTGCTATTGTTTCCTTCATTTCTTTTTCATTTATTTCTGATCTGATCTTTATGATTTCTTTCCTTCTGCTAGCTTTGGGGTTTTTTTGCTCTTCTTTCTCTAATTGCTTTAGGTGCAAGGTTAGGTTGTTTATTCGAGATGTTTCCTGTTTCTTGATGTAGGCTTGTATTGCTATAAACTTCCCTCTTAGAACTGCTTTTGCTGCATCCTATAGGTTTTGGGTCGTCGTGTCTCAATTGTCATTTGTTTCTAGGTATTTTTTGATTTCCCCTTTGATTTCTTCAGTGATCACTTCGTTATTAAGTAGTGTATTGTGTAGCCTCCATGTGTTTGTATTTTTTACAGATCTTTTCCTGTAATTGATATCTAGTCTCATAGTGTTGTGGTCGGAAAAGATACTTGATACGATTTCAATTTTCTTAAATTTACCAAGGCTTGATTTGTGACCCAAGATATGATCTATCCTGGAGAATGTTCCATGAGCACTTGAGAAAAATGTGTATTCTGTTGTTTTTGGGTGGAATGTCCTATAAATGTCAATTAAGTCCATCTTGTTTAATATATCATTTAAAGCTTGTGTTTCCTTATTCATTTTCATTTTGGATGATCTGTCCATTGGTGAAAGTGGGGTGTTAAAGTCCTCTACTATGATTGTGTTGCTGTCGATTTCCCCTTTTATGGCTATTAGTATTTGCCTTATGTATTGAGGTGCTCCTATGTTGGGTGAATAAATATTTACAATTGTTATACCTTCCTCTTGGATCGATCCCTTGATCATTATATAGTGTCCTTCTTTATCTCTTGTAATAGTCTTTATTTTAAAGTCTATTTTGTCTGATATGAGAATTGCTACTCCAGCTTTCTTTTGATTTCCATTTGCATGGAATATCTTTTTCCATCCCCTCACTTTCAGTCTGTATGTGTCTCTAGGTCTGAAGTGGGTCTCTTGTAGACAGCATATATATGGGTCTTGTTCTTGTATCCATTCAGCCAGTCTCTGTCTTTTGGTGGGAGCATTTAATCCATTTACATTTAAGGTAATTATCGATATGTATGTTCTTATTCCCATTTTCTTAAATGTTTTCGGTTGGTTATTGTCGGTGTTTTCCTTCTCTTGTGTTTCTTGCCTAGAGAAGTTCCTTTAGCATTTGTTGTAAAGCTGGTTTGGTGGTGCTGAACTCTCTCAGCTTTTGCTTGTCTGTAAAGGTTTTAATTTCTCCATCAAATCTGAATGAGATCCTTGCTGAGTAGATTAATCTTGGTTGTAGGTTTTTCTCCTTCATCACTTTAAGTATATCCTGCCACTCCCTTCTGGCTTGCAGAGTTTCTGCTGAAAGATCAGATGTTAACCTTATGGGGATTCCCTTGTGTGTTATTTGTTGTTTTTCCCTTGCTGCTTTTAATATGTTTTCTTTATATTTAATTTTTGATAGTTTGATTAGTATGTGTCTTGGCGTGTTTCTCCTTGGGTTTATCCTGTATGGGACTCTCTGTGCTTCCAGGACTTGGTTAACTATTTCCTTTCCCATATTAGGGAATTTTTCAACTATAATCTCTTCAAATATTTTCTCAGTCCCTTTCTTTTTCTCTTCTTCTTCTGGGACCCCTATAATTCGAATGTTGGTGCGTTTAATGTTGTCCCAGAGGTCTCTGAGACTGTCCTCAGTTCTTTTCATTCTTTTTTCTTTATCCTGCTCTGCAGTAGTTATTTCCACCATTTTATCTTCCAGGTCACTTATCCGTTCTTCTGCCTCAGTTATTCTGCTATTGATCCCGTCTAGAGTATTTTTAATTTCATTTATTGTGTTTTTCATCATTGCTTGGTTCCTCTTTAGTTCTTCTACGTCCTTGTTAAATGTTTCTTGCATTTTGTCTATTCTATTTCCAAGATTTTGGATCATCTTTACTATCATTATTCTGAATTCTTTTTCAGGTAGACTGCCTATTTCCTCTTCATTTGTTAGGTCTGGTGTGTTTTGACCCTGCTCCTTCACCTGCTGTGTGTTTTTTTGTCTTCTCATTTTGCTTATCTTACTGTGTTTGGGGTCTCCTTTTCACAGGCTGCAGGTTCGTAGTTCCCATTGTTTTTGGTATCTGTCCCCAGTGGCTAAGGTTGGTTCAGTGGGTTGTGTAGGCTTCCTGGTGGAGGGGACTAGTGCCTGTGTTCTGGTGGATGAGGTTGGATCTTGTCTTTCTGGTGGGCACGTCCACGTCTGGTGGTGTGTTTTGGGGTGTCTGTGGCCTTATTATGATTTTAGGCAGCCTCTCTGCTAATGGATGGGGCTATGTTCCTTTCTTGCTAGTTGTTTGGCATAGGGTGTCCAGCACTGTAGCTTGCTGGTTGTTGAGTGAAGCTGGGTCTTGATGTTGAGATGGAGATCTCTGAGAGATTTTTGCCGTTTGGTATTACGTGGAGCTGGGAGGTCTCTTGTGGACCAGTGTCCTGAAGTTGGCTCTCCCACCTCAGAGGCACGGCCCTGATGCCTGCCTGGAGCACCAAGAGCCTTTCATCCACACGGCTCAGAATAAAAGGGAGAAAAAAAAAGAAAGAAAGAAAGAAAGAGGATAAAATAAAATAAAATAAAGCTATTATAATAAAATATAAGAAAAAAATTATTAAGAAAAAATTTATTAAGAAAAATTTTAATTTTTTAAAATAAAAAATATGAAAAAACTTATTAAAATTTTTTTTTAATTCTAAAAATAGAAAATAAGGAAAAAATTATTAAGAAAACATTTATTAGGAAAAAAACTTTTTTAAATAAAAAAAAAAAAAAAAAAAAAAAAAAACCGGGCAGACCTATCCCTAGGGACTAATGGTGAAAGCAAAGCTATACAGACAAAATCTCACCCAGAAGCATACACATATACACTCACAAAAAAAGGAAAAGGGGAAAAATTAATATATCCTGCTCCCAAAGTCCACCTCCTGAATTTGGGATGATTTGTTGTCTATTCAGGTATTCAACAGATGGAGGCACATCAAGTTGTTTGTGGAGCTTTAATCCGCTGCTTCTGAGGCTGCTGGGAGAGATTTCCCTTTCTCTTCTTTGTTCGCACAGCTCCCAGGGTTCAGCTTTGGATTTGGACCCGCCTCTGCGTGTAGGTCGCCTGAGGGCGTCTGCTCCCAGCCCAGACAGAACGGGGTTAAAGGAGCAGCTGCTTCGGGGGCTCTGGCTCACTCAGGCCGGGGGGAGGGAGGGGTACGGAGGAGGCGGGGCGAGCCTGTGGCAGCAGAGGCCGGCGAGACGTTGCGATTGCATGACATTGCACCAGGCTGAGGCGCGCAGTGCGTTCTCCCGGGGAAGTTGTCCCCGGATCACAGGAGCCTGGCAGTGGCGGGCTGCACAGGCTCCCGGGAGGGGTGGTGTGGAGAGTGACCTGTGCTTGCACACAGGCTTCTTGGTGGCGGCAGCAGCAGCCTTAGTGTCTCATGCCCATCTCTGGGGTCCACGCTGATAGCTGCGGCTCGCGCCCGTCTCTGGAGTTCGTTTAGGCGGCGCTCTGAATCCCCTCTCCTTGCGCGCCGTGAAACAAAGAGGCAAGAAAAAGTCTCTTGCCTCTTCGGCAGCTGCAGACTTTTTCCTGGACTCCCTCCCGGCTAGCACCGAAGCCCGAGCCTCAGCTCCCAGCCCCCGCCCGCCCCGGCGGGTGAGCAGACAAGCCTCTTGGGCTGGTGATTGCTGCTTGGCGCCGAGCCTCTGTGCGGGAATCTCTCCGCTTTGCCCTCCGCACCCCTGTGGCTGCACTCTCCTCCGTGACCCCGAAGCTTCCCCCCTTTGCCACCCGCAGTCTCTGCCCGCAAAGGGGCTTCCTAGTGTGTGGAAACCTTTCCTCCTTCACAGCTCCCTCCCACTGGTGCAGGTCCCATCCCTATTCTTTTGTCTCTGTTATTTCTTTTTTCTTTTGCCCTACCCAAGTACGTGGGGAGTTTCTTGCCTTTTGGGAGGTCTGACGTCTTCTGCCAGCCTTCAGTGGGTGTTCTGTAGGAGCAGTTCCACGTTTAGATGTATTTCTACTGTATCTGTGGGAAGGAAGGTGATCTCCGTGTCTTACTCTTCCACCATCTTGCCCAGACCTTTTGGCTATGTATATATATATATATTTTTTAAACATCTTTATTGGAGTATAATTGCTTTACAATGGTGTGTTAGTTTCTGCTGTATAACAAAGTGAATCAGTTATACATATACATATGTTCCCATATCTCTTCCCTCTTGCATCTCCCTCCCTCCCACCCTCCCTATCCCACCCCTCTAGGTGGTCACCAAGCACTGAGCTGATCTCCCTGTGCTATGTGGCTGCTTCCCACTAGCTATCTATTTTACATTTGGTAGTGTATATATGTCCATGACACTCTCTCACCCTGTCACATCTCACGCTTCCCCCTCCCCATATCCTCAAGTCCATTCTCTAGTAGGTCTGTGTCTTTTTTATTTAAAAACTGACACTTTAAATTCTGGAGGGAGAGAAGAGGAAATGAATGTTGCTTTTGTCTAGTAGTATTCAGAGAATCACCATCTGATATAGCTCACAGCCACTAGGCCTGTCTCTCAAAGAGTTGCAAATTGCTTCTGTGAGATTAAAAACAAAACCAAACAAAAAAAAATGTGAAATTGCACATCTCATAAATTTTATTTTTGACTATATCACATAAATATACACTAAATACAGTTACATTATAATTGCATATATAAAGATATTAAACTTCAGTATTTGAAAGAAGTACTACATCTTACCACAAATTCATTTATCTAGTAGTAACCTTATGCTCTTTCAAACCATTCTTGAATTTAACTATGTATTTTTACTGGCATGCAAACATCTTTCACAAATAAAAAAGCAAGTCTTCAACTTGGCCATCCAGACTCGTCTGGTTTTGCTCTGAAAAAGCAAGAAGATAAGGCATATTTCTGCCTGTTTATTGCTAGACAGAGTATTAGGTGTCTAGCAAGCCTTATTTCTATTAGAATTGGCATTCATTTTAGGAAGCTGAAAAACAGAATAATACACAACCTGAATTAATGAAAAGCACTAGTGGACGAAGAGGAGAGCTTCTCTATGTGGTCTGGTGTTGCTCTTTACATATTAGCATCTTTAGCAATTTCTTACCTAGATAACTAAAGAAACATATAATTTTTTGTGAATATATATATACATTTATTAACATTTTAATACATCTTAAGATAGCTTCAGTACAGTTATTACTGTTAATAAATATTTAACCAGGGTTCCGAAAATTGGAAGTGCATAATATCTTCAAACTAGTAAATTTCATTTCCTGCCATTCTTGTCAACCTAATCACATTATTGCTACCCAGTATTCTTGATCTAGGTCAGTCAGTATATTACCAAGGGATATCAGAGCTGCAGTCGTCAGTAAGTGGACAGTAAACAGGAAGTAAGCAGGATGTCTGTAATGTAGACCTATATATACCATAGGTATACATTGTCTATTAAATAAGAGGAATTCTGATAATAACACAAATTTGATCAAAATTCTGCCTCTTACATATAATGTTTATTCTAAAATGACTGGGCAGATTAGAGTTGAAACTTGCCAGCAAATGCATTCATTCTAAATTAGTGACCTGGGGGGTTGGGCATGAATGCTGAACACAGTATGAGAAATTATTACTCTGTAGTAATCGTTTCCATAATACATTATACTCACTTCACCACTAAAAACACCAAAGGAAACCTGTATACATAAATAATAACAAACACAAACATGGTTAATACTGTTTCCCTATTAACTTTATGTTAATACATTATATAATGTTAATACTTATATAATGCTGTGAAAATGCTCACTTACAATGAAGGGTAATGATTACAATAACACTTTATTCAATGCTTTAATTTGTCCCATGAATCATCCAGGCCAATGTAATTGCATTGTTAATATGATACCTGTTGAATAAACAGGTCATACGCAAATGGAATGGGTCCTTCTTAACTGGGCCATGTTAAGCATGTCTATGGAAGGATCTTCCAGATAGTTTTACCTGGATGTATCTTATTACCAGCTCTCTGAGAGAAAATACAATGAGTTTTGTAAATTTATACATTACACTAAAAATGTAGGGCTGATTATCCTACAAAACTAAGAGGGGATTGAGGAAGGTTTGCTGGCTTTAAACAGGCTATCTTGAGTCCTATAAAGTATTTATTCCTGTCACATTTATAGTTTTATACTAAAATATGAGATGTAATACCTAAATAATAAGATGTGAATTGTATTTAGTTATATAACAAGTTAATGACAGATTTCATGTAAATCAGTGGCTATATAGAAAGGCTTTTGAAAGATCACTGGTGATTGTAATAATTATGGGATATATTTCAACCAGCATGGAGTGAGACAATGTTGATTTGCACTATAGAGAAAGATAAAGCAATTATGAATGATAATATAAAACTCTTTTTTTAGAAAATCTAAAAGGGACTTATTATCTTTAAAATGCAATGAGAAGACAGAGTAGAATATGCCTTATCTGAATTCCTGTCAAAAATTTTGAAATTTTTCAAAAACAAATCTACAGCAAGAGGATACGATAAATGACACGTCTGTAGACTCTGGGAAGAAATCAAAGCATAGATTTCTCCAAAAGGCAGGGAATAAACATAAACACCTTATTTCTCCCTTGGCTTTAAATGCCTGATCCTTGTAAGTTACAAAAAAATTCTCAGAAGTATGATGATAATCCTAGGAATAGAACTAAAGGTGACTGCAGACTTAGAAGCACTCCAGGCAAACTACAAACAAAAATAAGGAAATGGGGGAGAAAAGTAGAGCACTTACATTTTATACAATAGTATGCAGCCATTAAAAATGAAGATGTTGAAGACCTCATGACAATTTAGGAAGTTTTTCTGCTATACTGTTTTGTTAAAAAAATCACAATATAAAATCAGCTATCAGAGAATAACTGGAACCGAAGAACTAGTGGAAGGGGATACAGAAATGTGTTTACAATGAATGACTTTGGGTATGGGAGAACAGGGGACATTTTTTTCTCTACTAGTAAGCTTTTTCTATATTTAGAAATTTCTTTAATAAGTATATATTTTATAACTAATATTTCTCAATGTGGCTTCTAAAAATGTGTCTTCTTGGATATATTACAGTCATGGAAAGAGAAAGAAAATCAGTAATGATGTTAGAAGAACATGTTAGAATTTGAATAGAGTGAAGATTGAATGAGGTGAAGAACTTGTTAGAGATATTTTGGTCCCAACCTGGAAAATAGTCATCTCATTAATATGTTCTAGTACTAACTATAGTTATTATGCTGAAAGATGCAACATTTAACACAAGTCATACTTTTCTGGAAATCCTAGTCTTACAGTGGTATGGGGGGGGGGGAGAAAAAAAAATAGTAGAGCAGGAAGATGGGAATCAGAATTTAAGGGGTTATGGGACTGGACAGGTAGGAAGCACAGTAGTAAATAAATTTGTCACATAGGCCTCAATGAGAGGGTGAGATTTGAGGAAAGCTCTGACAAAGGTGAATGGGTCAGTCAAGTGGAATTACGGCCGAAGCTATTTTAAATAAATTGGCATTTGTGTTCCTTTGAAGGCTCCCGGAATTCTAGTAACACTCATGCAAACAACCGCTTGATTCTTTGCGACATTTACACAAATGACCCCACAGCACACATAATAAAATTTTCTATTCTGGGTTGCTGGCAGAAATTATTATTCTATTAGGATTTCATTCTGTATTATTATGTTATTAGCACTTTGGGAGTTAGCAAGAGAAACTACTCAATGATAACAGCCTCAGTAATGCCTCTAGTGAAACACTTAAAAAGTTCTTTATTGATCTTGGTTCCAAATACACCAAAATGCTGTATTACAGTTTTGTTGAACTATTCACCCTACTGGCATTTTCAGGTGAATAAGCTCATTCCCAGTTCAAATGTCCTTGTTCTTGAGCTCCAGGTAGAATGAAGAAATAGCAAAACTGGCCTACCTCTTGAAGATATAAGATCTTTTATTCAAGCTTCTTACTCATTTTTTTATGTATTTACTTCTATTTTCTATATTATGAATCTACTACTGTTCATTTTTTTGTCTTTAAAATGTTTAAAATATATACACAGACATACAGAGTGAGGAAACCTCAAGAATAAAAACTTCAATAATATAAAGTTTATTGTATAAAAGCCCTAGATCCTAATTCACTACCATATGACTAGTTCAAACAAGTAAATAAATGACTTTTTGAATTGGCTCTCAGGTTTTGATCTAGAGATCTTGAATGAGTTTTATTCTAGTGCCAGTGAAGCCCTATTTAAATCACAGTTTCTGTCATGAAATATGTATATATTTTCTCCATGTGATTGAAATGAAGTCATGCTAATTTGTCAACAATGACTTCATGTTAATTATTGGGCCATATGATATTCAAGTTCACCTGGTTCTGATTCAAATACATCTTAACTGTAGTAAATGCCAATTGCACACCCGAGGCTTGTACTTGATGTGTCACTATCGAGGGCCATAAGAAGCATATAATATTCTAGCTATTTCTCAGAAAATGGCTGAAATCACTAACATAAAGTCAGTAGAATGGATGATTATTTAAATGCCTTATTTCTAGTTACATAATTTTCTGACTTCATGAAAAGTAAGAAGATCAAGAGCAAATGGACTGAAAGTAGACATGAAATGATTTACAATGATGTGCACAAAGGAAGAATATACATTATGTAAGAAGGGCAGTCACAAGGCCCACTATTTTACTATACTGAGGCAAGCTTATATTTAATAAAATACTTTGAATCATTTATTATTCAGTCAACTGGTTAAAAATTCATTCATACTGAAATCATCTGAGTTGTGCTTTATTTTCATTCTAACATAAATGTAAACTCATACTTCTATATAGTCTCTTCTGTTACTATGATTTAAGAGCAAAGAGTTTGAATGGGATAAAGTCTTAATGTTTCATATATATAAACAAAAAAGTGTTATAAAAACATCACAACTAGTTATTTCAAAAACCGAAAAGTATCATACGGTTTACTATGAACCTGTGAGTGAGGTCATTCCCTAATTCCTACTCCAATATGAAATAACCTATCTGAGTAAAGTTAAAGTAACTTACTTTTAACTTAGTTATATTAGATTTGGCAGAAAGGTAGAGAACTTAAATCTCTAGCATTTGTGATTCCAAACTGTATTACTATTGAAATTAGGAAGGCATATAAAAATCCCAAATTAAAAAAAAAAAAAAAACTGTCTTCTCATTACCCATGCAGTTAGCTCTGCCATGTGTTGAACAGATTTTTATGCTTTTTACCTAAAAATCTTTTTGTCAGCTGTTATAATTTGAAGGTTGTTTCATTGACCTGTCTAAAACTTTTGAGATGAAAATAGACTCATATTTTTTAAAGCTAATCTAATTAGCCAGGATTCAATATTTTTTTTGCCAACATTTACCTTGGCAAAAGTAAATAAGCCTATATATTACTATTATGAATTATATTGAAAGAAGTCTATAACAAGCTAATAGTTTTTTTAAAATCCACTCTTTATGCTTCTAAAACATGAACGAAATTCAATTAAAATTTTACTTGGAGAGGCAGATCTGTGAACTAGAAAAAAGAGTGTTCGTGAACTCAGAATATGCTCCTCCTTTTAATTGATTACACTCAGGCTCATAAAATACATACAGCAAATGAACTGTGCATATTTCATTGTATTGCTATAAAAGGGATTCATGGGAGGTACTAGATTATTATTAGTGTCCAAATAATGTCGTAGCAAAAAAAAATTGGAGATAAATTTAAAAGTACATATATCCCCAAAGTCTATTATAAAACAAACTTTCACTAACAACAGAAAGTTTAAATTTTAACCACATGCTTAAAGCTCACTTGTGATCTTCAGTTTTTGTGCCAACTCTTCCATTTCTAAAAAAGCTCTTTAATTTTCTCTTCTATATGAAAATAAAGTGTTTTGATATATAACTAGAGTGGAATAAAGCATACACTTTTGCAATGCTGGGTTTTTTCTTCCCACTATCGAGGTGATTTTTTCTTGTGAAATTACAAAGCCTAGTGCTTTACTGTCCTCTATTGTCACGATCTCAGTATAACACTTCTGAGCATGATAGAGTCTAACGTCATTTGAGATTTTTCAATGAGGAAATAATATATAGTCTAAAGTTTTAAAGATGCCACAGAAGAGGAATCTGATGTCTCTCACATTATACAAAGAAAACTAAGCAATTCATTTGAAATAATACGACATAGATGATTACCAGACAACAGACATATATTTATGTCAGAAAAAAAAAATCTCACCTTCTAAAAATTTCCTTAGTTTTTGTGAATCAATTAGATGTTGCCTCTTGTCCCAGATCATATATGTTTCTAGAAAACAAACTAAACATGGCCTGGAAGAAATTCTCAATCTGTTATAGTTTGCCAAATGTGATGTTAATACTCAGTCTGTGGTGATGAAGAGAGATTATGTGAAGTAATCACTATATACCTCACTGAAAATACATACAGGCCAGAGTTAATTTATTTACAGTCCAGAGATCAAGTTCCTATCTCCTCTCTGTAGACATTAACAATTTAAATATCAACTTTACTAAAATTTATTCAGATAACACAATTCAGTTTTATGCTTGATGAAATACCAAAGTGTACTATATTACTAGCAATCTGTTTCAATGATATATTAACAGTTTCCTTAAACTTCATTTGCATAGATAGTGACAATATAAATAGCAAAGAGATGCTTTCTAGGGCATCCAAGTAAAGGATGGAAGTGAAAGGGAGGAATTGTTGTCTTAAAAATGTCATTAAGGATGAGCTAATCATCTTGGTCTTGCTGTAAAAGCTCAGTCATCATCTTTGCTGACAAACTAAGCCTTGATAGATCACACCACAGACTTTACAAGCAGCCTTTGCCTACCAGCTATTGTCTACATTGGCGCTGTTCAAGTGAAATATAATGTGAGCAACATAAATAATTTTTTAAGCAAAAACAAAATAAGTAAACAATTTTAATCGTATATATTTATTTGACCCAGTGAACCCCAAATATTATCATATGAACACATAATCAATATGAAAAGCATTAAGGAGGTAATTTACATTTTTTAAATTCTGTTTTGAAATCCAGTGTGTAGTTTACATTTATCCATGTCTCAAGTCAGATCAGCCACATTTCAAGTCCTCAGTAGCCACATGGTGTCAGTAGCTTCTGAACTGACATATAGATCTAGATCTTCTGAATTCAGCAAAAGGTTTCTGAAATGCCTAGAGTGCAGTGGTTTTCTCCTTCCAGTGACCGTTACCTTGTAGAGTCCAAGTAGGGAATCACACCTTGTACATAGAGGAAGACAACATAAGAACAGCTTATGCCTCCAGGCAGTGCAGGACATGCCACCCAGATGATGCAGGATAATCTACTCAACAAATATTTGAACACCTGTCATGTCGCTCTGCATCAGTTAGCAAAATTAAGTAGAAATTATAAGCGTGGACTGTGGTTGCAGTCTGCCTAGACTTGAATCTCAGCTCCACACCTTATAAGCTCTAGGGTCTGGAGTAATGGAGTTAACCTCACTGTGTTTCAGTTTCTTTTCTAGAAAATGGAGAGGATAAGTATCTATACCAGAAGGCAGATTAAGAGTGTACTTGAAGAAGAAAAAGAAAGGAAGGAAAGGAGGGAGAGAGTGGGAGAGAGAGAGAAGGGGAAAGAAAACCTCTCCTCCTGGATCTCAAATTCCTGAGTTTGGTGAAGATGATAAAATAAATAAGCAAAATACTCAGTATGTGAGATGGTGTTAAATTCTAGAGATAAAAATTTTAAAAGGAAGAGGGATAGATAGTTTTAGAGGCTAGGGCATGTTTGCAAATTTTAAAAGATTGGCCAGAGAGAGTCTTAGAGAGATGGTGACACTTGAAAGTGAGCCATATGTTTAAATATGGGGTAAGAGTTTTCCACGTGAAGGGAACAGCAAATAAGCAATTCCGAAGTCAGGTTCCTGCCTAGTGTTATCAAGAAAAAGTCAAGAGACCTATGAGACACAGACAGAATGAGTGACTAGAAGAGCAATAGAAGATGTGGGCAGAGAGGAATTGGGTGACCAGAACATGGAGGGTCATGTATACAACTAGTAAGCCTTTAGCTGTTAATACACGAAGTAGAAAGTCAATGAAATACAATCCTTACAATCCTATGGTGGATTGTAGCTGACTGCTATACTCAGAATAGACTATACAAAATACATGAAGAAGTATGAAATTTAGAAATGTGTTCAGTAACTAGGTAAGACATCATGATGTCTTTTTCTGGGGAGGTGGTATTGATACTATAGTCGCATTCTAGGTGTAGCTTGAAAGTGGAGCCAACAGAACTTGTTGAGAGATGAAATATAGGGTTTGAGAGAAAGAGAAGAATCAAGGATAACATTAAGATTTGCTTAGGTAATTGGAAAAATGAAGTTGCCACAGTTTAGGTGGGAAAGATTGAGGGAAGAGCAGGTTTAGAAGTGAAAAGAAGGAGTTCTGTTTTGGACTTGTTAATTTAAAGATATCTGTTTAAATGTATTGAGAACTAGAGGCCTGTAAGGTAAGGAAAAAGGGGGGAAAAGCAATTTGGCTTCCTACAAGCCAGGTGAAAGATTTACTCCAAGAAAGAGAAAGTAAACAATTGTATTTAACGTAGCTAAAGTGTCAAATAAATGAAGACTGGGGTTTGACTGTTGAGTTAAATACCAGAATCAAGAGAAACTTGCTTTTAGAATTAGAGAGATAAGAGTGGATGTGAAGAATCCAATAGAATGGAAAAAAATATGATTTTGAACAAAGAGGAGTAAATTGCTAGAATGATAGAATTAAGTTGTAAAATGGGATGAATTCTTGTGCACAAGTAGGGGACATAACTTTGGCTAGGATCACTGAGAATTCAACCAGAGGAACAGGAAGAAAGACAGTGAATATTTGCACAGAGGCAGGTAGATTTTATATGTGATGTGGATCACGTGGAAGTTCTCTTCCAATTGCATCCATTTTGGCAGTGAGTAGGGTAGGAGCAAGTGTTGATGGTTGAAGAGAGGAGATAGCATGAACTGGTCACATGGAAGGGTGGATTGTGAACTGAAACATGGTTGCTGGCTTGCACATTGGACCTATTTGAGATGAAGGATAGAAGAATAGACTGGAAGCAGTGCGTCCTTTGACACATCTCTTTCTAGGATCATGGCCTTTCCACATGTGTGTTCTTAAAGAGTTTACATCAAACACTCTGTCTCTCTAGGTGGAACATCTTATGAGACTGTGGTAAAATTTTTGGCTCTATCTAACCTCAGTTGAGCTCTAGCCCAGAGAAAACAAGTGATTGGAAATTATTCAGTGATTTTTAAATATATTCCATTCTAGTTAGCGGTTGATCTTCTTCTCTCATCTAAGCACAATTAGGATTCATGCTCATGAGATTATTGCCAAAGGAAGTTGTTACAAAAGATTTTCTTGAAATGTTGTCTGTGCTTCTAAAATGTTAGTGATTTGCCTAGCACCTTCAAGATTTCCTTCTCATCTGATTGTGTTGAATGGACCCAAGCCAATTTGGCTGTTGAGCAATTGTTGGGTACTTTGGGTAAATATTGGTAGCCTCTGGCAGTTAGAGGTAGGTAGAAGCTACGCATCTTCTCTTCCATGATCTCAATACCAGCTGGCGTGTTACAATAACTGCAAGTCTTATTCCAAATTCTGGTGAAGATACAAACATTGACTAGAATGCCAACACGAAACAGCCTAGCAATCTGTTCCTATAGGCTTACTGAAGATCTCACTCTGCCCTGACCTGACACACTTAAGGGAGCACCTTGATAGGAAGTTTCACTCTGAGGTAGAGGTAACCATATTCTGATGGCAGGATCAGCCAGAAACCTCTAATCAGTTTGGTCAGAAAAAGTCTCCATTTAGTGGGGGATCCTTACTGTGAGAATGTTAGACTTGCTAGTGGGGAACTGGTAAAATCTTTCTAGCCATACTGTGTCTTTTCACACCACTAATCTCATCAATGAAAAAAAGATTTTAGGGCTCCCCTGGTGACACAGTGGTTAAGAATCCGCCTGCTAATGCAGGGGACACAGGTTCAAGCCCTGGTCTGGGAAGATCCCACATGCCGCGGAGCAACTAAGCCTGTGCGCCACAACTACTGAGCCTGCGCTCTAGAGGCCGCGAGCCACAACTACTGAAGCCCGTACGCCTGGAGCCTGTGCTCCGCAACAAGAGAAGCCAACTGCAGTGAGAAGCCACCGCAATGAGAAGCCTGCTCACCGCAACGAAGAGTAGCCCTTGCTCGCGGCAGCTAGAGAAAGTCCACGTGCAGCAACAAAGACCTAACGCAGCCAAAAATACATAAATAAATTTTAAAAAAAGATTTTAAACATCACTAACGACAATTAATAACACCTGCACATATACATTTCAAGAATGATATTGAAGTACTTAAGCACCCTGAAGTATAGATTCCTGATTCAGATAGTGCAAATGCTAACCAAGCACCCCTTGGTTATAGTTAAGGTTAACTAAGATACAGAAATTCACATTGATATAACATTCACTTTATGTGGAGCAAATGCTCCTCACTTTTCTAAATCAGGGCCAGATAACATTGCATCACACTTGAACCAGTACCCTTAATCTATGCCATTTGCATATATATATATATAATCTGTCTAATTTTTTCCTGGTCAATATGTATGTGAAATCATAAATTTGAGGACTAGTTACATTTGATTCTAATAATGCACTTTTAATAAATTCATGACTCTTTTGTTCTGTAGACAATCTAAATGTACTTTGAAAATTTAATACCTTTTTATTTAGTATTCACCAAGGTGAATACAGTCTTCAGTATGAAAATTATTATGTTTTTTAGAATAGCATAAATGTGAGATCTATAACCTCTGTAGTATTAGTGTTAATATAGATTAAAACAGCACTAGATGAGCCAAAGAAAATTTATCTCTTTGGTATCCAAGTGGGGCACAGTTTACACCAAATACATAATTTTTAAAAAATTATAATTACATTATTTTCTTTTCTTATAATTCCATTATGTAAAATCTGTCTTAGTATTCCTTTGACAAAAATCTCTGAAAATAGAATCAGGAGAATCTCATCTCTCTGGCTTGAGTTATTTTTAATTAATGCATATTACATTCCTCCTCTAATAATTAGTGATAAAACAAATTTCGTTTAAATGCACTTTAGACAGCAGTGGAAAATTCTCAACACAGAGGTTGCCTGCATTCCTTAGCTCAGGGCCACATGTTTGTATTACTCCAACATTTTGTTTCCATCATTACATCTCCTACTACAGATTCCAATCTCCTGTCTCCCTCCTATAAGAACCCTTGTGCTTATACTGGGCTCACATGGATAATCCAGCATAATCCCTCCATTTTAAGATTCTTAATCATATCTGTGAAGTCCTTTTCTTTCTGCATAAGGTAACATTCACAGTTTCTAAGGATTGGGACATGAACATCATTGGAGAGCTATTTTTCAGCCTCCATAATATCTAGCTGCTTAGTAAAGCCTCTATTTGAATGTCATGTCAAACATAAACTAGCCATAACTGAGCATCTGAGATTCCCCCACAAACCAGCTCCTCTGTTAATGGCAATTCCATTCTTAAAATTGCTTTAGTCAAAATGTGTGATATCATTTTTTTTTATTAATAATCACATTTAATGTAAATGGCTTAAACTCCTCAATTAAAAGGCAGAGCTTGTCAGATTGCTTACAGTTTGGTCTTGATTTTTTTTTTAATTAATTAATTTATTTATTTATTTTTGGCTGTGTTGGGTCTTCGTTTCCATGCAAGGGCCCTCGCCAGTTGCGGCAAGCGGGGCCCACTCCTCATCGCGGTGCGCGGGCCTCTCACTATCGCGGCCTCTCTTATTGCGGAGCACAGGCTCCAGACGCGCAGGCTCAGTAGTTGTGGCTCACGGGCCCAGTTGCTCTGCGGCATGTGGGATCCCCCCAGACCAGGGCTTGAACCCGTGTCCCCCGCATCGGCAGGCAGACTCTCAACCACCGCGCCACCAGGGAAGCCCTGGTCTTGATTTTTATTTTTTTATTTTTTATTTTTTTTTAAACATCTTTATTGAAGTATAATTGCTTAACAATGGTGTGTTAGTTTCTGCTTTATAACAAAGTGAATCAGCTACAGATATACACACGTTCCCATATCTCCTCCCTCCCGCATCTCCCTCCCTCCCACCCTCCCAATCCCACCCCCCCAGGCGGTCAAAAAGCACTGTGCTGATCTCCCTGTGCTATGCGGCTGCTTCCCACTAGCTATCTATTTTACATTTGGTAGTGTATATATGTCCATGACACTCTCTCATCCTGTCACATCTCACTCCTCCCCCTCCCCATATCCTCAAGTCCATTCTTTAGTAGGTCTGTGTCTTTATTCCCATCTTGCCACTAGGTCCTTCATGGCCTTTTTTTTTTCCTTAGATTCCATATATGTTAGCATACTGTATTTGTTTTTCTCTTTCTGACTTACTTCACTCTGTATGACAGACTCTAACTCCATCCACCTCATTACAAATACCTCCATTTCATTTCTTTTTATGGGTGAGTAATATTCCATTGTATATATATGTGCCACATCTTCTTTATCCATTCATCCGATGACGGACACTTAGGTTGCTTCCATGTCCTGGCTATTGTAAATAGAGCTGCAATGAACATTTTGGTACATGACTCTTTTTGAATTATGGTTTTCTCAGGGTATATGCCCAGTAGTGGGATTGCTGGGTCGTATGGTAGTTCTATTTGTAGTTTTTTAAGGAAACTCCATACTGTTCTCCATAGTGGCTGTATCAATTTACATTCCCACCAACAGTGCAAGAGGGTTCCCTTTTCTCCACACCCTCTCCAGCATTATTGTTTGTAGATTTTTTGATGATGGCCATTCTGACCGGTGTGAGATGATACCTCATTGTAGTGTTGATTTGCATTTCTCTAATGATTAATGATGTTGAGCATTCTTTCATGTGTCTGTAGGCCATCTGTATATCTTCTTTGGAGAAATGTCTATTTAGGTCTTCTGCCCATTTTTGGATTGGGTTGTTTTGTTATTGAGCTGCATGAGCTGCTTGTAAATCTTGGAGATTAATCCTTTGTCAGTTGCTTCATTTGCAAATATTTTCTCCCATTCTGATGGTTGTCTTTTGGTCTTGTTTATGGTTTCCTTTGCTGTGCAAAAGTTTTTAAGTTTCATTAGGTCCCATTTGTTTATTTGTGTTCTTATTTCCATTTCCCTAGGAGCTGGGTCAAAAAGGATCTTGCTGTGATTTATGTCATAGAGTGTTCTGCCTATGTTTTCCTCTAAGAGTTTGATAGTGTCTGGCCTTACACTTAGGTCTTTAATCCATTTTGAGTTTATTTTTGTGTATGGTGTCAGGGAGTGTTCTAATTTCATACTTTTACATGTACCTGTCCAATTTTCCCAGCACCACTTATTGAAGAGGCTGTCTTTTCTCCACTGTATATGCTTGCCTCCTTTATTGAAGATAAGGTGACCATACGTGCGTGGGTTTATCTCTGGGCTTTCTATCCTGTTCCGTTGATCTATATTTCTGTTTTTGTGCCAGTACCAAACTGTCTTGATTACTGTAGCTTTGTAATATAGTCTGAAGTCAGGGAGCCTGACTCCTCCAGCTCCATTTTTCGTTCTCAAGATTGCTTTGGCTATTCGGGGTCTTTTGTGTCTCCATAAAAATTGTGAAATTTTTTGTTCTAGTTCTGTGAAAAATGCCAGTGGTAGTTTGATAGGGATTGCATTGAATCTGTAGATTGCTTTGGGTAGTAGAGTCATTTTCACAATGTTGATTCTTCCAATCCAAGAACATGGTATATCTCTCCATCTATTTGTATCATCTTTAATTTCTTTCATCAGTGTCCTATAATTTTCTGCATACAGGTCTTTTGTCTCTTTAGGTAGGTTTATTCCTAGATATTTTATTCTTTTTGTTGCAATGGAAAACAGGAGTGTTTTCTTAATTTCACTTTCAGATTTTTCATCATTGGTATATAGGAATGCAAGAGATTTCTGTGCATTAATTTTGTATACTGCTACTTTACCAAATTCATTGATTAGCTCTAGTAGTTTTCTGGTAGCATCTTTAGGATTCTCTATGTATAGTATCATGTCATCTGCAAACAGTGACAGCTTTACTTCTTCTTTTCCGATTTGGATTCCTTTTATTTCTTTTTCTTCTCTGATTGCTGTGGCTAACACTTCCAAAACTATGTTGAATAATAGTGGTGAGAGTGGGCAACCTTGTCTTGTTCCTGATCTTAGTGGAAATGGTTTCAGTTTTTCACCAATGAGGACAATGTTGGCTGTGGGTTTGTCATATATGGCCTTTATTATGTTGAGGAAAGTTCCCTCTATGCCTACTTTCTGCAGGGCTTTTATCATAAATGGGTGTTGAATTTTGTCGAAAGCTTTCTCTGCATCTATTGAGATGATCATGTGGTTTTTCTCCTTCAGTTTGTTAATATGATGTATCACGTTGATTGATTTGCGTAAATTGAAGAATCCTTGCATTCCTGGAATAAACCCCACTTGATCATGGTGTATAATCCTTTTAATGTGCTGTTGGATTCTGTTTGCTAGTATTTTGTTGAGGATTTTTGCATCTATGTTCATCAGTGATATTGGCCTGTAGTTTTCTTTCTTTGTGACATCTTTGTCTGGTTTTGGTATCAGGGTGATGGTGGCCTCGTAGAATGAATTGGGGAGTATTCCTCCCTCTGCAATATTTTGGAAGAGTTTGAGAAGGATGGGTGTTAGCTCTTCTCTAAATGTTTGATAGAATTCGCCTGTGAAGCCATCTGGTCCTGGGCTTTTGTTTGTTGGAAGATTTTTAATCACAGTTTCAATTTCAGTGCTTGTGATTGGTCTGTTCATATTTTCTATTTCTTCCTGGTTCAGTCTCGGCAGGTTGTGCATGTCTAAGAATCTGTCCATTTCTTCCAGGTTGTCCATTTTATTGGCATAGAGTTGCTTGTAGTAATCTCTCATGATCGTTTGTATTTCTGCAGTGTCAGTGGTTACTTCTCCTTTTTCATTTCTAATTCTATTGATTTGAGTCTTCTCCCTTTTTCTCTTGATGAGTCTGGCTAATGGTTTATCAATTTTGTTTATCTTCTCGAAGAACCAGCTTTTAGTTTCATTGATTTTTGCTATTGTTTCCTTCATTTCTTTTTCATTTATTTCTGATCTGATCTTTATGATTTCTTTCCTTCTGCTAGCTTTGGGGTTTTTTTGCTCTTCTTTCTCTAATTGCTTTAGGTGAAAGGTTAGGTTGTTTATTCGAGATGTTTCCTGTTTCTTGATGTAGGCCTGTATTGCTATAAGCTTCCCTCTTAGAACTGGTTTTGCTGCATCCCATAGGTTTTGGGTCGTCGTGTCTCAATTGTCATTTGTTTCTAGGTATTTTTTGATTTCCCCTTTGATTTCTTCAGTGATCACTTCGTTATTAAGTAGTGTATTGTGTAGCCTCCATGTGTTTGTATTTTTTACAGATCTTTTCCTGTAATTGATATCTAGTCTCATAGCGTTGTGGTCAGAAAAGATACTTGATACGATTTCAATTTTCTTAAATTTACCAAGGCTTGATTTGTGACCCATGATATGATCTATCCTGGAGAATGTTCCATGAGCACTTGAGAAAAATGTGTATTCTGTTGTTTTTGGGTGGAATGTCCTATAAATGTCAATTAAGTCCATCTTGTTTATTATATCATTTAAAGCTTGTGTTTCCTTATTCATTTTCATTTTGGATGATCTGTCCATTGGTGAAAGTGGGGTGTTAAAGACCTCTACTATGATTGTGTTACTGTCGATTTCCCCTTTTATGGCTGTTAGTATTTCCCTTATATACTGAGGTGCTCCTATGTTGGGTGAATAAATATTTACAATTGTTATACCTTCCTCTTGGATCGATCCCTTGATCATTATATACTGTCCTTCTTTATCTCTTGTAATAGTCTTTATTTTAAAGTCTATTTTGTCTGATATGAGAATTGCTACTCCAGCTTTCTTTTGACTTCCATTTCCATGGAATATCTTTTTCCATCCCCTCACTTTCTGTCTGTATGTGTCTCTAGGTCTGAAGTGGGTCTCTTGTAGACAGCATATATATGGGTCTTGTTTTTGTATCCATTCAGCCAGCCTGTGTCTTTTGGTGGGAGCATTTAATCCATTTACATTTAAGGTAGTTATTGATATGTATGTTCCTATTCCCATTTTCTTAAATGTTTTGGGTTTGTTATTGTAGGTGTTTTCCTTCTCTTGTGTTTCTTGCCTAGAGAAGTTCCTTTAGCATTTGTTGTAAAGCTGGTTTGGTGGTGCTGAACTCTCTCAGCTTTTGCTTGTCTGTAAAGGTTTTAATTTCTCCATCAAATCTGAATGAGATCCTTGCTGGGTAGATTAATCTTGGTTGTAGGTTTTTCTCCTTCATCACTTTAAGTATATCCTGCCACTCCCTTCTGGCTTGCAGAGTTTCTGCTGAAAGATCAGCTGTTAACCTTATGGGGATTCCTTTGTGTATTATTTGTTGTTTTTCCCTTGCTGCTTTTAATATGTTTTCTTTATATTTAATTTTTGATAGTTTGATTAATATGTGTCTTGGCGTGTTTCTCCTTGGATTTATCCTGTATGGGACTCTCTGTGCTTCCAGGTCTTGATTAACTATTTCCTTTCCCATATGAGGGAAGTTTTCAACTATAATCTCTTCAAATATTTTCTCAGTCCCTTTCTTTTTCTCTTCTTCTTCTGGGACCCCTATAATTCGAATGTTGGTGCATTTAATGTTGTCCCAGAGGTCTCTGAGACTGTCCTCAGTTCTTTTCATTCTTTTTTCTTTATTCTGCTCTGCAGTAGTTATTTCCATCATTTTATCTTCCAGGTCACTTATCCGTTCTTCGGCCTCAGTTATTCTGCTATTGATCCCATCTAGAGTATTTTTAATTTCATTTATTGTGTTTTTCATCGTTGCTTGGTTCCTCTTTAGTTCTTGTACATCCTTGTTAAATGTTTCTTGCATTTTGTCTATTCTATTTCCAAGATTTTGGATCATCTTTACTATCATTATTCTGAATTCTTTTTCAGGTAGACTGCCTATTTCCTCTTCATTTGTTAGGTCTGGTGTGTTTTGACCCTGCTCCTTCACCTGCTGTGTGTTTTTTTGTCTTCTCATTTTGCTTATCTTACTGTGTTTGGGGTCTCCTTTTCACAGGCTGCAGGTTCGTAGTTCCCGTTGTTTTTGGTATCTGTCCCCAGTGGCTAAGGTTGGTTCAGTGGGTTGTGTAGGCTTCCTGGTGGAGGGGACTAGTGCCTGTGTTCTGGTGGATGAGGTTGGATCTTGTCTTTCTGGTGGGCACGTCCACGTCTGGTGGTGTGTTTTGGGATGTCTGTGGCCTTATTATGATTTTAGGCAGCCTCCCTGCTAATGGATGGGGCTGTATTCCTGTCTTGCTAGTTGTTTGGCATAGGGTGTCCAGCACTGTAGCTTGCTGGTCGTTGAGTGAAGCTGGGTCTTGATGTTGAGATGGAGATCTCTGAGAGATTTTTGCCGTTTGGTGTTACGTGGAGCTGGGAGGTCTCTTGTGGACCAGTGTCCTGAAGTTGGCTCTCCCACCTCAGAGGCACAGCCCTGATGCCTGGCTGGAGCACCAAGAGCCTTTCATCCACATGGCTCAGAATAAAAGGGAGAAAAAAATAGAAAGAAAGAAAGAAAGAGGATAAAATAAAATAAAATAAAGCTATTATAATAAAAAATAAGAAAAAAAATTATTAAGAATATATGTATTCAGAAAAAATTTTTTTTAATTTTTAAATATAGATTTATTAACTTTTTGTAAAAAATAAGAAAAAAATTATTAAGAAAAACTTTATTAAGAAAAAAATGTTTAATTTTTTAAAATAAAAAATATGAAAAAACTTATTAAAAAATTTTTTTTAATTCCTAAAAATAGAAAATAAGGAAAAAATTATTAAGAAAACATTTATTAGGAAAAAAGTTTTGTTGAGTAAAAAAAATAAAAAATAAAAAACGGACGTACCTAACCCTAGTACTAATGGTGAAAGCAAAGCTCTACAGACAAAATCTCACCCAGAAGCACACACATATACACTCACAAAAAAAGGAATAGGGGAAAAATTAATATATTCTGCTCCCAAAGTCCACCTCTTGAATTTGGGATGATTCGTTGTCTATTCAGGTATTCAACAGATGCAGGCACATCAAGTTGTTTGTGGAGCTTTAATCTGCTGCTTCTGAGGCTGCTGGGAGAGACTTCCCTTTCTCTTCTTTGTTTGTACAGCTCCCAGAGTTCAGGTTTGGATTTGGACCCGCCTCTGCATGTAGGTCGCCTGAGGGCGTCTGTTCCCCGACTAGACAGGATGGGGTTAAAGGAGCAGCTGCTTCGGGGGCTCTGGCTCACTCAGGCTGGGGGGGAGGGAGGGGCACAGAGGCGGGGCGAGCCTGCGGCGGCAGAGGCCGGCGTGACATTGCAGCAGCCTGAGGCGCACCGTGCGTTCTCCCGGCGAAGTTGTCCCCGGATCACGGGACCCTGGCAGTGGCGAGCTGCACAGGCTCCCGAGAGGGGCGGTGTGGAGAGTGACCTGTGCTCGCACACAGGCTTCTTGGTGGCGGCAGCAGCAGCCTTAGTGTCTCCTGCCCATCTCTGGGGTCCGCGCTGATTACCGCGGCTCACGCCCATCTCTGGGGTCCTCGCTGATAGCCGCGGCTCGTGCCCGCCTCTGGAGCTCATTTAGGCGGCGCTCTGAATCCCCTCCTTGCGCACCGCGAAACAAAGAGGCAAGGAAAAGTCTCTTGCCTCTTCGGCAGCTGCAGACCTTTTCCCGGACTCCCTCCCGGCTAGCCATGGCGCGCTAACCCCTTCAGGCTGTGTTCACGCCGCCAACCCCAGTCCTCTCCCTGCGATCCGACAGAAGTCCGAGCCTCAGCTCCCAGCCCCACCCACCCCGGCGGCTGAGCAGACAAGCCTCTTGGGCTGGTGAGCGCTGCTCGGTGCCGAGCCTCTGTGCGGGAATCTCTCCGTTTTTCCCTCTGCGCCCCTGTTGCTGTGGGATCCGCGCTGATAGCCGTGGCTCGCGCCCGTCTCTGGTGTTCGTTTAGGCAGCGCTCTGAATCTCCTCTCCTTGCGCGCCGTGAAACAAAGAGGCAAAAAAAGTCTCTTGCCTCTTCGGCAGCTGCAGACTTTTTCCCGGACTCCCTCCCGGCTAGCACCAAAGCCCGAGCCTCAGCTCCCAGCCCCCGCCCGCCCCGGCGGCTGAGCAGACAAGCCTCTCGGGCTGGTGAGTGCTGCTCGGCACCGAGCCTCCGTGCGGGAATCTCTCCGCTTTGCCCTCCGCACCCCTGTTGCTGTGCTCTCCTCCGTGGCTCCGAAGCTTACCCCCTCCGCAACCCACAGTCTCCGCCCGTGAAGGGCCTTCCTAGTGTGTGGAAACCTTTCCTCCTTCACAGCTCCCTCCCACTGGTGCAGGTCCCGTCCCTATTCTTTCGTTTCTGTTATTTCTTTTTTCTTTTGCCCTACCCAAGTACGTGGGGAGTCTCTTGCCTTTTGGGAGGTCTGACGTCTTCTGCCAGCGTTCAGTGGGTGTTCTGTAGGAGCAGTTCCACGTGTAGATGCATTTCTACTGTATCTGTGGGAAGGAAGGTGATCTCCACGTCTTACTCTTCCGCCATCTTGCCCCTCTGTCGGTATCATTTTTGATTCATCTGTTTCTCTAAAGATCCCAAATCCAATCATTAAATAACCAAATCCTGCTGATTCTGTGTTCAAAATTCAGAATTCTGTCACTTTTCTCCACCTCCAATGTTACTAACCGCGACCGCTCCACCCTTTTTTCCTATCTATATTATAGCAATAGTTACACTTCTGGTACCTTGAAATCGATTCTCAGCACAATAGGCAGAATGAACATATTAAAACTGTTCATGCAAATCATGTTGCTTTTCTACTCAAAACTCTGGAATGTGTCCCCACCTCATTTTTAATAAAAGGCAAAGTTCTTTCTATCCATTTGCCCTGGTCCCCCACCTACACCCCTGGTCCCTCTCTAACCTCATGTCCAGCTTCTTTCCACCTGGCTCACTATGATCTAATCACACTGCTTTTACACTGCTTCTTGAACTTGCCAAGTATGATTCTTCCTTGCATCTCTGCACTAGGTCTTCTCCCTACGGGAATGTTCTCCTTGCTAATATCTTCATGACCTTCTCCCTTACTTCCTTCAGGGTTTGGCACAAATGTCATTTCTCAGTAAGACCTTCCCTGGCCTTCTTATTTGAAATATGAACCCGTCTCACATCCAACACTCTCACTTTACTTTTTCTCTGTTATTACCATCCATTTACTAGATATTTCACTTATGTTATTTATGCCCTGCTTCTCCACAGGAATATAAGATCCATGAGAGCAGAAATTTTTGCATATATGGCCCAATACTCTATGCTCACTGCTGACACATGCTTGAATCATAAGTGCTGTGTCAATATTTTTTGAATTAACAAAAAGTGTAGAGTTGTTATTCAAAACTTTTTTCTATGTGTTATCTTTAATCACTGGGTTTAGATACCTATTCATTGTAATCTGTTGAATCTTTTAGAAAGACTACATACAGAGGAGTGACACAATATTCCTTGTTTGGACCAGCAGCACCTGGTAATCCCTTTCACGCTTGTGTTTCTAAAAGTCTTGAAGAATTTCTATCCTATACCAAGTGCCATTGGATGCCATATATGGATATTTCTCCAACAGTGAAATTATAGCTGGTGAAAATACTATATATAAGATTGTTTTTTGATATAATGGTCTACTTTTTTCATGATACTAAATTTATTCTAATTCAAAAATAAAACCAAATAACATAAAATAAAACACTAGAATTACTGGTATAACTATTATTTCAGGGGTTGGACTAGGATGAAGTGATTAGAACAGTTATTGGTTTTTCCTTTCACCTAAGGCTCTAAAATGGCTTGGTGCTAAGTCTGTCTTTATTTAAAATTTAGGTATTTTTTTCATCATTCAATTTTGTATTATGTTTTATTTATTAAATATTTTATTAAATATTATTTATCTTGGTTACTGAGCTTTTTTGGTAATCCCTTAAATTGCGTTCCTGAGACAGGTACCTCACTTCCCTCACTGTCAACCCAGCCCTGTATCATACAAGTTCTACTGCAAGAGAATAGATAAATATTAAAAAAAATAATTCCCACATGCCCTTGCTTACTTGGCATATTCCACCCAGCAAAACTAGAACTATCTGTCTTACTGACCAAGATGTTTTTTGCCTTCACCACAAAATTTGGACTCATACTTAACACAGACATTGGAGGGTAGACCCTTGAGATCATTGGCTAGTGTTTCAGAATTAAAAATCATAATAATCCTTAAAGAAATCTATTTCAAGCCTGGCTTTAATTAATGAAAAAATATGTATACAGAACAACCCTTAAGTATAAGATTGCATATGGAAATTAAGAATCCCACTAGACACCCAAGAGAGTAAACTGAAAGCTATTAGAATTATTAAGAGGGTTCTGTATAGTGGCCATGTGAAAAAATACAGAAAGCTTTTCTTCAGACTAGTACAAAGCAATTGGGTAATATAACAGGAAAATCAAATACAACAAAACTTAACTGAGATATTTAATATATGAACTGAAAAAAATGAAGCATAATTACATACTTGAACTGGAAAAGAGAATTTTACAAATGTAAATTCTTACATTAATTCACAGTTTTAGACTAATGACAAATAAGGACCAATGGTGCTTTTAAAACTTGAAGGAATTTGACTTCCAGAATGACAGAGTAAGGACCTCTGAAAATCCACTTCTCCATTAAAACAACCAGTACTCTGACAAAAATGTCAAAATCAACTTTTTCTGAACTCAGGACATTAACTAAAAGATTAAACAAGGTGAATCATGTTTATACAAGAAAAACAGTTGAATCTCTGGAAGAAGAGTGTGATTTCTGGAATTTTAACTTGCCCTTATCTGATTCTCAGCTCTGTTATAACCTTAAAAATTATGTCTTACAAATACAATAGCTATTAAAATCAGCGGTTTGGAGCAGAATGACAGCAGCTCACCAAAAGTCCCATCCCAGAGATCTGTCACTATCTTACCTATCCAGCAGCTTGCTAAAAAGCACCATTCTCAGGGTTTGTCTTTATTTGGCCTTAGTCAAATCTCTTACTTTGAGTGAGGAGCTCCTATCCTCTGGGCAATTGTCAAAAACAATCAAAAGCAATTGTTTAACTTCACATCTGCCTCAGGTTGCATGACTTATTGGAGTTAACAAGAGGCTGACCAAAAGAACTTAAAAAACTAGGGGCTGAGATGTTCATTAGGAGCTTTAAAATGCTAAGACATACACCTGAAACTAACACAACATTGTAAATCAACTCTATTTCAATAAATTTTTTTTAAAAAGCGAAGACATATTCCAGAAATCTAAAAGGAAATCTAAAAACTCATGATCAGGGCTATGCAGATGCTCTGGAAAGGACTGAGAGAGTTCTACTCTCTCACTTCTACCTGACCCTGAGACTGTGTGCAAGCAGGAAGTGAAGGCTAATTCAGGGTGGTAAACTGCCTGTCATAGCATTGATATTAAGCCACAACACAAATGCACAGATACACACAGCTCCTCAGCAAAGAATGTGGGAATTATTTGATCTAGGCATTTAAAGAAATTTCTGTCCAATCTTTAGCTGACCACTAAAAATTCAATCATAAATTTCAGTGGTCACATATGACAAAGAATACAGACTGTATATAATTAATCCAGGAAAATCAGTAAACTAACAGCAACAACAAAGGCAACAACAGAAAATGCTGGGGAGGAGGGGATCTGATTTCTAGAATTGCCTTTCTTTCTTTCTTTCTTTTTTTTTTTCCTTCTTTCCTTCATTCTTTCTTTCTTATAGCCTTATTGAGGTATAATTGATATACAAGACACTGAACATATTTATTGTATATGATTTTATGAGTTTGGGTATGGGCATGCCCCCATGAAACCATTACCAAAATCAAGATAATAAATATATCCATCAACTCCAAAAATTTCCTTCAAAAATCTCCTCAATAAACCTTTGTTTTTGTTTTGTTTTGTGGTAAGAACACTTAAGAGACTGACCCTCTGAACAAAAATTTTAAGTGAACAGTACAGTATTGTTAATTATAACCACTATATTGTACAGCAGATCTCTAAAAATTATTCATCCTGCCTAAATGAAACTTTACACTCATTGAACAACTCCCAATTTCTCCCTTCCTCCAACCCCTGGAAACCACCATTCTACTCTCTGCTTCTCTGAGTTTGACAATTTTAGATACTTCATGTAAGTGGAATTATGCAGCATTTGTCCTTCTGTGACTGGCTTATTTCACTCAGCATAATGTCCTCTAGTTTCATCCAGTTGTCACACAGGGCAGGATTTCCTTCTTTTTTAATAAGATTTTATTGTGTGTATATACTACATTTTCTTTATCCATTCATCCATAGATGAACATTTAGAGTTTTTTCCATAGCTTGGCTACTGTGAATAATACTATATTATTTAAAGTATCTAGTTTATAAAAAAATTATGAGATACTCAAATAAATAGGAAAGTATGAAACATAGACAGAAAAAGAAGTCAACAAAAAAAGTCCCTGAGGTAGCCCACATGTTGAAATTGCTAGACAGAGACTTTAATCAACTATTACACATACATTCAAAGAGCTAAAGAAACTCATATATGCAGAAGGGAAAGAAATGTATAATGATGTCAATCATTGAATTTAGGGCCCACCCTAACTTAGTATAACCTCATCTTAACTAATTACATATACACAAACTTAACTAATTACATATACAAAACTAATTACATACACAATCTTAACTAATTACATATACAAAAACTCTTTTTCCAAATCAGCTCACATTCTGATGTTCTAGATGGACACAAATTTTGGAGGGACCATACTCAAACTAGGACATAGGTCAAATAAGTTTTCCCAGTCTTAGTAACATAAAGAAAACATAATAAAGAAAAGTTATCAGAGCCTTAAAGACTTGTGGGACACTATAAAATGTACAAGATCTAGTGGATGTCTGTTAGGGAGAAGAGAGAGAGAAAGGGACAGAAAGACATTCTGAAGAAATAGTGGTCAATAACTTTCCAAATTTAATGGAAAACATTTTCATACCCAAGAAGCTCAATGACTTCCAACTAGTTTAAACTTAGCACAAATACCTAGACACATCACAGGACAACTGTTGAAAGCCAAACTAAAAAGAGAATCTCAGAAGCAGCAAGAAGAAAGTTACTGATCAAGTACAAGGGATCCTCAAAGAGGTTAAAAGCTTACTTCCCATTAGAAACCATGGAGTCCAGCAGGCAATGGGATGACATATTCAAAGTGCTAAAAGAAAAAGATTGTCAACCAAGAAATCTATATCCAGCAAAACTACCCTTCAAAAATGAAGGCAAAATTAAGATTATACCAAGATAAACAAAAACAGAAAATTCATTGTTAGCAGGCCTGCCTTATAAGAAATACTTGAGGGAATCCTTCTGGCTGAAATAAAAGGACACTAGACAATATCGTTTGTGAAGAAATAAAAAGCACCAGTCTACATAGGTAAATATAGAAGGTATATAAGTATATTTTTGTTGGTAATTCTTTTTTCCCTACATGATTTAAGATAACTGCATATAACAATAATTATAAAACTATGTTGATGGGATTATAATATATAAAGGATGTAGTTTTTGTGATAACGTTAGTACAAAGAAGGGAGAACAGCAGGGATATATTGGAGAAAGTTTTTGAATACTATTGAAATTTAGCTGATATTAGTCTGAAATATATTATTATAAGTAAAGATGTTGATTTTAATCTGAAGGAAAACCACTAAGAAAATAACTCACAAACTATAGTAACAGAAACACCAAGGGAATAAAAATGACATACTACAAAATATCTATTTAATACACAATAAGTAAAGGAGGGATAGAAGAACAGAAGAGACAAGATTTACAGAAAACAGGGGAAAAAATCACAGACATCAACCTACCTTATCAGTAATTGCATTAAATAAAAATGAACTAAACAATGCAATAGTAGCGATGGATCAAATGGATAAAAGATCATGATCCAACTATATGCTGTCTACAAGAGTCACATCCTAGATACAAAGACACAAATAAGTTAAAAGTAAAAAGACGAAAAAAGATATTGTGCTAAAAATAAGGAAAAGAGAGCTAGAATAGTTATACTAATATAGATGTTAAGGTAAAAATTGTTAGTAGGGACAAAGTACATTTTAAAATGATAAAAGGACCAATCAGTCAGGGTGACATAACACATAAACATGTGTACACCTAAAAATAGCCCGAAAATGCACAAAGCGAAAAATGGCAGAATCGAATAGACAAGTAGACAATTTTACAGTAAGAGTTAGAGAACACAGTGTACCACTTTCAATAATGGATAGAACAATTAGGGAGAAGATCAGCAAGGAAATAGAAGACTTGAACAAACCTACAAACTGATTGGATCTAATATACGTCTATAGAAGACTCCATCCCACCACAGCATAATACACATTCTTCTCAAGTGCACATGAAACATTCTGTAGGATAGACTATATCTTAGTCTTTAAAGGCAAGCTTCAATTAAGTTAAAGATTGAAATCATACAAGATATATTTTGCAACCACAATGGAATTAAGTTAAAAATCACTAACAGAAGTAAATTTTGGAAATATACAAATATGTGGAGATTAACAACACACTCCTAAATAACAATTCTGTTCAAAAAAATACAATGAAAAATAGAAGTACTTTGCAGTGAATGAAAATGAAACTACAGCATACCAAAGTTATGGGATGCAGGAAACTCAGTGCTTAGAGGGAAACTTATAGCTGTAAAAGTCTGTAATCAAAAAGAAGGAAGATAAAAAAATCAATAAATACCTTAATCACCTTAAGAAACAAGAAAAGAAGAGCAAAGAAATCTTAAAGAAGCAGAAGAAAAAAATAATAAAAACCAGATTTTCTGAAATCAAGACTAGAAAACAATAGGAAAATCAATGAACTGAGAGTTGCTTCTTTTCTTCTAATAAAAGAGTTTCAAAATACAGAAGCAAAAACTTGCAAATAGAACTGCGAGGAGAAAGTCACAAATTCACAAATATAGTCAAAGTAAGTGAAAGAAAGAGGATAATAAGCACAAGAGAAGACATCAAAGAAACTGAAAACTAACAAACTGTTAAATTCAACAAAGCCAAAAGTTCATTCTCTGAGATGATCAACAAAATGGATAAACACGAAGCTAGACTGATGAAGAAAAAAAGAGTGAGAACACAATTTGTCAGTATTGTAAATGAAAGACTAACACTACAAATTCTATAAACTTTAAAAGAATAAAAAATTTATGAACAATTGTAGGCTAAATTATTTAACACTTTAGCTGAAATAGAAAAATTCCTTGAAAGACAATAAACACACAGGGCAAATAAGCACATGTAAATGATCTCCACCCCATTAGTCATCAGGAAATGAAAATGAAAAAACAAAACACTACTATGCACATATTAACATGTCTAAAATTAAAGACTGATAATACGATGGGTTGGCAAAAATGTGAAACCATTGAAAATCTCTGCTGATGGGGTGTTTGGAGGTTTCCTAAACATTGTACCAACACTTAACATATTACTTACTCATTTCACTCCTAGATCTTTAACCAAGAGGAATGAAATCACACAATTACTGAAAATGGAAACTAACCTATGATGATAAATAGCACATCAGCAGTTGCCTGGCAGGGGCAGAGGGAAGGATAGAGTGCAAAGCAGCACAATGAAGTTTGGGGGAATTGATGGAAATATCCTGTACATCAATCATGGTGGTGGTTTCACGGTATATGCATCCATAAAAATTGTATCTAATTTTTCTCTTTAAATGGATGCAGTATTTGTCTCTAAATTTGATAAGAAGAAAACATGAAAGAAACAGACAAAAATTACATATAGTATTTCCTGAACACTAAACACAGTTAAAATATTTAGCCTTCATTCTAAGAATCTTTTAGAAACCGCTTTATGGGCCAAGGCTTTATTTATATTTTGTTAGATTGGTCATGTGACTCTGTGGAGACTAGAGGTATATTAACAGATCATTTTTTCTAAGCACAGGGTCAGAAAAATGATTGCTCCTTCCTAAAAACTCATTTTATATACATATAAGTATTTCAACTAGGGAAAGGGACGTAAAAATTTTGCAAAATGCCTAGAAAAACAATCTTTCAAATAAGCTAAGCCCATAAAGTGCAACAGAAACAAATTTGGGTAATAGATCAGTAAGTTTAATGTATCTTGGAGCCTCAAACTACCACTTTATTTTTTAAATCTCCACAGTGGAAGTAACAAGGAAATGGAACCTCTTTTTTCCATGTGCCCTCTGAAATTGTTCAAGAATTATCCAGTTTAATTAGACTCTCTCTATAGTTAACAAGGTGTTAAGGGCCTAGCATTTTCCTGTGTTCTTTTATTTTTATAAACAAATATCTTTCAGCCAGATTTTTGTCTATCCATTAGATTTCTAATTACTATTATAAAGGCAGTTTAGAAAAATAATCTGGTGACTTAGGCCAAAGTCACCAGATAAGTCAGTGGAATAGACTCAAGCTTAATACAGGTTTCTTATCCACTTGACCCAACAACAGGTCACATGTGCCACTAAGAATGACTTCCTATTCAATGTCAATCATCACAATAACAAGTAAACTGGGACAAGTAATATGGGAAATGTTACAAGGAAAACCAGAAGTGAAACCCAAAGTTGTGTTTTAATTTAACTTTTAATAAATATTCCATGTCATTTAATATACATTTGTTTTTAAAAATTTGTTAAGTGACATCTGTAGTAGAGATACTTTGCCATTATAAACATTTCAGTGGAGCTGATGCATTTGCTTATAATAGTTATATTTTTAGCATGCTACTTCTGAAAGAAAATAAATGATAAACCACTGTTGAGTATTATAATCTTCCATTAAACTGTTTTCCCTGAATGTATAACCAGTCTGGTACCACTAGAGGGCAGGCTTTACATTGTAATGAAACATTCATTTTCGCATCCATTGTATTTGTACACATTTAAAATGTTTTAAAATTACTGTTTTAAGAGTAGAAATCTGCCACAGTGTAACTAACTTCTTTTTCTCTGAGAGGTAAATTAAGCTAAAATCATGTTTTACAAATAGTCCTTAATTGAGCTACTCAAGTGCAGTCATGTTAAAAATTTTTGACATGACAGTTTTTTTAGAATCAGTGTTAGATGAATCATATGAGATTCTACATCTTCATAAAAGTATGTTCAATACCAAATAAATACTGTTTTTTAATGGTTAGTTCACAAATAAATTAGTGATTGATTTAATATTTGTGCTCCCTTGGTCCTATCGCCTGGATAGGGCAAGAGGAATTCAGCCTGAAATTTTAGCAGCTGGCTTTAAGTCAAAATCTCTGTACATGGTACAGAGTTCCTCGGTCAACAAAAACCTTTGAAAATGATCATTCATTCACAGGTCACATCATAAAATGTGTGTGTTATATATGGCATGGCATTCCTATTTCACTATGAAAATCTTATAGTGAGAATTGACAGTCAAAATAATCTTTGCACAAGTATGTGTATATGCCAACCAATATTAACATATATCCTCCAGTTCCTTCTCAGTTTATTTGGTGTGCTCTGCCGCTCAGGAGAAACGGATCCCTGGACGATCACATTGGATATAATATATTTGATAATTGGGAACAGTTATTGAGCACTTAACATTTTAAAATACATAACGTGCTCAAAGGCACACAGTTTGTGACTGGTTGAGCTTGGATACCTACTACTGATACCTGCCACCTTTCAAAAAAGACTTATTTTTTCATATAAATGTCCAAGGTCCAAGTAACTACTAACAAAGAAATGCAAGGTATTTGAATCACTAGACTGTAGTCTGAAGAGGGATGACCTCAGACTAAGGAGTGGCCCAGCTATAATCAAGGTACAATTTGAATTTATAATCCCCTTGGTAACTTGAGAGACGTAGATATGGCTACCCAAAGCTAAGCACCTTTTAATTTTTAAATGGAATTATGCTACATGAGCTAGATAAATTAAATAGATACCAATTCAAGATTGTCAATTTATTTTGTGTAAATAATTATATTTTCCTTTAACTAAGCTTTAGTGTGTGGTAGACTAATTGCATTGATGGTCCCAGTTAATGGCTTCCCTG
This sequence comes from Balaenoptera musculus, assembly GCF_009873245.2. NCBI lineage: Eukaryota > Metazoa > Chordata > Mammalia > Artiodactyla > Balaenopteridae > Balaenoptera > Balaenoptera musculus. The sequence continues at coordinate 63,420,155 of NC_045796.1, read as the reverse complement.
AATCCGTGTTGCTGGCAATTTGACTGTGCTAGTGCTGTGTGAACATGGCAAGGCTGGCCTTTGTGAATGCAGGTTTGTGGTAGACTCATAGGATGAGACACTTGGAAGAAAGCCGGCAACAAGCCCCCAAAGCAGAGCTGTCTGACCCTCAATCCAGTGTGGAACCCTAAGGGGGATGAGCTGTGCCCAGCTGGTAGGCAGAATAATGATCCCCCGAGGATATCCATGTTGTAATTCCTAGAACCTGCAAATATATAGGTGATACCTAAATAACACAAAAGACGGCTCAAATGTGATTAGATTAAGACTCTTAACATGAGGAGATTATCCTGGATTATCTGGGTAGGTCTAATGTAATCTCAAGGGTTCTTAGAGGAGATAGGCAGGAAGGCCAGCGAAGGAGGTCAGAGAGAAAGAGAGATTGATGATACTACACTGCTGCTCTGAAGGTATAAGAAGGGACCATAGACCCAAGAATGCAGAGGGGCATCTAGAAACTGGAGAAGGAAGGAAACAGATGCTCCCCACAGAGCTTCCAGGAGGAAGACAGCTCTGCGGACACCTTCATTTAGCCCTGTTAGACCCATTTCAGACTTCTGACCACCAAAACTGTAAAATAACAAATCTGTGTTGTTTCAAGCCACTAAATTTGTGGTAATCTGTTAGAGCAGCAGTAAGGAACTAGTACACCAGCCTTAAGCATAGCCTATAGATTCATGAGTTAATTTGATTTGAATTCTAAATTCGGGGGGTTTTATTACCTCATTGCTAACAGATATGCTCTTTGAAGTAGAGATTTTGTTTTCTACGTATAAAAATATCGCAACCATTTTAAAAGGTGAGGTATATGTCTGGAACCAAATATAAAATATTTGCAGAACAGGCAAATGAGGGAGAAAAGGAGAAAGAGGAGGAGGAAGAGAGTAAGCTGTATTACCAGCATTTTTCTTTGTCAAATACCTTTCAAAATGGATACAATACCTTGATTACTTCATTAAAAAAACATACAGAGTAAATAATCTTAATGTTTCATTACAAAAGAAAAGCCTAAAATGCAGATAGAATGTAAGTTCTCCATATAAAAAAGAGAGCTTGGAACTGGGTATGAGTCCTATTAATAATGAAGTTTATTACTCTCTAAATCATAGTTCTAAGAAAAATATAATAATGACTTTAATATCATAAAACTAAGACTTTTTACAGTCAATGTACAGTGTTACGGTAAATCTGTGACCTAAGACATTTATATGAAATTCTGTGCTTCAGCAGAATGTGTTTTCAGATGAATGCTTACCTCTATCAGAAATAATGTAATTATCATGCAACAGCAGAAACAGAAAAATGTTGTATACACTATGCTTTGAATGCCTATGTAAATAGTACTGAGTATTAGAAAAAAATGTAATGTTATAACAAAAAATTCTGATTTTAATAACTTCTCTAAGGACTTTAGGGCTAATGGTTTCTTTCAAGTCTTTCCTAAAGCTCTTTTCATCAGGAAACACTAATTCCGAGTATGAAAAGTGAAATACTAAAGTATATAGTAGAGCACCACTAGAGAAAATTTTACCTAGTTTTTACTGTTGAATATATATGGCCTACCAATTAGAATGATTACATTTCATAAATGGGCATTGCAAAACACAACTAATTGCATTTCCTTTATCTTTTCACAAAGTACTTCCCTCTTTTATAAATGTCTCTTCTAAAGAAGCAGTTAGCTCTAAATTGGTATTTAATCATAAAGCAGTGTTACTAAGAGGAAAAAATTAAAATAAGCAGATGAAATTAATTTCAATAGATTATTTTATTTAACACAGTACATCTAAAAATTATTTCAAAAAGTAACCAACAAAAATGTATTAGTTATTTTCATTATTTTTTTATACTAACTCTTTACAATCTAATGTGTATTTTACATTTATTTTATATCTCAATTCAGACAAACCACATTTAATTGCTCAATAACCAGATGTTGCCAGTAGCTACCATACTGGACATCCCAGCTCTAAAGAGAAGTAGTGAAAAGGAAAAGAAATTTTGACATCACTTTGTAAATAAGGGAATTGAAAAAGAATTGGGGAATATCCTAATTGCTTTTAGGGATGTATCCCAGATCCACTGAATTAAAAATCTGCATTTGTGAGACCTGAAAATGGTCGTTTTAAAATGGTCTCTAGATGTTCCTGTTCTTCAATACACTTGGTTTTGGGAACTACTGACATTGCGTTAAAGTGACTGTAGATTGTGACTGGTTAACAGAGTAGCAAAGAATCTAGAGCCATAGAGCATTTGGGACATGGAGACCTTGATTTAAAATCAGATTCGTTCAATTATTGCCAGTGAAATATGACCAAGTTACTTTACCTTTCTTTCCAAGGCTTGTTCTTGAAGAGGCTAAGAATGTGTACCTCATATAATTATTAATGGGATTAAATAAAACAATGTCTGTGTATAAAGAGACTTGCAAAGTACCAAATAATTATGGGTTTTTACTAATTATAATATGGTGCCAATAAGTCCAAATTGCAGAGTTTCATCCTTAAATGGGCCATTGTTCTATAATCCCTCCATGACCCCAAATGTTATTTCTAACTCTAGTTATGTCTCCTGAAATACTGTGCCTGTATTAGTCTACTTGGGTTACCATAAAAAAAATACCACAGACTTGGTGGCTTCAAAACATAAATTATTTTTTCCACAGTTCTGGAGGCTACTAGTCCAAGATCAAGGTTCCATCAGGGTTGGTTTCTGGTGAGACATTTCCTGGCTTGTAGAGAGCTCCCTTCTCACTGTGTCTTTATAAGGCCCCCCTTTTCTGTGCAAGGGCAGAGACAGCATTCTCTAGTGTCTCATACTCTTTTTGTAAGAACACCAGTCCTATTGGATTAGAGCTCCACCCTTATGATATCACTTTACCTTAATTACCCTTTTAAGGCCCCATCTCCAAATATAGTCATATTGGGGTCAGGGCTTCAACATATGAATTAGAGGGAATACAATTTACTCCATAACAGTGCCACTGATTAGTATCACTATGTACTTATTGCCCAAACACACATCTGCAAGTTTCTGGCCCTGAAAAGTTGTCTGCTTGAACATTGCAACTTCCTCCCTGCACCATCTCTAAGCAAATCAAGAATAGAATCTAAATGCTATACCTCTGGTCTACATCCATGTGCCTTGGAGATCACTTTAGCCTCCAGACTTCATGAAAATATTGGCCATAAGCTTCCACAATTGCTCAGCAAAGCATGCCAACTCACAAATAAATGAAACTTCGGGTCAAACTCTTTCTATTCATGAGATTAGATTGAAAACAAATACATAAAACTGATTCACCAGGAGGATAGCTTTTCATTGATAACAGCTATATTTTACTGTGAAGTTAGTTATTTGGGTTTTCTAATCTTTTGAAAGAACTTAGTGCCTCATTAAATCTAGACTGAGTATTGTATGATCATCACAGAGAAATGTGTTTTAGCCAATTGTTTACATAATATAGGATTGCTAACTTGACGAAATGGTCAAATTATAGCCCATGAGAAAGCATTTTGAACTTGTCTCCTAATCTCCTATTCAACCTTCCATTCCATATATAGAACTTATAATTTTTTTGCCTTCTTTTTTTTCTCATCAACTTTTTGGGTACCCAGACTTATCCTTCTTGCTCTCCTTCCCTACTATAACTTATATTCTCCATCATGTTATAATGTTTCCTCTTAACCCGATAGCAGGCACCCTCAACCTCTTGTATTTATTACTTGCCAAATGTCAGTGATGTCTTCCTTGTCTAGCCCAAGCATAAGAATCCATTGTTTTCAAATAAACAATGAGGCAAATATACCAGGTCAAAATGTGGTCTAGAAACTAACCAAAATGGTATTCTTCTTACCTATGTTCTATACTAAAGACAATATTACAATACTTTAGATAATACCACACTAGTTTTAAATCTTTTATAAAATTTAGTCTTTTCTTCATAGGCTAAAAGCCTAACTAAAATCCACTTATATTTTTAAAGCAAATGCCAACTGTTTTGTCTTTAATTAGATGTCATTTCAAGGGAAGGAGGTGTTCTTGGCCCTTTTATAATCTTTGGCAGAGATGTGATTGACAGTAATGGTATATAGTCATGATTGTTTTAATACAGTTTGGCCAGGTTAAATGCACAGCTCTCTCTAAACAAGAGAGAACTTGTAACATTAAATTTCAAAGATCGATTTTAAAGAGATTTTTCTCAGACTGGTAAACATTACACATTCCTCTTATCCTATGATGTGAAATTTATCTGTTTGATAAACAGATATAGATATAGATATAGAACTTGGTTGGGCTTCTTTTAAAAATTATATTTAATACAATCAAAATATTCTATTGCCATAATAATCCCATAATTATCCCAAAACAGTAGAAGAAACATTTAAATGTTATCTTATATTTTAAGAATGTTTGTGACATTTAATGATTTCCTAGAAAATCCTGTCTTTTTTGTCTGACCTGAGGATTCTCAAATACAGGTACCAGAGGGCAGCTGTGATTGGGTTCACCCTCAGCCTACCCCAAACCAGGCTTGCCCCCAGGGCTAAACTAAACGAGAATAACTTGGGCTATCAACTTTTAGTGGTAGTTGTTTATTTTCCCCAAATTTAACACTGCCTATGGCCACGTCTGCCTATTCATTGATAAAATATCTGATATAGTTTTTTAAAAAGGGTAAAAAGCAGTTAAGTTTTTAGTTTCATGGTAATCAATGATACAATTAGCATAATGCTATACCAGCTATGTTACTATGTTATTTTTAGATTTCTTTTCCTTTTTTGTGAGTGAAATTAGCCATTTTGGATACACATGAATAAATTCACTTATTATGACAGTTTGATCATATATCTTTTATAATTGTTTACTAATCACTCACTGAAAACATGAATATTGTAAATAAATGAGATCTCTGTCTACCATAAGCTACATGGATAGGCAAGTCATTCTTTAAAGATAATGCATGAACTTTTACTTGAAGATGTTTTCAAGATGTAAAAAAGTTAACTTTTGTTATTCATGGTAAGGCCATGAAATATATCAGAAATTTAACAGAAATTCACCAGAAGAACTACATCAGAAGTGTAACAGGAAAACAATCTGGCACACCAAAATATTTTTATTCACAGCATAAATTTGTTCATAGCATTACATATATTCAGGTGCCTGATATCTTGGAAGAGATGGAGTGCCTCAGTTTTCACCAAGTACAGAGAATTCTTATTGTTGTTGCTGTTGTTTTTGCCCTTTTTAATCTTGAGATAAGACTAGTAACTTGAGAAAGTGGTCAAGCTATAGGTCAATGAAAAAGGCACGTGAGAGAGAACACAGAAAAAAAAATCTATGATTAAGCTGTACTAGTTTAAAAATAACTGAATTTGCTTGACTATAATCATTATTTTTCATTAACTGAAGCAACATGAATGCAGTGAATGAATGCAATGAATTATTTCATATAATACCCTAAGGGGCTTGGAACAGTACACAGATAAGCCTATCTGTCTTTAATGAAACTCTGAGTTAAAGATGTCTGTACCCACAAATCATAAATGATAGATGTTTCAGGATAAATTAGAAAAGATCATTGGTTATTTATTACTGTCAACAGTCTTCTTTTAAAAATCAGCTCTTGTTAGTTCCTATTACTAAGGGCAGACTAGACAAACCGATACCTGACTACATTGATTAACTATAATTGCTCAGAGTATTATTCTGTATAAATTTCATGATTATTTCATCAATACAAATTACATTTTTCTTTTTTTATTAGCAGTTTTTATGATGATGATTAGAGGTCTCTTTCTCAAAAGGGATCTTGATAAAAATAAAATGAAATTGACTCACTTAGAATTGATTCATCCTCCCAGTGCAGCAGTACTTTCAAACAAGTGTCTAAAAGACTTAAAGGGATTTTTTTCTTAACGAAAAAATTATTTGTATCAAAAAATCAGTGCATATATAAAATAATATATTCCTTTTAAGGGATATAAAGGGAAACACAGAGCTAACTATAAAGTCCTATAGTCCTATTATAGGTATCAGCTGATGTACAGATTGCAAAACTGATATATGTTTCCTTTTAAGGCTCTCTCTCTAGGCTTTTTTGGGAGGATGAAGGGAACACTGGGAAATTTATTATTCCAATGTGGTATTTATACATCCCTTAAATATCATATGCCTTGTATACATTTAACCAATAAATGTCACTTAATATAAAAATAATATAAATCAGATGAATCCTTTCTCCTTTAACATTTGTTCATCATTCAGTAATTATTTATTGACCCTTTACTTTGTGGTAGGCACTGTTCTTGAAAAAAGTTTGTGGAAAGGAGAATAAATGTAAAATTGCTTGCATTTTGGTTTATCTTTTCTCCTATATTAACTCAGTCCTTAGGCTATGGTTCAAATAAGTAAAGATCATCCCAACAAAATCAATGTTTCAGCCTCATGCTTCTGATACGATAATGGCAGCCAGCTAAATCTGAATTTAGCTACATATCCTCCAAAAGAATATGTATCACACAGGTAAATACCTTTCCATCCCACCCCTATGGCATTACTAGATGTCAGAGAACGCTAACAAGTATATGTGAGTAGGATATCAGCTAAAGAGCAGACAAGACCGTGTGGAAAAGGCAAAGGCCAGAGGTGCCTAATGGTTGATGGAAAACAGAGAGAAAAATCAAACAAAAAAATAGGAAGTCTCTGACTCTGAATGGAGAAATCCTTGGAAGTCTGAGACCTGGTGTGTCAGTGCACTGGAAATCAGAAAGAAGGGGTGCAGAGTACACAGGATCAGGGAGGCAGTCTTAACCTGAAAAGAAAGGTTTTTGTTGTTGTTGTTTTGTTTTTTTGTTTTGTTTTTAGTTAGCTTTACCAACCAATGCAATACTTTTTTGCTACCTCCTGTTCAGGTGTATTGTGAGTTAAACTATTGCTATAATATTTACAGAGAAGAAAATATTCATTGATGTGCATTAAGAATTGTGAATCACCACACCCTTTCCAGCATTTATTGTTTCTAGATTTTTTGATAATGGCCATTCTGACCGGTGTGAGGTGATACCTCATTATAGTTTGATTTGCATTTCTCTAATGTTTAGTGATGTTGAGCAGCTTTTCACTTGCCTCTTGGCCATCTGTATGTCTTCTTTGGTGAAATGTCTATTTAGGTCTTCTGCCAATTTTTTAATTGGATTGTTTTTTTTTTTTGATGTTGAGCTCCATGAGCTGTTTGTATATTTTGGAGATTAATCCTTTGTCTGTTGTTTCATTTGCAAATATTTTCTCCCATTCTAAGGGTTGTCTTTTCATCTTGTTTATGGTTTCCTTTGCACTGTTGGTGAGAATGTAAATTGATACAACCACTATGGAGAACAGCATGGAGGTTCCTTAACAAACTAAAAATAGAACTACCATATGACCCAGCAATCCCACTACTGGGCATATACACTGAGAAAACCATAATTCAAAAAGAAACATGTACCACAATGTTCATGGCAGAACTATTTACAATAGCTAGGACATGGAAGCAATCTAAGTGTCCATCATTGGATGAATGGATAAAGAAGATGTGGCACATATATACAATGGAATATTACTCAGCCATAGAAAGAAACGAAATTGAGTTATTTGTAGTGAGGTGGATGGACCTAGAGTCTGTCATACAGAGTGAAGTAAGTCAGAAAGAGAAAAACAAATACCATATGCTAACACATATATATGGAATCTAAGAAAAAAAATGGCACTGTGAACCTAGTGGCAGGGCAGGAATAAAGACCTAGACATAGAGAATGGACTTGAGGACACGGGTCGGGGAGGGGGAAGCTGGGATGAAGTGAGAGAGTGGCATGGACATATATACACTACCAAACGTAAAATAGCTAGTGGGAAGCAGCCGCATAGCACAGGGAGATCAGCTCGGTGCTTTGTGATGACCTAGATGGGTGGGGTAGGGAGGATGGGATCTATTAAAAAAAAAAAAAGAATTGTGAATCAGTAGCTGAGTTACTTTAAGAGTCACTAATGGAAGCTTTTAATGATCAAGCAGTATGTACCATATTAGAAATGACCCTTTGACATTTCTCATCCAAAAAGAATTGTGAATCACCACAATTATGGCTTTCTCTCTTTGATTAATAACTGTGGAAAAATTGTGTTTGCTAAGACTCAAAGCACTTTAATATACCTGGATTATTTAAATTGCATTCTCTGTGAACAGAGGCTAATATACTAATTTTTTCAACTTTGTGCGTGGGAATACATGTCACACGTACATTAAGAAAACAGTTTCTTTAAAAATCGAATGAATTTCCAATTCTCTACCTGAATTCACTTGCAAATATTTTGCATATTTTAAGGACCTTCTCTTATAGCTTTCCAGCATCCATCTTTGACCGTAGCAAAACTAAATACAAAATGTCTGTCCTTTCGTCTGTTGAGCATCCTAAGTCACTCTATTTGAGGCATGACGAGCAACATCACCCACCTTCTTGCTTTCAGTTGGAGGCCTTCCACTCTGTGGTTCTGTAAAATTTATTAGCATTGGTGCAAAGCTGATAGCTGCTGGCAAGACGACTGACGAAAGCATATTTCTTCAGCTTAAAATTTACCTTCAATGAGAAATCTATATTTATTCTCACCTGAGTGTTTGTCTTTAAAGATTATCAACGAAAAGAATTGCTATAAATTTACATTCCAGACCAGAGGATCTAAAAATGATAGTAACATCAATGTGAACTTCAGCAAATTCAGTTTTGTTAGGGCAGCAGAGTTCTTTTCTTTAGATTCCTTATGGTAGAAATATGAGCTTATCTTTTTGGGTAAATAAGATTCTCTTCAGACCTAAAGATTCAATTGCAATTTTTTGGATGTAAAAGAAAAATGGTCTGGGTTTCCTTTGCAACTTGAAAATCACACTTAAAGTTAAATCTAAATAGCAATATGACATTCAAGCAACAGAATATCAGGTGGCTCCTGACAAGCATAATTTGCTTTTATGGTTCTGTAATTAATACCGGGAACAAGAGGGCAGCAGAGAAAAATGTACCTGTTACAAAAAGCCCTTTGTAAAACGTGGGTTTTTTTGTTTGTTTGTTTGTTGTTTTTTTGTTTTTTTTTTTTAATTTATTTATTTATTTATTTATGGCTGTGTTGGGTCTTCGTTTCTGTGCGAGGGCTTTCTCCAGTTGCGGCAAGTGGGGGCCACTCTTCATCGTGGTGCGCGGGCCTCTCACCATCGCGGCCTCTCTTGTTGCGGAGCACAGGCTCCAGACGCGCAGGCTCAGCAATTGTGGCTCACGGGCCTAGTCGCTCCGCGGCATGTGGGATCTTCCCAGACCAGGGCTTGAACCCGTGTCCCCTGCATTGGCAGGCAGATTCTCAACCACTGCGCCACCAGGGAAGCCCAAACGTGGGTTTTTTTAAACCCTGATTTCTGATGGACCAACAAAAAAGAATTACCTATTTCTATAATGTTAAGTTTTCTAATTTTGAGGAAATTTTATGGATCGTATTATTCACTGCATATAATGTATTGGTAGGAAAAATATCCCTGAAAAGTAAACATTAATGATAAATGCAGATATGCTTCTGGGCCAATGTGTACTTTAAAACTAGCGCGACTTACATTTGAACTGCCGATGCCCTGAACAAAAGACCACTAGAAACATACGTGTAATTGAACAAATTTGTATTGATTGACTCTTTGCAATGACGGAGAAAGTGCATTGTGGGAACTATGAGGTGTCTCAGTAAGAGGGTGTTAGGAGGACATGTTATAGGACTGGGGCTCGTGTAAGGTGATTTGGGAGAGGGTTCAAGTAGTAGTGGGGCTTTGCTCTGGAATGAATGCTGTCGGGAAGCAGGGGTGATCGTTCTCTTCTGGAAGTGGAGAAGAATAGAGAGCGGCTTATACTGTGATTGGTAAAGAGGCAGAAGTGACTTATATTAGCAAGGACTGGGAGATCTTTAGTCCTTTCTATGGCTTAGATGGTGTTTGGGTTTTATTGTGTGTGTTCATGTGCAACTGCACATTGATCATGTGTTTACCTTGATCCGTCATGGTAATATGGTGGCCTTCTTTGTGAAATTGTTAATGTTAAATAAGAAAACATCACAGCCCAGCTGTGAGTGCCAGGCAGGGTCCCTTCTGGCAAGGTCTGCTTCTTTCTTTCTCAGAAAAAATTGCTTCATTACAAAGACTCTTTAATTCTCCAAGTGATATGTTTGAGCAATTAAAAATATTGTCACTGTCATCACTTAACAACTTCCAATTATCTGGTATCCTTTTCAGACTCTTTTGAAAGAATTTTCTTTGCATGATTTACATAGTATAAAGATTTACAAACATTAGTTATTAATTTTACTAATAAAGAAGTATTTGTGTGCTGTAAAATATTAACAGCTTTATGTATGATCGACATATAATAAATTGCACATATTAAATGTACCATTGTATACATTTTGACATATATATATATACCTGGAAGATAATGTCCACAAATAATATAATACATCCTTCATCTCCATAAGTACAATCACATTTTAAAAATATTTCCTTAAAAGAAGTATCCAGATAATAAATATTACCATATTAATTTTATTCTATTTCTATCACTTTCCGGGTTTAATTCCTCCCCAAGAAAATAGACTGCAAGGAATAGAGCCCCAAATATGAAATTCACTGGAGAGCAAAGTCAGCTATATGAGCTGATAGTAGAAATTCACCCAGCCAGCCAGAATATGGTGTTCCTCTTAAGTAAGTTGAGGAAAATTTCAATTTATCTTCTCAGTTGCAAGTGTCAGAAATTGACTTTGGCTGATTTAAGCACAATAGGATTTTAGCTAGTCCTCAGAATCACCTGGGATGCTGGAGATCCAGGCTCGGAAATTGGGGGGGGGGGGGGCCAGGGAGACTGAAGAGTGGCCAAGTCCACTGAAAAAGATTATACCAAAAAAAGGGCACCTGCAAGGACATGATGCCACTGCTCCTGAAGACTGGCTGAGGCTGAGCATGTCTGGTCCCCCACTGGCATTGCCTCCAGACATTTCAAGCCCCACTGGAAAATCTGAAACTGCTGGACCTGGGGGTTCACTGTTGCCACTGACTTAGCCATCACCCAACACCACCTTGCTTCTCTCCATCAAAGTTCAGGGCAGGTGCATGGGAGTAGCGAAGCCTAGGTTGGGTGGTTGTGCTCTGGCTTCAAAGGGGCATTGGGAAAAGTGAGCATTCACCGTTTACAGCCTTGAGTGTGGGTAGCAAGGTCAGCTTTCCACCAAGATATAAAGTGATTTCTCTTACAATAGAAATGGAAAATGGGGAGCAGATCATAGACAGCAGATACTAAATGGCAATTTTCCACTAAAGTTTAAAATGTGGTCATTTAGAGATTAATTGAAACAGCTATTTTCGAAGGGAAAGCAAGCAGCAGTCTGTGATTTCTTGGCAAATCATCACCACTCAGGGATGGTCTAAGGAGAGTAAGCCAGGATTTCAATCTCTGTAAAAGGATGAAGCAAAAACCCAGTAAACGTGCATTTTACAAATCTGGTGGCTACAATCAAAGTAGTTGCTGAATAGAATGTTTTCCTCCTGATATTCAGCAGTCTCCTCAGGTAAGTAGAAAAATAGACCACAGTCTATAGGACCTGTGGATCATCCAATTCCCTGTGCCCGCTCAATAGAGTCTCAGTGTCTCTTTGTCTCCCATCCTTTGGCACAGTAATATGTTCCCTACCCATCCACCCCCCACTCTCAGCTCATAAGGACTTTTGTAGCCCATGTGTCCCAAGGCAATATATGTGTAACATCAGACTTCATTTCTCCACTGCTTCGGAGCCCTATTATCACAAGTGGGAAAAGTCTGCCTCTCAGAAATAATGGCACATGGACCTGTACTAAGGCTTTATATCTGCCTTCAAAATGAGAGAGAGGCTTAGTTATTAAATGTCCCACTCCACTGTGCCCAAATGTACTATTTTGTTTCTCCTTCTGGATTGTCCAGTGAATTTGAGCGAGGCTGAATCTGCAGGTAAGGTAAACAGTGGGTCCAGCCATGAGGACTGGAGAGGACAAGGTAGGTTTAAGAGTACGATGAAAGTAGCAAAGCTTGCCATATTCTAAAGGAGTCACCAGCAACTGAAACCAGCAACCTCCACTGGGTCTGTTGAGAGATGCCACAATTGAGGTCCACCAGATCACTACCCCAACCTTGTGAGGAGTGCATTGTTTGTGGACAAAGACTGTTTCCTTTTTCTATGAGGAGCAGGAGAAAGAATAGTCCCCTTCCATTCAAAGAGAAGTTGGAATGTGACTTGAAGTAAAACCATCATAGATATTGGGATTTTCTTCAAGAAGGAAGGACAAGAATTGTATTCCCTATTGGGATGTCTGCTTAGGCAGCTCTGTTGCTAAGTTCTCTGTGCCACACGTAGCACAGAAGAAAAGAGGAATGGAATCAGTTGACCTGGTGGGAAATGGCCAGATAGAAAGAGTGTCAGGACCACTCTCTTAAATTCCAGCTCCCAGAGTGTATGGAATGTGGGTCCATCATGTCTATGTGGAGGACAGAGGAAATGAAGTGCCAAGACTACACTGCAGGGCAAACAAGGAGACATATATATCATGGGAGGTGTTGTGATGCTCCTACTTGGAGTTCAGTGGGGAGAGGTAGCCAATCTCCTCAGGGATCCTAGGAGATTTGCACGGGAACAAACCACTCATCAGTGGAGCACGTTGGAGCCATCTCCATTTCATGGCCGAACAAAATGAGCTACAACAGCAGTTAAAGTCAACTAAGACGAGATGTTTTTAATTTTGTCTATCAACAAAACACCAGAGAAGCTATTCCCAGAGAGGAAATACAATCTGAGGAAGTGGATGGGGAGCCTGTAGGCAGTTTATAGAAAGCTGTTTTCTAAAAGCAGAATTGAAGCTTTTAAAGGGTATAAAGAAAGAGGTAACATCTAAGGGGCTAGAGTTGAGGCCACTTGGGTGGGTCACATCAGTTACTCCCAGGAGGGCCTTTAGAAACAGTGAGTTTCTTTAGAAGCTCTAATCATCCTCTCTTGTTTTCCTTTAGAAGACCTGTCAGTTAGAGATTCTCTACTCTTTTTTGAAATTTTCTTTCTATCTTCTTACACTTTTTTTTGTGTGTCATAAACCTCTTTGCAGATATGATAATTGGGTTAAAGTTTTTGTTTAGATAAAGATTCCTTTACCCAAATACATTTTTGGATACAATTGAGGGGTAGTTCACAGGTCCCTTAAGGATCATTATAGGATATTTATGAATTCTCAGACCCCCACTCAAGAAGATCAGATATATTTCTTTTCTAAAATGCTCAAAATACACACTGTTATTTTCTGTCCCTGGTGGGAAGAAATAGGAAGATGATTGACCTGTTTTTCTTTTTCTTTTTTTATATCAGGATCTGCACAAAAGCACTGCCTGTGTCTAGAACACTTTGGCCAACTCTCCATACCTAACTACCTCTTACTAATTTCTTAGGATTTTCCTCAGCGTCCCTTCCATCAAAAGCCTTCCAAGATCTCTACCTCCAGTGTGAATTAGATGCCCTTCTTATGTGCTCCCAGAGCAATCTGGGGAGATGTTTATTAGAGTATGTTAATAGTGTAATTATAGGTTCCCCAGACTATAAGCATCAGGAGGTCAGGGTCCTGTCTGTTTTATATCTGTATATTCTGGAGCCAGCATGAGACACAGTAAATAAGTAAACAATACAAACTTGTGAAACGAGTGGCTGAAGAGCCAAGTAAAGACATCTGTCATCCAGTATAATTTAACTTGCATTTTTAAGTATGTAACAGTCCTTTTCTCTATTAGCAAATTACAATGTTCTGTTTATCAGTGAAAACTTCTCGGACTCTCTCCTCTTTTGACACTGTTTCCTTCATTCCCCTGTGGTCTGGGGAGCTCAGATCCAGATTTGGGATGCTCACATTCTCCCAGATTTATTGCTGCTGCTGTGTTCTGCTTTAGCAGTTCTATGCCCCTCTTGCCTTGATTCTAGTGGTCTGCCTGTGTAAATACCACCTGTGTTGCCATGGAGCTCCTATATCCTGCATCTTTCTTCTGTGGCCCATCCATACTTCATCTTCTCACACAAATGGAGATTTCATACCATCTGATCTACATCCTCTAAACTAGCCTCACTTCTGGGAAAGGATGCAGATATATGGTACTGCAGCTGTATTCTGGTTGCCTTCCCAACACCTTTTCCCTCTTTATATCACCAGGCATGTTATGATTATTCTTTGAGAATAATCTCTCCCATTATCAGAAGTGTATTTTCCTTTGCACTGGGATTTTCCTTTTTCCTGACTTGAAGAGTGGGAGTCTCCTTTCTCTGACTTTAAGAGTGGACCTTTACTGATTTAAGCCAGTTTTGCACATCTCATTCCCTTTGGCCCAGATGGTCACCTGACCTAGTCTGGACCAATGCATTAAAAGGAATCCCATGCTTTTTTGGGGAGCTACTGGAAAAGATTCTCTATTTTCCTTGGGATGTTGTAATGTGTTGTAGAAAGCCTGGAATTGCTGTAGTCATGTTGCAACTTCATTTAAAAAAAACTAGAGCTTCGGGAGACTACCAAAGAGGGGGGCTAAAAAGGTAACTTGGTTTGGTTTCCTTAGAAATAAGACCTAGTTTTTCACCAAGGTTTGAGATATATCCCTTATTATTTAATCCTGTTTGAGGTTTTTATTATTTTTGTATTGCTTTTGTCTTTTATCATCAAAAGAAACCAAAACAAAAGACTAGGATCAATCTGCAATCTGGAGCTTTTATATCTCAGGTAAATAATAAGACTTTAGAGTTCAGATTTTAGAGGAAAAGATACCAAGGAGAAAAAATCAAAAAGTAATAGACAATCAGAGGAGGGAAATGAGAAAATTTGTGATAAAAATAGGCTTCAGTAAATCTGGACTCTATCTGAATGAAACATTAAGATCGAGAATAGTTCATTAATTTGATCTCCAGTGTAGAAAAGCTTAATATATGAGAAGTCGGAGAAATGAATCAAGTCTTATGATTGTATGAAATGGAATAATAACTGCTACCATATTGGTATGGTTTTGTTAACCTGTGCATTCATTAGGATCCTAGTTTAAATTTTTTTTTAAACACCTTTATTGGAGTATAATTGCTTCACAATGGTGTGTTGGTTTCTGCTTTATAACAAAGTGAATCAGCTATACATATACATATATCCCCATATCTCCTCCCTCTTGCGTCTCCCTCCCCCCTCCCTATCCCACTCCTCTAGGTGGTCACAGAGCACCGAGCTGATCTCCCTGTGCTATGCGGCTGCTTCCCACTAGCTATCTATTTTACATTTGGTAGTATATGAGAGTCCATGCCACTCTCTCACTTTGTCCCAGGTTACCCTTCCCCCCACCCCGTGTCCTCAAGTCCATTCTCTACATCTGCGTCTTTATTCCTGTCCTGCTCCTAGGTTCTTCAGAACCTTTTTTTTTTTTTTTTTTTTTAGATTCCAAATATCTGTGTTAGCATACGGTATTTGTTTTTCTCTTTCTAACTTACTTCACTCTGTATGACAGACTCTAGGTCCATCCACCTCACTACAAATAACTCAATTTCGTTTCTTTTTATGGCTGAGCAATATTCCATTGTATATATGTGCCACATCTTCTTTATCCATTCATCTGTCGATGGACACTTAGGTTGCTTCCATGTCCTGGCTATTGTAAATAGAGCTGCAATGCACATTGTGGTACATGACTCTTTTTGAATTATGGTTTTCTCAGGGTATATGCCCAGTAGTGAGACTGCTCGTTTAAGTAATAGGTGCTAAGAAGTTTAACACAAGAAGAGGATTAATTTAATGGTTACTGGAGTATCAAGAAAATTCAAAAACAAATATGCAGCTGGGCCTCAGGAACAAACCAGAATCAGGAACCTACCAGGATTATGCTCTATTATCTTTAAATCTCTCTGTATGTCTGCTCCTTTCCTCTCTTTCTCTCTGCAGAATAGTATCCTTTGCTCCTTTCCCTTTTTTCCTAATTCTGAGTCCTTGGGAAGGTGATTCTAGTTGACTCAGCTCAGACCTGAGGCTCAATCTGAACCAATTTACTGATGACATGGAGTGGATCTGTTACCAAACCAAACTTGGGCCTGCTTGCCCTTGCTCAGTAAAGTCAATCTACTGACATCAGGTTTTGGTGAAGGAAAGTGTAGCATTTATTGCAGGGTGCCAAGCAAGGAGTCCAGGTAGCTAGAGTTCAAAAGGCTTGAACTCCCTGAAGGCTTTCAGGGAAAGGTTTTTAAAGATACAGTGAGGGAGGGAGATTGTGGAGTGTGTGAGCAGGCCATGGACATTCTTCTGATTGGTTGGTGGTAAGGTAATCGGGAGTCAACATCATCAACCTTCTGGTTTTAATTGGTCTGAGGTCTACATGCTTGTGGGCAGCATACAGTTAACTTTTTCCACCTAGTGGGGGTTTTAGTATCTTCAAAATAGCTCAAAGGATACAGCTAAGAATATTATCTGTAGTCCTCAAGGAAGAACTGAATTTCCTTGACTTAATTTAATGTCTAGAGTATTATTATTTTGTTTTGTTTGACTGTTTTCCTTTCTCATTTCTATGATTAAATTTATTCTTTGGAACTTGGGGAAGGCCTAGGAAGCTAAAGTTTTTCTACAGACAAGAGGCAGGTGAAGGACATGGCAGAAATGTGGGTGGGGGATTGGTATCTGTTCCAGGAAGGCTCCATAGGGTCCTGCTTGGTTATAGAATCACGGTTTATGAATATACACTAGATATTTAAGGAGTTGGTGTCATGGCACTTTCCTGAAAAGGGGGGAAGTGAATCCAACCCACTACAATTGGATAAGAACAGTCTTTGATGGGAACCATGGACTGTAGTACTATATACATTGTTAGGGGATTGTTTTTCTGTCTCTTTCTATACTGTGATATCTAATTGTTGGCTCTCACTTCTGCTCCCACCACACAACTTTCCTCTCTTGTTGCTCTTGACATAGAAGTAAAGACACACAAAGATTTTTATTTTGTCTGTGTTTTTCTCTGGTTTAATGCTAGAATGTAAGCTCAGAGTCAGGACCTTGAGACGGCATGTAAACCTCTACGATAGCTTATAGATGACCACCATAGAGGACACAAAGCTCCTTATTCCTAGATATGCCAGATATTAATATATCTCATTTTTATATAACCCATTTCCCAAAAGCTTAACATTGTGTTTCACACGATAGCATTCTCTTGTTAAATAAGTGATATCTTGTTAAGTGTGTATCACGTATGACAACAAGGCTATAAAAAAGATGATTTTCTTCATTTTCAATTGGCTTTTCCTCTTAATCCCAAACTCAATTTCTTGTTAAATTCTCCCACTTCTGACTACGTGTTTGAAACATCTAGTGCACAATCCACATAAGAGCCTAAGCTGGAGATTTCTCCCTCCCCTGCTTTTACAAGGTGAAGTCCTAAATTAGTTGAGCTGATTTGCCTCTTTTATACCACTTTGCTATTCATTCTACTGCTCAAAAATGAAAATGATACAATTTTCTGCCCACCTCAATCTTCACAAACTGTTATTTTCAAGCCCCAGCAATTCATACTGGCCAAATCATAAACACCAGAAAAGAGGAGTTTAAAATAGAAGTGCTGACAAGCCCTTAACTACAGTACATTGAATGATGCTGCCATAATGCACTGTATTAGATGTACTCCTTAGAGCTTATTGTGAGTGGTGAGTCTATAAATTCCTAAATTAAACCTCAGCTGCTCACAGCTAACACTTTAAAATTTTTCACTTCATTCTCTCCTTAGAGAAATCTAAGCTGCAGCAGCTGATATACATAGGCAAATAAAAGTAGGATAAACTAAACTACTTATATCAGGTCTGAAATATATTTCTATCATGTTGCTACTACATAAAATGGTGTGTCCAACTTAACAACTATGTCTTTGAGCACTTCATATTCAAGAGTTGTGCCATTTTTAATAAATAAAGGAAGAACAGTGGGAGGACTGCTGAGCAGTGTCCTGTGAAACTAGATGCTTTATAAATTTTTGAAAGTATCTGTTTTTTTAAGAATATTTTTAATACATTCTGATTTTCCCCACTGTTTAAGATGTGAAATAATGAGGCCAGTGTTTCCACTTTGTATTCAAATTGGTAGCAATTTTCTCCTATAAATGTAACAGAATCAATTTTGTTTAGAATCCATACAAGTCGTTACTAAGACTGAATCATTTTGGAGAATGTGACTTTCATTTAGTTGGTCTTGACATGTTAATAGGTAATCTTTGTTTAATCAAATGAAGATGGTTAGTTCACATTATTGCTTAAGGATTCTGAATGTGATGATTAGAGAATGTGAACAGCATGATGAATGTTCTTCCTGGACTACTTAAGCAAGATTTATTGAGTTTTCGATTTTCATGTGTTTTATAACTTCAACTAGAATTTCATCTGGAAACTCATCTACTGTGGACTTCAGAAAAATCAAGAATGAACTGCATGGAAAATCTTCATTAACATATTCCTATAAATCTCTCAGAGACACATAATTTTTTTCACCTTCATCTGTGGTCTTAAGCAAGTAGTCAAAAACCAAAACGAGCATTCATGCTGAACACATCAAGATGCGTAGATAAAAGCATAATGCTTGAATATTTAGGAAAAATGATTTAATGATTTTATGATCAAAAGATTTTAGGAAAATAAAAACAAAAATCCCTTGCTCAAGTCATGCCAGCTTTTTCCACATCAATAAAATGGATAAAGTATCATTTACTTGTTTACTTTCAAGTATAATAGGCTTTCAGATAAAAGTCTTTCAAATGAAAACACTTACAAATAAAAACTAAATATGAAATTGGAATGGAACTAATTGAGTAAAAAATCACCAAACAGATAATAATTTTGTTTCTTTAAACTGACTTTGTTATATGGCACTTAGATTCTAAAATAATATTTATTAAGTATGCTCTGGTAATTTTTTTTTAAATGACGGTAATATTTGTGTAGGAGCAGATGTCCAAATGAGTAAGCATTATTCAGGGGCAACATTCTCAGTCAGGATATGCCAATGAGATCTAAAGTTAGTTCACAAATATTAAATCTGCAGGACCTTGAAGCCAAAATACCAACATAAATGGTGTCTTCGGGAGAACAAACACATTTAATTTAATGGGAAAGTTATAAGACAGTGTTAGATGCAGAGTCATTTTGGGACCATCCATGTGTAGGATAGTTAGTTCAGTTGCTTGAAATTTTGCAAATTTCATTTTGCAATTTAAGCTTCTGTCTTCCAGGTTGGAGATGATATGATTAAGCTAGGTCCCAAATAGAGAGGTAGATTGAAAACATTATCACCCAAACCAATATTTGTCATTTCACTTTGTCAATGAAGCTTAAGATATATAGCACAGTGTTAAACTGTGTATCACCTATTTATCTTTTTATATATTTTTCATTAGGACAGTGGATGTACTGTGAGTTTTGCCCCCAAGTTTTTTGACTAATAAACCTTTACTGATTTAGCTATAGCCTCAGTTACAGGAAATCTCTGGAATTTTACCTTTGTGAATTTCCTCCTATAGCTAGAGAATACTCAGCCTCCTTAGAAAGGCTGAATTCTGCAAACATCCTGCCCCTGCTTGCATGTCCTTGATGCAAAAGGAACAGGACTTGGTAAAAGGATACACTTTCATCTATCTCTACTATCCTTTTAATAGACTGTTTTGATGATCCTATTATCTTCTCTCTATAAATGTGAAAGTACTAGTGATAGCCCCAAAATGAAAGCAAAATATCCTGTACCTAGACATTCCTTATACACAGGCTCAGGACTCTTCAGTTTTCTTTTCATATTTTCTTATCCAACCATCTATTTCTCTAGTCCAGAGGTCAAAAACCTTTTTCTGTAAAGGGTCAAACAACAAATATTAAAGATTTCCTGAGCCATATGGCCTCTGTCACAACTACTCAACTCTGCCATAGCAGCATGACAAGAGCCATTAACAATACTTAAAGGGATGGGGGTAGCTGTGTTCCAACAAAATTATATTTACAAAAACAGGAGACAAACTGTTGCCATTGACTGATCCCTGTTCTAGTGCATAGCTTTCACCATCATTTCTTCAAATATTTATCTGTATTCTTCTTCCTCACCTCTGGGCCCACACTTCAATCCCAATAAACATTATACCTGGGTGCCAGATACTACAGTGTACTCCGTATATGTTATCCCACTTGATTCTAATCCCAATCTTGAGTTACTGTTTATTTTGTGGAGACCCTAAGCAGCTTGAACAATCCTGTAGCTAGAAATTTATTTGAACACAGGTATATGTAACCCCAAATCTCATGCTTTTATCGCCTCACTAAGTGGCCTCTTGTGTACAGAATGAAGTTCACATTCCTTCACCTGACCCTCTCTTCATTTCACGACTTTGTTCAGGACTCGAGCCCTTAGGTTTAATCTGCAGTGACATCTTGGTTGGTCTACAGAAATAATCCATTCAACCAAAAGTAGTTTCAAAATAATTCAAATGTAGCAGTACAAAAACACAACTCCGAAAGTCTTCACAGAATATGGTCTGTTTGACAGAAAAAGAGAATGGTGGTTAAAGAAGAAAACCAGGGTCAAGGTATGTCCAGGTTTTCCCATGAGAGCTGCTTCTCTCAACTCACCCCCCCCCCCCCCCCCCCCCCCCCCAGTAAAGCTTCCAAGAGCAAGTCAAGCAGCAGAAAGCATCACCAGGGGAACACCCTCCAACACTTCTTTCTGAGTTTTACCAACTAAAAGCACATTAATGCAAAGGCGTCATATGGTTGGGATGACGTGTGTACTGATTCAGCTCTGCACAGCTACTACAGGCCTTTATTGTATAACATTCTCACTGCTGTGTGGCCACACACCGGCACCACACATTCCGCTGCTTCCTGCCCTCTCCTGCTCCTCTTGAGTCCATGAGAACTCAGGCTCCAACCTTGAGATTTTTAATCCCCTTCTCACGCTACTCTTCTACTTTTTATTATAAAATCCCTTACTTTACCAGTCTGAGGAGGACTCACTTTAGAATTTCTGAAGGAGGGCAAAAGATTGTGCCAGAGCCCTCTCAGTGGACAGTGGGAAAGTTTGCACACTTTCATGTATCAGTGATATTCAGCTGGGTTCCTTGCCCCAGCATATTTTACTGTCTCCTCCCACACACCTGGATGAGGGAGAAGCCACACATGACCCTTGCCATTCCCCAAATGTGAAGCTGGCCTTGCAGGCTTCTATGCTTCTTTGCTCATCCTGGATGCCTTCCAGCATCTGCCCCACTCACCGTCTCTAAGTATGGAAATCCTCTACTCTTATTAGAATGTAAGTTCCATGAGGGTCTGTAACTCTCATGTTCACTCCTCTATCGACAGTGCCAAAACCAGTGCCTGGCGTATATCTTGTGTGTGATTATAATTCAATAAAAATGTATGAAAATGACTGCAAATAAATAAGGAAAATAATTATAAATATTAAGTAGTAACTATGTTCCAGGCCTCTTTCTAAACATCTTTTATATGTCATTTAACCCTCTTAATGATTATACAAGGTAGGTATTATCATCTTATAAAGAAAGAAATCTAAAGATGTTAACTTGCAAATAGCAACTATAAGGTAGAGACAGGATTTGAAGGCCTACAGCTCACACCAGGCCAATATCCGCATTAAGATATCTCTGATTCTTTATACGTAACTCATCACTTCCACGGCTTTCTTCTCAAGGTGGGTCTTCCCTCCACTATTACGGCAACAAACAATTTCTTCTTTAGTAAAATGGTTTATCGGGATTCCTGGTTTCAAATACAAGAAGCGCTACGCTGGTTAATATTAGGTGAAAAGAAGTTATTAGCAAGATGGCATTATTTCACAGAATCAACACAAAGGCTAAAGTTACAGACTTGGAAAGCTGGAAAGAATTTAAGTTGTCTAGGGAGCAGGAACTGCAGCTAAAATTTATCCAAAAGGAGTAGCGCATGGGCCTCCATGTTGCCTCTGCTGACGTTTGCACCCGTGGCTGGTACCAGACATGAATACACCACTTCCCAGCTGCCGCAGCACCAGATGCCACTCCTGCTGTTCTCACTAGAATTAATTCTAAGCTCTTCTTTGCATCACTTGTCCCACATTCAGAACTCTAGAGAGAATTATCAAGCATTTTAGCTTATGCCCATGCCCTGGCTCCCAGAAGCTGGGGGAGCTGGTCAGAGGCCTACTTTCCAGCTGTCCTGGAAGTTCCCTCTAATAGGCAGGGTGTCTGGAGGCACAGTGGTAAACATGACAAATGACTACAATAGGGGCATGTCCTCCACTAATGTCAGTCTCCCTGAGATGAAGTACCAGAGATTTCCAAGCCTATATCCTATGAAGCCCTCTTTTTCATCATACTGACTCTGAAGCATTCAGCCTACTTCTCTTTCCATTTTACAGTTATTAGCTTTCTTTGCCATTTTGGGATATACCTCTCCTCCACAGATTGACTTTGGAGAAGAGCCTAAACATGTCCTTCCCAGCTACCAAGTCATCTCCATCTCTTTGGTTTTAGTATTTTGAAGATCCTCCATCTGAAGAAATGAAGAATCACAAAAATAAGGAAGTAGGGAATTTACAGTGGATCAGAAAGTCTTATAAAATTCTTGTTGACCTAATTTCCAATCTAGAGTACCTGATTTCCTCACCAGGTCATATCCAGAAGCCTCATTACAGGATGCAGGAAAACAATCAGCTGCCTTGTACTTTAACTGAGAAAATATTCCCATTTTTAAATGTGGACTGAGCATGAGCCCTTGTCAGTAGCAGTTTCTCAGTCTTTTCTTAGGTCTTGACTCCTTTCCTGTTACCTTATCTTCTTAAATAGAGAATATTCTGTCCATTGAATTTATTCCTACACTGCAGGATACTTTGCACTGAATATTCAGATACCTCACTCATGTCTCTTTGCAGCCTCTCTGTTAGCCCCCAGAGTCCATGACCTATTCCCTCTGCCCACCCCCCATTGAAAACAAAGTCCTGTGATCTGGGTCCCCTCTGCTTCAGTCCTTCCTCCATTGGTCTACTACAGTCTCCATCACACTGTTGGGAAGATGGTTGGCTTTAAACTCTACAAGTCATACTTTTCTCCTGTTCACATTTTTTGTTTTTTACGTCCTTTACATTTTAGTTGTTGCACACTGTTAGCCTTCAGTGGATATTGGCATTTTTATATCTAGGGTTTCCAATCTTCCCGTATTAATGGCTGTGTAAGCCAATCAGAAGACTAGCTGCTCTGTTTTCCCCTTACAGAGGTTTCTAGACAGTGTCTTCTTGTTTCAGAGATCCTCATTTCCTATACCCCTATCATCCAGTTTCCATTTCCTGTTAAAATTATTTTAGTTCACAGTCAATTTGCAAGGCTGAAATAATTAGCACACCTTGAGGGAAATAGCCATCCTTAGTTCAGCCACTAGCTCAATCTATGCCCCCAGGGTTCTCTGAAATGGCTCTCATTTAGATGTCTCATTTATCTACTATGACCCATGCTTCAATTCTGTTAATTTTTTTAGTTGCTATTTCAGATAGCCAAAATAAAATGGCATAAATATCCATATACATAATTTTCACCAATGGGAAAAAGGGTCAGTTTAAGAAAACCTTCCCTACCACCTACAATTTGCTGTTACCCATTATATGCACTCAGTAAATATTTAATTTGAATTGAAGCAGCATGATGCTTCCAGTTTACTTACAAGTCAGACTTAGAAAATGGTTCTTGCCAATCTTAGGCACTGCTGGTCTAAAAATATTCAGAGAATAATGATTGGCTCTGGTGATTGAGAAAGACTTTTCTACTTCCTAGATATGTAGTTTCACTGTACATTTTACTTAGAGGAATGGATACATACAAGTCACCTTTCTTTTAACCTACAATTTAATTATGTTAACATTACTCTCTTTAATTAGAAATTGTGTTCTGTTTGTACAACCGAATGAATGCTTTAAGAAAGTTATCCTCAGCAGTCTAGCTTACCACTGCATGACAGATATGACCATCCACATCTCACCCCAAAACTTAAATCATCCTCTAGGATAAAATATATTCAGAAGTGCTTTTCTGTCATTATTTTCATGCTGGTAATTCTTTATTATACTCTGAGTGTAAGCGGATACAGAGCCACCTTGAAGCGTAGCCAACAAAACAAAGATACCTTTAACTGGAATCAATAGAGAAAAATAGGTCACCCATGTTGTCGTATAATTATACTATGGATTTTCTTTCCAATAAATTACCAACACATCTAGCATAAATGTAAATTCTCCAGGGAGGACTTTACAGATGATCAGTGATGACATTAATATATAGCTCAGCTGAGATATATTATGTTAAAACAGGAACCCAGTTCCAAAAATGTTGCAAATCTAATCAATAACTTGCTGAAAGAAAATTTATTAGAGAGGATCTATAGTAATTCATACAGAA
This sequence comes from Balaenoptera musculus, assembly GCF_009873245.2. Classification (NCBI taxonomy): domain Eukaryota; kingdom Metazoa; phylum Chordata; class Mammalia; order Artiodactyla; family Balaenopteridae; genus Balaenoptera; species Balaenoptera musculus. Next base: position 63,395,589 of record NC_045796.1, on the reverse strand, counting down.
ATAAAGGAAGCAAATATTAAACAAGGCAGCTAAAATTAATGTTTGATTTCTTCTCTGTGAAAGCATTAAACTGGTATTACTGAAACGCTATACCATTGTCTCACTACTTGCTTTTGTTTTTCAAATTAAGTCAACTCAGAGCAATACTGAGATTAAGCAGTTATCTGGTGTGCATAAATTGCATATACAAGAATCAGAAAAATTCAGTCCACAAAGTTAGAATTAGGCAGACTTCGTGTTGTCCCTACTCAGAGCACTCCATGATCAGTCCCGCAAGGAGGAAAACAACATGAATAATTATGACACTTTCTAAGCTCAATACTCTTTTTTCTCTGAATACTCAGTACACAGTTCTCGTTAAGTTTCACATATCTATACTTTTAGAAACTCAACCTTTGGGAGAACATAAGGCATAAACCCATATACAGAAATCTAAGAAAATGCAATCATTATTTATCGCTCCCTTATCATCCAATTAAAGGAAGAGTATAGAAATTGAGAACATTCATGCATATTTTTCCCAGCCAAATTCATACATTCTGAAAGACTTTAAATAATGCCATTTGTATGGAATACGAATCCAAAGTGAGTTAACTGTTTTTCAGAGGGTATTTTATTGACACGTAAATAAAATATATCAAACCTTTATTTTTCTAGCAGTATATTAATTGCAAGATTTAAAATGTCTATTAACACTCTGTATTTATTCTTTTCATGATTGTAGCTATTAATAATGACTCCAAGACCCAGAGAATTCGATTTATTAATCAAAGAAAAGTCAAGCTATTGTTGTTATACATTTACAGTTGTGGTTTTCATCACATTCTAATTCTTTGGAAATGTATAATTTTATACAGCTGTGATATAGACTCTCTCTTGACCAGAACATTGGGTTTTTATAAACTCCACTCCCTTAACTTTGCAGACAGCAGTGCATTTGCTTTTATGACATTCTGCTTAATTTAGCCATAGAAAGTGTTGAATCTCCGGTCTCAGGTTTGTGTCTCGCAGATTTATGCTACACTTGCCTCATTGATGAGAAAAATGAAACAAATGAAATGCAGGCTCTGTAGCAGCAGGAGCTTGGGGTACTCATTTTCACTTGAGAGCTGATAATTAGGCTATGTCAGTTCAAGGACATAACTAAAGATAAGATGATTTCACCACAGACAAAACTATTCTGGAGCAATTTCATTTGTAATTATGATTCCTGATAGAATACCTATTGTACCTAATCTATGGTGGAATGTAATCTGGGAAATAAGGGAACCAAGATATTAAAGTCACATTTTTAAGTTAGATGTTAGAAATAATTCCTGTCTGAAAATGTGTTTTATAAATATGAATGAGTTATTTGCAAAAAGACAAAAATCTGTAAGAGGAAAAAACTATATTTCCTAAGATCTTGGCTGGGAGAGAGGGATGCTGTATGCTGATACACATGTAGCTGTAGATATGGATACAGAAGTAGATGTGGCAGAGATAGAGATGGGGACAGAGGCAGAAATAGAGACCAAGATGGAGAAAGAGCAACATTTTTTTTTTTGATGAAGTATAGTTGATTTACAATGTTGTGTTAATTTCTGCTGTGCAGCCAAGTGATTCAGTTACATTCAGACACATAAATGTACATTCTTTTTTCATATTCTTTTCCATTATGGTCTATCATAGGATATTGAATATAGTTCCCTGTGCTATACAGTAGGAACTTGTTGTTTATCCATTCTGTATATAACAGTTTATATCTGCTAATCTCAAACTCCCAGTCTATCTCTCCCCTACACCCCCACCCCCTTGGCAACCACAAGTCTGTTCTCTATGTCTATGAGTCTCTTTTTGTTTCATAGATAAGTTCATTTGTGTTATATTTTAGATTCCACATGTAAGTGATATCATATGGTATTTGTCTTTTTCTTAGAAAGAGTAAGTTTTATTCAAAGATTTCTGAATACTTACACATACTCTGGCTTAAATTCTCCTGGTTAGCTGTTAAATGAAGATATCTTAAGTACTTTGGAAGTGTCATTAAATTCATCAGGTCATTGAAGTGGTGAATTTAAATGTCATAAATTAATTGATTGTTTCAAAAACAATCAACTTATTCCATGTAAGAAGTTTATATACTTAAACAAAATTGGCTCAGTCCATTTATCATTGGATCAGCTTATACTGTAACACACTGATCTCGATCTAAATTATATACATATTTACTGCTTTAGACACTGAATAGGACTAATAGTCTAGCATCTTTAGATGTTGTCCTAGATTAATGACTCTTTCATCTTTCCATGTTCATATAACTCCAGTAAAACCAAATAAGTAGAATTGACTCTAATCTGACACACAAAATAGCTTTTAATTAAGTTCAGAATCAGAGTATGAATGGAATTTGGTTCTGAATCCTCTGACTAACGGACTTTCCACTCAAGACACTAAACATATATTGGATCTGTTTCTTAAGAAATCAATTTGCACTTTCACTTATTAAATGGACTTATTCATTGAATGCAATCAAAAGTGCTTCACATTCATTTATTTTAGGTTCTTGTGTTTTTTAAATACAATGTGATCATATTTATAAGAGGAATACCCTATTGATCGGTTTGCATGTCAGTGCCAGTTAAAATTTGAAATATCAACGAAACTCATTTATGAGAGCTTCAAGGTGTGTCAGTATGCTTGAATCAATGTGATTCAGCTGTGTTCAAACAACTTAAAAGAGCTGTCCAAAGGAGTTACATCTCTAAAAGAAGTATTTGTGGCATGATTTGGAAAAGGTTATTGCAACATTTCCCAAATTCTTGAGATTCAGAGAAATACCATTCCTCTGAGATGCTCAATGAAAGAAAAAAGTTCAATGTGCAAACATATTCTGCAAACTCTCTGAGCTTATTTCCCTTCTTGAAGAATCAAAACATAGATTAGAATATTAAAAGCTCCGAGAAGTCCCTGTTCAAGAGAAAGCTGTTTATAATTGTTAACTTTTGTTTAACTCAGCATTTCTTATAAGCTTATTTGACAGTGAAACCAAGGAAATACTTTCAATGTAAAATATCTTAACATTCAACAAAATTATTTATCTGCAGAACACACTTTGAAAATGCTGGCTTATTGAAATGTTTTGTTTTTACTACACACAAGATTAGAGTTACTTAATCTTAACTGTTTAATGCTTAAATCAAAGATCAAAGTTCACATTTTGTAATCTCAGATACCAGTCTGCAACCTGGGGTCCGTGGGCTGTATGGATTCAGTAAACTCTTGAAAATTTGTATGTAAAAATGTGGATATATATACAATATATGCACATTTTTCTAGAGAGACAGAAAATAACCTTCATCAAATTATTGAGTCCATGATCTAAACGTTAAATAACCTTAATCTAGTAATGCTAAAAATCTCTTTCAAAAGTGAGAATTTTAAAAATGCACTATTTTAAATGCTTATGAGAGGAAACAGTGGTGTATGTAGTTAAGTCTGTTCCTTGAGTAGGTGATATTATGAACAGAAAGTAAATTTTCCATTAATCACATCCATGTATTGTAGAAAATAGCAGGAACTGCACCTGCTTCCCAGTTTATGCTATCACCTCAGCTTACGCTTCAAAAGAACCATGGCATCTACATTGAATCACTCTTGTTTTCCTGCTGTGACTAATTCTCTTACACCCTGTTACACAAGGAAATGTGCTTTCTATGTTTCTCGCTGCAATGTTCAAGGAAGAACCTCCCTCCAGAATTGAGCCTAGGAGGACTACTCCTGCCACTTTATAAAATGGATGAGGCTTGTCCAGGAAGAGGTCAATGAGAAAAGGTAGTTTTTTACTGTCGGAAGAAATACAACATTGCCAATGTTGTACCTGTTCTCATGGAAATTAATAAAAATATTAAATGTGTGAAGAAAATAATTATCTAAAATTGAAAACTAGGATCTCTATAGGGGTCCCCATCCCACATTCTGGTTTAAAGAAATCCTATTCAAAGGACAGAGATAAAGATCCATGGCATTTCTTGTTTTCTTCTTTTACAACTTGATAGCAAAAGCTAGGGATTATTATCACGTCTTAGTTTTCCTTGGTTAGATTGTGAAAGGAGAAAGCATCGCCTTTGACTTTATAGTTTTGGCATGAAGCTCTTATTCTTCTATAGAAAGAAATCAAGGGCAAGCTGCTTGCCAAAAGCAAAATGATGTTTAAGAGATGTATTTAATTATTTGATACTTATTTTTAAATTTTAAATATTCTTTTCTCTTGGTCAGAAAGCAGCCAAGTGCCTTTTGGGGTTTAAGGGTTAGGTGGTCCTGGTTGGATGGGAATAAACTACCTCTCTTCTGAAAATAAGAAGACATACTTTTGAAATTTGACAAACATACCCATAGGGAAGGTGATTAACTTGTTAACATGACTACTAAGCAAATTTTAGGTGCTTGCCTAAAATAGGAAAATACAAATAGGAAAAAAATCCGTCTTATCTAGGCCCCCCAAAAGTAGTGAGCCTAGTATAATAATAAATAATAAATATATACATAGTGAAATAATGTGTTTTCTTAAATAACATGATTTCAGTTTCCCAAGGAATTAAGATCGTATCACAACACGACTTACAAATACACACAAACATACATATACACACAAACGACAGTTATAATTTTTAGTTTGTCCAATTATAGTATTTTAACCACAGCAATCCAAATACAGTGATTTTCCAAAATGTTAAGTAACTACTGATTCATGACCTAATACCAAATTGCAGTCAGCGCTTAAAGGTTTGTGCTGAGAATGTAGTGTGCAGTAAATGAAACTCTAATTCTTATGTATTTTGGCAATTCCCTCTTAGAGTTACTCAGACATCTTAGACATTCATAGTACGTCAAATATGACACAGCACTGCTATTTGCCATGCAATATCAGTAGAATAGAGTCTGAGACTGATGAGCTTAATGATAATCTAGATCTATCAGGCTTTAGGAGATAAGTGTATACAGTCTACATTATCAAAGAACTCCAGTGAATATAGAAATTCTGAGTCTGGGACTTCATTTTAAGGTATGGTAGGTAAACCTAGCAAAGTTTATGTAGGCTAATAATACTCTCCATACCACAAGCCTTGTCTGTCCCCGCTCAGATTTCAAATGTTAAAGGGACTAGGGACCTGCCAGATAGTGAGAGGAAATATGGATTATTTCATTAGTAGTTGCTAATGTAATTTTATCAAATTCACATGTATTTTTTCTTTCACAACATATAAGATACCTTCTACATCAAATATTTAAAACCTATGGAGTGTGGCTATTTTTAAACATTAAGTGACTTTTAAAATTTTAATACTTCAATTCTCCTTTGGGTAAGACTCATAAGTAGATGGAGATATTAGGCACGTATAGGAGATGTAGGTTTTGAGGAGGTTAGTGAATTCACTCTTTACTCTCTTCCTAATGTTTGAAATCCAATCATTAGAAACTTAGTCTTTATGTTTTGATTTAATACCCTTATTAGTCTCTCTCCCTGACTCATTGTAAACAAGTTTAATAATCTATTTTCTCCTGTGGTAGTATTTGAAAATGACTGTCCCAGGTGTTTTAAAAGGAAATACCAAAAGATAACAAAATACAACAGACCAGGAAAGGAGGATCAAATTGGATACAAATTTTGCCCAATTCAGAGCTATGTCTAAGCCTAAAAGAAATGCTGCTATCAGCAGCTTGTTCTCTCTAGCTTACAGCAAGCTACAAGCAGAACAAAGCTAACAGTGATACAACTACATAGAAAATAGGAAATGCATACATATATACACATGTGTACAAATACCTACATACACATACGTTTATACATATGCACACATAGATTATTAGGGCAATATGAGAATGGGTGTTTATACACACACGTAACATCTAAATAAAGGAAAGTGTTTCCTCTCAAAATACAATTACCTCCACATTTATATTATGCTAGTTCCTAGGTCTATAAAATCATGTCATATTTTCAACTCTTATTCTAATAAATAAAGTAAAATTCCTGTTTATTTTTACTTTGTATTCATAAAAAATAGGATCACTAATTCTGAGATTCCATCGAATAACATTATTCCAATCTGTATATCAAAGTAAGATGTTATATTTTATGCAGGGGGTACCACGTCAGAATCATAAAATGTTTAGGGTAGGAGAGACCATAATGATTCCTCCTTCATAGACGAGCAAAGATCTAGAGACATGAGTAGCCTGTCTAAATCATGCAGCCAGGCTAAACTAGGGAGTATTTCCAGCCTTCCCAGGATATTCCAGTGGCAGAATTTCAGTGAGTACAGAAAACTAGTATGAAAAAGATTCCTGGGCAAAGTATGGGATCCTCCCAGTGTACTAGGGTTAAACCAGGCTTGCTCTTAAGACTTGAACCTGTGGGAAAAGGAATCAAAATTATCAAACCTTTCTCTCTCCATGCCCAGAAAGACCATCAATGCTATCCCCTTTCTGTAACTTTCTCTCCACTGTTATGATGCTCAGAGCCACTTGAGACCCTGTTGCAACCAACCCTTGTCTCCCCAGGTCCTTAGGAAGAGAGAGACCATAGTAACTATTTTAAATAATTAAATATCTGTTAGGTGCAAACTGAATCAGATCCAACTCAGTATCAATTTAAAGGCATGAACTAGGACCAGGGATAGAATTTCAGGCAGTTGAATTTTAGATCAGCATCAAGAACTAAGAGGAGTAGAGGATAATGATTTACACATATTACCTCATATTCTGCATACAACAACAGGACACACATATTGTATTTCCAATTCATTTCTGTGTAAAATTTCTATTAAGTGACTGAGATAAGCTTTCAAGCTACCTCCGAAACACTTAAATCTCAGTAGTGTTCACTTTATCAATGATGCTCACGAGTTTTATTAATATTTCAAGAGATGAATATGACCATATATATGAATTTTATAATAAAATAATGTGCTATGACATAAAATAATCTAGTAAATTTACTACATTTATTTAATCATATATTGCAAGTTATTTAAATAGCATAAATGCATAGGTAGAAGATAACCAATGAATCTGTCAGTAAGTTGGGAATACGTAATTTTCTGCTTTAGTAATATGAGTATGCATAATTCATCTTTGAATTTCAATATTTACATCTTAAAGTTTATTAATTGGAAAATTTTAAATCAAAATTAATATATTCACTACAAATTGGAGAGTGCCCTAAATAATCCAAAACTAAGTTGATAAAGACAAAGTGAAAATTACAGCATCCCATAATTTAAAAGCAGGAAGAACAGCAGCTGTAAATCATCCTGCTTGAGACACACAATTAATGCAACAATGACAAGGCACACTTGCCCCTCAAATTCTGGGAGTTCTGAATCTTTTCTGTGTACATAAAGCAATGGAAGTTTTACAGGGTTGACTTACAGTCAGACTGCATGGTAAAGATTTATAGTTCTCAAGAGCTGCAAGCACTAAAGAGAATAAATGATATAAAATTTAGTAAGCCTTAGTATCTTGTCTTTACCTCACTAGCATGTTGCTTTTAGACACAAGGAAGTAGATGTTCAACCTAATTTCTAAGGAGTTAATAATTAGAGGGAGAATTCAGAGGGGAATTGAGGAATCTATCACACAGCGGGAAGGAAGAGCATCAGTGTCAGTTGATGAGGAAAAAATGAATATGAGTGAGAAAAATCATGGAAAAAAAGAAGTCAGAGAATTGTTAATTTCCAGGAAAGACAAACTGTTCACATGCCTACTCCCAGCTACTTAACAGAAATCATTCTCTTCGTTATGCTAACTGCACTATTATAATAATACTTTAACAAAAACAAACATGGAAATGAAGTAAACATTAGTTGGAAGCTGAGCCTTCCTGCATCCAGCTAGCTTGGGGTAATCTAGGGAGAAGTTTGGAAGGAGGTTGTGGAATTCTAAAAAACAAGGGCAGAAGGTAAGAAATTTTAATGGAGGTTAAAGGAATTGACTCAGACCTTCAAATTCAAAAGAACCTTTGGGTACCATAGACATGCCATTTCTCCTGCTAAATGGTCACATCAAGGTAGGTGTTAAAACATAGATTTGCATATCTAGGTTGCCTTGCTCATTCTATCCACCACCTGTAAAAAAAATTCCAAGACCGAGAATTATTGAGGCTCATTCTCCTGATTCTTATATAAACTGGGTTAAGACTAGAGGGATTGTGATAGCTTACTGTTAAATTGTTTTCCTCCTAACCAATAGAGTTGGGTTCATTCAAAGTGAAGAATGGCAGGACAACAGGGAATCTACAAAGGAAGTGCAGATTTCTCTAATAAAAAGTGTTTAAATTGTTACTGAAAGTCAATGCTGTTCCATCACAGCATAGATTGAATAGTACAGTGCCATAACTAAATAAGAGAGATAGTGAAAAAAATTAAGTAGCTTTCTGCATTTCTCTAAAATAACTGTTCCACATGTGGTTTAGTTATTTTATTCAAGGTTTGACAAGTTTCAAGAATATCAGATACAACCACTAAAAAGTTCCTATACAGACATGTTTTAGAGAAAACACACATACACACACACACACACACACACACACACCAAAAAATGATTTTTGGTAACTTGTGTCACTGTGCCACTATTTCTTTTTATTAATATGTATAATTAGAATTCAGTACAAATGATGGATATAATCGGTCTTAAATCATATTGAGTCTAAATGGTTCTATTTAGACCTGAAATCCCTATGACCTAGAGATTTAGAATAATGGAGTAAAATAAATTGGAGAGTAATACAGGGCATGTGCAATTTTTGATCTGCTATCTCATATCCATGTCAAATTAGGTACATTCTTTAAAATCTCCAATCAGCTAAAAAAATGAGACTGTAATATCTCTTACAGAGATGTGAATACTCAACTGCATTAAACTAACAAAAGCATTTTATATAGAATTAATGACAGCATAGATTGAGTTAAGCATTTGTTGGTATTATGGGCTATTGATTAATAATAGCAGAGAACATACTTTTTTTATTTTTTCCCATTGTAACATTTTGCAATGAACACCAGGTCTCCATGACTTGAAGTACCTCAGACAACTGACAACAGTCAAGAGATTTACGTGCTGAAATACTCTCAAAAATAAGTGACTACTTTTTTTTCAGTTATCTGGATTGTATAAGAAAAAATGGGAATCCTGTTTGTTTTGTTTTCCCTTGAATATTTGGATAACTATGGTCATATATACTTGTCTTTAAGGCCTATTTATTCTGCTTTTTAAAATTACGTACATTTAATTATTCTGCGAGATACAAGAAATTATCCTTTGCCCTTCACCTAAGAAAGAGAGTTGGAACGACCAGTCATGTTGGATATGTTTAGGAGTCAAAATTTGTAGCCTTTTAAAATAGTAATGTTCAGAAATAATTGTTTCCTCTTTCACATCTTCCCTGAAGGTCATCAGACTATTTCAGCAGGACAGTAGGTTTCACTCTCAATACTACCAATCATGGCAATATATGCCTACCTAAGTATGGTTTGGTATAACTTAAATACGGTCCAAGACATTGTATGACACTGGAATTTCAAAGTGAAAGTTTCCACTGAGTACTTACATAGAAATAAAAATGTTCACTAAATATCTATGATTTGTTACCGAGGGGACTGAATTTATAGAAAGATGGAAGTGTAATTCCAGGCCAAGGACAAACCTAAACATTATCTATTCTGGGTATCTCATTTATGTCACTTTTAAACAGTTCCTTGGTCATCACAGTTAAAATATATAAATTCCTGACATTTTCGAGGCACTATTAATTGGATTTACTATCTTACCCAACCCAAATCCTTTTTAACTGATACAACTTCTTAGAAATGCAAGTCTTCCTGCAATTTAACACCTACTATATCCAATATTTCTTTAAATAATAATTGTTGAAATTATCAATGTTATCAAAAATAAAATAAAACTTGATTCAGCATGTTAACCTCTAGCAAAGACATAAAAACCATATAATTATTTTTAAAGAAAAATTAGATTTCTGCTACCATGATGCTATTAAATATGCTCAGCAGCCCAATGAATGTTAAGAGACTCAAGGAATAGGTGGTGATGGGTTGGTGTGAAAGTAGGAAATAGCTCTACCACATAGTAAAGCTATGTTTTTAAGGTATCAAAAATTGGTCATTGACCTTTAACAGAAAACACAAAAAGATACAGGTACTAATGGAAAAAGACTACTAAATAAAAAGTGAGGGTAAATGCCTCCACAGACAATAAATACATATACATAAGAGGATATAGCGATCAGGGATGGTGTGGTAGCTAGACTAAATATTCATAAAGGTCAAAACCCAAAATTTATCCAAGTAACTTTTTAAGAAACTTGAGGTAAAAGAGAATTTTGATGAAATTTCTAGGAGTATGGAAACAATTACTTTGTTTCTGTTTAAGGGGCACTTTAAGAAAAGCCCATTTATAAGCCTGGTATCATTTGTATTTGGTATAATTTGTTTGTATTTGGTATAATTTGTTTGTAAGTAAAAACAGCAGTTTCTAAGATGTCAAAAAACATTTTCTCCATACTTTAAGAAATGCATTTCTTAAATGCATTTAACAAATTGAACTTTTTTTGTTCAAGTAGTATTTTGCTACAAAGTTAATACAATGGAAAATAAATGTCATGCTCTATTCAAAGGTTCTTCTACTTCTGATTGAGAAGGACTAATTAAATGAGATTTCCTTCTATATGCACAAGAATCTTGGTGTTTTTAACTTAACCAGATGTAGGGTTATACCTCATTTGCCTCTTCTGCCAGTTCAAACAAATCTTTTTTTTTTTAATAAGTTTACTCAAATAAGCCATATTCATAGAAAAGAATTCAGTTAAAACAAAGAAAAATCCTTTCCATAGTAAGTTTTAGTATTCTGAGATTTATTAGTACATTCTGAAGTTAGGTTGGGGGAGAGGGGAATCGTAGGGATATTAGCATAATGGCTAGGGAACAAATAGCAAATTCCCAACTGAGCATTCTCATGAATTCATTTACAAGAAAGTTATGAGTTTCTGTTAGCAAATACAGTGACCAGTTTTCTATCTAGAAGACACTTTGGAAGTGACCTAGTTTAACCCATTATTTTCCATATGAGGAAACTGAGGCTTGAAGAAGCAATGTGATTTGCCCAAACTTTCTGACCTGCAGAACAGGAACTTGAACATGAGCTTGATTCTCAGACTGGTGCTTCTGGAATGACATGGCTGACATGGCTTTGTGGAAGCTCGGACACAAATTGTTCTCTCATCCTTGTAACTTTAAAGTTAGCCATAGTTAGAATACTTTCTTCTTTTCCTTGATCTTCATTTCCCTTTGTATCTCCATTTAGTTAAATTTGTTAGAAAGGTCTTTTTAAAAAGAAAGTTTCTTCAAATCTTTTATAAAAAGGGACATAATATACACACAGATAAAACAGTAAAATGCTTATAAAATCCTACTATGTGTTTACAATTTAAGAAGATGTTATAGCAAAGATACAATGTCTTTCAACCATTTTATATAAGGTCATGTAAGATTAATTTAGTGTAGCAAAGCCTAGATTGTTTTTCTTAATAAGTGGTCATTATTTACAAGATACCTATAAACAGTCACACATTTTTTAAACCTTCTCTTCACACTTATGCACTAGATTGGAATGTATTTAATGTTTACTACCTAATGAAAACATAAATTTAGTCTTAATCACATCTATTACATTTCCACGTTGAAGGAAATATTGCAGATTTTAAATTTACAAGTCTACATCTAATATGCCAGATTGGGCTAAAAATACTCCTGCTTTTTCAGATACTAAAAAGTTGTACCTATCACTAGTTAGGTGGCAAAAAGAGAAAGGGAAAGAATAAGATAAAACAGAGCCCTACATTTTAAAATCAGCTCTATTTGCTAGTAATATAAATAATGCACTGAGGGTTTAGAACATAAGCACACTATAACAAAGGATAAACTTCCTGAAATGATGAGCTCAGGGGATGATATACCACCAGCTAACAACAAAACAGAGTAATCTTTGAATCTGAGTGTTGATACAGCATTGGGAAAAGCCTTAACACTGAGGGCTCGGGGTGTCATAGGGAAACAGAGCAATCACAGCTGGAGGCAATTCTCTTGCCATCCGTTCTAGCTGATGGCTATAGGCAAAGGACAACTTGACAAATTTAGAAAGAAGCAATAAAATCTACTGAAGCAGCTAAATTGTCTGCTCAAAGACATTGGATATTGCCTAAAAAGGCTATAAAAAGGAAATGCTTCCTAAATCACCTTGCAGTAGAGTTTGAAATAAACATATTTTACAAAGTTCCCCTGCATTGTCTACCTGTACAGTTTTCAGCACACCATCCTTTAGATCCTCACGCTAGTATTCGGTCTTCCTGGCTACATGGTTTATTGTTGTTGTTTTGTTTTGTTTGTGGGGGGTTTTGCCTCCATACATAAATTTATTTCTAAGAAGTTATTTCTATTGTTTTAGAACATTGACTTTCAGAGAATGGACTATTAAAAGGAATTCTGTATATTGAGTCACATCAAGTCAAATTTTGGTTTCTCTCTTTCTAAAGAAGAATAAAAATACAGTGCTCTGATAATATTATTATTAAAATTTAATTGTCTGGTAAGTTGAGACAAATATACTGTTGTATTAGCTAGGTGCTGCAAAGACAAACTCCAAAATCTCAGTGGCTTAACCCAATAGTATTTATTTCTTTCTGACCTGATCCTTCCATATGATCCTTCAGGGACCCAGGTTTCCATCTTGTGTCTCTGCCTTTTTCTAGGGCCTTGAAATCCTCTGTTCAGCTAGTAGACGCGGAAAGAGACTATGAGAAATGCATACACACATTTCTATGAGGAATGTATACAAGCATACCCATTTCTTAACCATTTCTAGACAGTCTGAAAATAACACACACAAGCACCCCTCACCTTCCATTGGCTGGAACTAATTACAAGTCCCCACTTAGAGGTAAGGGTGTGGTAGTAGGTGCCGGGAAATAGCAAGCCACTTCCTAGAGCAAAATTATTTAATGAAAGGGGAGCACAACTAGTAGATAGCTAATAATTACTGTCATACCTGACAATCAATTTTATAAGGAAAAGTTATTTAATGTTTATTAAATATACGTTCCACAGTCTTCTCTAAATTCATATCTGGATCAACTATGAGGTTTCACCACTGACCCAAGGATGCAAAAGCTAGGCCACTGTTACAGCAGCAGCTTTCCTAGAGCCAATCTATTCTCTTCACAGATCACAATATTTTTCATTTTACGTGTCCTCTGAATGCTTTACAAATTCCACCTTTCTGTCCGTTATAAATTTCATTTTTCTTTAAATTTGGGCTTCTCTTTGTAGCATTCTCTAACCTACCTAGTTCACATTTACTCATCCTTCCTCTCTTTAACGTTATTTTACCCTTAACCCTTTTACTTGCAACACCATGTATTGGTCTCCACAATTATATTGCTAATAACTGGTCAGTAAAAATTATTCCTTACATCTCCTTAATATCCATTCAAATTTCTGGTGAAGTGGATGGTACCCAGAGACGGTAAGAAAGCGATACATCAGTATGCTTGACCAATGCCTGAATGAATGAATTGCATAAATGAATATGAAGAAAGGGTAATAGTGTAAAAGTTAGGAAACAATCTACAGAATAGTTTCTAAGAAGTGTATTGATTTTAATAAAGAGAAAGAAACAAGAGGCACATAGAGTGAACTTAGAAACATAGACCTGATTTTTAAAAATTTTATTCATCTTGAGTGCTGTCTGGTTTTATTAATATACATGTGTACATGTATGTACATTTAAACCAAAGAATACATACAAGCAGGCCAATATGTGTTGTCATTTAAGAGAAGGTCTTGAGATCTGGGACTTCATAGAAAGACAACTTCACATTCAGCACTTAGTCACAAGTGAATGACACAATAAATTCACATTGCTAAGAATAATGTGATCAGCTTCTTTAATAGAAATATTGAAGTCTAACTGAAAATTATACTATTTAACGTTTAATCAATATATCTATTTTAGTATTGTATGTATCCACACAAATTTTTCTGCACAACTTTTCTCAACTTACTGAAAACCTACTATTTAACAGGCATTTAATAAATATCTCCAAATTTTATAATATCTCCATATTCTGTACAAAGAAGTTGAGAGCCAGAAGTGTGTGGAGGCTTTCTTAAATTTTACAGCTGTTAGGTGTAGAAAGACAACTCCTCATGGATCTTCTAGGTTTCTGCAGTCAGTGAAAAACTGCTGTCTGTTCAGTCCCCGACCAAGAAAAAAGAAGCTGAGCCCCTGATTGCACTCTAGTTGCAGGAGAAAGGGTGCACCTCACTTAGGAATTCTACTTGGGCCTTTATATCAGCCAGCTGGAAAACCAGCATCTTTGAGTTGGTCTGAGTGGAAAGCTGTTCAGCAAACTGTGGTATTCGTTCTACCATGGAGGCCTCCCAACGCTAATGCCCCCTTTGAGTTACAAGTCTCTGTGATTGATGACTGCTGTTTGGTGCCTCTGGCGAAGAGAGGAAATCTCCATCCAGAAGTGCCCCTCTGGGTACTGGCCTTGTCACTACCCACACACAGTGACCAGCACAGTGCTCCAGAAAAACAGCCATTAGCTTGCTGCTGGGTTCTGGTTAAAACTGAGTGTCTAACCCCTGTAACCTTTGTGACTTTCCTGCTTCATGTCCCCATTTTTGGGGTGACTCAACTCAGACTCAGTCATTAGCAATGTGGGAAAGACCCAACCAGATCTATTTGTTAAATTGAATAATGTATTCAAGAATGCAGCTGTCCTGGCCCCAGTGGCCCTCAACTGCACATGAAAAGTGTTAACTTCATAGCTATATTTTTTTTGGAGGGGGGCGGGCTTTATTCCCTACTCCACCCTCTGAAGGACAGCCACTGCTTTAGCAGTGGCTTCAATTCAGAGAGGTTCCCCTAAGTGCCTGGGCCTGATTCACTGATGATTAGCTGTGCTGCAATCCGAAGGTGGGCTGCCTGGGCTGCCTGGGCTGGGCCCACCCCATGAGGAAGGACACGGTCACTCTGCTCAGTGAACAAAACCCAATGCTGTTCTCAAATCTCTGGCCAATACTACCAAAGACAAACTTTGTTATATATTTTTTTCTGGCTCTTGGGCTATTGCCAATGGCCAAGTTATTTTTTTCTCCCACTTGAAAACTACTGAAAGACTGAAGACAACCTCTAATGAGCTGGAAAATATAGAAACAAATTGCTGTTTCTGATTAAACCATCTAGACCATTCATGTTAGATGCCCACAACAAGGACCCATTTTCTGATGGGACTAATTAGAATCAAGCTGCTGAAAAGTCTACACCACCCAGATTTCCACCATTACTGCCTGTATCCATCAGTGCGCTAGAAATGGCAACACATCCACCATCATAGCCTGCGCACAAGGTAAAGGACTCCATGTTTCTAAGCAGAGTCTATTATTGTATGTCAGACATAGGACTCCAGCCAAAAGCTTATCCATTTGTCTGATGATGAGAGAGGCTGCCTATGTATGGAGCGTCGCTCCTACCCACTGCAGGAAGATTTCCAACTTTGGACCTTTGACCACCCCACCCCCAACCCAGGGAGATCAAGTGGTACCCCAGCCACTGCTGACATTGTTTCAAGTTACAGTGCTCCTGTTCCAATGGGAACAATTGACTCTGGCCATAACCATCATGGTCTTTAAAGCTATCTGTGTGATGTTTTCAGCTTTTACAACCTTTTGCAGACTCACAAACATCTCCTTTTATTGTAAACTTCACTCAACAGTGGGATGATAATCAAGGAATTCAATGGACCTTCCATGCTGCCTAACATCACAGGGATCTGATATTATTGAGTGTGTTCCTCAAAGTAGACACAGTATAGTTCTGACTCTGCCTTCCTTATCACTTCTTGGTCCACAGTCCTTAGTAAGGTAGTTGATCATTAAATGTGATTATTCACAAAAAGAGATTATCTTGTCTTGAATGCCAGCTGACTAGTTATTAAGACAAAAGGGATGGGGAGTTATACAGATCTATTTTGAAAATCTGGGATTCTACCTTGACTGTTTCTGAGCATAATGCTTATTTCTTTCTCCTAATGGCAATTCTAAGAAAGCGTGGTTTGGACCTAGTTGGGTCTAGGATCCTGGGGGCAAAGTTATGGTAATTCCTATAAGTTGACCTCATTCTGATGCTTGATGTCCTATTGAGTATAGCCTTAAGTAAATGCTGTAGAAGATAAATTTAGCAGATATTGTCACAACTCCTGCCAGAAAGATGAGTCAGAGTAGCCAACAGAGTAGTATATGTGTGGGAAAACTTGCCAGAAGCCAGGACGGTGTAAAAATAGAGTCATTATTACTGGGAGATAATTCTCTTGCATTTTTGCCTATCTTGTAAGCAAAGCACTGAATAATCTTTTTTTCCAAATTACCTTTTCTAGGACATTTGTGTAGCTAAGTCTTTGAAAGTAGAGTGTCTCCCTCTAAAGCAAAATTCAGGTTGTCTCACATCCATGGAAGATAAGATAGATTGTGTCCACCTGGAGCAGAGAGCAGACATGTTTATTGCCCTTTATGAAAGATGGGTTCCTTAAACTCAGAGAAATGCAACCAACTGTGTGTGCAGGTGTCATCTTGCTCTCTTCATGTCACTTTCTGGGGATCAAGCCTTGGGGAACTAGTCCAAATATGCTTACACAGTCAGCCCTTCATATCCAAGGGTTCCACAGCTGAGGATTCAACCAACCACGAATCAAAAATATTTGGAAAAAAAAAATTCCAGAAAGTTCAAAAAAGCAAAACTTGAATTTGCCACTCACCAGCAACTATTTACATAACATTTATGTTGTATTAAGTATTATAATTAATCTAGAGATTATTTGAAGTAATCAGGAGAATGTTCATAGGTTATATGTAAATATGCTATCTTATATAAGTGACTTGAGCATCCACAGATTTTGGTATCCGCAGGGGTCCTGGGACCAATCCCCCAAGGATACGTAGGTATGACTATACTCTGGCTAATGCTATTACTGTAAGTAATAAACTGTCCTTTGTCTTTGACTTCTACCAGCATCCATGAAGCTTGGACAGGCAAAATTGTTAGCATGCAAGTAAGGTAAAATCTCAGACTCCTCAGAGTGCTTGACACTAAGTGGCAAACACAGGAATCCAGCTAGTTCCTCTGACTCCTAAGCCACGCTCATTCCACCAGAACATTTTGCCTTTTGATCAGTTTTTAAGTGGAATTTTATGATGACTTGAGGGTTTACATATTCTGAGTTAATTTCCAAATCTCTTACTTTATATATGACGTTAATCAAATTGTTATACTTTGCTGGCTTTACTTCTGTATTTACGTATGAAATTTCCATAGTGTCCTAAAAATAAGTACTAAATACAACAGTACCAGTGATGTTGCCAGAGTAACCACAAAAGAGCCATTTTTTGTCCTACCAGAATGATGACAAATGCATCCTCCAATGACCCCTGAACAGGGTAAATAAATAGATTCAAGTTAAACTAAGGCTGAATATATGCATACCCTATATTCCAATAATTCCATCCCCCGATATACTAAACACAAATGAGTAATGAGTACATAGACACATGAGGTGAAACAAACAAGACTGCTCTTAGCAGCTTTATGCATAATAATAAAAATCTGGCAACTTTACTAAAGACAAAAGTATCATAATTAAGTAGACGTTAGTATATTCATACAGTATCATAACATACAGAAATAAAGAGAACAAAAAGGAACAAAATGAACTATTGCTACATGCAACAAATTGGATGAAACTTAACAGTTATGTTAAATGAAAGATATCAAACAGAAAATAAATACTATGTGATTCCATGTATATATGCAGCTCAAATACAGAAAAGAATAAAAAACAATCCATGTCATAAATTAAGAATAATGGTTATACTTGTGGGACAAGGTTAATGACTAAGAAAAAGAACAGGGAGGGATCTGAGGTTTCAGTGATTTCTACTTCTTGATCTGCATGGTGGTTACACAGCTGTATTCTCTTTGCAAAAAATTCATTGTGCTGTATACTTCATGTATGTTCAAGTATAGGTACGCAGATAATCTATGCTATAATAAACTAGGTGTCTTACTGTATAGGTATCTTATGCTATATGTATCTTATGAGATAATAAAAATTATACCAAAATTAATCAAGTAAAATTTTATAAGCAGGCTGATACATTTGTGCTATTATATAAGTGTACCTATGTAACAAAGTTCCTTTGTTCTTCTAAGAGAAATTGTAGGATTGCTGGCAATTTGAATTGTAAAGTATAAACTCCTGAGGAAAACATATATAATTTTCAAAACACAGACTTAATGATCCCAATGTATAATATTTGATAATTAAGCAAGTGAAAATGTTAATTAAAAGAAGATAAATGTGATTATTATAAAATACTGTTATATATAGGTTATATATATTATCTATGTGGCCTTTTTGATGCCACATAACTTTCTCTTCTAAAAGAATAAATCTGTCTTTTATTCAACCAAATAAGAAGATTTAAAAATATACTTACTCAGCTGATTCTTAAGTCATGCTGTGAGTTCTTAAAATATTTTATAACTATTATTTCTGTCACTTAATGAACCATTTTAGGAGAAAGCTGAATTTGAAATAGTCTATTTCAATCAATCGTGACATTACTGGTTCAAAATGTTTAGTTACTACTTCATACATAATTGATAAGATACCAACGTTATTTAATATCCTGATATTTAAATTCTCTTTCATGTCACCTGGACATATCTTTTCCTCTGGATTACTCACCACATCCTTCCTAACTTGTAGCTCACATTTTAGCTAAATTCAACGCTTTGCTGGTTCCCACACCATCCCGATTGTCCTTTCATTCATTTTGTTAAATTGGAGCATATTTGATTTACAGTGTTGTGTTAGTTTCAGGTGTACAGCAAAGTAGCAAAGTAAATCAGTTATACATATAAATATATCCATTCTTTTTAGTTTCTTTTCCCATATAGGTTATTACAGAATATTGAGTAGAGTTCCTGGTGCTATACAGTAAGTCCTTATAAGTTACCTATTTTATATATAGTAGTGTGTATCTATTAATCCCAGTCTCCTAATTTATCCCTCCCCCCTTTCCTCTTTGATAACCGTAAGTTTGTTTTCTATATCTGTAACTGTATTTCTGTTTTGTAAATAAGTTCACTTGTACCATTTTGTTACATTCCACATGTAAGTGATATGATATTTGTCTTTCTCTGTGTCACTTAGTATGATAATCTCTAGGGTCATCCATGTTGCTGCAAATGGCATTATTTCATTCTTTTTCATGGCTGAGTAATACTCCATTGTGCATATGTACCACATCTTCTTTATCCATTCCTCTGTTGATGGACTTTTAGGTTGCTTCCATGTCTTGGCTATTGTAAATAGTGCTGCAGTGAACATTGGGGTGCATGTATCTTTTCAAATTACATTTTTCTCCAGATATATGCCAGGAATAGGATTTCTGGATCATATGGTAGCTCTATTTTTAGTGTTTTAAGGAACCTCCATACTGTTCTCCATAGTAGCTGTACCAATTTGCATTCCCACCAACAGTGTAGGAGGGTTCCCTTTTCTCCACACCCTCTCCAGCATTTATTGTTTATAGATTTTTTGATCATGGCCATTCTGACCAGTGTGAGGTGATACCTCATTGTAATTTTGGTTTGCATTTCTCTAATAATTAGTGATGCTGAGCATCTTTTCATCTGCTTTTTGGCCATCTGTATGTCTTTGGAGAAATGTCTATTTAAATCTTCCACCCATTTTTTTATTGAGTTGTTTGTTTTGTTTTGTTTTGTTTTTTGGATATTGAGCTGCATGTGCTCTTTGTATATTTTGGAGATTAATCCCTTGTCAGTTGCTTCGTTTGCAAATATTTTCCCCCATTCTGAGGGTTGTCTTTTTGTTGTTTATGGTTTCCTTTGCTTAAAAAGCAAAAACTTTTAAGTTTAATTAGGTTCCATTTGTTTATTTTTGTTTTTATTTGCATTACTCTAGGAGGTGGATCAAAGAAGATCTTGCTGTGATTTATGTCAAAGAATGTTCTGCCTATGTTTTCCTCTAAGAGTTTTATAGTATCCAGCCTTACATTCAGATCTTTAACCCATTTTGAGTTTATTTTTGTGTATGGTGTTAGGGAGTGCTCTAATTTCATCATTGACAGGTAGCTGTCCAGTTTTCCCATCACCACTTATTGAGGAGACTCTCTTTTCTCCATTGTATATTCTCCCCTACTTTGTCATAGATTTAGGTGACCATAGGTGCATGGGTTATCTCTGGACTTTCTATCCTGTTCCATTGATCTATATTTCTGTTTTTGTGCTGGTACCATACTGTTTTGATGACTGTAGCTTTGCAGTATAGTCTGAAGTCAGGGAGCCTGATTCGTCCAGCTTTGTTTTTCTTTCTCAAGATTGCTTTGGCTTTTCGGGATCTTTTGTGTTTCCATACAAATTGTGAAATTTTTTGTTCGAATTCAGTGAAAAATGCCATTGGTAATCTGATAAGGATTGCATTGAATCTGTAGATTGCTTTGGGTAGTATACTCATTTTGACAATATTGATTCTTCCAACCAAGAACGTGGTATATCTCTCCATCTGTTTGTGTCATCCTTGATTTCTTTCATCAGCATCTTATAGTTTTCTGACTACAGGTCTTTTGCCTCCTTAGGTTTATTCCCAGGTTTTTTTGTGTTTTTTTTAAGGAATTCCTTTTTTTTTTTTTTTTTTAATTTATTTTTATTATTTATTTATTTATTTTTGGCTGTGTTGGGTCTTTGTTTCTGTGCAAGGGATTTCTTTAGTTGCGGCAACCGGGGGCCACTCTTCATCGCAGTGCGTGGGCCTCTCACTATCACAGCCTCTCTTGTTGCAGAGCACAGGCTCCAGACGTGCAGGCTCAGTAGTTGTGGCTCACGGGCCTAGTTGCTCTGTGGCATGTGGGATCTTCCCAGACCAGGGCTCGAACCCGTGTCCCCTGCATTGGCAGGCAGATTCTCAACCACTGCACCACCAGGGAAGCCCTATTCCCAGGTATTTTATTCTTTTTGATGTGATGGAAAATGGGATTGTTGTTCTTATTTTATTTCTGCTTGTTTCCTTGAATGGAAAAACTCTTGCATCCCTTTCTGTTGAAATCACACCCATTTTTTAAAACTCAAGTGAAACACCCTTTCTTCTATGAAGTCTTCTTTGACTTTTGGGCAATACCTCTTCCTCCTATAATACTTCATAATACTTCATAAATACTTCATAAATCGTGCCACAGCTGTGTAACTAGCTATTACTGGGATCTTCCAGGTCATCCCACATGTCAAGTCTCACCAAGCAGAGGCAAATCAGGATGTCTCTTCAGAGCCATGGTTTATTTTAGGGAGACCTCTGACCAAAAAGGAATGATCTGCTTATTGCCACACTTAGGATCCTTACTCACCAAGATTTCACTTCTGAATGCTGAGTAGTACCCATGGCAAATCCAGCCTTTCAAATGAAAACAGATTCCTCCTATGTTGTCTATTTTCTCCCCTCATTTCCAATTAGTTTCACTAGCAGCATGAATTCGAGAGGTCCTCTGGTCCTTCATGAAATCTAAAGGCTTTCTAGTAAGGCTCCTCAGTAATTCAGTTGTGTATTTACTTGCCCCTTCTAGACTTGGTGTACAAACTGCTTCATAGGTTTTCCTGGCATGGCTTCTTGAACAAAATTGTCAACTTTTAATACACACATTGATATACATTGCCCTTTTACTCATATATGTTCCAAATTATGCTTTACATATATGCAAATATCTAAAATTTCTGTGAGTTCCTAAATTTATTTCACCATGGTTTCCTCTGTGCCCACACCTAATTCAGGTGAGTTCTATCTTTTGGTCCCATGCTGACCATTATGTTAACCATGACCATATTGCTATCTCCCACAAATTACTAATTACTCTTTTAGAGATGTGTCTTCCATATTTCTGGTGAAGCACTGAAGATTGTGGGGGAAACACAGCTTGCACTACTCAGGGTCCTTCATCATTTTCATCTACCCACCATGCCTCTTCTCCAAAACCCCAGTCCTGCCATGTAAACTTCTCCACCAAGGTCATCACCTTAAGAAATGCAGCCCAGTCTCTTGGGATGGCATCTTCACTTTCAGTGAACATCCCTTCCAGGTCGCCTGTGCTTAGCATCTCTCTAAGGACTTCAGTGACTAGCACTGTTCTGCATCTTCTTATATCGATGCTACTGTTCTGTTAAAAGCAGAGACACAGGGTCAGATTGCCTGGGTTTAAATCTCAATTTTGAGCTGTGTGACCAGAACAAATTATTTAATTTCTCTGTTTTTTCAGCCCTCCATCTGTGAAAGAGAAATAATAAAAATAGGTACTTAAATGGAGGTTGTAAGAATTAGGATAATTATTGTATATGAAACACTTAGAACAGTGCCTAGCTAATAGCAAGGGGTATGTAAGTGCCAGCTATTATTGCTATTAGTAAAATTCTTGTATCATTCCTTGATAACTAACACTGTGATCTGCTAAAGGTCCATTACACTCAGCTCCACTACCTTTATAACAGTTCTCAGAGCCCTGTTCATAGTAGATCACAGTAGAGGTTATATGTATGTATATATACATACACATATATATTTATATACACACATGTATAACATATATATTAAAAACATGCAATATATGTTATTATATGTGTATATGTATTTACATATGAAACAAATAATATGTGTTATATATATATGTGTGTGTATATATATACAATTTTTTTTTTTAGTCAAATGTATCAGAAACTTCAGCTTGGAACCCAGATTACTAACGCAGCTCATCACAAACTGTTAAAATAGATGGCTATAGTGAAATAAGATGGTGAGAACATTTTGGCAATCAGAATCCCTTTTTGGAAAAAGAAATGAGCTTTGAGAAAATAAATAAATGAGTACCTAGAAAATGAGATCCTAATGTCATTTACGGGGAGGTTTGTTAAACATAGAGGAATGTTCCATGTATGAACAGAATAGGGTTTCCTCAGAACTGATTGAGGCTTGAGAGAGGAGATAGGGGGTGTTGACATAGGGGCAGTGTGCTTGCACTCAGAAGTTTGAGTCTTTCCTTCTACCTGCACTTTCCATGTTTATAAAACTCAGTCCCTACACCCCCCAACACACACAGAGCTTTGTGCAAACTGATTCTATCCTCCCCACCAAAATTGAAGAGTCTGGGCTTCCTGTGCAGACTGACAAAAGTGGATGGACAAGAGAGCCCTAGAAGCAGGAGTGCATAAGCTGCCAGGAACTCAGGGAAATTATGGAGAGGCTCTGGATTTTGAACAATCAAAAAAAATTAGCACATTCCTATAAAGAGATCTGAATTTCCAAGGAGAGGATACCTAGCTGATATTGGCCTGTAAGAAAGTTAATGAAAAGAGTTAATGTCCCTTTTCTCAATGAATAGTGATATCTAATCCTGGCACCGTGAAGATCTATGAATTATCTCCCCATCAACCCTTTCCTTCTGGGCACTGTTCATGGTGGGCTTTGTGGGCATAACCACATTAGCACAGGGTCACCTATTCTCTGAGTTCTGGCCTAGTGTTGGACACCAACTGAACCTTAACCTTGTGAGTCTTCCTTTAAGGTTTTTAGAACTGAATTTGTGAGAGTTTTTATTCTTGGCTAAAACTGTAAACTATTGAACTCAAGAACTCTCAGTGAGGTATTAATATATTCTGGCAACAGAGCAAGATGCTCCACACTGAAATAGAATGAAATCAGTGTATTGAGAGAAGCAGGGAAAAGGGACAGGAAAGTTACCTGGGCATGAAGGCCCCTAATGCCAGTCATGCCTGGTCGAGCATTCTCCATGTTTTTCTTAAACCCTGATGCTCAACACTTCCTTGATCCCCAAGTTACATAGGTGTTCCAGAAGAGGGTCAAAACTAGATCAAGTTGAATTTCTATCTCTTGCTTACAAAATATCACAAACTCAAGAAATCTCTACTAAGTAATATTTTTACTATATTGTATATAGACATATTTAAAATACTTAAAGCTGGAGTAGCAATTCTCATATCACACAAAATAAACTTTAAAATAAAGACTATTATAAGAGACAAAGGACACTACATAATGATCAAGGGATCAAACCAAGAAGAAGATATACAATTGTAAATATTTATGCACCCAACATAGGAGCACCTCAATACATGAGGCGAATGCTAACAGCCATAAAAGGGGAAATCGACAGTAACACAATCATAGTAGAGGTCTTTAACACCCCACTTTCACCAATGGACAGATCATCCAAAATGAAAATAAATAAAGAAACACAAGCTTTAAATGATATATTAAACAAGATGGACTTAATTGACATTTATAGGACATTCCATCCATAAACAACAGAATACACGTTCTTCTCAAGTGCTCATGGAACATTCTCCAGGATAGATGATATCTTGTGTCACAAATCAAGCCTTCATAAATTTAATAAAATTGAAATCGTATCAAGTATCTTTTCTGACCACAACGCTATGAAACTAGATATCAATTACAGGAAAAAAATCTGTAAAAAATACAAACACACAGAGGCTAAACAATACACTACCTTATAACCAAGAGATCACTGAAGAAATCAAAGAGGAAATCAAAAAATACCTAGAAACAAATGACAATGAAAACACGACGACCCAAAACCTATGGGATGCAGCAAAAGCAGTTCTAAGAGGGAAGTTTATAGCTATACAAGCCTACCTCAAGAAACAAGAAACATCTCAAATAAACAACCTAACCTTGCACCTAAAGCAATTAGAGAAAGAAGAACAAAAAAACAATTTTAATTTTTTAATTTTAATTTTTTATCTATTTATTTTTATTTTTGGCTGCATTGGGTCTTTGTTGCTGTGCACAGGCTTTCTCTAGTTGCAGCAAGTGGGGGCTTCTCTTTATTGTGGTGCTTGGGCTTCTCATTGCGGTGGCTTCTCTTGCTGCAGAGCACAGGCTCTAGGCTTGTGGGCTCACTAGTTGTGGTGCATGGGCTTATGATTTCTTTCCTCCTGCTAAAAACAAAAAAAGTTAGGAAAGAAATCATAAAGATCAGATCAGAAAAAAATGAAAAAGAAATGAAGGAAACAATAGCAAAGATAAATAAAACTAAAAGCTGGTTCTTTGAGAAGGTAAACAAAATTGATAAACCGTTAGCTAGACTCATCAAGAAAAAAAAGGGAGAAGACTCAAATCAACAGAATTAGATATGAAAAAGGAGAAGTAACAACTGACACTGCAGAAATACAAAGAATCATGAGGGATAACTACAAGCAACGATATGCCAATAAAAGGGACAACCTGGAAGAAATGGACAAATTGTTAGAAAAGCACAACCTTCCGAGACTGAACCAGGAAGAAATAGAAAATATGAACAGACCAATCACAAGCACTGAAATTGAAACTGTGATTAAAAATCTTCCAACAAACAAAAGCCCAGGACCAGATGGCTTAACAGGCGAATTCTATCAAACATTTAGAGAAGAGCTAACACCTATCCTTCTCAAATTCTTTCAAAATACAGTAGAGGGAGGAACACTCCCAAAGTCATTGTACGAGGCCACAATCACCCTGATACCAAAACCAGACAAAGATGTCACAACAAAGGAAAACTACAGGCCAATATCACTGATGAACATAGATGCAAAAATCCTCAACAAAATACTATCAAACAGGATCCAACAGCACATTAAAAGAATCATACACCATGATCAAGTGGGGTTTAGCCCAGGAATGCAAGGATTCTTCAATATATGCAAATCAATCAATATGATAAACCATATTAAAAAATTGAAGGATAAAAACCATATGATCATCTCAATAGATGCAGAAAAAACTTTTGACAAAATTCAACACCCATTTATGATAAAAACCATCCAGAAAGTAGGCATAGAGGGAACTTACCTCAACATAATAAAGGTGATATATGACAAACCCACAGCCAACATCATTCTCAATGGTAAAAAACTGAAACCATTTCCTCTAAGATCAGGAAAAAGACAAGGTTGTCCACTCTCAGCACTATTATTCAACATAGTTTTGGAAGTTTTAGCCACAGCAATCAGAGAAGAAAAAGAAATAAAAGGAATCCAAATAGGAAAAGAAGAAGTAAAACTGTCACCGTCTGCAGATGACATGATACTATACATAGAGAATCCTAAAGATGCCACCAGAAAACTACTAGAGCTAAACAATGAATTTGGTAAAGTAGCAGGATACAAAATTAATGCACAGAAATCTCTTGCATTCCTATACACTAATGATGAAAAATCTGAAAGTGAAATTAAGGAAACACTCCCATTTACCATTACAACAGAAAGAATAAAATACCTAGGAATAAACTTACCTAGGGAGACAAAAGACCTGTATGCAGAAAACTATAAGACACTGATGAAAGAAATTAAAGGTTATACAAAGAGATGGAGAGATATATCCTGTTCTTGGATTGGAAGAATCAACATTGTGAAAATGACTTTACTACCCAAAGCAATCTACAGATTCAGTGCAATCCCTATCAAGCTACCAATGGCATTTTCCACAGAACTAGAAGAAAAATTTCACAATCTGTATGGAAACACAAAAAAACCCCGAAGAGCCAAAGCAATCTTGAGAAAGAAAAACGGAGCTGGAAGAATCGGGCTGCCAGACTTCAGCTTCTAATACAAAGCTACAGTAATCAAGACAGTATGGCACTGGCACAAAAATAGAAGTATAGATCAATGGAACAGGATAGAAAGCCTAAAGATAAACCCACGCACATATGGTCACCTTATTTTTGATAAAGGAGGCAAGAATATATACAATGGAGAAAAGATAGCCTCTTCAGTAAGTGGTGCTGGGAAAACTGGACAGCTACATGTAAAAGAATGAAATTAGAACACTCCCTAACACCATACAAAAAATAAACTCAAAATGGATTAAAGACCTAAATGTAAGGCCAGACACTATAAAACTCTTAGAGGAAAACATAGGCAGAACACTCTATGACATAAATCACAGCAAGATCCTTTTTGACCCACCTCCTAGAGTAATGGAAATAAAAACAAAAATAAAGAAATAGGACCTAATGAAACTTAAAAGCTTTTGCACATCAAAGGAAACCATAAACAAGACGAAAAGTCACCCCCCAAAGTGGGAGAAAATATTTGCAAATGAAGCAACTGACAAAGGATTAATCTCCAAAATTTACAAATAGCTCATGCAGTTCAATATCAAAAAAACAACCCAATCCAAAAATGGGCATAAGACCTAAATAGACATTTCTCCAAAGAAGATGTACAGATTGCCAACAAACACATGAAAGGATGCTCAGTATCACTAATCATTAGAGAAATGCAAATCAAAACTGCAATGAGGTATTACCTCACACCAGTCAGAATGGCCATCATCAAAAAGTCTAGAAACAATAAATGATGGAGAGAGCGTGGAGAGAAGGGAACCCTCCTGCACTGTTGGCGGGAATGTAAATTGATACAGCCACTATGGAGAACAGTATGGAGGTTCCCTAAAAAACTAAAAATAGAACTACCATACGACCCAGCCATCCCACTACTGAGCATATACCCTGAGAAAACCATAATTCAAAAAGAGTCATGTACCACAATGTTCATTGCAGCTCTATTTACAATAACCAGGACATGGAAGCAACCTAAGTGTCCATCGACAGATGAATGGATAAAGAAGATGTGGCACATATATACAATGGAATATTACTCAGCCATAAAAAGAAACGAAATTGTGTTATTTGTATTGAGGTGGATGGACCTAGAGACTGTCATACAGAATGAAGTAAGTCAAAAAGAGAAAAATAACATATGCTAACACATATATATGGAATCTAAAAAAAAAAAAAAAAGGTTATGAAGAACCTAGGGGCAGGACAGGAATAAAGATACATTCGTAGAGAATGGACTTGAGGACATGGGGAGGGGGAAGGGTGAGCTGGGACGAAGTGAGAGAGTGGCATGGGCATATATACACTACCAAATGTAAAACAGATAGCTAGTGGGAAGCAGCCACATAGCACAGGGAGATCAGCTCCGTGCTTTTTGACCACCTAGAGGGGTGAGATAGGGAGGGTGGGAGGGAGACGCAAGAGGGAAGAGATATGGGGATATAGGTATATGTATAGCTTATTCACTTTGTTATAAAGCAGAAACTAACACACAATTATAAAGCAATTTTACTCCAATAAAGATGTTAAAAAAATAAATCACAGGAGCTACTTAATTATTTCCAAAATCACTATCATTCCAAACAATGTGTCTCTGGATAATAAGTGAATATTTTAAAATAAGAACTGTGACCTGTAAATCTGTAGAATAGTAAGAAGAGCAAAGAATTAAGAGAAATTTTATATCTATAATCAGGGTTGTTGAAGAATGGATTGTTAAGAATATTATTTAAACCCATGATTCTGTAACATAGTTCTAATGTTCAAAAGAAAGTGATTTAGTCTACTGTGACTTGCTTTTATAACCTGAAGAGAATTATTTCAATGTTATGAATGAAGATACAGATGTACCAAAATAAAATGGGAAATAGATAATGGCCTCATTGTCATTGATTGAATTATCAACTCCATTTCTGTACTAGTGTCAACTTTTTGTGGAATCACTCTGATGAAATCAGCCATGATAATGTAATTTAATTGATTGTCTTCATTATTTAGGTTCAAGCATGGCAGCCTTAGAATCAATCAAAATAATGTAAAAAACAAAATTGAATGTGAAAATGAGTTCATGATAAAAGTAGACAGCATCCTGAATTTGCAGTAGTTGAGATTAAATGTACTAACTTATTTGAGAAGAGATTATGATTATGTAAATTACTTCTTTCCACTATTCTATCTTGATACCTTAGAAACATCTTGTGAAGCAAAATCCATAAGATATTGTAAATCAGAAAAGGCCTATTTACTAGTTATAATTAAGTAGCTCTCCCTGGAGAAGATACCATCTTTTACAACATTTCTTGTAAAATGGGTGGATATTTCTTCATATTACATGTGAGAAAAATTTGTATACAAAGCTTGATGAAGCATATTTGCCAAAGCTAATCCCTTGTCAAACTTCCGTGATTCCTAATCTGTCCACAGTGAGGCAGCACTCTCCAGGAAAATGAAAATCTCACTTTACTGCAGGCAGTACAAGTGACAACAGATTGCTCTATAAAATGGTCATCTTGGTTTGCCAGGTATAACAAACAGCTAGGTATAACTAACTTATGTTTAAATGGCTAAAGCAACATTTTGTCCTCATAATTGGACTTTCAAATTTATAGCAGGACCCAAGATACGTTTCTAATTGTAAATGTGTTTTGTCTTTTTCCCCAACTGAAGAATTTTTTAAAATATAAAACTTTAAACATTTTGCACCTGACTTAAAGAATGCTTGTCATTTTTGATGAATAAATAAATTTGGACAGTAATTTTCAAAAAATTGTAGAAAATCCTAAATCAATATTATTACCAAATAATTGGGAGACAAAAAAGATGCTTTGAAATTCTTGGTGTTTAAAACATTTTAAAACTCTGTGTAGTTTTTCTACAGTGTGTATTTGTGTAACTAGTTCTTTTTTGGATGAAAACGTTTTATAAAAATATCACCCATTATAAAGGAATTAGCTGAACTTTAGCATGTCATTGAACCCAGTGTTTTCAAAAGCTCCACTCTTTTTTTAATTTTTAATTGAGAAAAATTATTCACATAAGATTACATATTTAATTGTATAAAATTACACATATAAAAATTTTAATTGTATATGTATGCATATATATACATATACATAATAGGTTTGTATAATAATAAATAGGAAGAATGCCTATATACATAGTGTGTAAGAAATATAACATCACTCACTTTTAAGTCCCCCTATGTTGCTTCCCTAACCTAATCTTATAGGAAGCCACTTTCTTGAATTTCAGGATAATCATCTCCTTGCTATTCCTTTATATAGCTTTACCAAAAATGTACATTTTCCCTAAAAGCATTTATTTTTATGCTAGACCTATTTATAAACAGAATCGTATGTGTATATTTCTGTATTACTTGCATGTTCTCTCAGTATAAAATTTTAAAACTGAGCCATGTGGATAGATTTTTTTGTAATTCATTTCATTTCACTCCTCTATAGTATTCCATTGTTTGGTGTCTTAAAATCTTGCTTTTGTTCACACTACTACTGGTAAAGTTTTAAGTTGTTTCTGGTTTTCTGCTACTACAACTAATATCATGATGGATATTCTTGTATATGTCTTAGATGCTCTATTCTCCAGAATTTGCACGTAAAAAGTGAAATTTCAAGGTCATCAGATACATATATTAAACTTTACTAGGTAACGTGAGGATGTTTTTCACAGTAGCTAGATCAATTTACACTCGCGATAGCAGGGTAATATAATTCCTGTTGTTTCACGTCATTGGTAACATTTAGTATTGTCAGGATTTTTTACATTTTTGCAGCTCTATTGAGTGTGAAGTATTTCAATGTCATTTTAATTTGCGTTTCTCTAAGTGTAAACATGGTTGAATATCTTTTCCTATTTTATTGGCCATTCATGTTTCCTTTCTTTTTAAATATCTGTTCATGACTTTTGCTCATTATTCTATTAAATTATCAGGTTTAAAAATTAGGAGTTTTCTATAAGACATTTCATTTAGAGTTATTTGCATTACAAATGCCAGTTCCCAGATTGTCTTATCTTATCACATTTTTATAATGTATTTTGATCAAAAGAAGGTTTAGCTCTTAATATTATCAAATGTTTCAATATTTTTCTTTGTTTTCACTCTTTGAATACTAAGAGATACATTTTATTTTTTCTACAAAGATAACCAAATGTTCTAGTACAATTATGCAATAGTGAATTTCCCCCACAGATCAGCAAAGTTGATTAGTGTCATATCGTATGTTTCTGGCTCTCTATTCTGTTCTATTCTGTTTCATTAAAGCCTAATTCCATACCCCTGTGCCAATAACTTTGCCAAACTTTGTTAATTATTATCAATTTATAAATCTTAATAAGTGGTTGAGCATAACTCCCTCCCTTTCCCAAGTAGGTGATTTTTTTCAGGAGTATTGACAACTTTGAGCTTTTGATCTTCATCATAAATTTGAGAACAGCTTGACAAGATCCCCTAAAACCATGTTGATATTTTATTGAAAATGCAGTGAATCTAAACATCAATTTGGGATCAAATGGCATTTTTATGATACTGAGCCATTTTCTCCACAAGCATTGCATATCTCTCCATTTATTTAGGTATTTTTAAATTCTCTCACTGTCTTTTTTTCAACATAAAGTTCCTACACACCTTTGTTAAATTTATTCCTTCTGTTATTCTTTTTGTTAGATTTAAACCTATATGTCACTGTTTTTGGTAAAGTAACAAACATTCTGTTTGTTGCTCTAATATAGAAATGCAACTGCTAATTACAATCTTATATTAAGCAATTCTAAATCTTTATATTAATTCTATTAATTTCTCATTTCTTGTCACTAATGACAATTTTGACTTTACCCATTCTTTTCCTTTTATTGATTATTATTTTCTTGCATTGTTGAGGACTAATCATTCAATTTTGAATAAACTTTTAATAAACAACCTTTTAGTATTCCATGATTGCTAAAAGTATTATTATTATTATTTTGTAGACTGCTTCTATCAAGATAAGAGTTACCCTACATTTCTGTATGAATCAGGGAAGTCTAAGTATAATAAAACAAACACCACAAATACCAGTATCTTAACTTAAAAGTTGTGCTCAAATCACAGATTAAAATCTGGTTGGCATAAGTGGATCTCGTTTATGTATCCCTTCAATGATCCAGGATCCCTTAATCGAACGATCCTCCATTCCCTAGGTTTTGTATGTTCTTTGCTGCATTCTTTATATTTGGCTGACAGACACCAAGTGAGAAAAAAGGGACACTGTGGGATCACATGGGAGGCTCTGGGGCCAGGCCTGGAAGTGGCATTCCTGGCTTCCATTTTTCAGGGTGCCACACAGTTATGTGGACCCTTTTAGAAGTAAGGGGCTTTCTCTTTAAGGAACCATCTCTCAATGTGGCTTAGCAGCTGCCTACAATGTAAATGTACAAAACTTTTAAACTTAACCATTTGTAACAACTCTAGAGAAGTATACATTCTCACTGGCATCCTGTCCATAGAGGGGTGGGATGTACTGGAAAGAATAATAATTTAAGAGTCCAGAAAACTGTGTACTTACTCTATTTCTCAGGGCCTCAAGGAATAATAGTTTGGGATTAAATAATCTCTAAGTAAATATATGTATTTACTCCAGTCCCTTCTTAGATGAGCATTTATTTTTTCCACAATGAGGAGTTCTCCACCATGGATTTATATTAGGGTCTTCCAGAATCGGAGGTAAAGATAAGCTATTGCTCAAAGCAATCACTCATAATACAGGTGACCCTTGAACAACACAGGTTTGAACTGCACAGGTCCACTCATACACAGATTTTCTTCACTAAGTATGTGCTACAGAACTTCACGATCTGTGGTTGGCTGGCTCCACAGAGACAGGAACCGCTGATATGGAGGGCCACCTGTAAAGTTGTACTGGGATTTGTACTGGGATTTTTGACCGCGTGGAGGGTTGGCATCTCTAATCCCCACAGTGTTCAAGGGTCAACTGTAGTGTCTTTCAGTATTATTGGGCAAGAATGAACACCTCTTTCTTATAGTCTATTTTGACTTTAGACCCTTACGGAAATCGGACTTTATGAAATGATGTCACAGTGATTAACTATGCTGATTTTGAAGAATGGGTTTTTCCAGCATGCCTTTTGAAAGAGTAACCATTTTTCTCCCAGCACCATAGAAATAATATGATAAACTCTAAATATAATCACATATTATTTTAACATCTTAATTAAATTAAAAGCCTCAACGTCCACAGACAGTCAATAAGTACTTAACTAATTAAGCACTTCACTATGTGCTAAGCATTAAAGTGCTTGCTACGTATTTGGCAAAATAAAGCATCACCATTTGACATGATGGCATAACCTTTCCTAAAACATAATTGAATGTTTTATTAGAGGATTTTTCAGGCATGATTCTGGTAAGAAAGGGATAGAACAACCAAACTGGATAATTTGATAAGAGTTGAATAAAAGGACTATTTACAAGTATGTAAGGGTTCAAGTAAACCAAAAAGAGATAGTGCAGAACCCCTGAGGCTAGTAACATTGAAGATCTCACCAACCCTAAACCTGAAGGGACAAGTTATGGTGATTGAAACATGGACCAGATGACAGAATGAAGAGGTCACCTAAAGGAACTCTGGTCTTTGTAGAAAGACATAGCCATTTCACAATAATGTGGCAAGGTGGGTGCCAAGGCAATCAGTTTTGTAATTGATTTTTTGGAAAAATATACCTTCTCAAATCCAACTCTCTGCAGTTAAACTTTAAACATCTCAAAAATTGACAAGGTTGGGAGGTCATTGTAGGTTTCAATGTTATTTTTTGAAAAGCTAATTTCACATTCAAAATAAAATTTCATGGCTTAATTTAAGCCCTGACCTCACTCTCTTCTCACTCTATCATCTCTTGATGGTGTCCCTCATTGGCCAAGCCCTAGAGGGGGCTAGAAGGCAAGTGAGCCTGTTGATAACTGTCTATTTAGTCAAAATGAAGAATGGTAAAAAGTGGATCTAGAAGGCAAACAGGAGATATCTAGCCTAGAAGAGCAGCTCTCATAACGGTATATCAAGCAGCTCTGGAGTAGATACAGGTTTGAACCTGAGCTCTTCTATTCACTGGTTCCATGACCTTGGAGAAATGTCTTAACCTCCCTATGTCTTAGTTACCCTATTCATAAGAGCAGGTTAATGGCATGAATTATCTTATGAGGCCGTATAAGGAACAAATGAGGGAACACATATAAACCACTTAGGACACAGCTATCACATAGTAGCCATTTAAGAAGGGTTGGCTATTTTTATTGCTGTTTGACATCACTACTACAGCTCTCTGGTTTGCTTATCTGAGGTATTTAACTGAGTACATTTCCTTATACAGTGGATTTTTTTTTTAAGGAGCACTCATGGATTCCATATTCCTTAACCACTTGGTGTTTGAAAATATCTGCTTTGTCTTTATCCTTGAATTACTTTGAGGTTGGGTTAATATTCCTTGCTAATATCTCCTACGGTTTGGAACTATGAGTGTATTACTACTTTGTCTTCTAGCATTGAATGTTGCTGCGTGAAAGTCTAAAGCGAAGTTGGTTGTCCCCAGTCTAAGTAGAGGGGAACTCTTTTACTACCTAAAAGTTTTCAGATTTTTTTCCTATCTTGATATTTGTTAATTTAGCCAGAATATTTATTAAAGCTGAGCATTTTGAATATTTTCCTGAAACACCATTGCTGTTTTTTCTTACGTGGATTGAGATCTGTCTTCATACTAGGAAGGTTTTTGGCTAAGAAAGTTAAGTAGCTCTAAAAAATGTCCTAAAATATCCTGAATGATCTGATCACTGCTTATCTTTTCAAAATCATTTTATGTCACTCTACTCCCTCTGTTGCTAGTTCAGCCAAAATAATCTCTACCTTCTGCAAATAATCAGGGTCTTTGCATGGAAGCTCACTTCCTATGTCCCATTTCCCGGTTACCTCCTTCTTTTCTTTCTGGTTAAGTGACATTGCTCAAAGAGCTGTTCATTGATGTCCCAAACTTCAGGTTTTTCACCGCTAATTCTTTCTCACAGCATCCTGTCCTTGGCATTTACAGCATATATTTTAGTTATAACTATTTAGTTGCATGAGATTATTTGTTTAATTTATTCCTCTGAAGAATGTAAAATTAGTGATGACAGGGACCATATCTGTTATATTCATGCAGAAGCCCCAGCATCCTACTATCTCACAAAGAATTTTTGTTAAATGGATGGATAGATATATACATGGATGGACGAATCCAAGAACTTGGTGAATACATTTTTAAAAATCTGTCTAATTTTAATGTCTGGAATCTCAATTTTAACACTCTTATTGCCCTTTTACACTTATTTTTACTTGCTTACTTAGAAATGATTAATTTCTTCACACGCCTCACTTATCATACCTTCTTGTGTACTGTGATTTTTTTTTAAGTCAGAGCATCCCACCTCCTGCACTATAGACAAAATGCGCTATTGAGCTGAGCCCTCTGCCCAGCTTCTCACCCCATGCCTGTTTCCAGCTCATGCACATTCTTTTGGGCTCATTCCACTCCTGAATACCTCAGGATGTGAACTGACACCAGCCTGCTTGGTCAGCTCTCTAACTAAGACTAAGCTTCTCAACTTCCTCACCTTAAACAATAATTTAGAAACTTGCAGGGAAAAAATTGTTATCTTCCAGTTCCAGGCTTTTCTTTCATTTGCGTAGGTCTGTGACCTCTATTTTCCTTCAGTTTGGACTGTAAATTAGTGTCCCTTTCATAGTTTCTGACAATGAAAAAAGAAGGGCTATCTGTATAATAAGACAGCCTAACCATTTAAATGCCTGGATGATTATATCTACACTTTGGACTCATATCTACCATATTTCTGGGTCTGAGATGAAGGTAAACCCACAGCTGTCAAGTGCGGAGAAATCACGCCAGATCACTTATATCTTTCTTGCATCTTAAAAAGTTGTTTTTTGAAAACTAGGATAATTTTCATGAAAATGTCAGTTTTTGGATAATGTTTTAATAACACTAATAAAATAAGACATTACATAAAATTAAATGAAAAAATATGCTTCTTAGAAGAATGCAAATGAAAATATAGTTTTCTCTACTAGTTCTGTCTATAAACCACATGCATGCTGATTTAATAATTTCATTTGTGCTCTTAGATGTTACTCAAATCACAGCATTTCATTACTTTTCGTTTAAATTAAAATGGCAAATGATCATGCATCTCCCTAATTACCTTCTAACTTAGTTATCATGCAGATATCATGACTCTGTGGCTTCTGATTGTCTCACATGTCTTACAAACTGAAAAACAGGACTCGTGATATGTATGAAATGATAATCCAAGTTAGCAAATGGCTTTCTGAAACTCACTGTGGCATTATAGAGTAATAGCAAGTATGGGTACTATAGTCCAAAATAGCTGGGTCTATATCTTGACTGCACGTTTACTAGCTATCTGACCTTGGGCAAGCAAAAGCTTGTATTGTTTCCTGGAATATAGCAATGACAGTAATGCTGAAGTGTGAAGAGTGAGTTTGCTGTGAAGATTACTTGAGATTAAATGAAAGTGCTATTCACATAGGAAGTTCACAATAAGGGATTCCCATTACTTCCATTGAATATGACTTCTTGCCTGTATTATCCCAGTCTACCATATGAAAAATTAAAGTATATACATTTTATTAATTCAATTTCAATCTCTTTTCACTCTTTTTTAGGACAATAGTGATTCTGCTTTTAAAAAAATAAGATAAAAAAATAACTCACCTGAGCTTATTTTTAATATTATTCTTTCTTCTATAAAAAAAAATAAATAAAGTGTAATAAGAGGGATTGGTAAAAACGGGGAAGGGCATGGAGATATCATAGTTGCCCTAAGTACTGGACCCATGACATCCTCAAAGTATATTTCATCAACATGACTGACAATTTTTTAGAATTATAGAGGACAGCAGAACTTAAAATGGTTTATTCTTGGTCTTCATCATTTTCATTTGCTTTGAGAACCTCTTAATATTTAGTGTCTAATATATAAAATTTGGAGAGAAATGTTATATATAAGATTTCATTAATATATAAAGTCTTATGAAAATAAGACCTTAATTTTGATAATTCCAAGTCCATAATCTTATATCAATCAAACCTATGATGATTCTGAAGCCACAAATCAAACTAACAGTAGAAATCAAACTAAGCCATAACTTTTTTTTTTTTATAACAGAATTTTATTTATTTATTTATTTTTGGCTGTGTTGGGTCTTCGTTTCTGTGCGAGGGCTTTCTCTAGTTGCGGCAAGTGGGGACCACTCTTCATCGCGGTGCGCGGGCCTCTCACTATCGGGGCCTCTCTTGTTGCGGAGCACAGGCTCCAGACGCACAGGCTCAGTAATTGTGGCTCACGGGCCTAGTTGCTCCGCGGCACATGGGATCCTCCCAGACCAGGGCTCGAACCCGTGTTCCCTGCATTGGAAGGCAGACTCTCAACCACCGCGCCACCAGGGAAGCCCCAAGCATAACTTTTTTAAATGTGAACATTAACCTTTTAAAAATAATATTGAAACCTACAGTGACCTCCTAATCTTGACAATTTTGAGATGTTTAAAGTATCACAGCAGGTAGTTGAATTTTAGAAGGCATATTTTTCTGAAAAGTCAATTACAAAAATGTGTATTCCATCAAAATCCATCATCAGGGAGAACCTTTGTCATAGAACATGTATGAGAAAGAAAGGAAAAGTGAAAGCTAGAGCTAGAGATACCGAGAAAGCAAGCAAATCTGGGACTGCATTCATGTCAGGGAGAGGGAGCATTGCAATACTTACAGCCGCCAGTATGCAGCAATACTTCCATCCTTTATGGATCGGGATGTATCAGCCCAGGCAGTCCATCATAGGTTTTATTGCGGAGTCATCTTTCCTCCAGAATGTGATGGATCAAAGACACTGAGCAGGAGTAAAGAAAAAACAAACTATGGCAACTTCCCAGCATAAGTAGAAATATACTTTGTTCTTGATAATGACCCTCCAAAGTAGGTCAACATCCAGCCTAAGACACCATAATCAAACATTCGTGTGTTTTCATGTTTAGTAATATATAGTGGAACCAGCCCAGAATTTAGAGTCAGATAATGTGGGTTTAACTTCCTGCTGCAATTTATGAGCCCTTTTAAAAAGTCTGCCCATGCATACTCGAGAAAGTTACTTAACCTTTATTAAACTAATTATTCCTTAATTGTAAAATGAAAAGAATCTTCATGCAGTTCATGTGAGAATTTAATTGAGATCATGCCCCATAGGAAATGTACACTTCTTCTGTTATGAAGCACATTTATGCAGGACAAACTGAGGTATCCATAAATGGTTATTCACCATTAACAAATGACTAACTTGGGGTTATTATTTTAGGCCTTATATTATTTGTAAAATATTTGAAATATACTTTATGGGGCCTAGGTTATAGGAGAAAGGACTTTTTCAAAATCAAAGTTCGCTGTCACTGTTGATTCAGATGTTATCCCAGGGACACCAAGATCAATGAATTGACCCCAAATTAAACGTTAGCTAATTTATGTTTTACAATTACAAATCTGACCTTGATCAATTCTGGCTAAAAAGAAGATTTAAAGAGATTGTAGAGTTTGATCACTTAAATTTCTGGGGAAAAAAATTAGTCCACAGTTGTGCCTTGCCAGTGATCAAGAAAAACACTATGTGCTACTCTTCATGTGATGAAGTGATGCTTTACAGAAGATATTGGAAACAAATTTAAAAGTTAGATACAATTGTTCCTGGTGCTGTAAGGAAATACAGATCTCTTCAAAATCTATCTTTAAAAAGCCCTCTTAAAAATAAATCAGATCTGTTTAAAAAGTTCTTTAAAATTTACATTGTCACCTGTATGCTCCTTCTCTAGAAATAACCACTGTTCTGCACTTGATATATACCATTTCCGAATGAGTTTTTATATTTTGATTGCATATATAAGTATCTATGAGCAATATCATTTATTGCTGAATAAAAGGTACAAAAAATTGGTTAATTATATTGTTTATATAAACAAACAAAAATTAGATTTTTGCCACCCAAGGTTTTACAGTTTTATAAAAATCATTTCTAGATAATAAATTTTTTGCTATTATGAATTTTGCCTTTTAAAAAACTTCATATTCTAACAGCTTATTACCAATTTAAGAAATAGAATTGATTTTTAAGTATGGATCTTTCCTCCATCAAACTTTTTGAGTTTTTTATTAAGTAGTAAAGTGTGGAAGTGTATCCTCCTCAATTATTTATCTAAGGTTTGGGTTTTATTCCGTCATATATTTTATTTCTCTTGATTTATTTCACTGACTACCTCCAGTACATTGCTGAAAAAAGTGTTATTAACAGGAATTCCTGCCATATTACAAAATTAAATCAGTTGCTTCCAATATCAATTGCTTCCATTCAGTTGAAAGAGCTATAGAAATAGAAATAGAGAATGGGGGTGGGGGGTGACTGATCTACTTTGACGAGGATCTTAAGCCTCACATCCTAGTTAACAAAAAGTTTTGCTTTTTATTTCATCAATCACAAGTGAGGTTTGAATAGTTCAACTGCTTTTGGCAACTATCAAATCATTGCAGTCAAATTGATATGATTTTTTTCCTTTAATGCTGAGATTTATATTAACAGATTTTCTATTGCTTGCAAGTAAATCTAGTCATGTATCTTTTTCTTTTTTTGAGCTACTTCTGAATTCCTTTTGTCAATGTGCTTACAGGATTTTATATTTATATCGGAGTGATGTTTTGTATAATTTTCCTTTCACAGTTTCATCTCTTTCTTTTTGTTTCAAAATTATATTACATCCAGTAAATGAGTTTGTGAATCTTCTATCTTATTGTCTAGAGAGCTTATAAAAGTTAGGACTCATATCTCTCTTGATATCAGCTTGCCTATAAAAACTGTGTTTGGAATTTGGGGTAGGGAAAATTTTAACTCGGGAATGCCTTTCCCATTTTTAAATTTCTTTTTAAAACAGCATTTTAGAATTACATTTTCAAGGAGATTAGTCTTTTCATCTAATCTTTCAAGCTTAATGATGCAAAGCTGTTTTTGTAGTCACTTGTAATTTTTAGTTTTATTTCTCATATAGTTTTGTGTTTTTAAATTCTCTTTATTACTTCTTTGTGATTTCTTTTTTCTCTTAATTAATATTGAATTTAATTTGTTTATTTTATTAGTCTTTTAAGGAATCAGGTATTGGATATGATAATCTTGTCTATTTGATGCTCTTGTCTTTTTGATATTTTTTTCTGTTATGTTAATTTCTGCTATTATCTTATTTTGTTGATGCCTTCTTCTTTAAGTTCATTCAAGATTTGCTTTTCTAACTTCTTGACTTGATGCTTTTTAAAGATATCCAAACACAAAGGAGAAAATGTGACATCAACTACCTTCGTTATGAAACCAAAAGAAACCTCCCACAGTTAGCAAATGCACAACAAAGCATTTTTTTCTCATGTCATTGCCAACGCACAGAAACTCATTTGGAGTTTTTTAGCTCATGTGGTTAAATGTAGTGTGCATTTTCTCACTTGGAGTTTTGTGACGTGTGATATTAAATATACTGGGTAGTTTATTAACCAAGTTTTCATCATATTTTACAAATTTAATAAAGAGTTTTTAAACCGTTTTTTATTTTCATTAATGCAGAAAATATAGCTCTGTATTTTTTCAAAATG
Source organism: Balaenoptera musculus (assembly GCF_009873245.2). Taxonomy (NCBI): domain Eukaryota; kingdom Metazoa; phylum Chordata; class Mammalia; order Artiodactyla; family Balaenopteridae; genus Balaenoptera; species Balaenoptera musculus. The sequence goes on along the minus strand of NC_045796.1, from coordinate 63,355,030 downwards.
GCAGGCTTCATTAGTTATTTTAGTTATTGTGTATACCTATACATGTTAAAAATTCTTCAGGGTATGATTTTTCCAAGGTCATTGAAGAAGTTTCATTTGAATATAAAGTCAAGTATATTTGGAAAGCATTATTTAACCCAGTAGTCAAGTTTCCAAATATTGTATATAAGTTTTTAAACCCCAAGGGAGCAAAAACGATCTATGGAAAAACAAAAAATGATCTATGGAAAAACAAATAAATTTCAAAAACTCCATATGCTTCAGAGAATCACAATACCTAATAGCATATCAAAGACTTTGAGAAGTCCTAATGTAGATTAAATGAAATAGTAAAATAAAATATAACTCTTGTTCAACTTTTAACCCAATGTTTTCCAAAAATATTTGAATATAAAACAACTTTCCTGAGAAAACATCTCAGAAAACAGTTTTCTGAAACACAGATGCTACATGGAAATCCTGGGCTAAATCTCTGTTTTGTTCTCACTGTTTCTGTGATCTTTAAGGTGACCAAATAAATAACATCCTCCATTCCCACTGGATGTTTTATAAATTGAGAAATAGGACAAATGGGTATGCTAACTGAACCCTAGAATTAATAAGGCATATCTACCAAATTACAGTAGTGCTGGAATAAGGCAGGCCTCTCTCCATATCAAGCGAACTGGCCCTAGGACAAAATAAAGACCACAGCTCTCTGTGAGCAGGTGGGCTTCAAAGAATTTAGAAGACTGAAGTTGAACCAAACCCTCCCAGTTATTCTTTTAAAATATACCGTCCAGATAAATCACTCCAACTTTCCAGAGGAGGAGGATTGAGTAAATGGGAGGAGAAAGACCGTGTGTTATACAAACTGGGCTATCTCGAATAAGGAAGGAAATATCAGAACTGGAGGAGAAAGCCTTCTTAATATCCCCCAGCTTTTAGTTCTCTTCACCTATGGGCTAATCCTTACTCTTAAATCATTCTTTGTGTACTCAGGCCCCTTAGGAGAGGGAACCCATGTTACATCATCCATGGGGTCACTGCTTCCTTGAGGACCTTCCTGTCTCCACATTTGCCTTTTTATCTATTGACCTCCAAACTTCAGAAATGACTAAGGATAGCACATTAAATCCAAGGCCATGATTTAGTCAGAAATGAAAAATATTTTCTTATTGTACTTTCCATGCCAGGTAATGTCCAACTATATTCACTAATATCTCAGAGTCCCTTCTATTAGATTAAATGACAATTAATACTCCAATAACAAAATGCATAAAGATATTCACCTCCTCTCAAACAGCATTGTAAGCATGGCACACTAGTCACAAGATTTTATTTGAGACACTTTTTGTTGTGGTGGTAGGCTAAATAATGACCCCAAAGATAACCACATCCTAATTTCTGGACCTATAAACCTATTAGTTACATGGCAAAAGGGACTTTGTAGATCTTATTAAATTAAGAGTCTTGAGATGGAGAGATTATCCTGGATTATGCAGGTGGACCCGATGTAATCACAAGAGTCCTTATGAGAGGGAATCAGGAGGTTCCAAGTAGAAAGCAGATGTGATGATGGAAGCAGAGACTGGACTGATGCAGAGTCTGAAGATGAAGGAAGGGTCCATGAGCCAAAACATGCAGGCAGCCTCTAGAATCTGGAAAAGGCAAGGAAACAGATTCTGCCCTAGAGCCTCCGTAAGGAGCGCAAGCATGCCAACACCTTGATTTTAGCCCATAAGACTCATTTCAGACTTCTGACCTCCAGAAGTATAAGATAAGAAATTTGTGTTGTTTTAAGCCACTGCATGTATGGTAATTTGTGACAGCAGCAATAGGATACTAATATACATTCAATCCAGTGTATTCAAACCACCTCCTGTGAACTATGGGTTCGTGATTGTCACTCTGCATTGCAGGTTGCTCTAGTAATAGGACCCCTAAAATGCCTTGAGAAAAAAAGCATTTTTAGTGTGTACACCACAAAAATGTCTGTGACTGTTGTTAGGAAATTGTTTAAGCCTGAGATGTATGCCTCCTAGGTCTAGCTTTCTCCTTACCTTACTGCTTCAGCAGCAAAGTCACCCTGAGCAGATTTCTGGATGGAAGCTACTACTGCTGATTCTGAAATCTGTGTCTTTATGGACTATGAGAGCCAAAGAGCCTGCTGTGTGCTCTGTAGGTCATGGTATTTAATTCCGTGTTGAATTTTTAAAATTTCTCAGTCGTGTTCCCTCAGGAAGCAGACAATACCTGCACCACCACACTATTCCCTTGACTTCAAAATCGGTCTCTCCAAAGTTTCCTTCCTGGACTTGAATGCAGGACAAAATTGAGACACCTAATGTTACAAAGTCAGGCTAAGCTTAGCACTAACAAAATAAAGCTAGAGCCTCACTGTTTCACAGTGAATGGGAATACAGATCCTGGACATTTAAATCCCCCACTCATATACATCTCTAAGGAACTTATTAAAAGCCCCCTCATGTTTATCCTAAAATGTTTCCCACTTCGTCTAGCCTTAGCTTAAGTCAGTCGTTCTTAGAAAAGGTGTGTTACCTGTCAGGCTGCTACCTGAGGCACAGCCAGCTGGAAATCTTGTTCAGGGTTCTCACCCTCACATCATTTTTAGGTTAGGCAAATTGTGTATCTTTCAACTTTTGCTGTCAGGGAATGATATGAGGAAGGCTACACTTGTTTTATGAGGATGGAGGTCCCCAAAGAAATAGCCATGGGCTGTGCACAGAGTCAATATAAGCACCATCACCCACCAAGATTAAATGTCGGTGGTCATCTTAAACCTCACAACTATAAAATCCCGCCTAACCTATGATTTGTATTGACAAGCTGCTAAAATCACAGTTTGCTGTCCACACAGGGAAGTCCAACGCCAAGCACAACAAAACCTCTCCACATGCTAAGTCTTTAAATTCCACTGCTTCTTTCATTCCTTAGTTTTCTCAGAAAATAAAACCAAATGGGGGATAAGAGAAATACCACCTGTATTACCCTTTCAATTTCTGAACCAAGAGAGAAAAAGAAAAAGTACTATAACATAAGAACTAAAATATCACCTTTATTGCTGATCAAGTTTAGGTTGGGAGAACGAGCTTCATATGAGATTGAAATGCATCACCTGAGACCAAAGTGGACAATCATGCACCTCCAGCCACAACAGGGTTGGCTCATGCAGGAGCCCAGCCTCTCAGGAGGAATAAGAGGGAGCGTGCCGTCTGCAGGCTGACTGGCTTCCTAAGAGGAAAGAAGGACAGTGCCAAGCCAAGCCAAGCACACAACACTCTTCTCAAATTCACCACCTATATGTCACTCCTTCCCAGGACTCAGGGACAGAATGAGTGGGAGGATGAAATGGAGGAGCGTGATGCTATCATAAAATTCCACTGGAAAAAATATCAGCAGAGTTGGAGAATATTTCCTCCTGATAGTTGCTGTAGGTGGAAAGATAGGACAGTGTTCTCAGAAAATGTAGTACAGGAAGATTGGTTCAAGATGGCGGAGTAAAAGGATGCGCTCCTTCACTTCCTCTTGTGAGAGCACCGGAATCACAACTAACTGTTGAACAGTCATCAAAAGGAAGACACTGGAACTCACCAAAAATGATACCCCACATCCAAAGACAAAGGAGAAGCTGCAATGAGATGGTAGGAGGGGCACAATCACAATAAAATCAAATCCCATTACTGCTGGGTGGGTGACTCACAAACTGGAGAACACTTATACCACAGAATTCCACCCAGTGGAGTGAAGGTTCTGAGCCCCATGTCAGGCTTCCCAACCTGGGGGTCTGGCAACGGGAGGAGGAATTCCTAGAGAATCAGACTTTGAAGGCTAGTGGGATTTGACTACAGGACTTCAACAGGACTGGGGGAAACAGAGACTCCACTCTTGGAGGGCACACACAAAGGAGTGTGCACGTAAGGACACAGGGGAAGGAGCAGTGACCCCATAGGAGACTGAACCAGACCTACCTGCTAGTGTTGGAGGGTCTCCTGCAGAGGCAGCAGGTGACTGTGTCTCACCGTGAGGACAAGGACACTGGCAGCAGAAGTTCTGAGAAGTACTCCTTAACATGAACCCTCACAGAGTCTGCCATTAGCCACACCAAAGAGCCTGGGTAGGCTCCAGTGTTGGGTCGCTTCAGGTCAAACAACCAACAGGGAGGGAACCCAGCCCCACCAATCAGCAGACAAGTGGATTAAAGTTTTACTGAGTTCTGCCCACCAGAGCAACACCCAGCTCTACCCACCACCAGTCCCTCCCATCAAGAAATTGTACAAGCCTCTTAGATAGCCTCATCCACCAGAGGGCAGACAGCAGAAGCAAGAAGAACTACAATCCTGCAGCCTGTGGAACAAAAACCACATTCACAGAAAGATAGACAAGATGAAAAGGCAGAGGGCTATGTACCAGATGAAGGAACAAGATAAATCCCCAGAAAAACAACTAAATGAAGTGGAGATAGGCAACTTTCCAGAAAAACAATTCAGAATAACGATAGTGAAGATGATCCAGGACCTCGGAAAAAGAATGGAAGCAAAGATCGAGAAGATGCAAGAAATGTTTAACAAGGACCTAGAAGAATTAAAGAACAAACAAACAGAGATGAACAATACAGTGACTGAAATGAAAAATACACTAGAAGGAATCTATAGCAGAATAACTGAGGCAGAAGAATGGATAAGTGACCTGGAAGACAGAATGGTGGAATTCACTGCTGTGGAACAGAGTAAAGAAAAAAGAATGGAAAGAAATGAAGACAGCCTAAGAGACCTCTGGGACAACATTAAACTCAACAACATTCACGTTGTAGGGGTCCCAGAAGGAGAAGAGAGAGAGAAAAGACCCCAGAAAATAGTTGAAGAGATTATAGTCGAAAACTTCCATAACACGGGAAAGGAAATAGCCACCCAAGTCCAGGAAGCACAGAGTCCCATACAGGATAAACCCAAAGAGAAACACGCCAAGACACGTAGTAATCAAATTGGCAAAAATTAAAGACAAAGAAAAATTATTGAAAGCAGCAAGGGAAAAACGACAAATAAAGTACAAGGGAACTTCCATAAGGTTAACAGCTGATTTCTCAGCAGAAGCTCTACAAGCCAGAAGGGAGTGGCATGATATATTTAAAGTGATGAAAGGGAAGAACCTACAACCAAGATTACTCTACCCAGCAAGGGTCTCCTTCAGATTCGATGGAGAAATCAAAAGATTTACAGACAAGCTAAAATTAAGAGAATTCAGCACCATCAAACCAGCTTTACAACAAATACTAAAGGAACTTCTCTAAGTGGGAAACACAAGAGAAGAAAAGGACCTACCAAAAACATACCCAAAACAATTAAGAAAATGGTCATAGGAACATACATATCAATAATTACCTTAAACATGAATGGATTAAATGCTCCAACCAATGGACACAGGCTCGCCGAATGGATACAAAAACAAGACCCATATATATGCTGTCTACAAGAGACCCATTTCAGACTTAGGGACACATACAGACTGAAAGTAAGGGGATGAAAAACGATATTCCATGCAAATGGAAATCAAAAAAAAGCTTGAGTAGCAATACTCATATCAGATAAAATAGACTTTAAAATAAGGAATGTTACAAGAGACAAGGAAGGACACTAATGATCAAGAGATCAATCCAAGAAGGAACTATAACAATTATAATTATATATGCACCCAACATAGGAGCACCTCAATACATAAGGCAACTGCTAACAGCTATAAAAGAGGAAATTGACAGTAACACAATAATAGTGGGGGACTTTAACACCTCACTTACACCAATGGACAGATCATCCAAAATGAAAATAAATAAGGAAACAGAAGCTTTAAATGACACAATAGACCAGATAGATTTAATTGATATTTATAGGACATTCCATCCAAAAACAGCAGAGTACACTTTTTCTCAAGTGCGCACGGAACATTCTCCAGGATAGATCACATCTTGGGTCACAAATCAAGTCTCAGTAAACTTAAGAAAATTGAAATCATGTCAAGCGACTTTTCTGACCACAGCGCTATGAGATTAGAAATCAATTACAGAGTCAAAAACTTAAAAAACACAAATACGTGGAAGCTAAACAGTATGTTACTAAATAACCAAGGGATCACTGAAGAAATCAAAGAGGAAATCAAAAAATACCTAGAGACAAATTACAGTGAAAACACGATGATCCAAAACCTATGGGATGCAGCAAAAGCAGTTCTAAGAGGGAAGTTTATACTAATACAAGCCTACCTCAAGAAACAAGAAAAATCTCAAGTAAACAATCTAACCTTACAAGACCTAAAGGAACTAGAGAAAGAAGAACAAACAAAACCCAAAGTTAGCAGAAGGAAAGAAATCATAAAGATCAGAGCAGAAATAAATGAAATAGGATCAAAGAAAACAATAGCAAAGATCAATAAAACTACACCTGGTTCTTTGAGAAGATAAACAAAATTGATAAACCATTAGCCGAACTTATCAAGAAAAAGAGGGAGAGGACTCAAATCAACAAATTAGAAATGAAAAAGAAGAAGTTACAACAGGCACAGCAGAAATACACAGCATCCTAGGAGAGTACTAAAAGCAACTCTATGCCAATAAAATGGACAACCTGGAAGAAATGGACAAATTCTTAGAAAGGTATAGCCTTCCAAGACTGAACCAGGAAGAAATAGAAAATATGAACAGACCAGTCACAAGTAATGAAATTCAAACTGTGATTAAAAATCTTCCAACAAACAAAAGTCCAGGAACAAATGGCTTCACAGGTGAATTCTATCAAACATTTAGAGAAGAGCTCACACCCATCCTTCTCAAACTCTTCCAAAAAATTGCAGAGGAAGGAACACTCCCAGACTCGTTCTATGAGGCCACCATCACCCTGATACCAAAACCAGACAAAGATGTCACGAAGAAAGAATACTACAGGCCAATATAACTGATGAACATAGATGCAAAAATCCTCAACAAAATACAAGAAAATAGAATCCGAAAGCACATTAGAAGGATCATACACTATGATCAAGTGGGATTTATCCCAGGGATGCAAGGATGCTTCAATATATGTAAATCAATCAATGTGATACACCATATCAACAAATTGAAGAATAAAAACTATATGATTATCTCAATAGATGCAGAAAAACCTTTTGACAAAATTCTACACCCATTTATGATAAAAACTCTACAGAAGGTGCGCATAGAGGGAACCTACCTCAACGTAATAAAGGCCATATGCAACAAACCCACAGCAAACATTATTCTCAATGGTGAAAAACTGAAAGCATTTCCTCTAAGATAAGGAACAAGATAAGGATGTCCACTCTCACCACTATTATTCAACATAGTCTTGGAAGTACTAGCCACAGCAATCAGAGAAGAAAAAGAAATAAAAGGAATAAAAATTGGAAAAGAAGAAGTAAAACTGTCACTGTTTGCAGATGACATGATAGTATACATAGAGAATCCTAAAGATGTCACCAGAAAATTACTAGATGTAATCAGTGAATTCGGTAAAGTTGCAGGATCCAAAATTAATGCACAGAATCTCTTGCATTCCTATACATTAATGATGAAAATTCTGAAGGAGAAATTAAGGAAACACTCCCATTTACCATTGCAACAAAAAGAATAAAATACCTAGGAATAAACCTACTTAGGGAGACAAAAGACCTGTATGCAGAAAACTATAAGACACTGATGAAAGAAATTAAAGATGATACCAACAGATGGAGAGATATACCATGTTCTTGGATTGGAAGATTCAATATTGTGAAAATGACTATACTACCCAAAGCAATCTACAGATTCAGTGCAATCCAATTAAAATTACAAATGACATTTTTTATGGAACTAGAACAAAAAGTCTTAAAATTCGTATGGAAACACAGAAGACCTTGAATAGCCAAAGCAATCTGGAGGGAAAAAAATGGAGCTGGAGGAATCAGACTCCCTGACTTCAGTCTACACTACAAAGCTACAGTAATCAAGACAATATGGTACTGGCACAAAAACAGAAATATAGATCAATGAAACAGGATAGAAAGCCCAGAGATAAATTCATGCACCTATGGTCAACTAAAATATGACAAAGGAGGCAAGGATATACAATGGAAAAAAGACAGTCTCTTCAATGAGTGGTGCTGGGAAAACTGGGCAGCTACATGTAAGAGAATGAAAGTAGAACACTCCCTAACACCATACACAAAAATAAACTCAAAATGGATTAGAGACCTAAATGTAAGACTGGACACTATAAAACTCTTAGAGGAAAACATAGGAAAAACACTCTTTGACATAAATCACAGCAAGATCTTTTTTGATCCACCTCCTAGAGTAATGGAAATAAAAACAAAAATAAATAAATGGGACCTAATGAAACTTCAAAGCTTTTGCAAAGCAAAGGAAACTGCAAACAAGATGAAAAGACAACCCTCAGAATAGGAGAAAATATTTGCAGACAAATCAACAGACAAAGGATTAATCTCCAAAATATATAAACAGCTCATGCAACTCAATGTTAAAAAAAAACAAACAACCCAATCCAAAAATGGGCAGAAGACCTAAATAGACATTTCTCCAAAGAAGACATACAGATGGTCAAGAAGCACACAAAAAGCTGTTCAACATCACTAATTATTAGAGAAATGCAAATTAAAACTACCATGAGGTATCACCTCACACCATTTAGAATGGGCATCATCAGAAGATCTACAAACAACAAATGCTGGAGAGAACGTGGAGAAAAAGGAACCCTCTTGCACTGTTGGTGGGAATGTAAATTGATACAGCCATTCTGGAGAACAGTATGGAGGTTCCTTAAAAAACTAAAAATAGAACTACCATATGACCCAGCAATCCCACTACTGGGCATATACCTAGAGAAAACCATAATTGAAAAAGACACATGCACCCCAATGTTCATTGCAGCACTCTTTACAATAGCCAGGACATGGAAGCAACCTAAATGCCCAACGACAGATGAATGAATAAAGAAGATGTGGTACATATATACAACAGAATATTACTCAGCCATAAAAAGGAACGAAATGAGGTCATTTGTAGAGATGTGGATGAATCTAGAGACTGTCATACAGAGTGAAGTAAGTCAGAAAGAGAAAAACAAATATTGTATATTAACACATATATGTGGAACCTAGAAAAATGGTACAGATGAACTGTTTTGCAGGGCAGAAATTGAGAAATAGATGTAGAGAACAAACGTATGGACACCAAGGGGGAAAGCGGCGGGAGGGTGGGTGGTGGTGTGATGAATTGGGAGATTGGGATTGACATATATACACTAATATGTGCAAAATGGATAACTAATAAGAACCTGCTGTATAAAAAAAATAATAAAATTCAAAAATTAAAAAAAAAAAGAAAAGAAAATGTAGTACAAAACACTCAGTTGTGTGGCCTATGTCTGCCACTATGCTATTCATCTTTGAGGTATCTGATAATTTTTTTGGTTAGTCATTCTGAGACAAAGTCCAAATAAATTATTTTTTGCTTACGATAGTGGTGTTTCCAAAAATGAGGCCCCAAACCAGTAGCTTTCAATCCACGATGTGTCAAGTGTGGAGCTGGCCGTAAATTTGAAACCATAAGTGTTTTCTAAAAGACTAAAGAATATATGGGTGAGAATTTGTAAGTCTTCAACTAAGTTGTACTCCCCTGGGGAACTGCTGATTTGCAGCAACTGAGTTTTAAAATAAAAAAGACTGGAGTTTGAGGCCCAATCCCATCAATTATTTGCTGTGTGATATTTGACAAGTTATCTAACCTCCCTGTCCCTTAGTTTCCCAGATGTAAAAAGGTAATAATACCTGTTTTAGAGAGTTGTTGTAAGGACACCATGTTATAATGCAGTCAGAGTCTAAACCCAACAAGGTCCTCATAAATAACATTTGTTTCCTTTCTCTGACATTATTAACCTTCGAGTACATTTAAACACATAGCTACACACGCCTACTGCCCACTGCTCATAATCTGAGTTCACGCTCTATGCTACAAAGAGCAATTAGTTCACTTACAACGTCCTAAAGACCACAGGCAAAAAGGGTGAAGTGAAGAGATCTGATCTTGTGGTTTTATAACCTCTTATATTGTGCAAGCCACAAATATCTTTACTACCTGCTCTACTAACCACCAAAGTCCCTATCTCACTAAATACCAAATGGACTGAATCTTTTTCTAGAATAGGGTTGTTACAGATAGTTTGGCTCAATCAACCTTTAAGTGAAACCCACAGGAAAATAGCAAATAGTAACAAGAGCATGATAATTCCTCTTTGTTCAGAACACCTCCTTCAGGGCCTCAGAGCACATATTTCAAAGAATCAAAAGCTGTTTCTATTCAGTAACACACTGAAGGTGATCTAGTTAAAACAAATGTGAACATCACAAACTAGTATAAAGATCATAAAGATAATCATTATAAAGATACTATATAATGAGTAACTTGAAAGGAATATATATTGTAATATATAAGAATTTTACCTATATTCCTATACCTTTACCACCTGATTTTTCTCTTGAAACTCATTTTTATTCCACTTATGTGGTTAAATGAAAGAACCAATTATTTTTTAAAGTTATCTTCTATTTGTGCATTGTCACTCATTTTTTCTCTCTCATTCTCTGTTCTTATACCCAGTAGTTTGTCCTTTCTTTACTTCATATTAAATTTTGCAGTAGGTCCTATATTTAAAATTCACATAACCACTCTGTATTTGGTGGTCTCCAAGCATCCAAGATTTTATCTCTTGCAATTTGTCTCTAGTTCTATGCAGTAAAGAGGCACAATCAGGGCTTGTGCTCAGGCACAGTCAGAGCTTGTGCTCTCAACCTATGGAGTTGTCAATTTCCTCATCTTTAAAATGGGGGTCCCAATTGTGAGATTTAACAAGATAATAAATGTAAAGTTCTTATCACTGTCTCTGGCACATGGTCAGTGCTCAGTATGTTAGTCTGTTTTACTTTGTTAAAAAATATATTTATAAAGTTTAAATGTAATTATAATGAGCTATATTTTATGATTATCAAAATAGTTTAGATATGAAATATTATCAAAATATTATCAAAATATCATTGCTAGGAGAGAGGGTATATCATGATCATTAGGTAGAGACTTTGGTACCAGACTTCCAGGGCTGAATCCCCAATCTACTCTTTGACTAGCTGGGAGACCTTGTATAATCTAGTCAACCTCTCTGTATATCTGTTGCCTGGTCTGTACAAAAAGAGTATTTATAGTAAGCAATTATAGTTTTATTGTGAGAATTCAACTTAGGAAAGTATTTGGCACATAATAAGCATTTCAAATGATTCTTTTCTTTTTAAATTTAATTTTTTTTTTTAATAGTTGGTCCCTGTTGGTTATCTATTTTAAATACAGCAGTGTGTACATGTCAATGCATTTCCAATATCCTGCATTTGTGCTCTCCTCTTCTCACAGTCACTGGTTTGTTTTTTTTTTAATTAATAGACTTTTACTTTTTTTTTTTTTTTAAGTATTTGTTTATTTATTTATTTATGGCTGTGTTGGGTCTTCGTTTCTGTGCGATGGCTTTCTCTAGTTGTGGCAAGCGGAGACCACTCTTCATTGTGGTGCGCGGGCCTCTCACTATCGCGGCCTCTCTTGTCGCGGAGCACAGGCTCCAGACGCGCAGGCTCAGTAGTTGTGGCTCACGGGCCCAGCCGCTCCGCGGCACGTGGGATCTTCCCAGACCAGGGCTCAAACCCGTTTCCCCTGCATTGGCAGGCAGACTCTCAACCACTGCGCCACCAGGGAAGCCTAGTTGCTGGTTTTGATATCATATTTGTGTGTGGATGATTTCCTACCTTTACTGTATGTTTGCCTTTACCAGTGAGCTTTTCCATTCTTAATTTTCCTGTTTCTAGTTGTTGCTTTTTCTCTTAGAGAAGCTCCTTAAGCATTTGTTGCAAAGCTGGTTTGGTGGTGCTGAGTTCTCTTAGTTTTTGCTTGTCTGTAAAGCTTTTGATTTCTCCATCAAATCTGAATGAGGGCCTTGCTGGATAGAGTATTCTTGGTTGCAGGTTCTTCCCTTTCATGATTCCTTTCATGGAAAGAATTATGTAAATATTTATTATTAGAAAGTTGAAGACAATCTTTATTTATATTTTCTAATTTAGAATTGTGTAGAAAATTCAGCAAGTACAACATTACTAAACATGAACACTGTAATAATATATTTTATGGAATTTCAACATGATCTCAGAGTTCAGAAGATTTTACATGATAAATGGTATCGATATTTGAAAGCTGTCATTAAAATAATACTTGTAACATCTGCGATGTATGCTTTAAATTGCTCTCTCTTCTTAAGAGAGTGCTGTATAAAAGTTAGGGGAAAATGTTCCAAGATTTACTCTATACTTCTACAAAACATTTTCTCTATTTAGAGACAAAATAGCAATTCCACTCCATAATGTACTCTATTTAATATTCATTTTATGTGTATAAAGAAGCTAAAAGTACTTTCATGATATGTCACTGGTGTTTAGTATTTTAAATTTAGGATCAGACAAAAGCTCTAGATGGATGAGGGGAAAAAATATGATTACTAACTTGTTAATAATTCCAACCATGCCAACACACACACACACACAATGTATTCTCTCATTTTGTATTTGTAGTTGAATTGAGAGAGATTAAGAAGTATAGAACAATATTGTTCAATAGAAATTATATGTGAGCCACAAATGCAAATCATATCTTTTTAAAAATTTTCTAGTAGACACATTAAATAGGCAAGAAGAAACTTGTGAAATCATTTTAATATTCTGTTGTTAACACAATCAATGCAAAATATTATTATTTCAACATTTAATCAAATTAATCAAAACACTAAGGTTTTCCACCAGAGTCCCAGGCCATGTTTTATAATTGAGATCCATATATCCATTTGCTTTTCAGTATCACTGATGGTATTTCATAAGTCCCAATATCTCAAACTCTAGTATTAAGTGTTTTCATTATTTGCAAATCTGTAATGTAACTTGCACACCAGAGGATCAACTACAACTAGCTCTGCTGCCAACCGTGTAAAGAAAACAAGACTTTTCATGTAGTTCATTGTGACTTTTGAAATAAGGGTAACTTAGGGTTTCTTTATCTTGAAAAGTTTGCTAATCTCTCCAGAAAATCAAAATTTGCTTGATAACTGCTTCTCTTGTGTCCTATGATACTCCTTCCATGATATTTTGTTTCCTTTTATACTGATGCTTCTGCCTGGAATCTTTCTTAGTTAGCTGATCTTGAGAGGGTAGAAACTTCAAACACTGCATTTAACTCATACTCTTAAAGCAAGGACAGAGCCAGACCTATGGAATTTTCAGACCATTCTTCTAGCGCTCACAATTCACCTACAAAGCAAAATGCATAACAAGCCTTTAAGCCTACACTCTGGACATTAGACAGGAAGATAACTGTCTCTTCCGCATCGACATAATCTTGGGAAAACTCATTACCCTGTTAAAATCACACTTAAATGTTTATAACTCAACAAATATTCATTCTCTGGACATATTTCTCCCAGGCACCTTGATACTAGGGTGGCCAATCATTTCAGTTTCCCAGGGACAGGTGGTAACTCTTGACATGTACATCCTTGATGGTATTATCGCCAACCCAATTCCTAAGTCTTTAGAGGTCACTAAATCCATGTAATCACACATGTTATGGAAGCAACCCTAGATTTTTCTATTCTACTTGTATTTATTCTTTCATTTAGTCAAGTCATATTTATTGACTATTAACTAGCGATTTATCCATTATAAAAACTGATAAAAATCTCTGTTTCATGAATTTCATATTTAATTGTGAAAAGACAGAAAACAAATAGAAAAATTAAATAACATATAAGACCTCATAAATAGTGATATAAGAACAAAACAAAGCACAAAAGAGGGGGATAGTGTTGGGGAGAGCAATATGTAGGTATAGAAACCTCCTATAGTATCTGCAGTATCAAGGTATCCATTTATCTTTCCATTTAATTTCTCTGATTAATGGGAGGCTAACCCTCTTGCTAGATTCAAGACGACACTTATTTGTCTTAGTCATCATAATCCAAAACTTCTTGCCAATGCCAATGGATCCAAAGCTAAATCCAATTAACTCATAAAATTCCCCCGGCAACTATGATGCATCCAGGTTTGGGCCCAGTGCCCAATCAGTCTGAAGGATTTGCATTCCAATATTTTGTGAGAAGTATTCTTCCATTGTTACTAGACTTCAATATAAAAACATATTTTCCAGCTGCTATGAACAACCATCTTGTCAATCAAAGAAGTAAAACATTCACAATAAACTAAGAAAACTTACAACACACTACAAAAATAGGTAAGGAATTAAGCCAGAGAGTAATTCATATCACAAATGGAGGCCACTACATTTTTTAATGTTCTGTTAAGTGACATAAATTATAGCTTTATTGTCAAAGCCAGTTGTCTTTTGGATTTCTGTTACAGGTTACATAAGTGATACAGACTCTACCCCATAAATAACTATTCATGTACATTTTCTTCTACCTGGAATGTATTTCCTTCATTCTTTACTTGGATGGCTACCAGAGCCAGCACATTGGAGATTTCTTTCCTCAAACCATGTCAGCTTATGTTAGCTGCTTCTCTCCTCTGTTTCTACAGTACCACAATACAGAACTAATCACATTGAAACTGTGTTTATGTCAACTTTATTACAACTAAATTGGAGGAAAGTGATTAAATTGTGATTTGGAAGCCTCCTATCTTTAATATTCTGATTCAGTATGCAGTCATATTTTAAACTCTAAAAATTGATAGGTTATACCTCCACCATAGTCCCAGCCTATAAATTTTAGCTATGTTATTGTGCACCAAGGAAAGATAAATTTTAATCTTGCATCACAGTTGCCACTTATCTATTTTGACAACCAAATATAAAACCTGATTTTTCTACTGAATGTGACAGTTTTCTGTTTACTGTGAACACAGATTTGAAAATATTTTCTTGTGACAGATTTGAAAAGTAAGTTAAGACATTTTTATTTCTCTTTTGGGAAACAAGTAGGTAATTTTCAAGTTTTTAATAATGTGTATTTAAATATAGAGGTTTTTATTCCCCCAAAAGGTAAAGTTTTAAGTCCACTTAAAAATATTCCCTACAGAGATCAGCTCTGTGCTTTGTGACTACCTAGATGAGTGGGATAGAGAGGGTGGGAGGGAGATGCAAGAGGGAGGAGATATGGGGATATATGTATATGTATAGCTGATTCACTTTGTTATAAAGCAGAAACTAACACGCCATTGTAAAGCAATTATACTCCAATAATGATGTTTAAAAAAAATGATTTCTTTTAAGTCACATACATTCATAAACAAAATTGATTGCACATTACAATTTTTATAACTGTGAGGGATACCCAAAAATATGTTTTCCCCTTTTCATATGATTTTGACACACCGTGACTCATATCTGAACCAAATTTTTTCTTTTCCCATCAAGAGTTCATCTCTGAAATTCAGCTGGGTTCTCAAGTTCACATTGAAACTAGCATGAAAGTCAATCTGAAAATGAGAAACACATGCAAATGAATTTCTTCCTGGAACATGCCCTATAAAAAAATAGATTCTACAGTCTCATAGCAATAAAAATTAAAATGAGGAAAAAAGGCCAGGTAATTTGTGAAGGAAGCAATAAAATAATAATCCAGAGTGGAGAGAGGAAAATACAATTCAGTTCTCATACCATTCTAGAATAATTTCAGCTGGAACTTCAAGATCTGCTTTTCCCCTTACAGGAACATATCTGCAGAAAGGTTGTGATTCCTTTGCTGTATGTGTTTTGCTCTGCTTACCTCAAGGCAGCTGCACTTCAACCACAGCCCACCTTCTGCATTTAGGAAGACAAATGAGACTTCCACAGGGAGGAGAGGAGATTAGAATCCCCCAAAGAATGTCAGGAACGTCATTCTTATGCCTGAGAAATGAACTGAAAGCACTTAACCCATTGAAATGATTTAGGTAACTATGAGAGTAGACACTATTTGTAATTATATTTCATATTTATGTGCATTTCTCAATTTTTATGTCTAAATGATGACTGGCAGTAATGGAAAATAAAATCAGAGGCATGGAATGATTCATTTCTCTAGGAAAGCAGCTTTAAATTTAATTCATAAATCTATGTATTTCATTACATAATTAATATATTTAGACTTATTAAAAGAAATTCCAGTGTGACGTGGTTAGTAAGCATATAGAACAGAAAATGTCTTAACAAAAAATTAATCTCTCACCCCAATCTTCCTAATCACAATTACAATCTGCTGAATCAATTTCTTTTAAACATTTCTTTTTATTTCTTTTTCTGTTTTCTAGTAGCTCAAGGCTGTATTTCCTGATTTATGCATTTCAGTAATATCTAGTTACTCCCTCACAAGAGTTGACAGTGAGAGATTTGTCTTACTTTAAAAATCTAGGTCAATTGTCTCTACCTTTACAGTTGTTCCATGGTTATAACCAGGGATGTGCTGGTAAAATTTTAACAGTGCGTTCACTGAGGAGAAAAGAAAAAGCCCCAATTTGTAGCCTTTGCTGACTTCTATGGTGGGAATATTTCGTGAATATTCCCACCATGGCTAATTTCAAGTTACCAGAGAACTGACTTGAAAAAGTCCTGAAAATTTAGCCATTAGCTCTAGCAATCCATTGCAGGCCAGCTCTAGCACATCACTAAGACAATATCTATTTACACTGTAGGTTACCATTTTAACATTCAATAACACCTTTCTATTTACTGATGAAAGCTCTTCACTCGCCCTTTCATCCGCCCTTCCACCTTGAACCTTATCCAGTGATCAATTTCTTTAAAGATAATATGTATATATAAATAGGAAATCACAATGAAGTCTTGTTTCATCCTGATTCTTAAAAGTTGAAAACCCATGAACATCAGTATATAAGTAAAACCATGTGGCTATTGATTATTATAAAACCAGATGGTGTGTTAGTATCCCAATATCATAACACTGAGATACTCTAAGGAGCATATTCTTAGCATCAAGATCACTGCAACTCCCATTTGTAACATTCCACCAATTGCTTAAAATGATGAAACACCTTACATTGCTCCATATGTAGAACATTGTTTTCTTTAATTAGATCTTTTGCTTTTGGTTTTGTGTTGGATTTTATTTTTCTCGGAGTTTTAATTATTTTATTTATATGCCATGTGTCTATGGGTAAAAGTTTAGCATGTGTTTATCATATTTTTGTATTTATCTACCTTTATAATCAGACTGTTTTGTAACTTCTCTTTTTACTCCAAAAGCCTCCCTCTCAGGACACTCTTTCCTCCTGTTCTCATCCCATGGCTTTCTCTCTTTTGTATCATATCTGTTACCACCACATCCAAATCTCCATCTACATTATACTGCAACTGAGCATCTGGCAGTGGCTGGAGAAGACTTACAAGTATGCTAACTGTTCACCCTCCAGAGTCATGACCACAAATTTTAAATGAACCTCAGAGATCAGCAGGCCTACCACATTGTCCTAAACCCACCCACCCCCTCTATCCACACCATTGTTTCCTCTTATGTCTTCTCAAATATTGATACCTCTTTTATGGGAGCAACAGGATAGAAATCAAAAATCAAAGCCCAAACATTACAAAATATAAAATCTTAATAGGAAATGAGATTAAATGAAAATAACATACCCCTCCCCTGGATATAGTATAAAAATCCTAAAAAAAAAAAAAAATAGTAAACTAAATCACCAGTAAATACAAAAAACAATATATCATAAATAAATAGGATTTAGTTTAGATAGTCAAGGGCATTTAATATTTAAAAATCAATGCAACTCAACATAGAGAAAGAACAGAAAGAATACTGGGAAAATATCTCAGTGAATGCAAAGAAGCCATTTGATAATAAACTATGAAATAAAAAAAAATCTTAATCAGATAAAAAGTGTCTAGAGATAAAATTTTAAAAAGCAGAAATCAGCTAACATCTTGATAGGTGATGAAACGGTGAAATACTGAACAATTTCCCCTGAAATGAAGAATGAGATAAAGATGATCTGTATCACCCCTTCTGTTCAATATTCTTCTAAGGATCACTTTGAGCATGATAAGACAAGGGATGGAAAGGTATAAGGATTGTAAAGAAAGAAAAAAAAACACTAAAATTAGTTATAAAAGTCATAATTTTGTACAGAGAAATACAAAAAAATGTACAGAAGAATATAATTGTAGATTTAGCAAGGTCACTCTGTATATGTTTAATATAAAAAATAAAATATAGCTCAATAGAAATTAGAAAATAAAAATTTAAAATGTATCATCTTCATTAGTATCAAGTAATATCAAATACCCTGCAGAAAAAAATAAATGCAAAATATTAGAGAAATTAAATAAATGGAGGGATGTACCATAGTTATAAATCGAAGTCTCAGAATTGTAAAGATGATAATTCTTTCCAAAGTGGCCTATAGATTAAAGAAATATTAGTAAAATTTCCTGTAGTTTTGTGTGTATGTGTGTGTGGATGTCTGCAGATTTAAAGGCTTATTCAAAAGGTTAGGAATAATCAAGGCAATCCTGAAAAAAAAAGTTTAAAGGACATAAGCAGTATAGAATAGGCTCAATAGGTAAATACACTAATTGCACATGATAGTCTAGAAAGACACTAACGTGTTTGAACACTTGATTTATGATGAAAGTGGCACTAGACAACAATAGGAGAATAAACAGACATAAATAAATAAATAGTTTGGGTCATTTACATACCCATATAATCTCTCAAACCATACACAAAATCAATTCTATATGAGAATATAAAGAGTAAAACAATAAATCTTCTAAAAGAAAACATAATATTTTCAAGACTTGGGGTAGACAAAATTTCTTAAGTATTATACACAAAAAAGCACTAGCCATAAAGAAAAAGATTGATAAATTGGGTTATTCATCAAAATAAACTACTAAAGAATGAACAGGTAACTCAGAATGATATAAGCCGTTTGCAATACACATAACCTACAAAGAAGTTATATATGAGTTATATAAGTAATACATAAATCAATAAAGAGAAGACAGGTAACACACAAAAAAATGGGCATCAGACTTGAACTGACAATTTACAGTAGACAATTTCTAAATGGCCAGTAACCGTATGACAAGGGACTCAATCTCATCAGTAATTAGGAAATGCTAATTAAAACCACAAGAATTTTCCATTTCATACCCCATTAAGTTTTTCCACAAAATGAAGCTTAAAAGGAAAGTTAGGTTGTTATTGAAAATTAAATATCTTCCACAAGTTAGTTTGGGGATTCATTTTATGTACATGATAATATTTCTTTAATATTTTAGTGTCCTCCATTTTCTCCTTTCTTTTTTTAAAACTCCCATTGAAAAAAATATTCTCACTTTGATAGGTCCTCTCTGACTTTCCCTATATCCTCAGATGTTTTATGTTCAACTCTTTTTATGTTCTTTATTCTATAAATTTTATTCAGTTTATTTTTGGATCTCATAATTTTATGGCTGAAGTATCTTCTTAATTCTTTGTGCATTGTTTTCTTATTTATTTAATTTCTTTTACTTTCCCCTCTATTCTCTCAATTCTCTCTTTTTCTTGCAAGGTCAGATTGTCTGTGGGTTTATCTTGGTCTTTCTTTCAGAATCCCTGTTTTCCTCAAATCATAGGTTCCTGGGAAAGCAGACCATGAGACAGAATTTAGTGGGCAAAATATGTATTAAGGGGTGCCTTTGGGATTAACACCAGCAGAAGAGAGGGGAAGAAAGCAGGATTGAACAGAGGAAGAAGTTGATCTGCAGTGTAGGCTTAAAAGACAGCCTCCACTGCCTCAGGAACAGCTCTGGAATTGAATAAGCATTGAGAATATCCCCAGATGGGTGGAGATGGTCAGACATACATGTACTATCACATCTGGCAGTTACAGAATGTGGAACACTCCAGGAAAGGACGTGACCTTGGGTGAGGCACTCTGCAGCTGGGACAATCACTGAAGAGGCTGGCAGCTAAAGTCCATATGTCCACAACCCTCCCAACATGTGAGGCCCAGGTCCTTCCTTGAAGGAGGAGTATCTCGGAAGTTCTTCACAGTGTCCTCCACATCTCCTGTGTCTAGTGATCCTTTTTTTTACTCTTATATTTAAAAACCAAGTCATTTATTCTACCACAGGGGTCATCAAACTACAACCCAAAGCCAAATCTGGCCTGGCACATTGTCTTTTTTTTAAATAAAGATATATTCAAACAAAACCACACCCATTTATTTTTGTATTGCCTATGGCTTCTTTTTTGCCATAAACAGAGTTGAGTAATTGCAATAAAGACCTCATGGCCTACAAAGGCAAAAATATTTACTATCTGACTCTTTACAGAAAAAGTTTGCTGAACCCTGTTCTAAAAATCTACTACTCTTCTTCTGTGGTTATACAAATAGGGCTAATGTCCTTTAGACATCTTCCCTAAATTTGTAATAACATCAGCAACTAATTTAATTGAGCACTTATTGAGAACTTTTTAGAACTTCAAATGTATTATTACTCTTATAAGCCCCATTGAACTTCAGGCATTCTGGCCTCAGAATCTAAGCCCTTAACTACTAGAAGGTCTGTCTATGTCAGCAGAATTAATCAAAATATAACGTCATATTGCTGAGCAGAAGTGTCCAAGAGGCTTTGAGTTCTCACATACCAAAATTTAGAAGCAAAATCATGTATACTAGAATTACTTTTTTTGGAGACATGCCCTGGGTTTTTCGGTCTTGGAATAAATGCCTGGCTGCCTTTAGGTCTTGGAATAAATGCCTGTGTGGGGAAATGATGAGCATTGTTGGGTTGGAAAGCAGCCAAATTTGTCCTGTACCCCTCTGCTTTTGGCCCCTCTCTTTATCTCAGGTTACTCTGAATCCAATTTCTAGCTTCTGGGATCCGATAGAGCATCCTCATACTTTCTTCCTCCACACCATTTCAGTACTTGTCACACATTTCCATCAGCCTTCTCCTTCCAGAAAAGCACTGTCCTCTGATAAACTTCCTACACTGTACTGTTCTATCTGTTGGCTCCTTTTCAATGTAGTATAATAAGCCTAGGAAGTAAATGCTTGTGCTTAATCTGACATTTTTATTTGAAAGACAATACAATGTTTTCATTTTTTAATAAAGCATAGTTGATTTACAACATTATATTAGTTTCAGGTATTCAACATAGTGATTAAATATTTTTATACATTATACTCAATTTAAAGTTATTAAGAAATATTAGCTATATTCCCTGTGCTATACAATATATATCCTAGTATCTTATCTATTTTATACACAATACTTTGTACCTCTTAATCCCCTCTCCTAGCATATCCTTCCTCCCCCATACCTCTTCCCACTGGTAACTACTAGTTTGTTCTCTATATCTGTGAGCCTGTTACAGTTTGTTATATTTATTCATTTCTTTTATTTTTTAGACTCCACATATAAGTGATGACATACAGTATTTCTCTTTCTCTGCCTGACTTATTTCACTCAGCATAATACCCTCCAGGTCGATCCATGTTGTCACAAATGACAAAATGTCATTCTTTTTTTATTAGAATTTATTTATTTATTTATTTTTAACATCTTTATTTGAGTATAATTGCTTTACCATTGTGTTAGTTTCTGCTTTATAACAAAGTGAATCAGTTATACATATACATATATCCCCATATCCCTTCCCTCTTGCGTCTGCCTCCCTCCCACCTTCCCTATCCCACCCCTCTAAGTGGTCACAAAGCACCAAGTGGATCTCCCTGTGCTATGCGGCTGCTTCCCACTAGCTATCGGTTTTACATTTAGTAGTGTATATATGTCCATGCCACTCTCTCACTTTGTCCCAGCTTACCGTTCCTCTCCCCGTGTTCTCAAGTCTATTCTCTAGTAGGTCTGCGTCTTTATTCACATCCAGCCCCGAGGTTCTTCATGACCATTCTTTTTTTTTTTTTTTTTTTTTAGATTCCATATATATGTGTTAGCATACGGTATTTGTTTTTCTCTTTCTGACTTACTTCACTCTGTATGACAGACTCTAGGTCCACCCACCTCAATAAAAATAACACAATTTCGTTTCTTTTTATGGCTGCGTAATATTCTATTTTATATATGTGCCACATCTTCTTTATCCATTCGTCTGTTGATGGACACTTAGGTTGCTTCCATGTCCTGGCTATTGTAAATAGAGCTGCAAAGAACATTGTGGTACATGACTCTTTTTGAATTATGGTTTTCTCAGGGTATATGCCCAGTAGAGGGATGGCTGGGTCGTATGGTACTGCTATTTTTAGTTTTTTAAGGAACCTCCATACTGTTCTCCATAGTGGCTATATCAATTTACCTTCCCACCAACAGTGCAAGAGGGTTCCCTTTTCTCCACACCCTCTCCAGCATTTATTGTTTGTAGATTGTTTGATGATGGCCATTCTGACTAGTGTGAGGTTATACCTCGTTGTAGTTTTGATTTGCATTTCTCTAATGATTAGTGATGTTGAGCATACTTCCATGTGTTTGTTGGCAGTCTGTATACCTTCTTTGGGGAAATGTCTATTTAGGTCTTCTGCCCACTTTTGAATTGGGTTACTTGTTTTTGATATTGAGCTGCATGAGCTGCTTGTAAATTTTGGAGATTAATCCTTTGTCAGTTGCTTCGTTTGCAAATATATTCTCCCATTCTGAGGGTTGTCTTTTCGTCTTGTTTATGGTTTCCTTTGCTGTGCAAAAGCTTTTAAGTTTCATTAGGTCTCATTTGTTTATTTTTGTTTTTATTTACATTTCTCTAGGAGGTGGGTCAAAAAGAATCTTGCTGTGATTTATGTCATAGAGTGTTTTGCCTATGTTTTCCCCTAAGAGTTTGATAGTGTCTGGCCTTACATTTAGGTCTTTAATCCATTTTGAGTTTATTTTTGTGTATGCTGTTAGGGAGCATTCTAATTTCATTCTTCTACATGTAGCTGTCCAGTTTTCCCAGCACCACTTATTGAAGAGGCTGTCTTTTCTCCATTGTACAGTCTTGCCTCCTTTATCAAAGGTAAGCTGACCATATGTGCATGGGTTTATCTCTGGGCTTTCTATCCTGTTCCATTCATCTGTATTTCTGTTTTTGTGCCAGTACCATACTGTCTTGATTACTGTAGCTTTGTAGTATAGTCTGAAGTCAGGGAGCCTGATTCCTCCAGCTCCATTTTTCTTTCTCAAGATTGCTTTGGCAGTTTGGGGTCTTTTGTGCTTCCGCACAAATTGTGAAATTTTTTGTTCTAGTTCTGTGAAAAATGCCAGTGGTAATTTGATAAGGATTGCATTGAATCTGTAGATTGGTTTGGGTGTTATAGTCAGTTTCACAATTTTGATTCTTCCAATCCAAGAACATGGTATATCTCTCCATCTATTTGTATCATATTTAATTTCCTTTGTCAGTGTTATAGTTTTCTGCATACAGGTCTTTTATCTCCCTAGGTAGGTTTATTCCTAGGTAATTTTTGCTTTTTGTTGCAGTGGTAAATGGGAGTGTTTCCTTAATTTCTCCTTCAGATTTTTCATTATTAGTATAGGAATGCAAGAGATTTCTGTGCATTAATTTTGTATCCTGCTACTTTACCTAATTCATTGATTAGCTCTAGTAGTTTTGTGGTAGTATCTTTAGGATTCTCTATATATAGTATCATGTCATCTGCAAACAGTGACAGCTTTACTTCTTTTCTGATTTGGATTCCTTTTATTTCTTTTTCTTCTCTAATTGCTGTGACTAAAACTTCCAAAACAATGTTTAATAATAGTGGTGAGAGTGGGCAACCTTGTTTTGTTTTTGATCTTAGTGGAAATGGTTTCAGTTTTTCACCATTGAGGACAATCTTGGCTGTGGGTTTGTCATATATGGCCTTTATTAGGATGAGGTAAGTTCCCTCTATGCCTACTTTCTGGATAGTTTTTTTCATAAATCAGTGTTGAATTTTGTTGAAAGCTTTCTCTGCATCTATTGAGATGATCATAAGGTTTTTCTCCTTCAATTTGTTAGTATGGTGTATTACACTGATTGATTTGCATATATTGAAGAATCCTTGCACTCCTGGGATAAAACCCACTTGATCATGGTGTATGATCTTTTTAATGTGCTTTTGGATTCTGTTTTCTTGTATTTTGTTGAGGATTTTTGCATTTATGTTCATCAATTATGTTGGCCTGTAGTATTCTTTCTTTGT
This sequence comes from Balaenoptera musculus, assembly GCF_009873245.2. Classification (NCBI taxonomy): domain Eukaryota; kingdom Metazoa; phylum Chordata; class Mammalia; order Artiodactyla; family Balaenopteridae; genus Balaenoptera; species Balaenoptera musculus. The sequence goes on along the minus strand of NC_045796.1, from coordinate 63,330,751 downwards.
GACATCTTTGTCTGGTTTTGGTATCAGGGTGATGGTGGCATCATAGAATGAGTTTGGGAGTGTTCCTCCCTCTGCTATATCTTGGAAGACTTTGAGAAGGATAGGTGTTAGCTCTTCTCTAAATGTTTGATAGAATTCGCCTGTGAAGCCATCTGGTTCTGGGCTTTTGTTTGTTGGAAGATTTTTAATCACAGTTTCAATTTCAGTGCTTGTGATTGGTTTGTTTATATTTTCTATTTCTTCCTGGTTCAGTCTCGGAAGGTTGTGCTTTTCTAAGAATTTGTCCATTTCTTCCAGGTTGTTCCTTTTATTGGCATATCGTTGCTTGTAGTTATTCCTCATGATCCTTTGTATTTCTGCAATGTCAGTTGTTACTTCTCCTTTGTCAACTCTAATTCTGTTGATTTGAGTCTTCTCCCTTTTTTTCTTGATGACTCTGGCTAGTGGTTTATCAATTTTGTTTCTCTTCTCAAAGAACCAGCTTTTAGTGTTATTGATCTTTGCTATTGTTTCCTTCATTTCTTTTTCATTTATTTCTGATCTGATCTTTATAATTTCTTTCCTTCTGCTAACTTTGGGGGTTTTTTGTTCTTCTTTCTCTAATTGCTTTATGTGTGAGGTTAGGTTGTTTATTTGAGATGTTTCTTCTTTCTTGAGGTAGCATTGTATTGCTATAAATTTCCCTCTTAGAACTGCTTTTGCTGCATCCCATAGGTTTTGGGTTGTCGTGTTTTCATTGTCATTTGTTTCTAGGTATTTTTTGATTTCCTCTTTGATTTCTTTAGTGATCTCTTGGTTATTAAATAGGGTATTGTTTAGCCTCCATGTGTTTGTATTTTTTACAGATTTTTTCCTGTAATTGATATCTAGTTTCATAGCGTTGTGGTCAGAAAAGATACTTGATATGATTTCAATTTTCTTAAATTTACGCAGGCTTGATTTGTGACCCAAGATATCATCTATCCTGGAGAATGTTCCATGAGCACTTGAGAAGAAAGTGTATTCTGTTTTTTTCGGATGGAATGTCTTATATATATCAATTAAGTCCATCTTGTTTAATGTATCATTTAAAGTTTGTGTTTCCTTATTTATTTTCATTTTGGATGATCTGTCCGTTGGTGAACGTGGGGTGTTCAAGTCCCCTACTATGATTGTGTTACTGTCGATTTGCCTTTTATGGCTGTTAATATTTGCCTTATGTATTGTGGTGTTACTATGTTGGGTGCATAAATATTTACAATTGTTATATGTTCTTCTTGGATTGATCCCTTGATCATTATGTAGTGTCCTTCTTTGTCTCTTGTTAATAGTTTTTTTTATAAAGTCTATTTTGTGTAATATGACAATTGCTACTCCAGCTTTCTTTTGATTTCCATTTGCATAGAGTATCTTTTTCCATCCCCTCACTTTCAGTCTCTATGTGTCCCTAGGTCTGAAGTGGGTCTCTTGTAGACAGCATATATATGGGTCTTGTTTTTGTATCCATTCAGCCAGTCTATGTCTTTTGGTTGGAGCATTTAATCCATTTATATTTAAGGTAATTATCGATATGTATGTTCCTATTCCCATTTTCTTAATTGTTTTGGGTTTGTTATTGTAGGTCTTTTCCTTCTCTTGTGTTTCCTGCCTAGAGAAGTTCCTTTAGCATCTGTTGTAAAGCTGGTTTGGTGGTGCTGAATTCTCTTAGCTTTTGCTTGTCTGTAAAGGTTTTAATTTCTCTATCGAATCTGAATGAGATCCTTACTGGGTAGAGTAATCTTGGTTGTAGTTTTTTCCTTTCATCACTTTAAATATGTCCTGCCACTCTCTTCTGGCTTGCAGAGTTTCTGCTGAAAGATCAGCTGTTAACCTCATGGGGATTCCCTTGTATGTTATTTGTTGTTTTTCCCTTGCTGCTTTTAATATGTTTTCTTTGTATGTAATTTTTGATAGTTTGATTAATATGTGTCTTGGTGTATTTCACTTTGGATTTATCCAGTATGGGCCTCTCTGTGCTTCCTGGACTTGGCTGGCTGTTTCCTTTCCCGTATTAGGGAAGTTTTCAACTATAATCTCTTCAAATATTTTCTCAGTCCCTTTCTTTCTCTCTTCTTCTTCTGGGACCCCTATAACTCGAATGTTGGTGTTTTTAGTGTTGTCCCAGAGGTCTCTGAGACTGTCCTCAGTTCTATTCATTCTTTTTTCTTTATTCTGCTCTGCAGTAGTTATTTCCACTATTTTATCTTCCCAGTCACTTATCCATTCTTCTGCCTCAGTTATTCTGCTATTGTTTCCTTCTAGAGAATTTTTAATTTCATTTATTGTGTTTTTCATCATTGTTTGTTTGCTCTTTAGTTCTTCTAAGTCCTTGTTAAAACTTTCTTGCATTTTCTCCATTCTATTTCCAAGATTTTGGTTCTTCTTTACTACCATTATTCTGAATTCTTTTTCAGGTAGACTGCCTATTTCCTCTTCATTTGTTAGGTTTGGTGGATTTTTACCTTGCTCCTTCATCTGCTGTGTGTTTCTCTGTCTTCTCATTTTGCTTAACTTACTGTGTTTGGGGTCTTTGTTTCACAGGCTGCGGGTTCGTAGTTCCCGTTGTTTTTGGTGTCTGCCCCCAGAGGCTAAGGTTAGTTCAGTGGGTTGTGTAGGCTTCCTGGTGGAGGGGACTAGTACCTCTGTTCTGGTGGATGAGGCTGGATCTTGTTTTTCTGGTGGGCAGGTCCACGTCTGGTGGTGTGTTTTGGAGTGTCTGTGACCTTATGATTTTCGTCAGCCTCTCTGCTAATGGGTGAGGTTGTGTTCCTCTCTTGCTAGTTGTTTGGCATAGGGTGTCCAACGCTGTAGCTTGCTGGTCATTGAGTTGAGCTGGGTCTTGGTGTTGAGATGGAGATCTCTGGGAGATTTTCACCATTTGATATTACATGGAGCTGGGAGGTCTCTGGTGCACCAGTGTCCTGAACTTGGCTCTCCCACCACGGAGGCACAGCCCTAACGCCCGGCCAGAGCATAGAGACCCTGTCATCCACACGGCTCAGAATAAAAGGGAGAAAAGAAAGAAAGAAAGAAAGAATAAAAGAATAAAAGAATGAAAGAAAGAAAGAAAGAAAGAAAGAAAGAAAGAAAGAAAGAAAGAAAGAAAGAAAGAAAGAAAGAAAGAAAGAAAGAAAGAAGGAAGGAAGGAAGGAAGGAAGGAAAGGAAGGAAGGAAGGAAGGAAGGAAGGAAGGAAGGAAAGAATAAAATTTTTTAAATTATTAAAATTAAAAATTAAAAATATTTATTAAAAAAAATTTTTAAAGTAATAAAAAAGAAAGAAAGAAGAGAGCAACCAAATCAAAAAACAAATCCACCAATAATAACAAGCTCTAAAAACTATACTAAAAAAAACAAAAAAAGACAGACAGAACCCTAGGACAAATGTTAAAAGCAAAGCTATCCAGACAAAATCACGCACAGAAGCATACACACACACTCACAAAAAGGGAAAAAGGGAAAAAAAAAAAAAAAAAAATATATATATATATATATATATATATATATATATATATATATATACACATATCGTTGCTCCAAAAGTCCACTGCCTCAATTTGGGATGATTCGTTGTCTATTCAGGTATTCCATAGATGCAGGGTACATCAGGTTGATTGTGGAGATTTAATCCTCTGGTCCTGAGGCTGCTGGGAGAGATTTCCCTTTCTCTTCTTTGTTCGCACAGCTCCTGAGATTCAGCTTTGGATTTGGCCCTGCCTCTACGTGTAGGTCGCCTGAGGGCATCTACTCCCGCTCAGACAGGATGGGGTTAAAGGCGCAGCTGATTTGGGGGCTCTGGCTCACTCAGGCTGGGGGGAAGGAGGGGTACGAATTGCGGGGTGAACCTGCGGTGGCAGAGACCCACGTGACGTTGCACCAGCCTGAGGTGTGCCATGTGTTCTTCTGGGGAAGTTGTCCCTGGATCACAGGACCCTGCCAGTGGTGGGCTGCATAGGCTCCCGGGAGGGGAGGTGTGGATAGTGACCTGTGCTTGCACACAGGCTTCTTGGTGGCTGCAGCAGCAGTCTTAGTGTTTCATACCCGTCTCTGGGGGCCATGCGGACAGCCACGGCTCGCGCCTTTCTCTGGAGCTCGTTTAGGTGGTGCTCTGAATCCCCTCTCCTCGCTCATCCCGAAACAATGGTCTCTTGCCTCTTCGGCAGCTCCAGACTTTTTCCCGGACTCCCTCCCGGCTAGCTGTGGTGCACTAGCCCATTCAGGCTGTGTTCACGCAGCCAACCCCAGCCCTCTCCCTGGGATCCAACCTCCGAAGCCCGAGCCTCAGCTCCCAGCCCCCGCCCGTCCCGGCAGGCGAGCAGACAAGCCTATCGGGCTGGTGACTGCTGGTCGGCACCGATCCTCTGTGCAGGAATCTTTCTGCTTTGCCCTCCACACCCCTGTTGCTGCGCTCTCCTCCATGGCTCCGAAGCTTCCCCCCTCCACCACCCGCAGTCTCCGCCCACGAAGGGGCTTCCTAGTGTATGGAAACCTTTCCTCCTTCACAGCTTCCTCTCAGAGGTGCCAGTCCTGTCCCTATTCTTTTGTCTCTGTTTTTTCTTTTTTCTTTTGCCCTACCCAGGTACGTGGGGAGTTTCTTGCCTTTTGGGAGGTCTGAAGTCTTCTGCCAGCATTCAGTAGGTGTTCTGTAGGGGTTATTCCACATGTAGATGTATTTCTGATGTATTTGTGGGGAGGAAGGTGATCTCCACATCTTACTCTTCTGCCATCTTGAAGCTCCGCCCAAAATGTCATTCTTTTTTATGACTGAGTAGTATTCCACTGTATATATACATACCATATCTTTTTCCATTCATCTGTTGATGGGCATTTAGGTTAATTCTGTATCTTAGCTATTGTAAATAATGCTGCTATGGACATTGGCATGCATGTATCTTTTTGAATTGGTGTTTTTATTTTCTTTGGATATATACCCAGGAGAGGAATTGCTGCATTATATGGTAGTTCTATTTTTAGTTTTTTGAAGAACCTCCATGCTGCTTTCCATAATGGCTGCACCGGTTTACATTCCCACCACCAGTGTACTAGAGTTCCCTTTTCTCTACACTCTTGCCAAATTTATTTTTTATGGTCTTTTTGAAAATAGCCATTCTGACAAATATGAGATAATGTCTCATTATGGTTTTGATTTGCATTTCCCTGATTATTAGTGATGTTGGGTATCTTTTCATGTGCCTGTTGGCCATCTGTACATCTTCCATGGAAAAATGTCTATTTAGGTCTTCTGCCAGTTTTTTAATTGGGTTATTTGTTTGTTTTATATTGACTTCTGTGAGCTATTTATATATTTTGGATATTAACATTTTCTTGGACAAATCATTTGCAAATATTTTCTCCCATTCATTAGGTTGTCTTTTCATTTTTTCAATGGTTTCTTAGTTGTGCAAAAGCTTTTAAGGTTAATTAGATCTCATTTGTTTACTTTTGCTTTTGTTTCCTTTGCTATATGAGACAGATAAAAAATTACTACAAATTATGTCAAAGAGTGTTCTGCCTAAGTTTTCTTCCAGGAATTTTGTGGTTTCTGATCTTACATTTAGGTCTTTAATTGATTTTGAGTTTGTTTTTGTATATGGTGTGAGAAAATGTTCTAATTTTAGTCTTTTACCTGTAGCTGTACAGTTTTCCCAGCACCACTTACTGAAGAGACTGTCTTTTCCACATTGAATACTTTTTCTTCTTTGTCATAGATTAATTGACCATATGTGGGTTTATTTCTGAGGTCTCGATTCTGTTCCATTGATCTATGTGTCTGTCTTATGGCCAGTACATGAAGTTTTGATTACTGTAGCTTTGTAGTATAGTCTGAAGTCAGGGAGCATGATACCTCCAGCTTTTTTCTTTTCTTTTTTTTTTTTTTTTTTTTTTCAGGATTCCTTTGGCTCTTTGAGGTCTTTGTGGTTTCCTATAAATTTTAGGATTATTTTTCTACTTCTGTGAAAAATGTTATGAGTATTTTGATAGGGATTACATTAAATTTGTAGATTGCTTTGGGTAGTATGGATATTTTAAAAATATTAATTATTCCAATCCATGCACACAGGATATCTTTCCATTTCTTTGTGTCATCTTTAATTTCCTTCATCAGTGTTTTATAGTTTTCAGAGTATAGGTCTTTACTTCCCTGACTAAATTTTTATCTAGCTATTTTATTCTTTTTGGTGCAGTTTTAAAGAGGGTTGTTTTCTTGCTTTCTCTTTCTGATCATTCATTATTAGTGTATAGAAATGCAACAGATTTCAGTATATTAATTTTGTATCTGTAACTTTTCTGAATTCATTTACTAGTCCTAATATTTTTCTATGGAGACTTTAGGGTTTTCTACATATAGTATCATGTCATATAAAAATAGAGGCAGTCTTACTTCTTCCCTTCCAATTTAGATGATTTTTATTTCTTTTGCTTTCTAATTGCTGTGGTTAGAACTTCGAATACTATGTTAAATAGAAGTAGCAAAAGTGGGCATCTTTGTCTTGTTCCTGATTTTAGAGGAAAATCTCTCAGCATTTCACCATTGAGTATGATGTTAGCTCTGGGTGTGTCATAAATAAACTTATTATGTTTTGATATATTCCCTCTATAACAGCTTTCATGACAGTTTTTATCATGAATGAATGTTAAATTTTTCCAAATGCTTTTTCTGTGTTTATTAAAATGATCCTGTGATATTTATCTCTCCTTTTAATGTGATGTATCACACTGATTGATTTGCAGGTATTGAACCATCCTTAAAGTGGGATAATGGATGGATCAAGTGGATAAATCCCACTTGATCATGATATAAAATTCATATAATATATTGTTGAACTTGATTTGCTAATATTTTTTGAGGATTTTTACATCTGTGTTCATCAGAGATATTGGCCTGTTATTTTTCTTTTTTATATTGTATTTGCCTGGTTTTGATATCAGAGTAATGTTGGCCTCATAGAATGAATTTGGGAGTGTTACTTCCTCCTCTATTTTTTGGAATAGTTTGAAAAGGATAGGTATTAGCTCTTCTTTTTATGTTTGGTAGAATTCTTCTCTGAAGCCATCAGGTCCTGGACTTTTTTTTTGATGGGAGTTTCTTGATTATTGACTCAATTTCACTATGAGGATCAGTCTATTCAGATTATCTACTTGTTCCTGATTCAGTCTTGGAAGATTGTATGTCTCTAGGAATTTATCGATTTCTTCTAGGTTGTCCGATTTGTTGGCATATTACCTTTTGTAGTATTCTATTATGTTTTTTTAATATCTCTGTGATACTGGTTGTAAGTTCTCCTCTTTCATTTGTTATTTTATTTATTTGGGTCCTCTCTCTTTTTATCTTAATGAGCCTGGCTAAAGACTTATCAATTTTGTTTATCTTTTAAAAATCCAGCTCTTGGTTTTGCTGATATTTCCCATGATTTTTTCTGTATTTTATTTATTTCTTCTCTGATCTTTATTATTCCCTTCCTTCTGTTGAATTTCAGCTTTGTGTTTTCTTCTTTTTCTAATTCCTTTAGATGTTAGATTATCTATTTGAGATTTTTCTTGTTTCTTGAGGAAGGCCTGTATTGCTATGAACTTCCATCTTAGAGCTGCTTTTACTGCATCAGTGCCATGTGGAATCTGAGGCAAAAGAAAAAAAATCATTAGTGTTGATCCTGTCCTTATTTGAAAGTTAGATATTTTGTTCATTATGGATGTTCTTGCATTAATATTATTTTTTCTTTAAATTACATTGAAATATGTTTATCTTTATTGTTGTGTATTTTGGTATCTCTTTAAATATTGTGCCCAAGTCAAGCACCTCACTTGCTTCAACCTTGCTCTAATCTTGCTTGACATAATTCTCAAAGCTCTTGATTGCATGATATCCTCATTCAGAGATAATGAAGATCACGTAACTGTGAATAATTATATAAGAAGATACCACAGAAACACCTGTAGCCAAAAATTTTGTGCCAGACTTCTGATATTAGCTAATATAGCACATTTAGATATTTGTTCTTTTTTTTTTAACATCTTTATTGGAGTATAATTGCTTTAAAATGATGTGTTAGTTTCTGCTTTATAACAAAGTGAATCAGCTATACGTATACATATATCCCCATATCCCCCCATAGATATTTGTTCTTATAGATTAAAATATTTCTCTTTCCAAGAGCCCTATGTTAAAGTGCAGAGCTACCACACGAGGTATAGTGGCACATAACTCATTATATCATTAGTAATTTATATATCTGAAATTTTCTGGTATGAAAACTAATTGGTGGGGAAATAAGAGAGAAGAGCTAATATAATATGAATCAGAAGAGAAAGAATCCTCTTAAGCAGAAGAGGAGAGTCAACCTTATAGATGTAGTGCTGGATGCCAAAAATCAATATGAGATCAATGACTGGCTTTAGACAGGGCAATATGGAAGCCTTGAAAGTGAAATTTGACAATAATAAAGTCAAGCTTCTATTTATGCCCGCACTAATTTTTCTTGCTCTAATTACCTCCAAAGCATCAAATGTATTAGCCACAAAAAAAAAAGTCTCAGTGAATGTATCTTGCTCTAGCAAATGAAACACTTAAAGGGATTTGTGCACTTTATTTATATTTTAAACAACTTTTCTGAATATGTTTCAAAAATTATATGAAAACAGAATGCTATTGCATTAATGAAATCAATAGCAATAATCATAATAAATATTGAGTAATAAGAAATGCCAAAATGATAGTCATCTTTATTTGTGATAAATGTTGGCATGATAGAAGCAGTACATTTAATAATGGAACTATCCAATCATAAAATAGTTCATGCATAAATATCCAAAATAAAATTATCATTTTCCAGGAACGAAAACACTTCAAAATTAGTGTGCAGAGCTCTAAACTGATTCTATAAATGGATTCCAGAAAATCATTTATCAGATGATTATATTTATGATGCTACTAAAGCTTTCTGAGTACTTTAAAGGTTGGAGTCACCTATGCCCAAAATTCAGTTGATAATAATAAAAACAAAAGACCTACATTTCCAAAGAGGACTAAATGCTTGGTGTAACAAAAGATACAATTAAAAAATACAATGACAGTTTCCAATTAAATGATACTGACACACAGAAGGCAAATTAGTGTTTTAATTATTCATCAGGCTTAATTTCATAAAAGCAACTCTCAGTTATCATAATCTAAAACTTCATCTATATCATGATTGAAATTTTGGTTGTCATCAGAATCACTCACTTCTGTTTCTCCTCTGAGACGCAATATAGCGCATGGTTGGGAGTACAGATCCTAGAGTCAGGCTGCCTGCAGTTACAGCCTAGATTTGTAACTTTAAGCAATGTATTTAACCTCTTGAATCTCAGTTTCCCTATCTATAAAATACATAGAAAATGAAAATTATATTATAATTTTAGTATACTTTATTACTTTTATTTAGAAAATATTTGAAGAAAAAGATCATTCATATCTTGTTTATAATTGTATCACCAGAGCCATCCCTGGGTCTGTGCTCAGTAAATATTTGTTAAAGAAAAGTAGAAAGGGAAGGAAGGAATGGAGAGTAGAAATGAGGCAGGAAGATGAACAAGTAATGTCTCCTTTAATTCAACAATGGAAAAACTGACAAAACTCTCAAAAACAAGGGGCCACATGATCCCAGACTCAACTGTGGCAGAAAGCTAGGGAACCTCTTTACGTTAGTCCATAAAGTCAGTTCAAGCATCTTTCCTTACATCAACCTGAATTTAGCTTTTACATTTTTTTTCATGGCAAAGCTAGCAAAATAAATTTCTCATACTGGCTTAGTTTTTTCAAGCCTGAAGATGAAAATTTCCTTAAAACAATTTAATCCCTCTGAAATAATGTGGAGGAAAAAAACTATATGCAGAAGCAATACAGTGATAATTAATAAACACAATGGCAATATTATCTTTGTTTCTTTTGAGAAGCTTTTTTTCCAATGAATAGTAATAAAGAAACACAGAAAGTGGTCCATCATAATCTCTAAGATGTATAACTATGTTATGTATCATCTATGTTATATATATGTATGTTGTATATTTATTATATATATATATATATATATATATATGAAAACTGAGGTCTTAAACTGAATCTCATTTATCATATAATCTACCACCCCTTAATAGCTGGATAAAATGAATTGAAGCTCAGTGGAAATTTGTCTTATTGGGGGGAATATGAAATTTAACTTTGGGATCCATATTGAGCTTATCATTTTGAGAAAATCAAATAAACAGATGAAAATCTCCCCAGAAAAATTTTATATTTTGTAGCACCAGTGAATAGAATAATTTTACTGTAAATTCTTTATAATAAGTTTATATATTCAAATTTTAGTATACCTTTTCATGATCTCTCCTAAAAGCTGAGCAGGGAAAAGCTATAAGAAATAACAGAACTACCTTTTTCTCTTCAAAAATAATTTTCTTCTATTTATTATCTCGTTATGAGTACAACTGTAAAATGAATTGTGTGGACTCTTCAAATATAATTATTCATGAGATTGGAAGTGTCAATAGGAAAAAAACAATTCTGTCACAAATTATCAATAGGAATATCTCCATTATCCATGTCAGTAAATAACCAGTCAATTCAAGGACACACAAATGTTTTTTCTTATATTTCATGTTTTAAATTTTATTTTATTGACATATAGTTGATTTACAATACTTGGTTAATTTCTGCTGTACAGCAAAGTGTTTCAGTTATACATTCTTTTTCATATTCTTTCCCATTATGGTTTATCACAGGATATTGAATATAGGTCCCTGTGCTTTACAGTAGGACCTTGTTGTTTATCCATTCTATATATAATAGTTTGCATCTGCAAATCCCAAACTCCCAATCTGTCTCTCCCTCATCTCCCTCCCCCTTGGCATCCACAAGTTTGTTCTCTACATCTATGAGTCTGTTTTGTACATAAGTTCATTTGTGTCATATTTTAGAATCCACATATAAGTGATATTATATGGTATTTGTCTTTCTTTTCTGACTTCACTTAGTATGATAATCTCTAGGTCCATCCATGTTGCTGCAAATAGTATTATTTCATCCTTTTTACGGCTGAATAATATTCCATTGTACATATGTACCACATCTTCTTTATTCATTTCTCTGTCAATGGAAATTTAGGTTGTTTCCATGTCTTGGCTATTGTGAATAATGCTGCTATGAACATAGGGGTGCATGTATCTTTTTTGAATTATAGTTTTGTAGGACATACAAATTTAAGTTAAATTGACATTGTTCTGATCATTTATCATCATCATTTATTCATCAGTATCTAGTGTCTTTTGCTCCTCCATATCTATTCTCTATCCTGCTTTCTAACCCAGGAGGTTCACCTGTATGAATCATATCCATGGTTTTTCATTCCTCTGACTTCCAGTTGAGTTCAGCCAGTAGAGAAATCTAGCAATAGTTGGAAGGAAGAGAAAAGAGTAAGGTAAGGGTATTTATTTTCCCTTTCTAAGTGAGCTCAAACTGGCTAATCCCTGAACCAAAAGTCACTCTAGGTAGCAGATGACACCCTACTCTCTCTCTCTGGGTTCCAATTACATCTCCTTGTCCCCCTAGGCCTAGGGGTGGTACCAGCTCATTTGCTGCCAAGGCCACTTTATTGCAGTAGTCTTTGTGATCTCCCTACACCCACTCTTTTATCTATGTCAATAAACACATCAAAATTATCCTGTTTTCAGTGGGCCATATATTTTCTGTTGAAATAAGATTGATACAGAAAAGATATCTCTATCAACTGTCTTCATATGCTTTCTTTCTAAAGCAAAATATTTAGATGACTAATAATGCTTCTCTTTATTTATAAATTCATACTTTTAGTGTATTTATCTGGAGGAAAAGAGAATCATGTTGCATATACACAGATGATTCTTCTCTTCTTAATACTTACCAATATTTTCTTAAACTACAAATTAACTTTTATACTAATCTACTTTACATCATTTATCCTGACTTGGAACATCTTGGTGGCCTACCCAAACTCTATCTTCACTGTCCTGGAAGAACTCAAATCACATCCAGTAATCAACTCTATTTTTTACTCCAAAGTGGAATCCTGATTGGTCTCTATAGCATTCCTTTGGTCAAGAGGATCAAGATTTTTTGGGTTCTGAAAACTATAAAATTTGGGGGCTGTGTGTAAGAAAAATAATGCAAATTATAAATGTAAACATATGAATGATTAAATATTAAAAACAAGAAAATTAATAACAAATTTTTAAAAATTTAAAGCTGACTAAAATTAAAGCAGAAAAATATAATTTTAATGAACTGCTTGACTCATCTCTACACTTTCCTTCCTTTCCAAAATCTATAGCCCTTCATCACCATTTCCTTTGAAATAATTTTGTAGTATTATTTTCTATAGAGAGAATAAAAATATGCTTCAGTCTTTCATTCAGAAAAGTTAAAATCAAACAACTTTGATTTTACCGTTGATAATCACTTTCTCTTTTCAGTTTTGCTACTGGCATGTGTCCTACAAATTAAGAAATTCTGATAAATTCTGTTTCATGTAATTTCTATCAAAAAGGAAAAAATATAATTTACTTATACTTGTTTATTCTACAATATGACATGTATTCCAGACATGAATAATCTTCCACTTTAATAAGTTAAAGATGAGAGTTGAATCCTCAGCTAACAATTTTACTGTTCTTGTGTTGAAAGAATATTTCGCAGACTATTTCTTATTTTTTACATTAAAAAAAATTTTCCCACCATTATCCACACCCTTCCCATGCCAGCTATCTTAAGATATATGCATATTACAATTCAACCTACGTACAATGAGCAGTAAATTGGAAGGCTAGCAAAATGTTAACTATACCAACTAAAGGTAAAGGTGACTATAAACCACATGAATATATACCATTAACCCTAAAATATGTGAACTTCCAATCAAATTTTCCTTAGCAGGATCCTCTCAAATATTCAAAACTTGAACAACACCTGAAATGAAGGGTAGTTGTGACAGAGAAAGTCAAAGTTCAGACACAGCAGTCTTAACTAATTTGGATTAAAATATTTTATTTTGCAAAGTTTTCAAGAAAGAAAATATGAACATATGAACACATTGCTAGGGCCTCTGTCTGTGCCTTAGGAAAAGATTATACAGTTGATGGCCTAACGCTTCATTATCTTGATACTCAATCCACTTCTGTCTCTGGTGATTGTATCTGGCACAGGTTTGAGCAGACACCCTACTCTCTGAACTGACCAATCAGAGTAAAGAGAAGTATTATATTACATGCTTTGGAAAAGGTCTCTCTACCTTTTTCGTGGAGATGTGAGCAAAATTTGCAACCATGGGGAAACTGGCCAGAGTAAAGTTAATGCTGGCCAAGTAGGTTTGGAAGGGACCTCAGCTCTTGAGTGAATGTTCAAAATATGTTCATACCGTCCCTGGAGCTAACTCTATCTTTGGACTTTTACTTTATCAGGAAAATACCTTTTAAGCTAGTTTGCATTAGCATTTTCAGTTAATTAGCACAGAAATCATCCTAATACAATTAATTTGCATTATATCAGGCTTATTGTTTGAATAAGACTAATTTACATTTACAATCAGATATAATTCTTAAATATGGAATTATTTTAAAATCATTATAAGCTGTGTTGAATTACACATCTGTCACAGATGGCATACATTTTTTTTCTCAAATTATAGGAAAATTTTTAAGACCTGCTATTTCTCAAGTATAATAGTAATACTTAGTTTTAAGGATTTTCAGGTATATGAAATAAAGTTAATATATTAGAATTTACATTGATATCCTATTCAGTACTCCCCTAAGATAAACATTTTAATTTGTTGAGAGTAAAACATAGTTTTCAGAGTATTTTTTATTAATTTTCAAAGTTCAAGAATAAAGCATAAGCCTCCCAAAAGCATTGATATAAAAATACATATCAAAGCATTTTCCTATTGATGACATATGTTTTAAAAGTTTGCAAATCTCAGTTAGATGTATTTCAAGGCATAAAATTGAAAAAGAAATTCCTTTTATTGTTAGTAAAAAAAAAAAAAAGAACCATAATCCCCTTAAGACTCAAAGCTCATTTAAAGTTGCATTCCTGAACAGCTACTATCTTTTTTTTCTCAAACCCTTTGAATTTTATTTATTTTTTTATACAGCAGATTCTTATTAGTTAACCATTTTATACATATCAGTGATTGGGAGATTGAGATTAGCTACTATCTTTTGATTTACAATCATTAACACTCTGGGAAGTCCCAGGCAGGAGACAGTCAAGCACGTAACTCAGAGTGAAAGAAAAAAGTGACTAAAGAGAAAGAAGGGGAAAAAAGAGTTTTGTTTAATAATTCCAAAAGGAATGTAACAAAACATCTTTTCAGAAAATATTAAAATTCTTTGAGAGGCAAACAAAAAAATCCATAAGCAGAGAAGTAAAAAAAGAAATACCCAGAGGTACTGACTAGTTTGAATCAGTAGACTAGATTATTTCTCTTTTATTATATGAAACAGTTTACACCTTGAAGTTCCCTGGCTGAGCAAGGAAGCACTATTAGCAAATGGAGACAAAGAAGGAGAAACTGGTTCATAACCTTTAATACCACATTTCTATTCCATATGCTTCTGGCAACTAAAGAATGACACTTGCCATCTGGCTCCACAAGGATTAATCATTTGCCACTGTACTTTCTGATCCTGAGAGGAGTTCAGAGTGGTGATCAGAAATGAGGTATTCTGTGCTCTGAGAAAAACTGGCAGAACAGGCCTTCAGATAGATATTTTCAGGAGAAAATTTTATGAACCCAATTTCTTGCATCTTCTCATACTAGAAAAGCACTAATGTCATTAATGGAGACATCTGCTCCTTGTGACTAGCAGCAACCTTCTACCGAGATGTGTGCTTGATCGCACATACCCCCTTTGCCAAATCATATGTATACTGACCTTCCCTGCAACCTCTTCAGAGTAGTTCCTCAGAGCTTTCTGAGAGGCTGCCTCCCATGCTACAGTCCTCAAGAAGTCCCCAAATAAAACAACCCACAGATCTCACATGGTGTGTTTTTTTCAGTCGACTCTTCACATTTCCCAAAACGTTTCCTGTAGTTAGGAAATTGTTAAGGCAGTTCTCATAATGGCTTCAGCCTTCATTTTTTTCCTTATTCTCACTTTGAGATCCACTTACAGAGTTCTCCCAAGTTTCAGAAAGAACAACCTAGTTTTTTGTTTCTAAAAGGATGTCATATTTATAAATGTGTTTATGTCTACACCTTATTGAAATATACAGAAATGTCTGCAAGGGACTGAATTTTACACATTTTATACAGGTGGTTGGCACCTACTCTACAAATCCATGAGGGAGGATTGTGTTTAAAATTATTCTGGTTCTTCTAAAAATGCTGTGGTAAATGTATACAAAAAGTGTTTGTCTCAATAACAAATATTTTCATGTGTTTCAGTCCTTTTATGATTATCTTGTCTTTTTCTATTAGTTATTTTTGCTTGTTGTCCAAGGACCTACAATTCAATAGTTAGAAAACACAAATTATTACTGCTAAGAAAGCAGTATTTTTAGTTTACATTTCTCCAAAAATTTGTATTACCTCATTTAGGATACAAAACTTCTTTGACATTGTGCCTGAACTAGAGGGTTTTCAGTTTAGTTTGGAAGACAATACACACTAATGTTAAGCCATAAAGGTGATAACAAGAGTATCCAAGCAGGTTGTTAGGACACAAGGAAAATACAAATGGATAAGGGAGTGTCCAGTGATCCTTTGTTTATTTTTTTAATTATTAAGTATTTCAGGTCTATATACAGAGATAATGATATAACCAAAACCTATGTTTCTTCCCTTAAATTTTGTTAATTTGTAACATTTTTGTATCTTAAATTTAGATTACTCAAAATAATAAGAATACAATATTACAGATACATATTAAATCTGTTCTGTTAGTGTTTGCAATCCCTTTTCCTTACTTAGAAGTGACAACTATCCTAAATGTTTTGTGTATCATCCGAAAGCATATTTTTATAGTTTTACTATACAGGTATGTAGACACACACACACACGCTCATACACAATGCATTACACACACAAACACATATACAGTACATATACATTTATATGAATATTGTACATATAATTGCGTGTACATACATATTTATAAACTACATAACATGCTACCATACTATACATCTTTCTACAACTCGCTTTTTTTCACTTAACATTTTGTTTAATCCCTATCCATATGTTTAAACTATACGTGAAGATCTAGCACAATAATTTTGTCTGCTATGTGGTATTCTAATAGATTATTAATATACAATCTATTTAGCCATTTTCTTTTTAATGTATATTTGAGCTTTTTTCATTTTTTCCTATTACAAACAAAATTACAATAAATATGTTTGTATATAATGTCCTTGTGCACATATGTGAGTTTCTCTAGGGTATATTCCCAGGATTAAGCAGAAGTATGGAGTGCTACCACATGTGCAGCTTAACTGTTATTCAATATTGCATATTATGTTCTAAAGCTCTGTCAGTTTATAATTCTACTATTAGTATGTAAGTTATATTTTTTTAACAAAAAATATAATTGAAATTAATTAAGGAAATACCCAATTCAAGAATTTAGAGAATATACACCATCATAAACTCAAGGAAGTAGCAAAGAGAAATAATAAAGAAAAGAACAGAAATTAATAAATTAATAAAATAGAAAGCATGAAAATAATGTACATTGCCTAATCTTTTGGTGTCAGGTTTTGTATGTCTGTTAGCTAAATATTAATAAGCATTATTCAGTGTTAATCAGCATTATTAGTTAATGGCATCATTTAAGTATTTTATAGCTTTTTTCTTTTTGTCTGCTTTGTTATTAAATATTGAAAGAGGTATTGAAAATATTTTATTGTGAATATGGGTCATCCAATTTGTCTTTGTAATTTCATTCATTTTTACATTCCTCTATTTACCTTTAACCAAAGTAACATAAGAAACACTTTGACTAAGACAACAGTAGATCCTGTAATTATGGAAATCAAAACTAGGTATACTATTATAGAAATCAAAACCACGTATACTATTAACTTTACGAGATTCTTTGAAACACATGGGTTACGTAAATAAAATTGAATTTGATTCTACGTGTGAAAATCTAAAAGGGCTCTTGTGTGTGGGTGCGTGTAATCAAGTAATTGTTTACACCAACATCATTCATTGCAGAGTTCTTCACACTGATGTATCATAATTTATTTTTATTTTGTATTTACAAATTATTCTTGATACTTCACAAATATAACTAATGCCAAAATAAACAGTCTTTATGGCCAAATATTTATATAAGGATTGTTTATTTAAATTCTTAAAAATTATAGTACATAATCATGAAAACTTGTACAGTGCTTGATACACATTGTGAAGTTGCCCCTACGAAATGTTGCATCGTTTTATATTTCCACCTCCAAATTTTGAAAGTATATAATTTTCCTACATACCCTCATCAGAATTAAGAATGGTAATTTTTAACCTTTGACTATGTAAGAAGTACAAATTTATTTCTCATGGTTGTACCATTAAATATCAGTGGTATGTAAGTACTTCTTTTTAATTGTTTATCGACCATAAATTGTTTTCTTTACTGAAATTTTTGTTCATAGCCTGTCCTCTTTTTTTCTAATCTGGTGGGAATTATTTCTCAGTGATTTAATGTGTTTTTATTTATGATATTAACTCATGTAAAATTGTTTCCTTATTTTCTCACTTGGCTTTTAATTTTTCTATTATATAACTTGATACATGGAAGTCCCATACATCCAAATGAGTTCTATTCTGAGAGTGCATTCATAAATCCAGTTTGTTCGTAAGTCCAACAAAGTTAGCCTAGGTACCCAACTAACACATTCGGCTATATAGCACTGTACTCTGATAGATTTATACTGCTTTTCATACAAATAATACATAAAAAATAAACAAACAAAAAATAAACATTTTTAATCTTACAGTACAGTACCTTGAAGAGTATAGTAGTACAGTACAACAGCTGACATACAGGGGCTGGTAGCAGTACCAGCTACATCTGCTGCTTTTACGCTTGCTTCAGACATACTGAGCTTGAAATAAAGATACTGTACTACTGTACTCTATACAGTACTCTACAGTAAAGTACAGAGAAGCCCAGCCACTTGTAGAAGGACACACGCACGTGACAATGTATGCCAGACACATGAACTAACTTATGTGATTGGACATACAAACGTTCACATCTTTGAAAGTTCTAACTTGAAGGTTTGTATGCAGGGGACTTACGTATTTTAGCCTTTGATTGTGATGTTAAAACTCAAATCTTTTAAAAATTTCTTCAGTATTCCTCAACATTTAAAAAATATACATTAAGGTTTTTTTTTTTAATTTTTATTGGAGTATAGTTGATCTACAATGTTGTGTTAGTTTCAGGTGTACAGCAAAGTGAATCAGTTATACGTATACATATATCCACTTTTTTAGATTCTTTTCCTATATAAGTCATTGCAGAGTATTGAGTAGAGTTCCCTGTGCTATACAGTAGGTCCTCATTAGTTATCTTTTTTATATATAGTAGTGTTTATATGTCAATCCCAATCTCCCAATTTATCCCTCCACCCCTTTACCCACCTGGTAACCATAAGTTTGTTTTCTACATCTGTAACTCTACTTCTGTTTTGTAGATAAGTTCATTTGTACCCTTTTTTGTAGATTACACATATAAGTGACATTATGTGATATTTGTTTTTCTCTGTTTGACTTACTTCGCTCTGTATAACAGTCTCTAGGTCCATCCATGTTGCTGCAAATGGCATTATTTCGTTCTTCTTTATGGTTGAGTAATATTCCATTGTATATATGTACCACATCTTCTTTATCCATTCCTCTGTTGCTGGACATTTAGGTTGCTTCCATATCCTGATATTGTAAATAGTGCTGCAATGAACATTGGGGTGCATGTGTTTTTTTGAATTATGATTTTCTCTGGATATATGCCCAGTAATGGGATTGCTGGATCACATGGTAGCTCTATTTTTAGTTTTTAAGGAACCTCCATACTGTTCTCCATAGTGGCTATACCAATTTACATTCCCACCAAGACTATAGGAGGATTCCCTTTTCTCCACACCCTCTCCAGCATTTCTTGTTTGTAGATTTTTTGATGATGGCCATTCTGACAAGTATAAGGTGATACTTCATTGTAGTTTTGATTTGCATTTCTCTAATTAGTGATGTTGAGCATCTTTTCATGTGCTTTCTGGCCATCTGTATGTCTTCTTTGGAGAACTGTCTATTTAGATCTTCCACAAATTTTTCTGATTGGGTTTTTTTGTTTGTTTGTTTGTTTTTGCTATTGACCTGTGTGAGTTGTTTGTATATTTTGGAGATTAATGCCTTGTCAGTTGCTTCATTTGCAAATATTTTTTCCCATTCTGTGGGTTGTCTTTTAGTTTTGTTTATAGATTCCTTTGCTGTGCAAAAGATTTTAAGTTTTATTAGGTCCAATTTGGTTTTTTATTTTGTTTTGTTTTGTTTTTATTTTCATTATTCTAGGAGGTGGATCAAAGAACATCTTGCTGCAATTTATGTCTGAGAGTGTTCTGCCTATGTTTTCCTCTAAGAGTTTTATAGTATCCAGTCTTACACTTAGGCCTTTAATCCATTTTGAGTTTACTTTTGTGTATGGTGTTAGGGAATGTTCTAATTTCATTCCTTTACACATAGCTGTACAGGTTTCTCAGCACCACTTATTGAAGAGACTATCTTTTCTCCATTGTGTATTCTTGCATCCTTTGTCATAGATTAGTTGACCATAAGTGCATGGGTTTATCTCTGGACTTTCTATCCTGTTCCATTGATCTAGATTTCTGGTTTTGTGCCAGTATCACACTGTTTTGATGACTGTAACTTTGTAGCATAGTCTGATGTCAGGGATCCTGATTCCTCCATCTCCATTTTCCTTTCTCAAAATTGCTTTGGCTATTCAGGGTCTTTTGCATTTTCATAGAAATTGTAAAATTTTTTGCTACCACATGCTGGGAACTCTTCTAGATACAAAAGACAAATAAAATAAATACAAGTCCTGCATTATTGGAGCTAACCTTCTATTCAATTATATTTCACTTATAATCACTACATCATGTCACATGACAATAAAAAATAGAAATAATTCACAATTTTTCTCGCTATTTTCTACTTTTAATTTTATTTTTAATTAATTGGGAATTTATGTTCTTATATATTGTGAAGATATTGCTTATTTTTTCTGTAAATATCTAAACAATTATTCCCAAAGCTCTTCATTTCCACATGGTTGAAAATGCTATATTTATCATACACAAAATGTTAGTTTTCCTAGAGTCTAGGACAGTTAGGTCTTATTGATCACCCTTTAACTATTTCTTATTTGTTTAGATTCATCTTTTTAGAAGATTTATATTGTTTTAGTACATTGCAGTGTTCATTTAATTTTATAATTATTTTCTGTTTACTATAATGAAGTTCATTTATTAAATGATCAGAATAAAATAGTCATTAAACATTTTAAAATGTACAAAGATTTTGATTATGAATATCATTGTGGGTTTTTATATGTCCCCAAAAAGGTGAGAGATGAAAAGTTTAGCTGTTTCTTGGTAACCTAGTTTGAAAACTTTTGCATTCTGCCTAACACCTTACTTGCAATGTGCTTCAGATAAAAATTTATTTAATGTTATATTACACTTGTTAACATGTTTGTATCTTAATTTTCTCATGCAAAAATGCTTAAGTTTACATTAGATATTTCCATGTCTTATGGTTTCAATTTTTCAACACTGTCACATTAAAAATACAATTAATCTCAACTAAAATACTTCTGGAATAATTATTATTACAGTAGCAATAGTCATGCCAAGACGATTTATACTTTCCTTTTATCTGACCCTTCCACATCATGTATCATACTCCTATGGCCTTCATAGACATTAGACATTAATCACAAGTCATAAATGACTTCATATTATCTACACAAGAAAATTTAACATGCTTTTCAGAACTTTTGATGTCCTCCACGATTTTTTTCCCATTTTATTTCCCCAGCCTCACCCATTACTATTGTCTAAAATAAGTCATCTACTCTAGCCGGTGTGACACATATTGACTTATTCCAAGCTACCTAAATGTATCATGCCTATACCTGCCTTCTTTGAAGTTGTCTACCTTCCTCAAATCCATTGTTGATTGTGAAGGAATATTTTCTTCTACAAACCATCTAAACGTACCCCTGTTTTGAGACAGCCCAAACATCACCACTAACATGACACCTGCTCTGTAATTTCCAGTATAAACTAGATTCTTTCTCTTCCAGAATATCACCACCCTTCCACCCCACTTATTTAATGCCTAGCCACATGCTGCCTAATGATATACATATTTGTTAAATAAATTAATGATTGAATCATGCCATATATTGTCATCTTGTGTTGCTATTTCACAAGTATTTTGGAAATAAACTTTCATTTCTTACATTCATAAATATCTTTCAAGCTATACTATGAGGGAAGAGTGCGAATATTGTTGTAATTAGTCTCTGATAGTATCAATCAACTTTGTTAGATAATTGAATGAAGCAATGAATCAGTGACACTGATAGGCTGGATCTATGCTTTCTACTCATCAATATTTATTTTTCTTTGCCTGAAAGCCATGCTGTTTGTACTCTGCCTAAAATTTACTTTTATTTCTGAGGGTTAAAATGAAATTTTAAGTTCAGTAAAAACCTCTCTTGTAAGTCCCATTTCGCTTGTCAAATTGGATGAAAATTGTCTGCTTCTCTCTAAATTACCTGAGAAATCTAAACTCAGTTGACATGACCACACGATGGGTTTTTCCCTTGTAATTTTTAGTTTTTCTTCTGGTCAAGAATGTTTATGGCTGCATTTTTATATATTCAGTAGTTATACAGATGAGTTTAAGTTCAGTTTGTTGTCCAATTTCATTTTAAATTTATTCTCCATTTTGTTTTCTTTCAGAAGAATCACCAATCTTTTTCAATTCAGTGATCCCAATTAGGAAGTTTCATGTTTGCTTAAAAGTGCATAGTGATATTTAGAACAGCAATAATAAAGCGGCTATTTACACTTTGTAAAAATATCACAATGTGTTGAAAATGCATAGAGAGTAAATATTATATAATTTCTATACCAATGAGGTGATAACATATGAGAAGAAATTTCCACTTGTGATTTTTTTTTTTTTGAATTTTTAAAATATATTTTATCAATTCTTTATAAATGAGAAATAACTGCAGGTCATTCTTCCTCTCAGTAATATTGTAAAAGTATTTTAAACCACTGAAATTTTATTTTCTCTTCATTGTTATTGATAATGCATGTGACAAACTGAGATTAAAGCTATGGACTAGAAACATGGATTTAAGAAAAGTAAATCTTCTTTGCTTTTAGCCAAGGAATGGAAAAAAAACCCTCAAACTGTTCTATAGTACAGTCATATAAACAGATTGTTCAAAAACATGTTTGAAGATTTTGCTTCCTCTTCCCACATCCTTGTTTTAATTCTCTGTCAGTTGAGAGGACTCAAATACCTTTGCTGACCAGTATTTGCTGATTAAATACAATTCCCCCTATTTTTATCTTCTAGTTAATATACCTTAATTGTGTTCCTCAAGCATTTAGAAAGTAATTTACCTAGTGTTGTACCCTGGGTGATCATGGATTCAGTAAGGGAAAGAGAGTTGAATATAGGAAGTTGCACTTCATTTAGCAAGTGTGTTAATATGAGTAGTAGTCTAGACATGGTGATTAGGAAATTAAGTACTATGCAAGGAATGTAATGGTTGGTCAGAGGACAAATTCAGGTTAAATCTGGGATAACTAGAGAAAGGAGAAGATCAATGAAATTCATCTTTTGACCATGTTGTTTACTTCTTGAGCTGGAACATTTTCCATCATGTTTCATTCTCCTTTTAATTATATTCTGATATTGAATTATATCCTTATTTATTTCCTATTCACTTTCTTTCTATTGAAATGCTTTTACAAGGAAATCGTCTATCAACCCATTCTCTTTCAATGCAATCTATTTATGTAAAATTACTTTTAGTTATTACAAAGTAATAGTTTCATCATGTAATGTCTGGAAACAACATAACAATAGCAAGAAGAAAACAAATCACTCATACATAATCTCTGTTAACATTTTGTCATATTTTTTTGTGTGTAATTTTTATGGAATTATGATCCTATATACATTTTTTGTCTTCTCATTTGAAAATGCCTTCTCATTTAAAAAAATATTAGCTATTTCTCTATTTTACAAACTTTTTCTAAATACATTTCAATAATGGGATGATATACATTTGTAGATGTCTCATTAGGTAATCCAATTTGGAGAGTGTAGGGTATTCTATTTTTCATCCATCCTCATAATTATCTATACTTTAAATTTCTTATCTTCCCTCTTACATAATCTTCTCAATTCTCTCTCTGTACTAAAAGGTCAAATAATATTTAATCTTATAATGAACTAGTTAACATCAATGAGAAGATATTTATACATTCTTAACTCCTCTGTTCCTCCAAAACTTCATCCAATCTACCAACAAATTCTTTTGTCTTGATCTTCAAAATATATCCAGAGTTAGACTTCTAGTGTCTGATTAGGATGTAGAAAGTTGGAAAGAGTATTACTCTCACCATAAAATAAGAAAAAAAGGTAATCAAAAAGACTATAACTTTTGCTAAATCTTTCAGATAGCTGAGGTCACAGAGTAATCAACTAGTCTGAAATCTAAGTAAAGTCAACTATCTCCATGGAGTGACAGGACACTGGCTTAGCTGGGCCAGAGAACAGGAGGCAGGTAACCCTGCCACGCTAAACTATTCAGCCAAGTATGTGCTAATGTAAGAGTACAAAACCCCTGGGAGACTCAGACATAAGAAAAATAGTACCTCCTTGCATGTTCTACTTCCTGTACCTCACAGTGTACATCCAGAAAGGTGTTTTTTTTTTTTTTTTTTGGAGGGAAAAGGGTAGAAAACTACAGAAAGCCTCCTTTTCTGATGCAGATAAGATAGGAAGTCTATACAGTATCTTTCTCCCATATGGAACAAAGGAATTACCCCTCTGAAGGAAAGGTAGGAAACCCTAAAAGCACAGGTAAAGAGCCATTGTGGTTCGAGTTAGGGGACAGAAAACACAATTAAACTCTAGGGGAAAGACAGGAAAAGGGCCTGGCTCCATCAACTATCTCCTACGAGTGAGGAGGAAAAAGAAAGTAGAGAAAGCCAACATCAAGGCAGAGGAACACACAAACTGTCTAAGACTGTGAATGGATGAGGACAAAGAGAATGTCCCACATTCCTCACCATAAAGCCAGCAAGAAGAGGGCCACAAGTACTAGCCATTTACCTCCAGGGGAGGGGCAAATGCAAGGATATGCAGGATCAATAGGGAAAGATGAACACTAAGAATGGAATATAAACCGTGTGAAAAATCCTCCAGGAATCCAGACTACACCTTAAGCACAAGGTGAAATTAGAATAATCTGAGGATATGGTACAACAAAAACCAAACTAAAATTAATTTCTAATTAGGTTAACTAAATTCCCAGAGTAAAGGTTTAGCAGAAGAGGCATGCTTATTTCCAAGCATAAATATAACTTCATCCTACGCACAGTGACAAACTTCCAATCACAAACTACAAGACATATCAAAGAGGAAAGGGATGGGGGCAGGGGTCAACTATCAAGAGAGAAAAAAATCAACAGAACAAGAATCAGATATGATAGTCTTTTGAAAACATTAGACAGGAAAATTAAAATAGCTATTCTTAATATGTTAAAAGCTCTAATGGAAAAGGTGAGCAACATGCATGAACGTATTGGGAATTTTAGCAGTGAGATGGATATTATACAAAGGAGTCAAATGGAAATGATAGCAATAATAATTGTAGAAACACTAACATAAATGAATCATGTCTTTGGCAGGCTTAGTAGTCTCAGCATTGACTACAGAGGGACAAAAGAAAATTTTGAGGTGGGGGGAGTGATGGAAGTGTTCATTGTGCAGTTACTTGTATGCATTGGTTAAAACTCTTAGAAATTTATACTAAAAAGGGCAAATTTTACTGAATTTAAAGTGTGTATATGTGTCTGTATATATCTTCATATTCTGATTATTTCTTATCAGCTCTGCAGCTACCATCCTTGTCCAAACCACATCACTTCTTTCTGTAATATATAAATAACTGGACATTAATGTTACTGCTGACAAAAATAAAAATTCCAGTTCTAAACTGGGAGCTAATTTAGGTGGAATAGTTCTGAGTTTGTTTTAGACATCTTAAATTTGAAACATTGTCAGGCACTTATAACAAGACATCTGGCCTTTCTTCATCAAGTTCATGAAGAACTAGATCTTCTCACTTAAGTGTCTCTCAGCAGGAAAAAATTTCCTCCTATTGAATTAATAATAAATGAATTTTAAATATGTAAAATTGGTTAGGGGTAAAAAACTAAGCAGTTTTCTATTCTTTTCTATGCCTCTAAGTCTGAGAAACAACTTTACTGTAAACTGCTAAGACATACATTTGAATTGAGCAGTTGGGGACCTAGATATGGTGATGTTTTAATTAGATGAACAAGGGAGCCTTATGCACATTCAATGTGTTACCAATGTTAAAGGCAGAGAACCACAAATTGGATACATTTGTTACAGTGTGCTTTCCATTTTTATAGCAACACCCACATTAGCATGGAAGATGTAAAGGCATTTATAGGCCACTTGCAACTCTATGTAAAACTTCTCATAATGCTCATATATTTCTGGCTAAGCACATTTTAAACTTAAAGAAGTTTTACATGAGATGCAAGTTGTGCAAATATTTCTAATGGGAGTTTTGTCACTTGGAATTCAAATTTCAAATTCAACTATTGCAAATTTAGTGACTCATTATATACAGAAAGAATTGTAGGTGTGTATTTACCACCTTGACAGAATAATTATGTATAATGAGAAAAAAAATCAAGTGCACAAATTAATGACCATTTTAAATCTTTTTGAGGAGAATGTAATTAGTTTATTTTCAGGTAACTTTTAAAATATCATTGTCAGATAAAATTGCAGCTTGTCAGTCGTAATGAAGATTTAGTTGAATGTACCTTTGGGATTTTAAATGAGTTTATCATGTTATCAGAAATTATATGGGTCTATAAGCTAATGAGAAATATGGTTAATATAAAAATAAAGTTATAAAAACATGTGCCGCTGATTTAAAGAAGCTTATAAATCAATAAAGCCTAGTAAATTGAAATTTCTAAACTATATAATTTGAATAATTTGCAGAAAACATTTTTTTCAAGTACTCCAAGAGTGCTGTCAAGCCTCCTCAGAATTAAGGCATCATCCACAATATCTTGAGTTAGCTGTAAAATTCATAAGTCTGTGCTCTTTTCCAAACACTATCAGTTAACACTGATATTCATTACTTTCTGCAGATTTTCTATAACAGATTAGAGTTCCTTAAAAATCGTTTTGTACATTTCCCCCAAAGAACTGTTATTGCCAAGCAAATGAGGTAAATGGCCACATTTGCCACTAGGATTCTGAGTCATTCAATACGATGTTTCTTTAAAGTGTCCTTCCTTATGATCTCAAGAACCACAATTTCTATAATGCACCAAACAAATTCTCTTGCATTCCTCCTGACAGTAAACATCACTTGTCTTTGCCCTCCCATAACTGCAGGCCGTTTTCTACCTTTGGAGAACTTCTTTTCACACCTCTTTTTTTTTTTTTTTTTTTTAAACATCTTTATTGGAGTATAATTGCTTTACAATGGTGTGTTAGTTTCTGCTTTATAACAAAGTGAATCAGTTATACATATACATATGTTCCCATATCTCTTCCCTCTTGCATCTCCCTCCCTCCCTCCCACCCTCCCTATCCCACCCCTCTAGGTGGTCACAAAGCATCGAGCTGATCTCCCTGTGCTATGCGGCTGCTTCCCACTAGCTATCTGTTTTACATTCGGTAGTGTATATATGTCCATGACACTCTCTCACCCTGTCACATCTTACCCCTCCCCCTCCCCATATCCTCAAGTCCATTCTCTAGTAGGTCTATGTCTTTATTCCTGTCTTGCCACTAGGTTCTTCAAGACCTTTTTTTTTTCCCTTAGATTCCATCTATATGTGTTAGCATACTGTATTTGTTTTTCTCTTTCTGACTTACTTCACTCTGTATGACAGACTCTAACTCCATCCACCTCACTACAAATACCTCCATTTCGTTTCTTTTTATGGCTGAGTAATATTCCATTGTATATATGTGCCACATCTTCTTTATCCATTCATCCGATGATGGACACTTAGGTTGCTTCCATGTCCTGGCTATTGTAAATAGAGCTGCAATGAACATTTTGGTACATGACTCTTTTTGAATTATGGTTTTCTCAGGGTATATGCCCAGTAGTGGGATTGCTGGGTCGTATGGTAGTTCTATTTTTAGTTTTTTAAGGAACCTCCATACTGTTCTCCTTTAACCTAAGTCCTGACCTGACACGTTCTTTCAATACTGGTCTCAAGATCTATTTCCTCTAGAAGCATTTACTATTTAAACTGTATTACTTTGTGGCCATTCCAAATATTGTTTGAAACAACTTGTGGTAGAAAGTTTTAAAAAATCACCTGATATATGTATGTTCTCAATTCTGTTTGCATATATGTAAACCAATTATTTCAGATTAGAGTGCAGACGTATCTTACTATTCTTTTTTACCTTCTTAACAAATATAGACTTACTCTCTAAATAATTGAACACATAAAAATTAGCATAAGTATATAATACATGCACAGAAATGTTTTAGGTAAATTTCAGAAAAGTGATGTTCCTTCTAAATGACATTGAAAATCATTAAATATGAATTTATATTGAATTTGACATGTTGGAAGTCATACAGAGGAAAGCTAGGTGATATATAATATGTTTTTAATAGATTACTATTGCTATATATATGAATACATTGAGTTGAAAGAATAAAGGATTAAAGTAATGACAGTTATTTGATTCTCCACTTGATCCATTCCAATATTTAGAGTAGTATTCCATGGCATAATTGTATAAATTATTAAACTATTCCAGCAAGGTCATATAATTCTTTTCCACCCTCCCAAGCTCTCCTCCCACTCATACTTTTTCCCTTTTATGTACTTTAGCATATATATCATCAGCATATTTTTTAATAGTGGTAAATAGAGCTTGCAAAAACTATTATACCCCCCAAAAATGATAACATATAGAAGGAATGTGAGAAATGAAATGCGAAAGATGTGAGAAAAAAACATAATATTGAAAGATTAAAAAAAAAAATTTAATTAATCTTCCGCCGTAATGAGTCTCCTTTGAGCTTGCAAAACCTTTGTTTTCTTCTTTTGTTCTTGCTAGTGTTTCTTCCATTGCTCCTCCCTGGTCTGGAGATGAGTTTGTGTAAGTTTTCTTGTGGACGCTAACTCTGTTTACATGTTCATTCAGGGAATTTTCTTTAGATGGTCCCCATGGTTTCATCTTTCCTTTGTGCGTGGTTCATAGTTCAGGAAACTAGACAAACTTGCTTTGAGATCAAACACAGGTTTCCCATGGGAGACCAGAGTGTGCACTGCCTTGAATGTTTCAAAGATAGACTCAAATATAGATGCTCTCGATTGTCTACGTGATCTCTATTTCATCCTTCCTCTGCCACATTTGAATTCCTTTTTCTGTTTAAGTTCAATCTCTATCCCATGTGACTAATGGGAAAGTGATCTCCATTCCTAACCTCAGGGAGATTTTCTCATAAATCAAAGCTAATCCTACAAATCTCATTTTCTTAACCACTATGGTCTTACAATTGGACATTTTACCAAATTCTGGCCAATGACCTGCACGCAAAGTCGATGACGAATTCTGGGAATAGTTCCCTCTGTTTTTCCCTCTGGACTCATATCTGAATATGGTACCTGTAATGGCTGAAAATTCCCTAATATAGCCTGAAATAGCCCTCTGGTGAAGGGCAGAGCCAAGTAAACCACCACTCCTGGATACCACACTTCCTCTGGACTATTTTTACGCAAAAGACTATCCTTCTCACTCTTGAAGTCATATAAAAATAGTGTTTTTGTCTGTTACAAGCAGTAGAGGGCATTTTAACTGACACAAATGAACAACCTAGTAATTCCAAACCTATATAGTAAATTTTCAGAGTTTTTATTCTTATCCAAATCGTAGTGGCAAGAATTCCCAGGAATCTAATTTCTGAAAATTAGAACCTCTCAAAGTGTCCTTATTTTTTCTGGTTGTTCCCGAATAGCTTTCTCACATGATGGATTAACATGTCAGTCTTTCAACTACAGTCACGACACAGCCTTTGCTCAGGACTTATTCTTCTTCTCCCCTTTCTGCTTGTCTCATTCCTCTTCCTGCTAAGTTGCACAGAGAAGCATCCACATTGATGGTGCCCATCCGGAAATCAACAATATTCATGCAAAGCTTACCATCATTGAATGTTGCCAAAGTTTTCAATTCTCCAGCTGCATGCTGTGTTCCATACAGAGAGGCAAAAAATCATTCTCCTCCTCAATTCTGTAACATACTTGGTGTCCTTGTTCCCATGCAGTTCTGATTTTGCCCAGAATTATTCTACATGTTTCTGCCTTTAACTTCTCCCTCAATCAGGGCTCAAAAGCTGGCCACGTAGGGAAACAGAATGCATCACATCACTGCTGCCATGATCTCACTTCTCTACTTTCCTTATTCAAAAGGAAAAGTTGCAATGGATTCAAGCAGATACCATGAGGAGGGAAAGGGTGCTGATGCTGGCTGTTGGTTGTAGTAACTGTGAATAGATCCCATCCAAACATGCTCTGTTACAATCAAAAATTAGAAAAATAGTCTTCATGGCTGAGTGTTTTTCCCATTAAAATAGCTATTTGCTTTTAATACTGCTTGCATAAGTACCTTAAGGCAATTTCCAAATCTGTCTTGAATTTAATTAGATTTTTAAAACACTCAAAATAACAATACTCATGGAGATAATTTCAATTTTGGACACATTCTGAATTAAAAGCTGACCACAAACTTCATGTTTATAGACCTAAAATGGTCATAACAACTGAAATATAGTCATTTCACTCATCCTACTCAATTTCTCTTTATGCCCTAAGTCAATTATTGTCATCTCAACACAATGGCAGTTGAACATCAGAATATTTATGGACTAAATCCAGCTGAAAGTGTATATTGTCTAGGATGCCTGATGACAGGGAAGATGAACATACTATTTACAGGAGCTATGAAAATATGAGTGCACCATGTAGGGTGGCCTGGGAAAAAGTGATCTACTTGGTATAGGAAAGCATACGTCCTATCTAAAGGTGGCTACCACGTCTCAGCTCCAGCTCATAGCTGCTAGGGAGAACTGTTTATTATCACAACTTCTAGTTTTTCCAAAGAAGCTACAATCCTAGGTTTCCATGTAAAATCTTTAGATTTTTCAATGTTGGCTACTTTTTTAAATGTTTCAAAACATTATGTAGGAATGCAAGTCAAAACCACAATTAGATAAAACTTCAAATTCATTAGGATGGCTCTTATAAAAAAAAATACAGAAAATAACAAGTGGTATATACATACAATGGCATATTACTCAGTCTTAAAAAGGAATGAAATTCTGATACATGCTACAACATGGATGAACCTTGAAAACATTATGCTAATTGACATAACCCAAACACAAAAGGACAAATATTATATGATTTCACTTACATGAGGTATCTAGAGTAGTCAAATTCCTAGAGACAGAAAAGTAAATGGTGGTCTTCAGGGGCTGTGTTGGGGATAATGGGGAATTATTGTTTAATGGGTAGACTTCCCTTGTGGGATAATGAAAAAGTTTTGGAGATAGATAGTGGTGATGGTTGTACAACAATGTGAATATACCTAATACCAGTGAATAGTACATTTTAAAATGATCTAAATGGTAAACTGTATGTTGCTATGTGTATTTTACCACACAGAAAAAGTTATGTGTGCCTAACAAAACACATCTGCAAGTTGGATTTGGTCTAGGGTCTGTTCTTTTCAGAAACAGAATTGTAGCAAAAGATGTAACATACAACTATTTGTTTGTGGAAGATTAAACAGTGAAAGAATAATGAGGACATAAAGAACCAAATTGTCATATACCAAATATATGGAATATTTTCTCTGTAGAAAATTTGCTTTTTTAAGGTATTCAATACACATTTGCAGAAATTGACTCTCTAATAGTATTGGATCTTGGACAAAACTAGTTAAACTAGTTCAAAATCAGCTCCTAACTCTGATATAACATACTTGAGGTGATATATATCATATATATATATATCTCTCTCTCCTCTCTTGAAGGAAACGGAGATCTGATGTATGGAGCAGACTCCAACTTCTGATGTTAGGCTCAGAATGTGCAGGGATGGGAAATGAAACAGTAAGAGGATGGGACTCCAACTTCAAGGTAGTGCCGCTGTAGTTGGCACATCACTTCTTTCAACCTTTTCTGATGACGTAGGACCTGATCCTTTGACTTTCCTAGGGCAGGAGTCTTCATGGGGAACCCAAGAAGTTATGGTCTAAAAGGTGTTACTAATATTACATCTACAATATTAGTATCAGCTACATTGTTCCAGAGCTGGCATAATCAGAGAATCTCTTCTGGGAATCGGAAATTTGGAATCACTTACAAGCCACAGAGTGGATGAGTCAAAATCTAATTAAAGCTTTGACTGACTTTCAGAATGGCAAGTCTGAATATCTTGAGGCTGACTTATCAACAGCTTTCCTGTGTCTTGATTGTCCAAAACTCTGAATTCTGAGAGAGACTCTACTCAACCATTAAATTATGCATATCTTTTTTTTTTTCTATGAAACTCCTGTTTTTTTCCTTAAAATAGCTCAGTTCTGTTTTTGCTCCTTGGAACTGAAGAAAGACTGCTAACATTAAGTTAAAATAGAATTCTTAGCTGAATTGTTTTTCACCTTGACAATGACTTCAAATTTTATTAGGATTCAAAAAGGAGAAGTAGCATAATTTAGTATCTTTAATGTTACACAACTAAATACAATTGAGCCTCCACATCCATGGGTTCTGCATCCTCGAATTCAACCAACCACAGATCAAAAATAATTGGGAAAAAGAATCCAGAAAGTTTCAAAAGGCAAAAGTTGAATTTGCCATGTGTCAGCAACTATTTAATAGCATTTACATTGTATTAGGTATTGTAAGTAATCTAGAGATAATTTAAAGTATAAGGGGGGATATGTGTAGGTTATATGGAAATAATATGCCATTTTATATAAGGGACTTGAGCATTCTCAGATTTTGGTATCGTCAGGAGTCCTGGAATCTATCCCCCACAGACTCCAAGGGATGACTGTATTAACATTTGTTAGGTCACAGTAACTAAAACTTAAACAGATATTACAATTATTTTCAAATAGAATAAAAATATATGAAAATATAAATTTTATGATTAATCGGAGATACGAATATATGGTTTTTTCAAACATCTCAGACAGATGTCTAAACTTAGATATTTCATAGAATAAATTAAAATCAAGTAAAATGCCCTTTTTTTCCTATTACATTAACGAAGATTTAAAATACGATAATACAAATCCACACAAATGTTCAAGGAAAGAA
This sequence comes from Balaenoptera musculus, assembly GCF_009873245.2. Taxonomy (NCBI): domain Eukaryota; kingdom Metazoa; phylum Chordata; class Mammalia; order Artiodactyla; family Balaenopteridae; genus Balaenoptera; species Balaenoptera musculus. Next base: position 63,297,993 of record NC_045796.1, on the reverse strand, counting down.
ACATACTCAAATATGTTGTAACCAGCAGAACCCTTTTGGAAGCAATTGAACAACTCCTACACAGATTCTTTTAAAATGTCTGTAACTTCTACCCATCATGTCAATTTTAAGAACTCTATCTTAAGGATATAATATAAAGTATGAAAAAAGCTGCATTCCCAAGTGTATTCATTCCCCAAACAATATAAAAATCATCAATAAGAAAACAATCTAACTAATCTCTTCCCAAAATGTGTTCCATGGTACGTTAATTAATGTTATTTGAACAAAGGGTTCTATGACCAAGAATATTTAACAGATTCTTTTAAACAGGCAACTTCACTCTAAGCCTTCTAAAACATTAAATGCTAATATGCACTATAAGTCCCCAAGGGAGACATGTCTTCAAAAATCTTATCCCTAGGGCATTAAAAAATGGTGTCTATGAAGAGTAACTAATTCTGTGGAAATTGCTTATAATTAATTTTCTATTGGAAAAAGGGATGATAGAGTTGGAAAGAGAAAATGTTAAAGGTAAGACAGGAATGTTTCAGTAAGATAATGTTTTTCTGTTTTTTGGACTTTCTGTGTTTACAAAGCTATCTGAAGAAAGCAATAAATAAAAAATTTAAATGAACCTTTATTATGAATTTTAATAAAAAATGATAATTACTTAAAATGATCCTTCAATATAATCTTAATTCTGGAAATGGCTGAAAAAACATTCCAAATGAAACAATGTTAACCAGCACTATTTTCTGTATATACCGTGTGTGTGTTTTGTGTATGTGTATTGTGTGTGTGTGTGTTCATGTAAGTGTGAAAGAGAGAGAAGGTAAAATATATTCATATGCATGTATCAACTAAATAAAGGAAGACATGTGATTTCCTGATCCTGACATATCAACCATTTTGATTCCTTCATGAGGCAGAAACTATTTGAATTTCATTAAGGATGGCAATGTACTATAATGAAAATAATGATTTTTTTTGCATCAAGATGTATGAAATTTACCACAATTTAGTCCTCTCCCCAGGAGAAAAGGTGTAAGACATTTCATATTTAAATAGATGCAAAGAAACATGTGTTCTGGAGTGCATGTGAGTAGACTGATTCTCAAACTGCTCATGAATCTAGACTCATTAATTTGCAGTCACACTTTCATGTTGTACTGATGACCCAGAGTTAGTTTTATCTTTTTGTTTTTGTCTCAGTTATAAACCCACTTTGTCTCAGACTGAGAAAGAAGGAGGTAAGTCACTGGAATAGAGGATATTTCAAACCACAAAGATTCCTCCTTCATCCATCTTTTAGGACAGTTGCAAGAGAAAAGCTGAGGTATCATTTGAACACATTAAAATTATTAAATTAATTGCTACATTAGTGAATCATTAATTGTTATTAATTATTTAATCATTAAATTAAATTAACCATTAAAACACATTAAAACCCATCAGGTTTCTTTTTAAGGTGATGAAACTGTTCTAAAATTGACTGTGGTGATAGTTGCAAATATCTGTGAATATACTAAAATCCATTGAGTTGTACACTGTAAATGGGTGGATTTTATCTGAAAAAAGCTGTTTGAAAGAAAAAACATGATTAGAGCATTGAATCTTGAGAGTCATTCCTGAAGTTTTGTGAACAGAAAAATCTCAACCTTGGAAACAAAGGCACAGCAGCATTAAAACTATTTATTTTACTCACTGGCTTGTTTACTGAGAAGCTAACTCTAAAATCACCCACCAGTGAGACATCTGCTCGGAGTGGTCCTAAACAGTTTTGTCCAAGTTTGTTGGTCTTTTATTTGAAACCAAAGAACAATTTTGTGGGTACATGTACGCAGTCTTTAAATAAAACTTTGTCTTCTGCTCATACTAAAGTAACTTTATTATATTAAGGCATGAGATACTTTAAAAATCACTTTTAAGGGAGATTGTTTAAATTTTATAATTGGCCTGTAGCATCATACTTCTCAGATACTTTTCTCTTATATCACATACCTAAAATGCTTCCAAAAATCTCATATTCTTAGTTATCTCATTTCATGTACAGCCTGCCCATCCAATCCTCAGCATACATGGAAACAGCTGCCCTGACAAATAAGTTATTATGTTGTTATCCTTCTTTTGTTATATTAAATATATCCATTTTATATATTTATTTTATATATATTTATTTACATATATATATATACATATTTATAAAATATAAAATTTATTTAAATATATATACATATTTATAAAATAAAATATATTTATTTTATATATATATAAATATATTTATATATATAAAAAATATATACATTTTTTTAACCTGTGTATTGATAATCTTATCAAGTAACAATTATGTACTTCTATTAGGAGAAATCAACTTCTTATTTGTAAGAAAACCACATTCTAAAATAAAGAAAATATATTTTATGATTTAAAAATATGAATCATAGTCTATAGTTTTTGAGACTCTGAGTATTCAAATCTACTTAATAGAGACAGTAGGCAGAAAATATGCTGAAATAAGGTAAGTATTTTGGTTAAGAGATAGTTTGACCTCTCTAAGTCTGTTACTCCATATCCTAAATTTTATGAAATTACTACATAAAATCCTGGATTTCATAGTAATTAAATCAATCAATATTAACTTTTTGTCAAAAGTAAGTGTCTTTATTAATAACTTGGTTCCCAAATTTAGCTGCATTTTACAACTTTTAGAAATCAAATCAATCATAGGGCAAAACCAATATATGAATGTATATTTTCAAAAGATTGTATGATTTAACACTGTTTTCTTAAAGAGATATATTCTGAATCTTTGCTAAAATAAAAAATATATATATAATTATTTATGATCTAACCTAGAGTTTTAAAATTACAGAAATGTGTGCTTTGCTGGTAGTAAAATGATTTTACAGCCAGAAGAATGTACAGCTGTCTTGATAATGGCAGTTCTCACCAAAGAAAACTTTGGGTCTCATAAATCCTAAGGAGTCATGATAGGTCTATTTCATGGAGCTTCAAATGATGACAAATTCAGCTTGTTAATAACTAGACTTAACTTGAGTGTTCTAGAGCCAGTCTATCCAGGGCTCACCCGTTCTTTCTGTGTCTACATTCTTAGGTGGTCTTCAGCCCTACTTAGAATTTCATGCACACTTAGAAAAAATCCATTCTATCAGCAAAAAGTGTAACCACCTGTGATGGTTAATTTTTATGTGTCAACTTGACTGGGCTAAGCGATGCCCAGATAGCTGGTAAACCATAATTTCTGGGCATTTCTGTGAAGGTGTTTCTGGAAGAGATTAACATTTGAATAGGTAGACTAAGAAATAAAGGTCAACTTCACCAATGAGATTTGCCATCACCCAATCTGTTGAGGGCACAAATAGAACAAAAAGATAAGGATGGGTGAATTTGTTCTCTTTGCTTGAGTTGGGACATCCATCTTCTCTTGCCCTCAGACATCAACACTCGTGGTTCCTGAGCTTTCAGACTCAGACTGAGACTTACATCATTGGCTTCCCTTGTTCTTAGGCCTTCAGGCTTGGACTGGAACTACACCACCAATTTTCCTGGGCCTCCAGCTTGCAGATGGTAGATTACATAATCTCAGCCTTCCATAACTGTGTGAGCCAATCCCTCATAATAAATCTCTATCTATCTTTATCTCTTTCTCTATCTCTTTATCCCTTTGCTTCTGTTTCTCTGGAGAACCCTGATTAATACAGCACCTAACAGATACAAGGCATGCTAGCAGTAAACATGACCAATAGGGCATCAGGAATCTTACATTCTAAGGTGGTGAAGCAAGGTGGACAAACAAGTAAACTAACACATGTACAACAGTGTGTCAGAAAACTTGAGGAAGTTATGTGTAGTGAACGAGGCTGTGTTTAGGTAAGGAAGGTTGCTTCAGCTAGGATGTCAGGGAAGACATTTCTGAATGAAGTAAAAGTGTTAAGTTAGGCAAGTCTGGGAGAATAGCTTTCCAAGCAAGAGGACAAACAGCAAAAGCTTTAAGGTAGCATTTTTTTAAGAATGAGAACTGCAATCCAGGCAGAGAATAGTGAGCTAAACAGAGAGAGTTTAGGGAATGAGGGGTATTATGGGCTGCATGTATCCTCCAAAATCCATATGTTGAAGTCCTAAACACTAGTACCACAAAATGTAATTGTTGTTGGCAGTAGAGTCTGAAAAGATAAGTAGTTAAAAGGAAGGAAACAAGGAAGGAAAGAAGGGAGAAAGGATAGAAGACAGGAAGGAAGAGAGAGAGAGAGAGAGGAAGGGAGGGAGAGAGGGCGGAAGGAAGGAAGGGAAAGAAAGAAGAAAAGAAAGAAAGATAAGAGGCAAAGCCATTAAAAGCATGACCTTCATACGTATTTTTATGTATATTTAAGACATTTCAGTTTATTTTAAGTGATCCTAAATTGGGAAATCATCTTCTACTCAGTGTTTGAAATTACTACTAGAGAAATATGAACAATCTTTCTTAAGTAGTATTTTATTTAAACCTTTTTAATGCCATTTTCATGGAAATAGATAGTTAGAGATTGTTTACAAACATTTACTAGGCATAAAAAAGCAAAATATGATTTTGTTATTTAATATGAGCTTTCATTAATAGGCAAATTTCTCAAAAATTACATAGAATTGGAAGTATTCTATTAAAATAAAATGACACTGAACAAAACATGCAAACAGAAGCTGATTTTATTTTGATACGTTGACAACAATAGGAGAGAAAGCGCAGATCAAGTTCGGATAGCCTGCTTTGTCTTGAGACAAAGAGCTTGGAGAGTTTTTGAGTTCTGGGCTGGGCTAATAGAAAAGTACTAGAGAACAGAGGTTGTTAGACGAGAGGATAATCAATAGGATATGTTGAGTACATTGAGTTATTCTTGAGTTTGCAAATATTTGGGGGGGGGGTCGGTGATCAGGCCATTTGTGTTTGCTAATTGGTGTGCATGGAAGTTAGGCTCCTCCCCTCTCAAAGACACCAGGAGATAGGGGCTCTCTCTTCCTTGATGATTACATTTCAAAGGAATGACTCCTAGGTCCTTGAGGAAGAGGTTTCTGGGTTATAAAACTGGCAAGAGTCTGGGAGAAGATATATATACATTTCAGAAAGGGTGGAGAAAGAGTTTACAATCACAAGTTTTCTAAAGTCAATATTCTAAGGAGAAGGAGGTCAGGGACATATAGTCAGTTAGAAACCTGTCTAAACTTAAGTCAAACTGATGGGAACATTAAGGCTGTCTTGGTCAATTGTAAGTTGAGTCAGATTAAGTGCTTTAATTGAGCTTATTATTTAAAATATTCTATATTTAATATTCTATAACTGTATAATTTTAGGTTATGGTATGTAATTTTCCTAAAATTAGATATATCTGATAATTCTATATGCTTCCCAATTCTTAATATAGAACTATTCGGAAGGGAGTATCTTCAGATAAGAGTCTTCAGGTAAGGGATTCATGGGCTTCAAAGCTCAGGCTGCTTGTGACCCAAATCTGACATTTAATAGCTATGTGACCTTAAGTGAATGACTTAGTTCTTTCTTGTAAAATGGAGATAAGAATAGCCACCTTCTACAGTCTTTAGATAGATCTGACAAGGTACTACTGTAAAACGCCTAACACAGTGACTAGCACACAGAAGACTGCCACCAAATACCAGTCCCCTCCTCTTAGTATCCATGAAACTATTGTAAATAAAGATTAGAATAGAAAATATAACAATTTTCTGACAAGGAAAAAACAGCTGTATTCTCCCCTCTTTTTCCCCTCAAACCCATATAATTATATCCTGTACAACTGAATGTTTAGAGCAAGGGCCTTGGGGTCATCAGTTTGGGAATTCCATGTCTTAGCACACTTCTGTGACTGTGACTTCTTGTGACAAATGACTCCTCCATTTGTCAATTAGATATAATGTTGGAAAACATCTCTCCTTCACAAGGGTGCTTTTAGCATTACTGAAAAAAAAGAATCTTTTTAAAGCACACAAAATGAAAGCACCGTTGTTATTAAATATGTGATGAATTGTTGATAATTCATAGTCTGTGATGTTGTAAGAGTCCGTAGCTTTAGGAAGCAAAGACTCTCTTGAGAATCTTAGCCAGAAGAAACTGTTTAATGGCAATTGAATTACCTGTAAAATTGGAAAAAATCATAGAGAAAACTCAGTATCCCTATGGAGAGAGAAGAAGCTATTATATTACACCTTAGTAGAATACATATAACACTGGAAGGGAATTCAGATACAATCTCATTTCTTGGCCATAAGCACTACACTGGGACATAGCCAAGACATTGCCTTGTCTGAGCAATACACTGTCAAAGAATATATTTTAAAAAGCATTTAATTTAGTGTTTGGAAAGTCAGGACCTTTACCCACATTAAGAAGTTAACACTTACTAATTAATTTGTGGCATGCATATTTTATACATTGATAACTTATGCAATCTATAAATGTTTTAAAATATACAAGTGGTCAACTGAATATTGAATAAAAGCTTTCCAACATTTACATGGTTCCCTTTTAAGCTATAAAATTTCAACTTGAGAAGATATGGACTTTTTGTCTAGGATGCAACAGGTTTTGATATGAAAATTCATGTTTTAAATAAGATCAATACTTACTGAAAAGAGAATGAAGTTTAAAATCTTTGTAGCAGGTTATAGTTGAAATACTGAAGGCATTAATTATAAATGATCCTTAAAAATTCTTCATGGTGTCATAAATTTTAAAAAGCTGGATACTTTCACCTAAAAGTGATAAGGACAGATTTTAATCTCACTTAAAAGTGATAAGGACAGATTTTAATCAGTAATAAATATTTCGATAGAGAAAAGAGTACAACAGGAACTGAACTCAACTTCTATTTGTACAGAGTTGACTGGGTGCTCTACAGGGAGAATGTTTCTACAGGAAAGGGGTTAAACAGAAATTTAGCAGAGTTAGGCCGATTCCCCCCTAATTTTTCACTTACCTATGTGAAACACATCTGGGTTTGCTAAGTGACATTTATTGAAGTTAGGCTCCTAACATCCCACAGAAATTGGGAGATAGGGGCCCTATCTTCAGATGTTGGCTGAAACCAACAGTTAAATTATGCTGGCAGCCTTGACTTTTCTCAGGCAAGCACCTTAAGGAGGATTAGGGGCATCCTATAGATTCAGCCTTGAGCTTTTAGATGTGGTTTTGCCTCTTGATCAAGGAGTCTACAGTCTAGATGAAAGTAAAAGCCATAAAGAAAGAGTTAAACTAATGTAGCTGCTATGATAGAAGTCTGTACAATGTAAAGTGCAAGCATAAATAGAAGTCAACTCTACCTGGGCAGTGAATATTAATAAAAGAGGTAATATTAGAGGTGAACTTTGATGATGAGGCAGGTGTTCTTCAGGTAGACAGGGACAGGAAGAGTAGTGCTTGTAAAGGAATCAGAATGAGAAAAACTACAGATGTATAAAACCTTCCAGCATATCTGAGAAATGAAAGTGGAAAAAAATAGAGTCCATGAGTGGAATGGAGGCTCAAAGGGAGGGGAGACAGTTTTTAAGTTAAGCAAATAAAAGTAGATGATGAAGAAAAAAATATGCCACTTGTGTCACAGTACCCAAACTGTGCACCAAGTCACCCCAGGGTGCCACAGAAAACTCACAGGAGTGTCATAGGACACTTTAAATTTCAGGAGGAAACACTGCAATATCTATATCATACCACACAGATTACCATTATTAAGTTGTCAGAATTAACTACTTAATAAATCATACTGTTGTATATTTATTTTACCTGAAGAGTGCTTTGAAGAAAATAACTGCGATATGAAGGGTTCCAAGAGTCAAGAAAGTTTAGGCAATAGCCATAATGACTTTTTTTTTAATTAATTAATTAATTTATTTATTTATTTTTGTCTGTGTTGGGTCTTCGTTTCTGTACGAGGGCTTTCTCTAGCTGTGGCGAGCGGGGGCCACTCTTCATCGCGGTGCGCGGGCCTCTCACTATCGCGGCCTCTCCTGTTGCGGAGCACAGGCTCCAGACGCGCAGGCTCAGCAGTTGTGGCTCATGGGCCCAGTTGCTCCGCGGCATGTGGGATCTTCCCAGACCAGGGCTCGAGCCCGTGTCCCCTGCATTGGCAGGCAGACTCTCAACCACTGCGCCACCAGGGAAGCCCCTGACTTTTAATTTTATTTTATAAGAAACAGAAAACTAGAAGAATTTTAAGGGGAACCAAATGGACAAACTTGTATTTTGGGAAGATTGTTCTAATAGCTGTGGGAAGCATACGTTAGAGAGTTGCCATTTTGGAGTCATGGAGACAATTTTGATATTATTGTAATTAGACAAGAAAGAGTCAGTGAGATGTCTAGTGAATGGGGGATCCATAACTAAAGGAATAACTACTATTACTTAGGCAATTGGCTCTTTGCTTCCTTGTTGTTCCTTTAAAATGCTAGAAGTCTTTGGCAACATTCTTGTAATCATTAAATTATATTAACTATTGCTTAGCTGTTCTTTTAGTCACATTTCTTTTTTATGTTTTTTTAAAATTTATATTTCATTCTCTGATAGATATTTGAACAAAATCATTTACAGTCTTACACAAAGCAGTGGTCTGACACAGAGGGACATTCTTACTTGCATGTCCTAGTAAATACGGTATATTTAAAATGCTTGGTTGACATCATACTACACCTTTAACTTACTTTACAAAGAAAGCTAATATTCTACTAATTAAGAACCACTGACCTTGGCTGATCAGCCAAATGGAAGCCAGTACCAGAAGTATTTCCTTAGTACATATGACTCATAAAATGTTTTCATTTCTGAGCACAATTCCTGGTTGCTTACACACTGAATCTTCCCTTCCCTCTGAGGACATTTTTTTGCAAGATCATTTTATGCCCTTAGTAACTTGAGTCCTATTTTAAAAGAGAGAGTTCAAAATATGTTATGGCTGGTATTTATTGAGTGCTTTCCATGATCCAGGCACACTTTTCAACACCTAACATGCATTATTTTACTTAATTCCTACACCGACCCTACGATGAAGGTGTCATCATTATTATCCCCAGTTTACACACGAGGAAACTGAAACATAGATTCAAGTGTGCCAGGTCACATGGGTATCATGGTGAATCTAAGATACAAACTTAGATTTTATGACTCCACAGTCTGTAGTCTTAACTACACTATAACTCTTCCATGTGGGAGCAATAATTACAGTTTTTGTTTCTTTGTATTGATTTTTAAAGAATATTTAGTTTTAGGTTCACAAGATAATTGAAGGGAAGGTAGAGTTTTACCACGTACCCCTGCCCTGTCCTATGCATAGATTCCTTCATTATAACATCCCCCACAAGAGTAGTACATTTGTTATATTTGATGACCCCACATTGACCCATCCTAACTACCCAAAGTTCATAGTTTACCTTAGAGTTCACTCCTGGTGTTGAACATTCTATAAGTTTGGACAAATGTAGTGATGTGTATTCACCATTAGTATCATACATAGTTTCACAACCCTAAAAATCCTCTGTGGTCCTCTTCTTCATCCTTCCCTCCCCCTAAGCCCTGGCGAACAGTAATCTTTTTATTGTCTCCATGGTTTTGCCTTTTCCAGAATGTCATATAGTTGGAATCATACAGCATGTAGCTTTTTCAAATGGGCTTTTTTTTCACTTAATAATATACATTTAAGGTTCCTCCATGTCTTTTCGTGGCTTGATAACTCATTTATTTCAGTTCTGAATGATACTCTATTGTCTGGGTATACCAAGGTTTATTTATTCATTCACCTATTGAAGGACATCTTGGTTGCTTCCAAGTTTTGGCACTTACTAATAAAGTGGCTATAAACATTCTTGTTCATGTTTTTTGTGGACATAAGTTTTCACCCCCTTTGGGTAAATACCAAGGAGCAGGATTGCTGGGTTTTATGGTTAGAGTATGGTCAGTTGTTTTTTTTTTTTTTTGGTCAGTTTTACAAAAAAATAAAAGCCAAACTCTCTTTCAAATTGGCTGTACCATTTTGAAATCCCACCAACAGTGTATGAGTGTTCTTGTTGCTCCTCATGCTCACCAAAATTTGGTGTCATCAGTGTTCTGGATTTTGACCATTCTAATAGATGTATAGCAGTATCTCATTGTTACTTTAATTTGTATTTCCCTGATGATATATGACGTGGAATATCTTTCCATATGCTTATTTGCCATCTGTATATCTTCTTTGGTGAGGTGTCTGTTAAGGTCTTTGGGCCCATTTTTTAATGGTGCTGTTTGTTTTCTTAGTCTTGAGTTTTAGAAATCTTCATATATTTTGGATAACAGTCCTTTATCAGATGTATCTTTGGCAAATGTTTTCTCCCCATCTTGTGATTTATCTTCTCATTCTCTTGAGTAATCATATATTTTAGCATCAAGTCATATGTATCAATTTACAAAGCTCTCTTTGGCCTAGGTTGATTGGATAAAACATTATTAGTTTTGTTTTAGAGAAAATATTGTTGTGACCGTGGAGAGATACATTAATAAAAACAAGCTTGATGACTGCAGTTAGAGGAAGATCACATGAGAAAGGCAGCCTCACTAGATGCAATGCTTTGGTGTCAGTTGCATAGTCCTTAGGTTTATGGATAAAAGAAACTTGAATTTCTCAGTTCTTTCATATTTATAATGTCCTATGGTTCTGACTGACATTAATAAAGTCATGAAACACTGATGTGAGCTTGGAATGTTACTGCATAGACACTGATATACTAACCTAGTCACCAGAACTCAAGTACCCACCATCTGGGTTCTTCTTTATTACATCAAGGTGCTCAGGACAAAGATTTGAAAAATAAATAAAAAATAAATTAGAAGATTACATGATGACCATATAATTAGATCGAAGAGAAACAGAGGGTCTTGGGATATAATTCATTCATGCCATGATAAGGCCTGAATAATTGTCACTGTCTTATAACAAAGTACATCCTTTAAGACTGAGGTGAACAGGGGTGGGGTGAGGTTCACGGGTAATTGTAAACAAAGGAGAAAATGTGGCAAATATTCAGGGATAAGAGAAAATTACTTCTTGGAAGTACAAGTATTTTAAAATATCTATCTAGCTATGGTTAGTAGGTATGCAAAGATTAGGAATGAGAAGTGTAAGAGAGGATGAAGCAGGGTCATTTAATGAATGGACGTCTCGCTAAAGAGTCTGGACGTTTTCCTGAAAACATCAATAGGTTTCATGTTTATTTAGCTTTATGACAGGATACAGGCCAGGAAATACAGAGCTATAGCATCTTCAACTCATCTTTTCTTTCAGCAACTCCATGTACATAGGTTCTTTTGTCTATCTCACCACAAGGATGTTTGGGTTCCACTAATGAGAGCCAAGGTGTATGTGGGTCTCCTTGTCACATAGAAGCTACAAGCTGTATTTTCTGCCAGTTCTTTATACTGTTTCATCCCTGGGCCCCAAACCTGCCTGGCAACATTTTGTTCTCCCACCCCAGGGCTGACTGACTTCACACAACAAACAGAAGTACCATTTCTCATTTTTCTCAGCTCCACTCCTTCCAAGGAAAGAGTGCTGTGGGAAACTGAGATCATTCTCTGAGAGGCTGCATCAGATCAGGCTGATGTTAAATTCTTTCTTGAATTTTCACCCCCATGATCTCAAGTCCATATTTTCACAAAACGTATTCCTTAAATGTTCTGTGATATTTTTTCTGACAGACACATCTAATGTTTTTATGCAGGAAAAAGCAAGCTAGCACATCTGCAGCCATCAAGATTTGTGCTATCCAATAAAGTGTAGGTACCATTTTCCTAAAACATGTTAGTCTTGAGCAATGTGCTTCATAAATCTTTAGATACTTTTTTATCAGTTACATGTTGCCCTCACGTTCACTAGCACTTGTATCTTTCAAAAATTGTTGGAGACATTTGTACGTGTGTTTAGTTTCTCTAAGGCCTAATTTACTATTTTGTCTGGACAATCAGTTTCCAAGGGGGTAATGTCAATTAAGGGTTTTAAACCAGTTTCCCAAAATATCTTTTTACCCTGGGGGTCATCATCAGTATCCATTTCATTTTCTTGGATTTCCATATGTGAGCCCATAAAATACTTTATTATGCCAAATAGCAGTAGATGAGGCATTAAAGTAATGTTTAGCACGCAAACCACTTGTTAATATTACACCAAATAGTAGTCGATAAGATATTACAGTAATACTTAGCACACCAAATATTTGTTTTTAACGCAGTGTAATTTCCCCAGCCTTCCCAGCAAAATCATCTCTTACCCATAGACTATATATTTTCAGTGACAGGGATGGTCACTAGAGTGTTCAATAAATTCAGGATTCCTTCTGGCCTGGAGACCTAATCATACTCAGCTGTGAAGGAATAGGTTTTTATTGACACTGATTCCCACATATTAATGTAGAGTACAACTCATTTACCCTATAGAGAGAATACAGTGTTGGTCTTTTATCTACTCAATACCCACTAACTGTATAGCAAGAAATGGCACCTCTTTTTAAATTCATGGTACACAGGCAACAAGGGAATGATAAAGAGCACGTGTTCCAGTGACATCCTACTATAATTTAGATGGCCTTTAGCATTTCAATAGGTGCAGCTCTCTGGCTTGGACTCTAAAACACCCTGACATTGCCCTTTAAACACAATAACCATCAATCACAGTATAGAGCCCTTCCTGGGTGAAGATACAGCCTCTTCCCAGAGTTGTTGCTACGCCTAACACCCCAAGTGGCTTTTTCTTCCCTTCAGGTAACAGTAGAACCTAACCAGGTCCTTCTTTCCCCATTCCTGGAAGTAGATGGTAGATTTGCAGAGATAAAAGATAACAGGTCAGTCTCTACTACTGGGCAATAAGGCTTTATTTAGGGTGAGTCTTAGCTTGGTCACATTAGGCAAATTGACCATCTAATCTAGGATTACCTTAGGAATAAATATAATTAAATTCAAAGGAATACAGTATCTTAAGGAGTAATGCTCCACTCACCTGGAAGGATAAATGCAATCCTAATCTAAACCAGTAGATCAGATAAGCCAAAAGAAAGGAAAGCCTTATGAGGTGTGAAAGACAAAGATTAGTGCCACAGCTTCATTTCCCACCACCTTATTCCCAGTACACAGTAACCTTCCCTAAGGCCGTTCTTCCCTCAATCCTTCTCATATTCCGATGAAGCGCATACCCACTGAGCTGCTAGCCATGCTTTCTCATCCTTCTTATCCTTTGCACCCTCTGTCATTCAAACCTAAATGTTTTAATTGCCTATTCTAATTTTCGATTAAGCCACTCCTGTGTAACGGATAGGAAAACATGTCCATTGTATATTGTACTTTTTGGCCCCATTTTGTTAAACTGGCTACGGTGAAGTGCATTCCCTATGAAACATATGAAGGGTACCCCAAACACTTATCTATTCCTGAAAGACTCATTGGAATACTCCAGGGGCCATGAGCAGCGTTCTATGTAATCCATTTGTCACTGACGCCCTTGATCCCATGGAATTCTCCCAATGCCATTTTGGACATTTCTTTTTCTCTTGCTATCATTTAGGACAGTCTGTCACCATACTAGTGACTTTTCTGGGTGACACTGGTATATGCCATTGTTTCATCCACCACGGCATTGCTTGAGCACTACTGTGCCCTGCTCAGCTCATGTACCCAACTGTTTTTCCCCAGGGGCAGACCAGGTCATCTGCCTTGGCTTTCCAGTGCCATAAATGGGTCCTCTTGGTGAGCATCTACAAAGGCAGTTCTCCCTAGGAGTTTCTGTAAGGTCATCCACAAATGCACCCTTTCACACCAGGCTTCTCTTATGCATGTGTTCATCAAGGAACCATTTGCCTGCCTGATTATGCAGTACAGCCCTGGGCTGTATATGCATCTGTATAGTCAAACATGTCTCTGAGGCCAAGAACCCAGTTTTTCCTGCACTGTCACATATACAACTCTCAATTCAGCCCACTGTGTATACTTATTCTGCAACTAGGACTTTTATAGACCACTCTCAGATAGCAACAGCCTTCCATACAAAGTTCCACCATTCAGTACGAGAACTCCCATCATTGAATCTGGCAGACGTTTTGCCTCAGCAGATTTCAGACCCTATGGCAATGAGTGGGTAGAGCTTCAGGAGCTCCACCGTAGAGGCAGAAATACTACCTGCTTGTGAATGTAATGCACTTTGTATATCCCAAATTGTATATCCCAAATATACCATTTATATATTATCAGGAAGCTTGTACAGCTCCTTCTTACTGGAATCTCTTTCTGATATCACCCATAGCATCATAGGTAACTCAAGCCTCAGTATAATCTGATGCTCTTCAGGTGTGAGGGCTGTTTCTGCTGGAGCCAAATAGTGTGCATTAGCTCATGTCTCTCACATGAGCTGGTTTTAGACATAGTATCAGGGAGTATGTTGGTCTGGAAGTCTAACAATCACCTTTAAGCAGCGTTCTAAGGCTTTTGTCAGGAACTCGAGTCTGTGTGTGTTTTAGTAGTGGCCTTCTCTAAAAATCCTGGCACTTGTTATGACAGGATTATAAATCCCAGAGGGGCAACTTGGGCTACCCTCTGCTCTGGACCACATTCAAACCCATTTCTTTCACTAGTCTCTTTGTATATCAAGGCCAACAGGATTCCCAAATATGGTATATGTGTCCTCCAGAATTCAAACAACGCTTTGAGGCTTTGCACCTCTCTCTGACTAGTAAAGACCAGAAGGGATAGCAGTTTGCTCTTTACTCTTTGTGAAATGCCTCTGGTAGTCCTAGCCCAGATCATTCCTAGAAAAAGGACTGACTGACCTGGGCCCTGAATCTTAGCCAGATTATTCAGGCATTCTCGGTGAGTCTCATCACAACTACAGCTTTTAAATTACCCTCCCTCCAGTCACAGCTTCCTTTCTGAGAAGGAAAATATACTATATTATCAACTTCATGAATCAACAGAGAGGGCAGTAACTGAATCCTGCAGAATGTGAGTAACCTTAAAGGAAGACAGTAAAAGTATATATAATGGAATCTCTCTGGTGGAGATACACACTGTGCTTGACATTTTTTTGGAGATTCTGAGTCCATGACCACATGCCATCACCATTGGCCTGCTTAACTTCCTGATAGTTTTTACCATGTCTGGCACAGTAGAAGCTTTGGGGAGAATTGTTTTCTTTATTTCTGGATTTTCTCACAGGCCAGACAGGACTAAGTTGGCAAGAACTGGTGTTCAGTAAGGACACTTGATTTTAAGACTTCTTTAATCAGGACAGAGACTTCCTGTTGCTCTCCTGGAAGATGGTACAGTTTAGCCTTTACTACAAAAGAAGGTTAGGGGCATTGTAAAGGCTCCCAATGAGCTGGTCCAAATAAAACCTGGCAAAGGGCAGATGTCCCCAACATTCAGCTATAGACCAGTAAGGGCAAGACCTCTGTTCATGTATCACATCCTTTCTATTTATAGATTCAAGCAAAGGGGATGGCACTACTGGATATCTCTTCCTTTATCATGTTCCTATGCGGAGTTTACCAGGACCATGGTACCTCCTATCACAGCATCTTCATCTCCCCTTAGCTTACTTTTTGGCCTCTTAATATTGTCCTCTTGCTCCCTGGAGATTGACAGTACATTATGTAGCAATGCCCACTTATCTCAGAAAGTTTTACCAACCCTAGGATATTCTCCTTTAACCAAAGCACATGGCCTTGGAAATTCCACTGGGGGTAGGGCAAATTGTCCTTGGCTTCAAGTCAATCCTCTCTGGTTTCTACTGCTTCAACCTACAGAGTACATTTAGCAGCATGAGTCAACACATTTTGTTATTGTTTCCTAACAGCATCATTGGATTTAAATTCATCCAGGCTCGGTTAAAGAGAGCATATCTCATGGGATTTATTAAGGAAGGCAGCTGCCAGGTATGGAGCAGATTTCCCTCTTTCCAAATACTGTTAATGAGCTAGTAAGTCTTTTGAAAGAATACCTTAAATTTCTTCACTTTTTATCCCTTATCCTAACTGCCACCTAATAATAGGTCTATCCAGTTTACCTTTCCTTAATTCTTTAGATGCTACTCTCTCAACCTGTCCCATTTTGCCTTTCTTGACTATTTTACCAGTAATCCAGGAGATAAATCTATGTAATTCAGCCACCCAGGCACCAAATTCTCAACAGAATCTCTTCCCCACTTGTACCCAGTTCTCTTTCCTGCATCACAGTGTTTTGACTCAAGGGTCTGAAAGCCAAACCTACTTCCAACACCATTCTCTAGCACCACAGTTGTGGTTGTGGGTATGAGTTGGCAACCAGACTCAAGAGACATAGGATTTAGCACAGTACCATGCTTGCTTGGTATTAAACAAGGAACTAAAGCAGCACATGCAGTAAGTTCAACATCTTTATCTCACGCTCACCTCATCTCAGCAGCTACTCAAGTACACAGAAGAAGGGGTTTCATCTGCAGCCTCAGCCACATGGACCTGCACAGGCAACAGATGTGAGCCAAGGTCCATGTGGGTCACCTTGACACAAGGAAACCTCAGCCTCTATTCCCACCAAACTTTAGATCATAGTTATCACATAGCCCTATACGAAATCATAGCCCCCCTAACTCAAGGCAGATGTGTGTTCCACACAACAAATGAGGCAGACAAAATATTCCTCATTTATCTTAACTCTACTGTTTCCAAGGAAACAGTGTTATGAGAATTAGAGATCTCTCTGAAACAGGCCTGATATTCAGGCCTGTTAGTAACCTTTATTCATAAAAATTACAAATATATATATGTATATATATATATATATAATACATACTTATATATAATATATTGTCAATGTGTTATTCATATTTTCCTATTTCTGTGCCTACATTTAGTTTTCATTTATTACATTCATTTTATTTAAACTTTTCTAATTTGTAAAATGTAATTATCATACAAAAATACATAAAATAATAATCCACACTATAATAGATAGCAGTTATATAGAAATACACATGCAACCACCTCCCAGATTGAGAAAACAAACACTGTCAGCACCTCAAAAGCCTCCAGATCATCACTTCCCAAACCAACCTTCCTCAGTATTTATTTCCTGGCCCCATTGACTTCTATGGTAGTTACAACCGTGGGTTTCCCTATGATTTTACCACTATGTATACATCACTAAACAGTACAGTTAAGATTTCCCTGTTTTAAGTTTTATATAAATAAATAAATGCTGTATGTATTGTGTCTTACCTTTTTGTGTGTGAAGGGGCTCAATACTATCTTTCTAAGATTCAATCATGTTGAAGTGTGCAGTTGTAGTTTCCTTATTTTCATTGCTATGTAGTCTATTACATGAAAATATCAATATTGCAATTTACTTAATTCAGTCTGTTATTAATGGTTGTTTGTGTTATTTTAAGTTGAGGATAATACAAAAAATGCTTCTCTTGTAATATTCTTTGCAATCCTCTAAGGTAAGCATGATCATTTTTGTTTTTCAGACTGAAAAATGATGGATAGAGAGAGGAAATGTAATTTAGCCAATATCATTCACCAGGGAGAATTGAGGTTCTACCCAGCTCTCTGTGACCCCGTAGTTCATGTTCTTCGTTTCTTAACTAGGCTCTTGTAATTAGAGATATGGGATTAAACTAAGAGTGGCAACTGAGATGAAATTGAACACATTCAACCAATTCTAAGAACACAGATTCACTATGATTGGGTGATTAATTTGAAGTGGTCACTGTAGGAGATGGAAAAATCAATGATAACATCAATTAGTTTGGATTTGAACCTACTCTTTTTGGTAACTGGCAAGATAGCCTAGTGATTAATAGTAATAGCTAACATTTATTGAGAACTTACAATATGCTAGGAACTGTTGTAAATTCTTTACATGCATTAACTCATTTAATTCCCACACAAATCTACGAGGTAGACCCTATCCTTGTATCCATTTTGCAGATGTGGAAACTTAAACAAAGAGAGAGATTCGGGGTGGTATTGTTGCAGGAAGGGGGCCCAAGATTGGGCTCTTATCTAACACTCAAAAATGAATTATCTGAGGAGACACAAGTGCTGACATAGCAAGAGACTTTATTGGGAAGGGGCACCCGGGCAGAGAGCAGTAGGGTAGGGGACCCAGGAGAACTGCTCTGCCACGTGGCTCGCAGTCTCAAGTTTTATGGTAATCGTGTTAGTTTCCGGGTTGTCTCTGGCCAATCACTCTGACTCAGGGTTCTTCCTGGTGGCTTGCACATTTCTTAGCCAAGATGGATTCCAGAGAGTAGGATTCTGGGAGGTTGGTAGGACGTATGGACTGGCGTCTCCTCTCTCCTTTTGACCTTTCCCGAATTCTTCCAGCTGGTGGTAGCTTGTTAGTTCCACTTTCCTTACCAGGACCTCATGTTTTAAGACAACACATGCAGGTGGTTGTTATCATGCCTGGCCAGGGTGGGCACTTTTGGTCAGTGGTTCCCTAACAGTATCCCAACATTACAAAGTGGCCAGGTGAGTCAAAGTACTTACATAAGCTGCTGCTTCCAGAGCTCATGTTCTTACACACAAAAATAAAATGTCTCCTGATAAAAGGATCCAGCCAATAGGCAGCTAATTATAGAGATTTGATGCTTAGGCAAGAGATCTGGGCTGGAAATATGAATCTGAAAACTGTCAGTATATGCATGCCCATGAATGCTTAGAAATGAATGAGTTAACCCTGGAGGAGTGGGTAGCATGACCAGGGTTATGGGCATCATATGGAACTCAGTGGGATATGAGGAAGAAAGAATGACATGTTAGAGCTGTCCAGACAGAATTAGGATGAGTGGGTGAGGCTTTACACTCTTAGGTCAGTATTTTTTAGCCAGAGGTAATTTTGCCCCCTCCTGGACCCCACCCGAGGACATTTGGCAGTGTCTGGAGACAGTTTTGATTACCATGACTGAGGATACTACTGGTGACTAGTGGGTAGAAACCAGGAATGCTGCTAAACATCCTACAAAGCACAGAACAGACCTCCATGATAAAGAATTATCTTGTCCAAAAGGTCAATAATACATACCAAGGTTAAAAAACTCTGTGCTGGATCACAGATCAGTCATTGGATGTGGGCCAGCCTAGAAAGGGAGAGCCATTCAGGTGAGGAAACTCTTCAGCTAAGAGGTGTCTGCTGGCAGCACTTCCAGTAGCTGGGATAAGTCATTTATTTCTAACTAGGAATGCAGCAGTGCATCACAGCATCTGCCATGGCTGTGGAAGGGAGATAAGGAAGCCTGTTTTTGAGCACCTGCTGGGATCAGCAGTGTATTACTCATGCCTTTTTATTTTTTGTAGTTCCAGTGCTTTGACATCTTAGAGTCTTGCTGACCCTGAAGAGATTGCCCTTTGTAGGTACTAGCCAGTTCTTAGAGATGGTAAATGATTAGCCCAGGAGCACACCTTTCATAAGCAAACCAACCAATCCAGAGCTCTCACACCTCACCACACCTCTTTCACTCTCAGGGACTATCCCCCAGCCCTAATCACCCCAAAGTTAAGTACTAGACAGTTTAGGATAGCCCCTACACAAAAGACCCTGCTGAAATTATTCAAACTAGTCAATCCTAAGCCTGTTTACCCTGCCATGCCCATTTCTTCCCACAGACACCACAGTAAAGGCTCTTGCCCAGGTTTTCCCCTTGTAACCTCTGCATCCAGACAAACCCTGGTGCTTCCCCATGTGGCCCTGTATGTCATGGCGTGTGCCCTCTTCTTGGGAACGGAGAGTAACAAACTATCTTTTCCATGGTAATCATCTCCTTTTCTGTTGACCTCAGCATAACTAAATAATAAAACCTACATTTTAAAACAAGCAGGTAATTAGAATGATTAATGTATTTTTATTCATTTTTTTTGGTGTATTTTCTTTCTTTTCCTGTTTTATTTATTTTTTTGTAGTGAAAGCATTTAAAAAACAACTTGGCTTTGGCCGCAAACAGAGTATTACAGTTTTTACTATACCCACGCACATTTTTCTCTTAAAATCTGCTTATTGTCCATGATAAAAGTATATTCACACCTGGTTTTTGGCCATAAATATTATAGTTGAATTGCCCTAGTGTTACTGACTGCCTATGTAGTTGCTAATACTTCCCATCTTCTGATTTTAAGCCAAAGAGTTTATGGACATAGAGCGTCTATCAAATATTTAATAACATATACTCATTAGTATTGCCTTGTAAACAATCAGTAATCCCCCTTGATACATATTAATGAGCCATGCATTGTTTTTTTCCAAATAATTAGTTTTCAACATTTGTTATTAATGGCTATTTTTGTATTGTGATCTAATATCATAATATGAACAATTTCAGCTTTTCTGTAATTTAACTTTTTTGTGGCCTATTATATGTCCAGTTTTTTGTAAGTGATACATTAGCTTTTAGAAGAAAGTGTATATGCTGCTTATTTGGAACATACTTGGTCTGTCATTTAAATAAATTATAAATTAAAGTGTTATGTAGCCTTTATATTTTAACCTTTTTTTTCTACATGGTTCTTTAAAACCTGGAAGCTGTTTCTCCAAAGCTGCATTATTTTTTTCTTTTCCAATTTTTCCTTATAAAGTTTTATTGCATAGTTTTTACTTTAAATATTTTGTAGCTATGTATTTGTCATATAAAAGTTTATGCCTCTAATATCTTCATGGTGAATGTATCATTTTCCAATATAAAATGGCAGTCAATTTTATCTGATCCTGTGATGATTTATTTGCCTCAAAATCTAATAGAGCTGATTTTAATATTATACTCTTTCTTTTGTTTGCCTTTATACAATATATCTAATATATCTTTGGCAGTTTTTTTTTTTCCATTGTTCTTGTCTTTTTATTATTATTATTTTTACTTTCCTAAGTCATATTCCCTGAGGTATGTCTTTTGGACATGACTTCTAATTGGACTTTGGACTTTGTCTTTAATAGGAGAGTTTAACCCATCCAACTTCAAAACTTTTAAGCCTGTTTTACCTGAAAAGTTTGTCCACTTGCCCTTTCAGTTTCAATTAGTTTTGTTTTTTTCTTTATCTTTCTCTCTCCTCCTTTTCTGATTCTTCAAGGACTATAATTTTATTACCCTTTTTGCAATTTTTTTGTAAAACATCTTAGTTTCAAATTGAACAGATACATACAAGTTAAAAAATAAATTCCAATAATCAATTTCATAAATAAAATAGTGTTTTGATACTACCCGATGTAATTCTGAATATTAGTATTATTTTACTTTGCTTCCTTCATCCCTCATTCACTTCTCAGCTGGATAATAGGGGATTGTTATAATCTGGAATTTGAGGCCTAGATTATTATTATTATTTTTACATGTTATATATTTTATTTCAATAATTACTTTTGTATGTTGTCTCATAACATATTTATAACATTTTATTCAACTTATTTTGTACCAATTTTTTTTTGTTTTTTTTAACATCTTTATTGGAGTATAATTGCTTTACATTGTTGTGTTAGTTGCTGCTGTATAACAAAGTGAATCAGCTTTAGTCTTTTATTTGAATTCATCTCAGCTGGATTTATGCATATCTTTGAATAATATTTTTTCATGGAGACTCTTTGTTATTGCATTTTTATTTTAAATTCTACTTTCCTACTTTCCTTTAAGTTAGCGTCCCTCCCTTGTCAATCTGTTGAATTTTCACCTCATATATATTTTTTTGCACCAGAGTCAATATTTTCTTAAGTTATATTAAGGACACAAAACAAATGCTTTAAAAGAAAGTGCTTTAAATTTCTAACAATAAACTTTTCCAAAAATACGTCCTTGCAGCTTAACTACTGTTATTTTTCTCTTATGTAGCATTTGTTACAATACCCACATATTTTTCTATCTGCTTATCCTGATAAGGAAACTGTATCCAAACATGGTATTTGTCCATGAACATTGTGAACCATCTGACTCTATTACAGTCTCCCCTCAGATGGGTTTTGAGCCAGAGGAATTATGTATGGGCAGAGCCAAGCCTCTATCAAAATTTCTTACGTCCAAAAGACATTTATCTTTTGTGGCTATCTTGTCTTTCGAAAAGGATCATTGAAAATATTCAATCTTCCCTTGGTAGACACAGTGCAAGCAACAACAACAACAGCATGCAGCGTACAATGCTCCATGGCTTCTGATCACAATTCCTCCCCACTGGTACTTCCATATCCCTGGAGGGCACCAGCACCTTCCATGTCTGCCACTGGCTGGCATGGAATAATAATCATGTTATTTCTAGAATGAACAGAGAGAAAGAAAATGGGAGAAATTGGAGGATTGAGTGGTCTTGTACGTTCTAGAAAGCAGCTCTTTCCTTCACATTACAGGAAAAGAAGTTTAGTGCTGTAGTTGGTACAGACATTGGGCATTGAGGACTAGAGGCTCTCTCTGGCAGAACAGCGAAGGCTAATGACCTTTAGGTTTCCATGTTAGTTATCCCTTGTGGTAGTTAATTATATGTGTCAACCTGCCTGGATCAGGGGATGCCCATTTATTTCTGGGTGTGTTTGTGAGGTTGTTTCCAGATATGATTAGCATTTGAATGTGTGAACTCAGTAGAGTAGATGGACTTCCCCACAGTGGGCATCATTCAATCCATAGAAGGCCTGAATAGAACATAAAATCGGAAAGAGAAATTTGCCCCTTCTTTTCTGCCTCAGTGCTTGAGCTGGGACATCTCATCTCATCTTTTCCTACTCTTGGATTGGGATTTACATCACCAGCTTCCCTTGAGTCTTAGGTCTTCAGACTTAGACCAAATTACACCACTTACTTTGCTGGGTCTCCACCTTGTAAGATGACTGATTGTGAGTTTTCTCCACCTTTGCAATCTCCTGAGTTTCCTACAATCAATCTATGTATCTACATCTATCTAACCTACTGGTTCTATTTCTCTGGAGAATACTTCCCTCAAAAGGCAAAGTATCACTCATTAATTATATTTCCTATTTCAGTTCAAAGAAACCTGTAATTTGTGTAGATAATACTGGTTGTCTTGATTTGGGGGGTTATGAATGCCCACATTTTAATATTTTTGTGGATATCATACTTGGAAGTTGGGAAGACTTGATCAAGTACTGCTAACAGAGGTGATTCTGATGCTTGTACTCATCACTTTTACGTGCAGCACAAATCCTAGGCATGTTTTAGGTTTCTATAGTAACACTCACTCCATAGTTCACATTGCACTATCATCATCCAGTGCTTTAAAATGGGATGTGTTTTTTACCTATTGGTACCTACCAGCTTCTGGTCCCTGTTTTCCCACAGCTGGTGTTCCTTAACCCCCACCCACAGCACAGCAGATTCTAGGACAAGCCGGATCTAATGAATTCTAGCCCAACCTTCTGACAGTAAGCTTTGTCACCTGTGCCACTGGTCTTGCTATAGTTTTGAAAAATTTGCCTTTGTTTCATTCTCACATGTGAGTTATGGCAACTGGGCCTCTGCCTTTTCCTCCGTGGCTTCAAATCCCTCTCTTGGTTACCTACCCAGTACTTTAAATCCTCTGGGTTTACTTATCTCCTAAAACAAGGAAGGGATTGTAATTCTGCTCTGTTCAAAGCCTGCTCCTTGGTCTAAGGAGGACATTCAGCTGCTGCCTGGTTGCCCCTCTTCCTCTGCCTTCCTGCTGGAACTTCTAAACCTGGCCCTCTCAGCAAGCTTCCTCTGACACCGCAGCATCTAAAACTACCGTCTATCATGATTTCTTTTCAACATTGTACTCTACTCCCAAAGTCCACTTTTCCTAATTTCTGGCAGCAAGCTCTATTTCAAGATTATGGTTAGACATGGGTCAAGGTCAAGATTTTTCCAGGATTATCCAAACCCTATTTCCTGGGCCATACCTGGTCATATTAAAAAATGAGAACATAAAAAAAATGAGAACATATGTGTCACATAAACAAGACATTCTTATCTCTGGGTTATGCTTGATGTTTCCTTCCGTCTCATTCCAACCAAATCCACAGCTAATCCATCCCTAACGTGGTGGTTGCACATCTAAAATATATTTCTAATTTCACTAGAAGACCATAGATGAAGTCACCATTACCTTCTACCTAGAATAAAATAGCCTCTAATGTGCTCCCCAAGTCTACTATTGTCTGTGCCCCCATATCTTCTCCAGGGAGCAGCCAAGAGGATCCAGTCACTCCCCTGCTTCAAACCCTTCAGGCCTCCCCCAGCCCATTGTTTTAGCATATGCTTCTAAGCCTTTGCTTTGACTCATGTCTTCAGCTTCAACTTCTTTGCCAGTTTCTCTCCCTCTCTCATTCATTACGTTCCAGCCATACTGGACTGCTTTCTAGATTTTGAAGATATGATTTATATCTCTGTCTGGAACTCTTTCACCTTCACTCTTGTGGACAAATGGCAGCAAATTTATCATTTAGGCAACAGTACCTCCTCAAATAGGATGCCCTCAAAGACATCCTTACTGACCTCCCTGTTAGATTACTGTTATATTCTCTGAGAGCATCCTGTGCTTTTTGTTGGTAGTATTTCTAACTTTAAAAAAATGTATTAGTTTAAATACTTATCTGATATTTGGTTCCTCCATTATCCTGTAAACTTCACGATGGTGTCTATTTGGTTCATCACTCCCTGACTAAGGCCTAGCAGTATCTTGTACAAGTAGAGACTCAAACGTATTTGGTCAATGAATGAAGAAAAATAGGTGAACATGAAATGTAAATGAAATATCAGCAATTTACCAATAATATTAACTATTTCTTATTAATAAATTATATGCTTAGTGACAATGCTAGGTTAAAATGTTAGTCCACAAGGAAGTCTAACAATATTTTCTTCATATACAGAAAGAAAGGGGGAGAGGGTTGGGGGTGCGATGTAGTTTAGAAACAATGATTTTTTTGAATTTTTTTTTTAACATCTCTATTGGAGTATAATTGCTTTACAATGGTGTGTTAGTTTCTGTTTTATAACAAAGTGACTCAGCTATACATATACGTGTATCCCCATATCTCCTCCTTCTTGTGTCTCCCTCCCACCCTCCCTATCTCACCCCTCTAGGTGGTCACAAAGCACTGAGCTGATCTCCCTGTGCTATGCGGCTTTTCCCACTAGCTATCTATTTTACATTTGGTAGTATATATAAGTCCATGCTACTCTCTCACTTCGTCCCAGCTTACCCTTCCCCCTCCCCGTGTCTTCAAGTCCATTCTCTACATCTGTGTCTTTGTTCCTGTCCTGCCTTCTTCATAACCATTTTTTTTTTTTAGATTCCATATACATGTGTTAGCATACAGTATTTGTTTTTCTCTTTCTGACTTACTTCACTCTGTATGACAGACTCTAGGTCCATCCACCTCACTACAGATAACTCAGTTTCGTTTCTTTTTATGGCTGAGTAATATTCTATTTTATATATGTGCCACGTCTTCTTTATCCATTCATCTGTCGATGGACACTTAGGGTGCTTCCATGTCCTGGCTATTGTAAATAGAGCTTCAATGAACATTGTGATACATGACTCTTTGAATTATGGTTTTCTCAGGATATATGCCCAGTAATGGGATTGCTGGGTCGTATGGTAGTTCAATTTTTAGTTTTTTAAGGAACCTCCTTGGGAAGCAGCCGCATAGCACAGGGAGATCAGCTCGGTGCTTTGTGACCACCTAGAGGGGTGAGATGGGGAGGGTGGGAGGGAGGGAGATGCAAGAGGGAAGAGAAATGGGAACATATTGTATATGTATAACTGATTCACTTTGTTATAAAGCAGAAGCTAACACACCATTGTAAGGCAATTATACTTCAATAAAGATGTTTAAAAAAAAAAAAAAAAAAGGAACCTCCATACTGTTCTCCATAGTGGCTATATCAATTTACATTCCCACCAACAGTGCAAGAGGGTTCCCTTTTCTCCACACCCTCTCCAGCATTTTTTGTTTGTAGATTTTTTGATGATGGCCATTCTGACTGGTGTGAGGTGATACCTCATTGCAGTTTTGATTTGCCTTTCTCTAATGATTAGTCATGTTGAGCATTCTTTCATGTGTTTGTTGGCTATCTGTATATCTTCTTTAGAGAAATGTCTATTTAGGTCTTCTGCCTAATTTTGGATTGGGTTGTTTGTTTTTTTGATATTGAGCTGCATGAGCTGCTTGTAAATTTTGGAGATTAATCCTTTGTCAGTTGCTTCATTTGCAAATATTTTCTCCCATTCTGAGGGCTGTCTTTTCATCTTGTTTGTAGTTTCCTTTGCTGTGCAAAAGCTTTTAAGTTTCATTAGGTCCCATTTGTTTATTTTTGTTTTTATTTCCATTTCTCTAGGAGGTGGGTCCAAAAGGATCTTGCTGTGATTTATGTAATAGAGTGTTCTGCCTATGTTTTCCTCTAAGAGTTTTATAGTGTTTGGCCTTACATTTATGTCTTGAATCCATTTTGAGTTTATTTTTGTGTATGGTGTTAGGGAGTGTTCTAATTTCA
Organism: Balaenoptera musculus; assembly: GCF_009873245.2. NCBI lineage: Eukaryota > Metazoa > Chordata > Mammalia > Artiodactyla > Balaenopteridae > Balaenoptera > Balaenoptera musculus. The sequence continues at coordinate 63,271,519 of NC_045796.1, read as the reverse complement.
TTCTTTTACATGTAGCTGTCCAGTTTTCTCAGCACCACTTATTGAAGAGGCTGTCTTTTCTCCATTGTATATTCTTGCCTCCTTTATCAATAATAAGGTGACCATGTGCGTGGGTTTATCTCTGAGCTTTCTATCCTGTTCCATTGGTCTATATTTCTGTTTTTGTGCCAGTACCATACTGTCTTGATTACTGTAGCTTTGTAGTATAGTCTGAAGTCAGGGAGCCTGATTCCTCCAGCTCCGTTTTTCTTTCTCAAGATTGCTTTGGCTATTCGGGGTCCTTTGTGTTTCCATGCAATTGAATGATAAGTAGTGGGCCTAGTTAAGAGAGTATCAGCTCTGTAGACATACCAAAGCTTCTTGAAACATTTAATTGTTCATATAAATGTTTTTCTGAGTTTGGAAGGGTGCAAACATCATTTTTATTCCTTTATACATGATGGTGAAATAGATGTAAAACCGTATTTTACCAAAATTCATATAGCAGGTAGGGAGATGCAGTTTCCAAAGAACCTATGGAACTATGCATCATGACTCATGAGACCTATAAATTCAGCTGCTCACAGAGAACCAACTAGTGACCCCTGTTTGGCTCCCTGTGCTTTTCCTTTTCCCCTACCATAGATTCTTGCTTCTCATCCTGTAAACACTGGTTGAGACTTCTTGAAGGTATTAGTATGGCTTTGTCAAAATGCAAATTCCTGGGTTTTACCTCAGAAATTTGGATTTGGTCATTCTGAACCAGGGCCTAAATATCTGAATTCTTACAAAAATCACAGCAGGTCCTCCTTATGCTGATGGCCTACAGAAAACACATTGAAGATTCATCAGCTACTTTTGTTGTTTTTCATCTGGCCACCTATTATCTGAAGTTAGCACAAGCATTCCTTTGCCTAAGGTCACCAGATTTTGTCACTGAAGCAGTTGCCTCTGTATAGTGTCAGCCTTATTTAAAAGAAACAATGTTTTCCACAAATTAGCATTCATTAATTTAGTATTACTTTTGAGAACTTCATAATATATGCATTTTTTATTTAATTTTTAAAAAGGCTTAAATTCTTTAATTATTTTATTTATTTAGCTATTAATTTAATGAATATAGACAATATGGATTCAATTTTTTGATTTTTATATAAATTTTTTATTCTACCACTTCGATAGTACAGGTTAAAATGCTTCCAAAGAATGAAAAGAAAACATGACTTAATAAACTTTAAATGAATTTGGCAAGAAAAGTAAATGTCCATTAATTTGTTCTTTAAAATGGTTTTAATAGTTCAAATATACAGATAAAATTAGCATTATGTTATCGTTTCATGGCCATATTGTGCTGGATTACCTCCAAGAATCCCCTTTCCAATCAAAAATGATGATAGAAATGTGGTTTTACATCAGCCACTTGACTAAAATATCTTTACTCATCAGACTTCTAAGAGCCAAACTGCAGGTGGTCCTGAATTTACTTTAGATGTCTGCTACTATTCTCCATTTGAAATCTCTTTCAAGCAAAACAACTTAAAGGAATATCAGGAAGCAATTTGTTGGAGATTATGTCTTTATTTTAATCAACATAGAGAATTAACTCAATGACTGTAATACATCATCTGGATTCAGCTACATTCTGTGTGTTTTCTTTTTAGATGAAAGATTGAAATTTTTGGCAGTTCATTATGTGGTATGTTTTATTCTGTTTTTAATTAAATTGAATCTAAATCAATTATTATTTTTCACATTAAGTGCTATTCTTTTCTCCAATTCAAGACATACAACCTTATGTTGTATCTCATAATCATGTACTGTCTGGTACAATTTTTCATACTTCTAAAAATCCTTATAAATTATTCTACATTTATGCTTTGCAAAAACAAAATTCAACCTATATTTCTTTAATTATCTATGTCAAAACTAAAGCAGTGTATATTTATTTACTTCCTTTCAAGATGAGGAAATAAATATAGTTTTGGCTCTACCTTCCAATTTTTAATTTTATAATCTGCATGTTTGGAACAACTTATAACTTTTAAACATTGTCTATCTTTTCTTTCAAAATGTTTTATGTCATTTTCCTTGTTTTACACCAAATTAGAATTATTTTTGCAGTTTATATTTAAATGCTTAATGATCCCAGACACAATTAAATGGCCTAATTCTTATTCATTTAAAATAAAATGTTTTTCTTGATTTTAATAGAACTAAAAGCTCATTGTTAAAAAAAAATCAAAAGATGTAATAACAAAATGAAAATTTTCTGTAATCCAGAGAAAAATATCTTTGTGTTTTTCTTTTCAGACTTTTTTTTTTTTACCATATATGTAAAAAGTGTTCTAGAGGTAACTGCAGCATTTCACTCCCTTTGTAGTTACATAGCCTGCTTTTCACTTAGCAATGAATCAAGGCTATCTTTCCAGATCATTATATATCCTTACATAGCATACAAATGTCTTTATATGTACATACAATATACCTAACATTCAATTAAAGCATAATATGCAATTATATAAATGTATCTTTCTGTTTATAATCAATAATTTTATGCACATTTAGATTTGCTGATGGTTTTTGCTATTATAACCAATACTGTGATAAACATCCTTAGTTTTACATATTGGTTCAATTAATTCCCATACCTTTAATTCTGGAGGAAAAATTGGACCAAAGTTATTCATTTTAAATTGTGGTATATGGCTCTAGAAAGTTTGCAAATGGTTGAAAAAGAATGTAGGAGAGTGCTGCTTCGTCTACACTATGGATGCTGTATGATATAAAGTTTTTTATCTTTTAAAATCTGAAAACAATTTTTTAATTTGGAGTTTGATTGGTATTTTGTTGATTATATGTGAAGATTAATTGGGATTGACTACATAATATGCAGGACTTGGTGCAGAATGAAAGTCCAGGGACTTTGTTGCAAAAAATATTAAGAATTTCAAGATTTTGACAGCAGAATATTATACCAAGCATGGTGCCTTTATAAGCTTGTGTGATTCAGACTTATGAATCTGGTCCCAGCCTTAGCTTTTTAAATGCATGTTAGCCCTTTTAATTTGATTTTTGACTACTGTTTATGAGTGGTTTTCACCCAGTTTTTAAAATTCTAGTATATCTTTTTAGTGATTTGTAAGAACTTTTTATAAAACCCCATGCCCAAATTATTGAAGCATTATCTAATTTTTCTTATGTGTTTATGATTTTTTGTTAACATTTAAATTACATTTAAATATTTAATCTTCTTATAATGTTTCTTAGTTCAGGTCAGATTTTAACTATTTTCTTTTCACCAAACTGGTTATTCAATTGAGTTGATATCATTTACCTTTTAATCGATTTTTTACCCAGTGATTAGACATGCCACATTTTTCATGTGCCAATAGGAACATAGGAACAAATTTCTAGATTTTCTATTCAGTTTCATTGATCTAACAGACTGTACTTTCCTCCAAACCACACCATGTTAATTACTGTGGCTCTATGATTCTTTTCATTTGTCTTCCTTCAAAAATTTTCTCCTATTTTCTTACTGGTTAATTTTCTAACCTGTATTTTTTAATTGTTTCATCAAGTGGGGAAATGGAACCATTGGGATTCTGATTGCAAAAACAATGAATATGTTGATCCAACTGAATAAATCAATGTTTTTAAACGTTAACTTTTCACACATGGAACAAGGTGTAGACCTCCATTTATTTAAGTCTTTATTCATGTAATTCAGTAAAAATGTATCTTTTTTCTTATGGGCCTGGCACACTCTTAAGTTTATTCTGCTTTTAGATTTGATCTTTTCAAAGGGGGAAAAAAAAAAAACAGGTTGTTTTGCCTTTTAATTTTGTCGGTGGTCACCATGCTGTTTGCTTCTGGAGGTCTGTTTTTCACCTTTACCCACACTATGCCAAATGGGAAAGTCCACTGTGGACCAAATCACGTTCCCTTGTATTCTGGCTGCCAGTTGAGTTCATAAGGAAAGGATAGCTTCCAGTACTTTGACAGCCCAGAGAGAATGTCATTTACAATTTGTAGATGAGTGACTTATCTGCTACAAGAATTTGGTTGAATTTTCCTTAAATCTTCTTCTATTTAGTGGGCCGCATTTGATCATTCACTCAGAACCTAAATTTAAGGGATTGGCAGTGTGTAAGGTTTTATTACCTATTCAATTGTTTAACTGCCTGAAGAGAGAGGAGGAGAGCTATACTCGAAGACCACCAGAGCCTAGGGAATTTTATTTTTAATATTACTTCATCTGGTACTGTATCCACTACCTACTGCAGAAATGTTTAATATAGGTTACTCTTTCATTTTGTTGTGAACTTGCCATATTGGTAAGAATTTTGAAAAGATTAAAAACAAAAACAAAAAACAAGACAAAACAAAAACCTCTCTGCTGGCTCTCTCTTTGTTGCATGGATGCATATTTTCTCTGCACTTGTACCTTTTTATCTGTAGGCCTTCATTTATGGACTCGGGTCTAAGCAATTTGGATGTACTCTTGCATTGAGGCTTTATATCCTTCTTCTAATGAAACTCCTTGCTATTAGCCAACTGCCAGATCAGAGAAGCATGACAAAGAGTGTCCCTTTGGGTACTTTCCTGTCTAGCTACTCTTAACTGTCTTAGGTCAGTAGTTTCTTGTTATTGACCTGTGGCAGGGAGTGAGGCCTCAATTATGACACACATCTTCAGCCCAAATCTTTGAAACTAAGAGATAGTAAAGAGAGTATTATAGGATTTGAAATTAGTATTTTGATTATCATTTTGTCTTATATTTTTTTACTTCAAGAGTCCATCTTAATTTTTTGATAGCATAAGACAGACACTTTTATTTTTAAATTTCATTTGACCAACAAATAGGGCATATTATTTTAATTAATTCCCTAATGTCAAACTATTATTCCACTGTGAAGATGAATCTAAATGTGTTGTAGTGTAATTTTTTTAGTGTACTAACGTGTTCTATTTGTGAATGTATTTATATTTATTTATCTATTTATCTATTTATTTACTTTACTGAGGTATAATTGACATATCATATTACATCAGTTTCAGGTGTATAACATAATGATTTGATATTTGTATATATTACAAAGTGATCACCACAAGTCCAGTTAACATCTGTCACACACAAAAAAATTAAAACAGAATTTCTTTCTCTTGTGGTGAGAACTTTCGTGAATAGCTTCTCACTGACAAACATAACCCTCATCAATTTTTATTTGTCTGGAGTCCTTAATGGACTTTTTACTCACCTTATTTCAGAAGCACTGTGCTTTCACCTAAAAATAGATACAGGCATTCCCTAATGTTTTATTTTTAGTTCTCGTCTTTTTCTCTATATTTCCTATATACAATTTCATCTAGTTTTGTGGCTTCAATCATCCCTACTTCGTGCGTAACTCCCAGATCTTACTATCTACTTTTGCATTTGCTATAGGCTCTGGTTCATGATGATGCTTTTAAGTCAAAGCAACATGTCCCAGACTGAGCTCATTATCTTTTACCTTCCCAAATCTACTTCTCTATTTGTTCATTCATCTGTTCATTTATACATTCATTCATTGTTGTATTTATTGAATACTTTCTTTGTATCAGGTCCTGTTGCTGGATGTATGTTAGTGAAAATGGCAGACAAGCTCACTCCTCTGAGGATGTTTTCACAGAATCAAGAAACACGCACACAGCAGCACACAAGTTAGCAGGTAAGTGTGGGATGGCATGATAAGTACCAAGTCATAATGAGTTTGGGATAGAATGAAAGAACAAAAGGAGCACCTAATCTTGATTTGGGTGTCAAGCAAAGCTTCTTAAAGAAAGTAACACCTAAGTTAAGTGCTAAAGCTTGAGTAGTAATTTAGCCATGTAAAAGAGAGAAGAAGAGAGTGTTCTGGGTAAAGAGGACAGTAAGTATAAAAGTAAGAAAGGTAGTGGCACACGAGCAAGCCTAGAAATAGAAAATAGTTTGTTATAGCTGGACTGCAGGGGGTATGAAGTAATGAGTTTTCACACTGGAAAGGTAATCAGGAGCCAAATCCTTAAGGGCTCTTTAAGTTGTGTTAAACAATTTGTACTTTATCCTGAAGGACAGAGAAAATATTGGAGGATTAAAAAGAAGAGAGTTATATGATCAAATTTGAACTTAGAAATATCATTTTGACTGCAGTGTGAAGGTTACATTGAAAGGCCAAAGGTAGAGGAAAGAACAAAATCTTTGATTGAAGTAGTGACAATAGAGATGGAGAAAAGTTAAGGATCTTAAAATATATTTTGAAGAACATGGTGATTTCATTAATTGGGGCTTTAGGGGGAGAAAACAAAGATTTCTGGCTTGAGTAATGGGATGTATAAGGATATCTTTATGTGTGTGTGTGTGTGTGTGTGTCTTCTTCTGACACTTCTTCTGACCAGCTGGGTGTCCTACAATTCAGTTAAATTCTTAATACTAACTACCCCGGAGGTAGAATCAGACTCCACAGGTTTAAGGGCTCAGTCCACAAATCTGCCCTCACTTCAGATTCCAGTTACAAGCACTGAGTCACTAGATTATCCACACTTCTGTCCCATTAAGCAGAAAGTCAGGGGTTTCCACAATATGCCCCCTTCCATTTTCCAGGCTCAATAATTTCCTAGAATAACTCACGAGGATCAGGAAAACACTTTACTCACTATTACTGCTTTATTATAAAGGATGAGACTCAGGAATAGCCAATGGAAGAAAGGCATAAGGCATAAGGCAAGCTTTAGGGGAAGGGACACATAACCTCTCCAGGTGTACCACCCTTCTAGCCCCTTGACATGTTCACCAACCCAGTAGCTCTCCAAACCCTTTGATGAGGGGGCTTTCTGAGGTTTCATCAGTCACTTCATTAGAATAAAAGATGCTCCTATAACCCTTATCACTCAGGAAATTTCAAGGATTTAAGGAGCTGTGTGTCAGGAATGGGGAACAAAGACCAAATATTTATTTTTTGTTATACTATAACCTTCTCCTGAGAAATGGAACAGAAGAAGAGGAGCAGGTTAGGGAGGAAATTTTGAGTTCAATCTTAGACATATTACATTTGAGTTTCCTAATGCATTTGTAAGCATAAACAATCAGTAGAAAGTTAATGGGTCTAGAGTTTAAGAGAAAAATCTGAACTGGAAACTTTGCCTTAGTGATCCTTAGCACAGTAATGGCTATTGAAGCCATGAAACTGAATGGAGAATGCCAACAGTGAGTACACTTCATGAGAAGAGAGAGGATCCAGATGTGTATTTAAGGGCTCAACCAAGAAAGGGAAACCTACAAAGAAGATGGTGGGATTATCAGAAGAGTAACAGGAAGAATCACAGGACTAAGCTAACATATTTTGAGCATGTGTGTTCACTGAGCATTGAGTGCAGTTAGCACTTTGTATGGACTGGTTTTATATAAAACTAGAGTGTGGAGTCAAGAAAGTCAAAAGAAGAAAATGTTCAACACAGATGAAACAAACTATAGAGCTGAATGCAACCAAGACATTAACTATGGTAGAGACTGAAGTGTGTTTATTGTATTTAGTGCAAGGAAGTCATGGAGAACTTGAGAAAAGCAATTTCTGAGGAGTATTGGGAGCAATAACCATACTACAGTAGGTCTAGGAAGTAATAATGGAAGGCAAGGAAATGTTTCTCATGACTATTGCTAGGAACCCCATTATTCCATGCATCCAGAATTGAAAACTTGACTTCATCTTGGATCTGTTTCTTTCGTCTTCTGATGTGAATTCTAATTGTACAAGGACTTTTGCTTCTCTCTTGCTTCTCCTTGTCATTGCCTCTAAGAGGGCCACTCTTGTTCAATCCTGGGCTCATACTCCTGCACCTCAAATCTAGTTCCTATTTAGGGAAAATCATACTATACCTATTATTTAAGGCCCAGTTCAATTGCTGCTTATTTGGTTAAATCTCCCAATAATTTCATACTCAAGCAATCTACTTTTCTCTAAACTCTTATAACACGTCATAGGTACCCTTTTATAATATTTATAACTTTCTGCCTTGAGTGTGACCACCCACATAATTGTCTTATCTTCCTTCCTACATGTTAACTTCATTAGAGCAGAAGTCATATTTATTTTTACTTTGTACATAGTTCCTAAAACAGAACATCTAAGTACTTATTTTGTTTCTGCATGATTTTGAGCTTTTGGACCTTGGGCAACTCCCATCTAGGTCTTCTGAATATTATTCCTTCCGAAAAGTGATGATAATATTATCTGTTCTGCCTATTTAATATTGTAGAATGATTTTCAGAATTTAAAAAAATTAATGTTTTTGAAAATGCTTTGAAAATGGTAGCATATATACCATTAAGATATAAACAATTTATTATTTACACTGTTATTACCAATGCAGTGTAATAGTGTTTTTATTATAGTAGTGATACTAATATGATTGTTCTATGCTAAAAATTGCTAGTCTATTTAGTTATGCAGCAATTCAGCCAATTAGTAGTTTAAAGTTTAATTTCTTCAATTCATGGCATATAACACCTGGGGTGAAGTGTCTGCCAATTTACTTTGATGAATAATTCAAGAAACAAATATTTTACTCAGAGACCATTTTTTTCCCTAGGTGTTTATATTAGGAGATAGCGCTGGTGATTTTAATCGTGTCTTAAGCCCCATTCATCAATTTATTGCTCTTTTACTTTTTTAAGTGCAAAATTAATGTGTGCTTATTGTACAAATGCAAACCATTCTTAAGAGTATACATAAAAACTAAAACTCCAATTCCCGGAAATAACCACTGTTAAAAATGTTTGGTATGTTTATTTCTAGAAATTTGTTCTACATGCACACATATTTTTATTATTGTCAATGTTATTCTCTCTATATCTCTCTCTTTCCTCACCCGTGCTTGTATATATGTATGTATGTGCATATGTATGTATATACACACAAAGGTGTGTATATATATATATGTGTTTGTGTGTGTGTGTATATATATATATATATATATATATATATATAAAGTGTACATATAGATTTTGTGGTAGGCATAATAAAGAGCCCCCAATGATGTCCCCACCCTATTCCTCAGAACATGTGATTATGTTACCTTACATGACAAAAGGGACTTTGCACATGCAATTAAGGTTAAGGATCTTGAGATGGGAAGATTTCCTGAATTATTTACTTGGGCCCAATACAATCTCATGAGTCTTTAAAAGTAGAAGAGGAAAGCAGAAAAGTTGGGTCTGTGGAATCTAAAAAATATTATGAATGAATTTATTACAAAACAGAAACAGACTCACAGATATAGAAAATAACTTATGGTTATCAAAGGGGAAAGGAAGGAGGGTAAATTAGAAGTGTGAGATTAACAGATACACACCACTATATAAATAGATAAACAATAAGTGTTCACTGTATAGCACAGGGAACTATATTCAATATATTGTAATAACTATAATGGAAAGAATCTGAAAAAATATATATGTATATAACTGAATCACTTTGCTGTATACCTGAAACTAACACAATCTTATAATCAACTATACTTCAATAGAAAAAAAAAAGTGAGTCAGATGAATGTGACATGAGAAGGACTTGACCCTGCCATTGCTGGCTTCAACGAGGGAGGAAGGGGGGCCATAATCCTAATAACGCCGTGGCCTCTAGAAACTGGAACCTGCCCTCAGTTTATAGCAGGAAAATGCAGATCTCAGTCATGCAAATGTGAGGCACTGAATTCTGCCAACAAATTGAATAAGCAGGGAAAGGGAATCTCCCCTAGAGCCTCCAGTAAGAAAGGAGCCCTGCTGATACTTTTGACCCTAACCTAAAGAGACCTAAGTATGACTTCTACAGAACTGTCAGATAATAGATTTGTGTTGCTAAAGACACTAAATTTGTGATAATTGATATGATAGTGATAGATGACACACAGATATAAATGTATTTCCGTAGCTATTTACATAGTTTTGCAACTTAATTTTTCTTAAAAAATATACACGGACACCTTTTTCATGTCATTTACAAAATGGCTCACTTATGTGCAGAGCTTTGCTCATATGGGTGTAATTTTGTAGAAGAAATTGCTAAACATAGAATAGCTCACACAAAGAGTGGATATACCCACTTTATCAGATGCAGCAATTTGCCCTTCAAAAAGGTTCTTTCCACTAACATTTCCACCAGTAATATGTGAGAGTGCCCATATTCCACATCTTAGCCCAAACTGGATATTATCAGTTATTTAATGCCATGGCCTTTACCTTTGCCAGGAATCAAAACTGCTTTTATGACTACTGAGTGTCATTATTCATTTCTTTGAATCTCACATGTATTCTAATGTGACACATTAGAGCAGTGGTCCCCAACCTTTTGGCACCAGGGACCAGTTTCATGGAAGACAATTTTCCACTGACTGGAGTGGGGGGATGGTTTGGGGATGATTCAAGCACATTACATTTATTGTGCACTTTATTTCTATTATTATTACATTGTAATATATAATGAAATAGTTATAAAACTCACCATAATGTTGACAGGGGGCGGAGCTCAGGTGGTAATGCGAGCGATGGGGAGCGGCTATAAGTACAGATGAAGCTTCGCTCACTCGCCTGCTGTTTACTTCCTGCTGTGTGGCCCATCTCCTAACAGGCCGTTGACTGGTACTGGTCTGTGGCCTGGGGGTTGGGGACCCCTGCGTTAGAGGGCCACACATGATTTTATGAGAATATCCTCTTGACCTAGTAGATTTTCTTGGTGTCTATGATGAATTAGCAGTAGAATATTAATTATTCACTCAGAAAATATTTAAATACAATTTTGAATAAAAGGTCCATATTTCTGAATCCCAAAGCTTTCTGCTAGGACTCAAGTGATGGGACAGCTAACTGTCCACATGCAATTGGATACTTCATGTACTACAGTTGATGATGTTACCTACACTTGCCCTGATTCCTATTCCACTCTCCAGCCTCTTCCTACCACCACTACCCTTCCCGTTCTGAGAGTATTAGTTCATAAGTAACTTAAATAAAAACATAAAAGGGCCTTGGTATATTTTATGAACACATAACAGCTAATACGCAGTGAGTTAAGGTAAGTCCGCAGTCAATAGAGGACTCACAAAATAGAATAGCTTTCACAAACAGTAGGTAAACTTTATGAGAGAAGCCTTTCATGGGGAATTTATTTAAAATTACATTTGCTTACCAGGTATCCCCAAATTTCTCCTTGATTCTTCTTAGGTTTTTAAAATCATGAAATATTTTGAAATCTACATTAAAATTTACTTTTGAAATATACTTTAAAATATGAAATACAAGTACCTACAATCCATTTAAAATTTAGTCATATTTGCCTGAGACTCTTTTTCATGTTTATGTGAATATTTTTTGGTACCTCTTCTAAAACAGTCTGTACTTAATGAGTTGTTGCTATTATTTATATTGTTGCCTTTGTTGTTTGGCTTTAAATTCTCTATTTGTTTTTGACACTTAAAGTTCTCTCTTTCTTTCAGCTCTGTTGCATATTAAAACCAAACAGTTTGCAATTACATTTTACTCAGCATCTCTGTGTGGGGCAAGGGGAGCTATCCACATTGGTTAGTTCACCCAGTGTTACATTCACCAGAAGTTTTCTCTTGAAATTTAAAGTAAGGTTGATGTGAAGAATTGGTGCTTTTCCTTTCCTCCTGATGATGGCATCTCAGGCTACACTGACAGAAGAGCACTTTCGAAAATAGAGTGTATTCTGCACTGGCAACTCAGTCCTTTATTCTGGATGCAAAGTCATACAGAGAATTTTTAAAGAGTTAAAAATACTCCTTTCTAAAAACTTGGAATGAAAATTAGAAACATATTCATTTATTTTTAGGGCTTTCTTGTAGAAGTGGGGTTATAGTGTTTTCTGGAGTTCCACAAAGACTTAGGACCAGTGTACGGAAGGAATAGGGAAACTCATGTGGGTGCAGTTTGAGGAAAGCTTTGCATCAATTTGTCCTGACTTTATGAGAATCATTTGCCTATTCTTGGCTGTTTCAGAGCAAAGTATAATAGCAACCACATGTCTGGAGTGGAAGAAGAGATTGTTCTACTAAGAGAAATCTTGTCCAGCCACACGCTAAAATCCTGAGTGGCCATAACCCCAACAAAGCCCCAGTAGATGCAAACCTGATATAATCAAAGGGAGAGTTAATGAGCCTAAGCCAGGTACCTCCAGTCAGTTAGCATATTCAGACCTGCAGATGAGTATAAGTAGGGGTTATCGCTGAGCTGTTCACAGTAGAAGCTGGAGGGAAAAGAAATCTCAGGTCAGGAGGCAGAGATAGAACTAGGAAGAGGAATTGTGTGGGGACTTTGAACATATGTAGGAAGAAATCAAAATCAAAAGAAATTTTGGAGAAAAGTTTGGGAGAAGCCAAAATCTTCTATTCCTTGGTAAACCCAATCTAAAATTTCCTCATTTTACTTTTTTAATGCAATAAATATCACTGATACTCATCTGAAAAATACTTTTGAAGTCAATACTTTCCCATTCTTTTGATACCTCTTTCTGTATTTTTCGTGAGCAAATTGTAGGGAATATAAAAGTTAATGTTGCAGAATGAAAATACTTCATATCTTGCAACACATTCTAAATCTATAAAAGCAGTTAAAATGTATGTATAAAGCTATGTTTTTAATACATCTTTTTGGGAGCACATTATATTTTTCTAATGAATCATAAAATATCATTGAGAGGTAGTACTTTACAGCATATATATGTATTTCTTTTCTCCTCTGTGAAATCATAAATGGTAATTTGATAAGTTCTGCTTTTATTGTTGCACTTTTCTCATTTCAAAAGATGATTAAACATACTCAGAGAATTTATTCTGAAAGAAGCAGGAGTAAAAAAATATTACCACCAAGTTACCACACGCATGAATAAACACACACACACACACACAGTGCTTTGTTTCTTATTCAGTCAATAAAGGATGAATTTTTGGCCACTAGATAATTCAATTAAATATATTTGAAGACTTGCTACATGAAATGTATTGAACTAGGTGCTATAAAAATACACAAGTGAGTGAAAAAAAAGCCTGCCTTATAGGAGCACAAACTCTTTTGAACCTATGGACCATAAAATATTATTGAAGTAACCCAAGCAGTGTTAAGTAGATAATTAATATAATTATTGACAGTGTATTGCTCTGTATCTCTTGGTAGATGGCAAGCTCCTAGAAGACAGACATTTCTCATGAATTGAAGTAGTCTGTAGAAGTCACCCCCACCCCAAATTTTGAATAAATGCATAATCAAATAAAACCAATTAGCATAAAACTAACATATGGAGCAATCTCAACAAACCAAAACCAACCAAAACAACCAGAATGAGATTTGGTAAATAAAAACACCTGGTTAAGTCAATGTAATTAGTTTTAACTCTGTGGATATATTTGAAGAATGCTGTTTCACATCCCAAGAACCTTTTCAGGTCTATATTGAAAAAGAATATACAATATATCTACGGTCTTTCTCTTCACACACTATTTTTAGATCAACCTGGGCATCTTATAATTAATGTAATGTTTACTGAATCCCTCCTGTTCATTGCTTCAGTTATCCAACACATTCATTGAACACTATATTAGTTTCCTATGACTGCTGGAACAAATTACTACCAACTTGGTAGTGTAAAAAACATACCTTTATTTTTCGGCAGTTCTGGAAATCAGAAGTCTGAAGTCAATTTCACTGGGCTGAAATCAAGGTGTTGGCATGGTCACTCTCCCTTCGGAGACTTAGGGGAGAATCTGTTTTCTTGCCTTTTCCAGTGTCCAGAGCTGCATTCCTTGCATCTCTTTACTTGTGGCCCCTTCCTCAATCTTCAAAGTCAGCAGCATAGCATTTTGCTTCAATGATCACACTGCCTTTTTCTCTGTCAAATCTCCTTCTGTCTGCCACTTATAAGGACAGTTGTCATGACAGTGAGGACCCACCCAGGTAATCCTTATCTCCAGATCCTTAATCACATCTGCAAAGTCCCCTTTGCCATATGAAGTAACATTCATAGGTTCAGGGGAGATTAGGACCTAGATATCTTTGGGGGCCATTATTCATCCTACTACAGGCACCTACTATGTGTTGCATGTAGGAGACACAGCTGTTAGTCAGACATCTCTGTACCTGCACTCATGGAGCTTGATATGATGGAAGGTAGAAAAGATGTACAAGGCACAGACCTGTTTTTTAATTGGGTTCTTTAACAGAAAAATGTTTTATCAGAGAATAAATGCATGTCTTTTCTTCTTTTCTTTTAAGAGAAATTGCCAGCTACTTCTTATAATAAGCAGGCACAGAAAATCCCCAGCTACTTCTTAGAATAAGCAGGCACAGAAGGATCACCTCACGGCAGATACTGTTGAGAAGAATTACTTGTGGACTCTCATATATAAACAGAGGATGAGTGGGCTCATCTATCTTAGGAAATAGCAGCCTTTTTTTTTTTTTTTCCAGTGACTTTGCAAACTGTTCCTTTTTATGTCAGGAGAGGGTGGTGTTATGGCAGAAGAAAGGTTGGGTCAATTTGGTTAAGGAACCTAAGGCATCTTGGAAAGGAAGAAACACAAACACTAATGCCTTAGGAAATGAATCTGTAAAACCTGGGTTTAAGTGGTGTAAAATTTTGAGTTTGGCAGATTAGGGTATGAAAGTAACACACTATCCCAATACATGACACTTCCTTCCCTCAAAACACCAAGAGGCTCTGGATCAACCTGTGGAGTAGTTTCCCCACTCAGGAAGTGCTGCATATCCCTGCTGGCACAGCTTTCAACTAAAGGCATGCATCTGTCTCAACTGCCACCATGCCTGTGAAAGGAACAGGGTGTCCCTCATGAGAGATAGCCCATACCAGTCACTGGTGCATTTACATCTAGCAGCGCCAGTCAACCAGAGGTGAACATCCTGCCACCTCTGTATGGAAAGGTATGACACTGGAACTCTCTCCCATCTCCATCACTCAGGAGTGCCGTGATCCGGGCAAGTGCTTGAATCAGAGAATGAAAAGAGCCTTTGTCAAGACATTTGGCCAGTTTAGTTGCTGTCTTAGTTTGTCCAGGGATGCTATAACCAAATACCATAGACCAGATGGCTTATAAACATCATTTATTTTTCACAGTTCTGGAGGCTGGAAGTCCAAGATTAAGGTGCCAGTATGGTGAGGTGAGGATCCTCTTCCGGGTCGCAGACTTCTAGTTTTATCCTCATATGGCAGAAATGGGCAAGTGATCTCTCTGAAGCCTCTTTTATGAAGGCACTAATCCCATTCATGAGAGCTCTGCTCTCATGGCCCCACCTTCTAATACCATCACCTGGGGAAGCTAAGGAGATACAGACATATAAACTGGGCTTAGCTAAGCAGATTATTCCAGCCCAAAATTTGAATCTTGAAGAAATGAGACAAATAAGGCAGGCAGAATTGAGAAATTATTCATGGTGGTATCAACAACTTTGAGGGTTCAGTACATCCCTGAAAGTATCAGTGTCCTAATCTGTACTGTTGTATGAAGCTCTGCTCCCAACTCCCAGCCCTTCTGGGTTCCTATCCATTGCCATTGCCTAAAGGACTAGCCTTCACCTTCATGCTGTACTCTATAGCTTTTCGCATAAAGCCTATCTGTGTTTTAGCTGCCAGATTCAGTTTCTATCTCCTGCAAAAGATAACTCTGACTGATGGGAGTGGAGAGGATGTGGACAGGACCTGAGAAGACATCTCAGGTGAGTGGAGAGAGAATGGCATGATTTACCTAGGAGACTCTAATAAAACTTCCAAGACTGGAGGGGAAAAAAAAAAGACTTGAAATACAGCCGGCCCTCTGTATCTGCAGGTTCCACATCTGAAAATTCAAACTCAGGTCGAAAATTATTTTAAAATAATTAAAATTCCAGAAAGTTCCAAAAAGCAAAACTTGAATTTGCTGCACTCCAACAACTATTTACATAGCACTTACATTATATTTACAACTATTTATATAGTGTTTACATTGAATTAGGTATTATAAATAATCTAGACATGATTTAAAGTATAAGGGAAGATGCTCCTGGGTTATATGCAAATCGTATGCCATCTTATATAAGTTTCTTGAGCAGCCACAGATTTTAGTATGGGATGTTGGTTCTGGAACCAATGAATCCCCTGCAGATACCAAGGGACAACTGTATTCAGGAGACAGAGAGTAAGGACAGTTTGGGGACTAGAACAAACATATAGGGAAGAGGGTTAAATAATGACTAAGTAACCTAACTTTTCACTCTATTATCACCCCAAAAAATTGTTTGTTGAATTCTGGTTACATGACAACAATTTTTGTTGGCTCCGGACACATAAAGATAAAAATGGCAAAATCTATGTTGTCAAGGAGACACTAGTCTTTTCCAGTGCAGTAGGGAATTTCAGGACACAAACTCCTTTCAGCTTTTAATTGACCATTTAGATAACTCTCTCTCTCTAGGGCAAATTATTGTCACCCATTTATCAGTTTTAAAAATTGATAGAAATAGAAATTGAGTAATGTTTCCAATATCATAGAATCCTAGAAGAATGAACGTAAGAGAGTGTGGGTCCTGAGGGCTATATTCTCTATTTTAAGAACACATACCTATTTGCTAGTTATGGTTAATTATAAATTTATAAGTTTACTGTGAAAAAATATAGTACAGAAAAGAGGGGGTTGAAAATCCATATATGATAACAGAAAGGCTGGTGCCGCCAAAATCTGTCCTGCTAGTTACCACTTGACCCAGCTACCCCTCGGCACATATCAACTTGGACTCTCAGAAAACCCTTCTTCCTGGAATACACAGGCCTGCATTAAACTTCTATTGCTACAATTCTAATATTCCTCTTGAAACTGTAATCAAATAGAATAGTGAGTTTAAAGCCTGAAGTGGTATAAACTCACTAGCCAATCAGAAAAGGAACATGACAAAATGTATCTCTCATGACCAAGAGGACACTGATATCTCACCTTTTTCCAAATCCCCTATTACTGCAAGAGAAGAAAAGAACTAGAAAGACATGCACTAAGTTATAAAACAAAACTACATGACGCAGAGCTGGGAAATAACACTAGTGCATGGAAGACCAACAGGGGCTTACTTACATAGAGCACTGATGAGATTGTCCAAACCTAGTCCTTACTCATAGATGGATGCCACAAATGGATGGTTTCCCAATCTGTCCACAAGCCACAGTGGCATACACTGGAGCCCCAGTTTCCTGAAGACTCTATATAGTGGTGTGTTGTGGTGAAGTGAAATTAATTAGCTAGGGAAGAGCTTCTCATCTAGGGTGCCACTAATGTGTTACAGGTATGCCAATGTATCACTCTCTTGAACCCTAGGATTTACCACATAGGGTCTGGGATAGTCAGAGTCGCAGATCCACCATGTTCACTGCGAGTAGGCTGTTTGCCTCAATGTTTCATGAAAATATTATTTTCTCTGTTTGACAAAATGTGAACAAGGATGGGAAGCACTTGGCAGAACCACCACTCACTAGCCTCTCTACACCAGTAAGTCTGGGCAAGTCTGGGGGCACAATTCAGTCAGTATCTACATTGACCTCAGTAGACCTCTGCCAATTCCATTCCAGTTAAATCCAAATAGGGTTTTTTTATGGATCTTGGCTGACTCATCTTAAAGTTTATATGGAAAAGTAAAGAGACAAGAATAGCTAAGGAAATTTTAGAGAAGAATCGTAAGGAAGAGGGACTCGCAGAATGTTTGGATACATAGAGTTGAGTGCATGGTTGTTCATTATGTTATCTGTACTTTTCTGTGTCTAAAATATTTTGTAATTAAGCGTTACAACTTTTAGAAGAAAATAAAAGAGAATAGCTTATGGCCTCTGGTTGGGAAGACCCTTGTAAACAAGAAAGCAAAAAGCCCAAAATTATAATCTAAAAAATTGTTAAATTCAACTAGCAGTACCTTACAATATACAGCTTTTGGTCAACAAAAGACACCGTAAAAAGTTGAAAGACAATCCACGAACTAAGAGAAGCTATTCATAACACATATAACTGACAAGAGAGAAGTACTTAAGCTTTAAAAATATATAAAGATTATCAACAAATTAATTTTCAAAAACAATCAAGCCAACAAAATGAGCCAAAATTGAGAACAGGCATTTCACAGAAACCCAAATAGCTACTAAGCATATAAAGATGTACAATCCTATTAGCAAGGGGGAAAACGCAAATTAAAAGAACAATCAGATGCTACCACCAGGCAAAAGTTTTCAAATCTAACAATAGCGTGGGTGTTATGGGTAATGATATGCCAGATTAGTCCATGTGAAATGGATTTGTGTGTAGTTGAATCTCAAAACCTGAATGTGCAGTGAAAAAAGAAGTTAGAGGAAAAGATGTAGTATAACTTACATAAAAATACACCAGGATAGCTATATTTTTAGGGACTTATACATATATAACTATTTTCCAAAAAGCAAGTAAAGGAGTAATATAAAACTTAGAATAATAATTATTTCTGTCTGGGAGGGAAAGAGACAATTTTAAAGAGGCCTCTTAGAAGGCTTCAAAAATGCTGGTACTTTTCTGAATCTTCAGGTATGTAGTGGGTACCTGGGTATTCTTTTTATTATTATTCTTTAAAATGTGCACATATGGGATACATTCACATATGTATATTTTACAATGAAAATTTGTTTAAAAAATCCAGTGAGATTTTAAGGAGAGCCCTTACAAAATTGTTCACATCAGCAACTTCTAGACTGTGAGGATTTCCTTATTACTATGTAACCAAACAAAATAGAGAATTCTCTTGGCTTCTGAGGCTAATGTAAGGTGAAAAACCTTCAGCTGTTAACCCCTATTTCAAAAGTTCTTGCTCTTCACAGCTGCCTCATTGTTCTCAATTATTTCTGTAAGTATTCCAACACACACGTGATTTTATAAATATGTTTGCAAATTAAAAATGTCATCTGTTTACTTTTTAGCTTCCAAGTAAAGTTTCATTTTTTTTTTAAAGGGCAAGCGGTTCCTTAATTTTAAAAGTTTGAAAATAGCCAGTGTCCTCCAGTTAAAAGCAACTTTTGGACACGTCACATCAAATACAGTTGTCCTTTATTAGTGAAAGCTTCCCAGCAGAACCTTAGACCAGTTTCTAAGAGAGGAATGAGTCATCTCTAGTTGGGAAAAGAGTATGCGAGTCCAGCCCAACTCTACTCTGCCCCTTTGCTCCACTCCTATGAGACGCTCAGAAAATGCTCTCCCTTCTCTCACCCACAGCCCTTCCCGTCCCTCACAGACCCCAGGGGGCTTCTGCCGGGAAACCAGAGACCCGCCCACTCAGTGAACCCCGCCCCATCCCGGCCCCGCCCCTCGGGGCCCCCGGAAAGCTCTGCGTGCGCCCGTCGGGAGGCGGGGCTGCTCGGGCTCGCAGCAGGGCAGGCGTGGGCTCTCAGTACTCCCAGCTTCAACGTCTCGGGCGGCCGAGTCTCTACTGGTGGCTGAATTCCTAGACCCTGGTGAGTGGCTGGAGGATTCTGGGCCCTGCAGATGAGGTTTTGGCCGGCACCAGGGCCAACCCCCAGCGCCTGCGCGCTCACCCGCCAGCCAATCTGCTCGCCTGCAGACGGCCTTTGACCTTGCGCCCCTCCGGCCCGCGGCTGGCGGCTTCAAGCTGCGAGCTTTGGGACCTCAGGACACCCTACTCTGTCACTCTTACCCCTTATTTTGTCTGGGTTAGTTTTATTGCCTTCTATATACTACTTTATCTCGACCCTGCTGGCGTCGTCTCTGCCACTTCTTTGGAGCGGAACGCCCTGTCGCCTCGGTTTTCCCTTCCCTCCCCAGCAAGCTGGGTATTTCGGGAGTGATGGAAGCCTTTCAGAGCCTTGTCCTTTTGTCCCCAAACTCGGCCTTGAGCCTTGGGGGCAAGTGGGAAGGCCGAGGCCTACCGGGCTTGGGCTATAGCAGGAAGGTGGCGGGCTCCGGTCTCCAGCCGCCCGGGTGTCGGGAGAGGAGAGCGAGGGTGGGGAGGCCGAGGCAGAAATGGGTTTTCCATTCACCTGTTCACACGTTTGGGCACTATCATCTTAGACTGTTCTCGTTTGCTGAATCGCAGGGTGCAACTCTGCTGGAATAGTATCTTTTCCCATTTTCTAAAGGAGCAAATTGAAATTTAGGCAGTTAGGATAGTTTGTTTTCGTTTCAATGTTGCAAGACCCTGCGGATAAGAGTTAAGGGAAAATGCGGAAGTGCTTAAAAAAATAAATAAAACAAGGGAGGAAAATGTTAATTATATGACCTTAAAGGCAAATAGGACTGGAATGGGTTGATTATGGTAAAGTATTTAGACAATAGTTTGAAAGAAAAATACAAAATAAAATCTAGGTATTGGTAATATTAAGTTACGTTGTTTGCACATCGTTTTCATGACAATGTGTTACTCCCTTCATGTTGAGCTATATGTAAACCATGAAAAAATAGTGTTGTGTAGTGAATCTTGCGGATTTTCAGGCTTTATGCATAAAACATTACCAGAGCTGTTGGCTGTTAGTCACACAATGAATAGTAAGTGTCTGATAAGATAATAAGCTTTCTTCAGATTAAATTTGGACTACAGTTTATGAGTAGGTAACAGATAATCCTTGTTTTCTAAATCCATAATCTTTAAATGAAAACATGACCACATGTCAGCAGTTTTCATCTGTCACAAGATTTATGGTGTTATATTCTCTAAACTTGATTTGTCTAAAATGTAGGAAGATGGAATAAGATGAGGACAAGAGCTTGAATTCTAGAGCCATACTTCTCTGCGCCTTGCTAGTTGCTTAACCTCAGACAGGTTGCTTAGCCATTTGTTAGCCCAGAGACTTGGAAAAAGTTACCAAATGCTTTGTACCTTAGTTCAGTCATCTGTAAAATGGTATTAAAAAGAAGTTATACATCATAGGTTGTTGGGAAGATTAAAATGGCAAGATGAGATTATGCTTAACTGAATTTCTGTTAAAGAAAGTGTACAGGTGTTTACATTAAAACCGACCTAAGCAAGGAACTCGTGGTACAGAAATGGATTTTGAAAGTTCCAGGTGTGTCTTCTAGTGTTAGTTGTATTTCTCTACAGTGGCTTCTTAGAAAATAATATTAGGAAACAGCTAGAAAAAGAAAAAAGCAACCAGAAATCTGTATAATAATAAATAATTAAAAAGTGAAATCTTTTTGGCTTTTCTGAGTAACAGGATAGGAGCTAATCCTTTTCGAAATCATAATTGATATCACACTAATTCTGAATCTCTTATATCTCACTAGACCTCCAAGTCAAAAACAATCATTTCAAAGATTAAAAGACCTCCAGATCACCAAACACAAAAATAGAAGTCATAGAGTTTCAAAAGAACGTATTATTTCTATGTATTATTATGTCGTAAACTGCCCTTTGAAGATACTAGATTTTCATTACCCAGTACCTTGAGTATTGAGTACATTGCTACTTTGGGAACCTTTACATCTGCAATTAACTTGGAATTTTTTTCTCTGAGGTGACTTCTGAAACTTCTTTCTTTTGTTGAAACCAAATAAGTAGTTCTACCACTCCTTTTCTACTAAAACTCGTTAGACCTGCTAGGCATCTCAAGTTTCATCGTTTTGCTAAGTTGGACATGATAATTTTTATTAAAATGGATTTTTGAAATTATTAGGTCTATCTATCTATGATTCTTCCTATATAATATGTTTAGTATAGACTGAAGAATCTGTTTATACACGTACTGCCCAAATAGACACCAATGTCAGAAACAAAAGGGCCAGACATTAAATTCTTTAAGCTGAACATTTAATGGCCACTGACTAAATGTAAAACATATTGGGTTCTACTAGAGTGTAAAGGTAAGGACTCCATTTCTGGACCTTATGGAACAATCTAGTAGGGGGTATAATACATTAAATAGCATGAAGCAATACATTAAAAAAGCCAATTTAAAAAGTAGGTAATGGTGTAATAATAGACTGTATGGGAAAGTGAGTACTTTTCACCCTGGAATCATTGGGAGAGGTATCAAGAAGAGGCAACAGTTCAGCCTTTTCTTGAAGGATTAGAGTAGTATTTCAAAAGTTAGCTATATGGAGGATAGGTATTTAGAGAGAGTAAACTATGTGTTGGTTATTGATTGCTTGCCAGAGACCCATCTTTAATAATAATCATCATGAGAATAAATAATTGTTCATATTTATTCAGTGTTACACTAAGCCAGAAATGATTCTAAGGGTTTTATAACATTAACTTATTTCATCCTCACAAAAATCCTCTGAGTGAGGTAGTAACTCATGAAGATGAGAAAAGAAGCAGGGAAAAGATCAAGCCACTTCTATAGGTGAAATGGCTAAAAAAAGGTCCAGCTAGAATTTGAACCCAGGCATTTGAACTGCAGAGCCCATACTTTTAATCACAGTGGTTTGCTGCCTTTATTTAGGTTGAGATGCCTTATTGTTCACTGGGATCAGGAGGTTGGGATAGAGCCAGTGGATCACCTATAATGATGTGATAAACATTTTAAGTGAATGAATTAAATAAAAGGAAAAGAGAAATTAGATTTAGAGGCAAAAGGGGGGGGGTGGAATTGTGGCTTTTATAAATAGATATTTTGTGTTTTGTGTTCATCCATAGCTCTGAGAAATGAATCTAACAAATAGAAAAATGTCTCAGAACTATTTGTTTCATATATTTCTTCACTTTTCTTTTTTTAAAATCCGATCAGTATTTACATTTGATTAAAACATTACCCTTTTACATTTTATTTCACATACGTTATCTTGCATGATTTACAGAACAACTTTGTCAGAAAACAGAACAGTTAATTTTTTTCTTTTAGGATGATTAAAAAAAACTCAGGGTCACACAATTAGGTCAGCATAGCTGATTTGAACTTAGATCTTCATATTTCAAAATCAATATTCTTTCCATTATGTATCCTGACTCTTCCATGCATTTCACCCATTCAGCTGATCAACATTTCAAAAATCAATGTCTTACTAATTTCTGAATCTAGTAGTCATTCCTCCCATTCTTTATGATTTGTCAATATGCATTACCATTGATTATTTCCTTATAAAATACCTACTCCAAACAAACTTTTCTTCCTTATGAAATATTATGTTCTAATTTTAGAAGACAGCATAAGAAAATATCACTGAGTAAATGATTACCCAGAGGTAATCATTTTACATGTTTCAGTACACTTCCTTCCTCTCTGTAGTTGAGATCATATTATATCCATAATTTTTTTTTCTACTTAATGGCTTGTCAAAATTCTTACCTTCTTTAAGTAAAGGGAAGGATTTGTTTTTATCTTGACAACTTGGAAATTTTAGGACGGCAAATCATAGAAGCAAGTCAAAATGGTTATCTCATCCCTTTATTCCTATGCACAACGCTGTCACATTTCATACATAGGAATATCACTCCCTGGAGTCCTGCAGTGCAAAGCTTAAGGACTGTATGAGTTGGTCCTTCCCCGAAATAAGCAGGTATTATGTTAAGAGTTCATGTCCTCCAGTTTGCTGGTGATAGTCTTTTTTTTTTCTTTTCCATTTTCAAATAATTTTAGACTTAAAGAAAAGATTCAAAAATAATACAAACAACTCGACAATCCCTGTATATTTTTCCTACAGCTTCACCAAATGGTAATATTTTGCCACATTTGCTTTATCATTACACACACACACATACACACTCGTATATTACATTGTATA
Organism: Balaenoptera musculus; assembly: GCF_009873245.2. Classification (NCBI taxonomy): domain Eukaryota; kingdom Metazoa; phylum Chordata; class Mammalia; order Artiodactyla; family Balaenopteridae; genus Balaenoptera; species Balaenoptera musculus. The sequence goes on along the minus strand of NC_045796.1, from coordinate 63,247,789 downwards.
TAATTTTACATACATATTATATGTAATATGTGTACATATGCATATATGTATACATATATATATATGTAGGTACATATCTGTGTATGTGAGTATCTTAATATGTTGTCTGATGTATCTTTGTGATTAGATCCGGACTAATACTGACAGAAATACCACAGCAGTGATTCTGTGTTCTTCTTAGAGCATCCACTCTGTAGACTCAAGATATCTACTTATTCAAAATTAACTGCTAAAGTTAATTTTGATCACTTGTTTAAGGTGGTGTCTGCTAGGTTCTGCACTGTTAAGTTACTATGTCTCTCTTTGTAGTTAATTGGATATCTTTTGGGGGGGAGATGCTTTGCCAATATGTAGATATCCTGTTTCTCATAAACCCTGCTTCTTTTAACCCCTCATTTAATATCCATTAATGATTCTTCCTTGATACAGTTATGGTAGTAGCCAAATAGTGATAGTCCAATTTCATTATTCCATCTAAATTTATTAGTTGGTATTCTAAAATGTCTTCTTTATTCCATTTATTTATTTTTACATTTTAAAAATGTCAGTGTAGATTCATGAATTCTTATTTTAATGTCTATAACTTCTTATTCTTTGTCATTATTTTGATGCTGAAATTGTCCCAGATTTACTCAGTAGTTGCCCCTTCAAGCTGACTCCTGTGTCCTATGGACGTGTCTCTACACTTTTTGACTACTTCCTGACTTTCTGGCAAGATGTCCCAAGCTCATCTTGTACTTTCTCAGCCACGTTCTTGGAATCAACCTGGTTCTAACAAGTAGACAGGGGTACATACAATTCAGAGTCTTGTCATCAGATGTGTTTATTGCTGCCAGGATTTCCTTGGTTCTATACTCTCTCAGTGGACAGAGCTAGGAAATAAATTGCATGTATTTATATGTGTACACACCCACCTACCCACACACACACTCCTATTTATTGATCTTTTAAAAGCCGTACATCCATACTGATACTGACAATTACAATCTGACAACACAAGTTTTGTTTTAGCCTCCTACTTCCTACATTTGTAACTCACTTTTTTTTTTTGTCAGTGAAAAACCTGGGCCCCATTTCACAGCATATATTGCTTATTTTTACAATACACATTAAGTATTTTAAGAATTGCTAACCTGTTTCATAGCAAAAAATAACCCACTTACTAACTGGAGTTTAACATTAAATATTTTTCGTTTGTTTTGAATATGTGAAATATAATGTGGCTCAAAAAGACAAAACTGCATAAAATGTTATACTCAGAGAAGAGTTACTTCCATTCCCCACCCTTCTACCCCATTTTCATCTCCCCTTATTTTCCACCCAGTTTCTAACTCTGTAGATAATCAACCTTATTAGATTCTTGTTTTCTGTGTTTCTTTTGCTCACTTGAGAAAATGTATTTTTTCTTACTTGCATTTTGCTTTTTTCATTTAGCCAGTATATCCAGAAAATCACTTTCCGTCATCTCAAAGAGCTCTTTCTCATTTTTTTCTGAATACTCAACATTTTACAATTACAAACAATGCTGTATATGAACTTATGTATTTACTATTGGTTGTGTATTTTCAAGGTAAATTCCATGAAGTAGGATTGCTGAGTCAAAAGGAAAATGGATGTGTAATTTTGTTAGATATTGCCAGTTCCCAAAAAATGTTGTACAAATTTGTATTCACTAGCAATGCATAGGAGTGCTTCTCACTGTTTTGCCAACAGGATGTAGTTTCATACTTTTTATTTTTTGCCAATCTCATAGATAAGAAATGATACCTTTGTGAGGTTTTAATTTACATTTTTCTAGTTTTGAGTGACACAGAAGATCTTGCAAATATTTTCATTCAGTTTGTCAGTTGTCCTTTCACTTTATTTTATAGTGCTTTTCATATATATATTTAAAAATTAATGTAGTTAAGTTAATCTGTTTTTTATTTATTGCATCTGAATTTTGAGTCATAGGTATAGAAAGCCTTTCACTATACTAAGGATGCAGGGGAATTCAGGTGGGATTATATAAGTATTTGAATGATTCTAGCCCTAAAACTTAATTTTTCTTTGAGAGATTAGGGTAGGAAATAGGGGGGGTTATTTAAAACCTCTGATTCAAAAGTAGCTGCAGAGAAGCTGAGAATATAAGTAGAAAGTGGCGGCTGAGAAAATGAACAGAGCTTTTGGTACTTTCATGGCTCTTTGGGGACCAAAATTGGAATTCAGGGCCCTTCCAAAGCCCATCCTAGAGGAGGGATCTTGATAAATACCTGTGACTTTGATTTCAGAACCCATGAGTATAAAGGAGTAAAGATGAATCAGAAATACACCAAATCTTCGGAAGGACTTATACCTAGTTTTGAAGATTTCAGTCTGTGATTATATTAAGATAATCTTCCTCTACCCTAGAAGTCTTCAAGAAGCAAAAATAAGCTTTCTCTGAAGGAAAATAATATATAGAGCCTCACATTGTCTCTGAAAATTTTCATATGTGATGTCTGGCATTCAGTAAAAAAATAACCTAGCCTATAAAAAAAAGAGTTACTGTCCAGATATTAAGAGGAAAAAACCAAACAGGCAATAGAAACAGAATCCTAAGATTTCAGATTCAGGTTATTAGAGGTGGACTTTAAATAAATGGTATTAAAAAATTCAAGGAGTTAAAAAAGAAGATGGAAAATTTTAGCAGAGAACTGATATCTCTAAGAAGAGTCAAATGGAAATTCTAAGACTAAAATTATAACTGAAATTAATTAGTCACTGCTGAAGAGAATCAGGAAACTGAAAATAGTGCAGAAGTAAATACTCAGACAACTATGGAGAGACAAAAGGAGGAAAATTTTAAAGAATATTTAAGAAACACATGGGACATAAAATTCTGATGTGTGTAACGTATTCCATAATGAGAGATGAGAGAGCAATAATTGAGCAAAAGTGGTATTTGAAGAGATAATGTTCAAGAGTTTTACAAAACTAAGGAAAGATACCAACCCAGAGATTGAAGAGGCACTTTGAACCTCAAGCAAGATAAAAGTTAAGAGAACCGTACTCCTATATATTCCATAGGAAAACAGCTGAAAACCAAAGATGAAGAGAAAAAATATTAAAAGTAACCAGAGAAAAAGAAAATACATTATCCTTAAAGGAATAAAGAGAAAAAATAATAGTTGGATTTTCATCATAGACAAAGACAGAAGATAAGGGCGGTGCTGAAAGAAAATAATTATGAATATAGAAGTGTATACATAAAAAGTCCAAGTGAAGGCAAAATAAAGATACTTTCAAACAAACTAATATGAAAAGAGTATCAACAGACCAACACCAAAGACCCTATTAAAGGGAATTATTTCTTCATCCTAAGGGAGATTATTTTAAATGGAAGTATGGAGATGGAGCAAGTGAAGAACAAAGGAAAGGGTAAATATAATGAACATTGACTGTACAGAACAATATAATATCTGGAGGGGTATAAGGTATGTGTAAAAAAATAAAATATACCAAAATAGGAGCCAAAAGTTGGGGCAGGGATAAAGGAAACAAAATCTTCTAAGAGTGCTTTCATTGTTTAAGAAACAGTAAAGTTCTAATTCATACTGGATTTTGACAAGTGAGGGTACATGCTTGTAATCACTAAGATAACTAAATTAATAGCAAAGAGATTGTATGATTAACAAGGAAATAGGGAAGAATGAAACAATTAAAAAGAAAATAAGAGAGAAAATAGGGCCGGTAAGAAGGAATCCAAAAGGAAAGCAAGTAGAAGGGTAAGGGTAGATTTAAGGATAAAAGTAGGAAGCAGATTTAAAGCTATAGTATCGATATTTGTAGAATTGTAAATGTGCTGAATACTATAATTATTGGACAGAGACTATCAGATTAGATTAAAACCAACAATAACAAAGCAATGTCATATTTCAAAAAAAAAAACTAGTCATTTAAGGTGATGATGAGGTGATAAAAATGATATACTGTGCCAACATGAACCCAATAAAATAAGTTATAGCTATATTAATATTAGAGTGGAATTTAAGTCGAAACCCATCAGTAGAGAAGGGAAGGAACATTTCATTATAAAACAATATTTAATACTTTAGGAAAATATAACTCCTAAATTTGTCTCCACATAATAACATCAGTGACAATTATATAATGTAAACAGTTGTAGACATGGCATAATGATGGTGGGGGATTTTCAACACAAGTAGAAGAAAGATGAGTGAGAATATGAAAAATATAACCCACATGCTTAGTGTATTTGGTTTGGTAGACATATGTAGAACTCAGTAACCACTAGCTGCAGAATATATATTCCTTTCTGGTGCATATGGGATACTTAACAAAATTGTTCATAGGTTGAGCCTTAAAGCAAGTCTCAACATATTTCAAAGGATTGAAATCACACCGGGAATGTTTTCAGTTGACTCACACTAGAAATCAATAACAAAAAGATAAATTTATTTATTTATAAATTTTAAAAATAAATCTAAGTAGCTGAAACTCATTTTCAGGACAAAGCCTCATATTGAAGAGTAACTTCTGGAAATAACTTTCAAATTGAGCAGGTTAGGAACAAAATAAAAGTGAGGGAAATAACAAATTCCAGGTAAATGTGGGAATGGAGAAAACCCCAACTGATCTCGGAAGAAAATTCAAGGCCATATTAAAACTTCACAAAAACAACAGAAGAATGATTGCTGGAGTTGTGAAGCTAGAAAAATTATCATGATTGAACATTCATTTCAAACATTAAGGAAAAATTATTTCATGTAATATTTAGCAACAGAAAAAAGAATTTCAGTCAAATTCCATACAAAGTCACTATGGGCAAAAAAGTTAAACTTGTAAATATTTGAAGCATGCCAGAGAACCATGTTCATAAATATATAACAACTGTAACCTAATATTTAAATAGAAGTAAACAAAGTATGTGAGATGTGAATGAACAAGTAAATTACAATTATGAAAACTCAGAAATGAGAGAATATTAAAATAATTAAAATTGACAAAATTCATATTCCTAACTGAAGACTAGAAGACAAACATAACAGATAATGCTATATGAGAAATAGAGGGTAACAAGACACTTAAAAATCAAAATTAAATGAAGAAAGAGGTGAAAAAGAGAAGGTGCAGTTGTAAAAATTCAGCAAAGATTCAATAAAAGTAATAGCACTTCTTGAAGAAGGAAAGCAAAGCAGTGAAACAATACTAAAGTTAAAATTGGAAATATTTGCTGACATAAAACAGTAGATGTTACTAGGTTAATTTCTTAATAGGAAGATAAAGGATTTCTTATGTGATTGATTCTGTTTTCTCTACAAAGTATAAGACATGGCTATCTGAAGAGAATAAAGGAAATTGGTGATGTAGTAGCACGTTTGATGAAAAATGAGAAGGAATGAAATAATTCTTTTGAGGTTAGAAAAGTGAAAGTATTGGGGTATAGTAATAGGCTTGTTAAGCCATCTTGAATGTCCGAAATTTATGGTCATAAATTCAGAGTGAAAAGTCAACATGGTGTGTTTTTCTCCAATATCATTATGTAATTCTGGATCAAGGTCAAGCCAGGCATCATTTATTTGAGGTTCTACCAGATAAGTATTAAGGAAGGAGAGGAGTAAAGGAAGTTAAGGGTACAGTTGTCCTTTGGTATCCGTGAGGGGGCTGGGATTGGTTCCAGGACCCACGTGGATACCAAAATCTGTGGATGCTCAAATTCCTTATGTAAAGTGGCATAGTGCAGTTTGCCCTCTGTGGGTTCCTCATCCGTGGATTCAAACAACCTGTGGATATGGAGGGCCTACTGTTTTGCAAGTGAGGAATTTCAGTGCTGGACTATGGGCTATAAACTGCTTCACTAGAGACAAAACATAAAGAAAAAAAGTGATAGTGAAAAAGTGGTAGAGTCAGTGGATTAGACATCTCAAAAAGGTAAAGGAATTGACTGAGTGGGAGTACTAAAGTAGAGAGGCTCAAAGCATGGAAGGTTATGTGTAGAAAATGGAAAAAAATGAAATAACAATTTTGATTGAAAATGACGAGATCAAGATTATGAGTATGACACCTGAGTTGGTGAAATGCGGTGGAAGAACAGGTCATTAGAAGTGAGGTAGTCAAAGAATAAGTTTTTGAAATTCCATTTAATGACTAGGTTTTTAATATACTCATAAATATTTTGTTTTTAAATATGAACTTTTCATTTTATATTTATATTTAGAAAATTTTAGTCTCTCTATATGGAATGTTTCCTTTCTATAGTCAGTATATGTAAAATCTGTCCAAATGATGAAGAATGTATTCATTTTCTTAAATTCTTAAAATCTTTGTCTGACAAAAATGTAATTGTGATATTTCCAAATACATACTGCTGTTCAGTCTAGCCATGTGTAGATTCTTTTGTAGATATTAATATTTGATTATATAGTTAATGTCATAATGCACTTTAAAATTTTGCAGTGTAACACTTTATGGTTTTAGTTTTCCTTTTGAATATATTGGAAAATATTGTTAATACCACTTATTAATTACCGGTTTTCAATAAATTACAGCTAAACATTTACCATTTTGGAATTTAAAGTATGACATCATGGCAAAATTTCGAAGAAGGACTTGCATCACTTTGTCACTTTTTATTCTATTTATTTTCTCTCTGATGATGGGTTTAAAAATGCTGAGACCACATAAAGCTGCTTTTGGAGATCCTTTTGGACTTGACCTTCTTCCAGAAATTCGGCAACAAACTCCTCATTTGGTAAAAACTTTTGATTCCCAAAAGAGTGACAAAATCGACAGTGAAACAAACGTCAAGAATTTTAAAAGTGTTGAAATCACTGTGAAACCTTCCAAAGCCTCTGAACCTTACCTGGAAGGACTGCCACCTCGGAATTATTATTTACATATATTTTATTACAGCTGGTATGGAAATCCACAATTTGATGGTAAATATGTACATTGGAACCATCCAATCCTCTCGCATTGGGACCTTAGAATAGCCAAGAAATATCCACAAGGGAAACACAACCCCCCAGATGACATTGGCTCCAGCTTTTACCCTGAATTGGGAAGTTACAGCTCTCGGGATCCTTCTGTCATTGAAACTCACATGAAACAAATGTACTCAGCTTCAATTGGTAATTATTTTATGTGTGTGTTTAGATATGTGTGTGTATGTATGTGAGTGTGTATGTATATGTGAGTTTGTGTGTATAAATAATTTTTTGTAGAACATTAATTACTAATTAGTCTTCACATTGTTGTTAATTATAATTTTAAGCTTACACACCGTAAATTAAACTGTTGTTAAGCATCTTTTAGCATGTTAACACTAACATTTCTGGATATAATATTTTTATTCATTTCTAATTTAGTACTCCTTCTGAATTTTATTAAATTATGATTGACATAAGCTGCAATGAATTCTCTCACTTTGATGTACATCTGTTTAAATATCACCCCAATCGTGAAGTGAAATATTCTATAGCTTCCCTTATTCAGCCCTCCCTACATTCCAGGAAACTATGTATCTTATTTTTATCACTGTAGAGTAGTAGTTGTAAATGCTCTATTATTATATAAAAATAGAATCATCCAACACTTATGTGTGTGTGTGTGGGGTGGGGGGGAGTCTTTTGCTCAGTATGCTGTTTTGAAATTTACCCATGTTGTTAACTCTATCAGTAGTTTAGTCATTATTATTGCTTAATAGTATTCCATTGTATGATTATAGCAATTTGTTTCTGCATTCGTCTTGATGCACATTTGTGATATTTCATACTTTAGGCATGTAGCATAGAATTTGGTCTTTTTTTGTTTGTTTGTTTTTTAAACTAGTCTGACAAACTTATATTTTAACTCCTCTTTATTTCATTTATATTTAATGTAATACTGATATGGGTGATTTTAAATGTTTCATTTTGCTATTTGTTTTCTTTTTCTCTCTGTTCTATTCCTTTTCCTCCTTTTTTCTGCCTTGTATTGAAAATGTTTATTCCATCTTATATTCTCTTCTGGCTTATTAGCTATATTCCTTCATTTTATTTATTTTATGTTTGCTCTGATGTTTACAACATGCCTCTTTAACTTAATTGTTGGGAAGTCACAAATTATTCTTATTGTTGTCCCCACTTCCTCTCAACTTTCTCTTCCCTCTAACTTCTGGCACTCCAATTACACATATTTACATAGAGTCATGTTGTCCCACAAGTAAATAATATGAAAAAAATGTGTAATTGGGTGTCTAAAAATTCTTCAATTTATTAATATACCCTTTATAAAACTCTCCCTGTTTTGGTTCCCTCTGTCTTGTTAGTGTCTCTAGCACTAGGGCCACAAGAAGAAATTGGGTATTCTCACATTTTTCTGACTCTTCAGAAGGTGCCAACTCACTGTTGAGCTGATATGGGTATAGAAACATGCAAGACTTTTTCGTGAACAAAACAATATAGAGTTCTGTGAATCTATATCAACTATGTGCAAGATGACTTGTTTTTCTTTTGTGGAGTAATTGGTTACTTTTCAACTATTTTTTGAAAATCTAACATTCTAGTATATATTTATAGCTCTAGTTTCTATGTTGTATGACAAAATATGACACAAAATAGGATTAGTAAATTGAGAGAGCATTGACTGCTGTGTGTGTATGTATCCGCCTCTATTTACAATTTACTTTTGGAGGGAGAATCTTTCAAAAGACTTCTTTCCTATTTTCTACAAAGTATTTGTATCACATTCAAGTCATTTTTGTTATTTCAAGATTGATTTGTTTATGGCTATAAAAGTATACAAAGAGGGTTTTTTAAAATCTCAGATGTATAACTTACATATGTATATATACTCATAACATATAACTATTATATATAAATATATAAATGACATACTGCATATTTTATAATTTTAATTGTGATTAGGAAGTTTCAGTTCATATTTAGATTTATACCTAACATTTATAAAGATCTTCCCCATATATTATTTACTACTATATAATTTTTTGAACATGAAATGTTTCAGAACATTGTCAACAGTACAATTTTAATTTTAAGTGTTGGCAGTCACACTATTGATGCAAATATTTTATTTCTTTGGTTGATTTTCTACTGGGGAACACCTAACACTTGTGAGTAATAAAAGTGACATTACAGTCCATCTGTAAATAAATTATTTCCTTATCCGTTAAACATTGAATTATACTCATTGAGAAATAACTGACATATAATGTTATATAGGTTTAAGATGTGTAAGATATTGAATTTATATATTTATATTTCAGTATGATTGCCATTATAGCATTAGATAAAACCTCTATCACATCCCCTAATTATCATTTCTTTAGTGATGGGAATAATTAACACATAGGCTCTTAGCAGGTTTCATGTTTATGATTCAGTTTTGTTGTCTATAATCATTGTACTGGGTATTATATCTCCAGGTCTTAATTTATATACTAGTTGCAAGTGTGTACCTTAAACAGTATATCTCCCATTTCCCCACTCCTGATCCCCTAGTAACCACCCTTCCATTCTGTTTCCTTGTGTTCAATATTTTTTTTATATTCCACATATAAGAGATAATTTGTAATATTTGTCTTTCTGTGTCTGACTTATCTCACTTAGCATAAATCCTCACTATCCATCATGTTGTTGCAAATGGTAGGATTTCCTTTTTGCTTGTGGCTGAGTAGTATTCCATTTCCATATATATTTTATATATATACATATATATTTCATATATATAATGGAATATATATATACACACACACCACATTTATTCATTGGTGGACACTTAGGTTGTTTTTGTACGTTGGTTATTGTGAATAATGCTGCATTAAACTTGGTAGTGCACGTATCACTTTGATAACCTGTTTTCATTTCCTTTGGATATATGCCCAGAAGTCAGATTGCTACATCATGTGGTAGTTCTGTTTGTAATTTTTTGAGGAACTCCTATACTCTTCTCCGTAGTGGCTAAACTGTTTATAGTCCCAACAGCTGTGCACAAGAGTTCCCTTTTTTTCCCATATCTTCACCAACACTTGTCACTCTTTTTTTCTTGGTGATAGATCTCACTGTGGTTTTGATCTGATCTTTATGATTTCTTTCCTTCTGCTAACTTTGGGGTTTTTTTTGTTCTTCTTTCTCTAATTGCTTTAGGTGTAAGGTTAGGTTGTTTATTTGAGATGTTTCTTGTTTCTTGAGGTAGGATTGTATTGCTATAAACTTCCCTCCTAGAACTGCTTTTACTGCATCCCATAGGTTTTGGGTCATTGTGGTTTCATTGTCATTTGTTTCTAGGTATTTTTTGATGTTCTCTTTGATTTCTTCAGTGATCTCTTGGTTATTAAGTAGTGTATTGTTTAGCCTCCATGTGTTTGTATTTTTTCCTATAATTGATATCTAGTCTCATAGCGTTGTGGTCAGAAAAGATACTTGATACAATTTCAATTTTCTTACGTTTACCAAGGCTTGATTTGTGACCCAAGATATGATCTATCCTGGAGAATGTCCCATGAGCACTTGAGAAGAAAGTGTATTCTGTTGTTTTTGGATGGAATGTCCTATAAATATCAATTAAGTCCACTTGTTTAATGTATCATTTACAGTTTGTGTTTCTATTTATTTTCATTTTGGATGATCTGACCATCGGTGAAAGTGGGGTGTTAAAAGTTCCCTACTATTATTGTGTTACTGTCGATTTCCCCTTTTATGGCTGTTAGTATTTGCCTTATGTATTGAGGTGCTTCTATGTTGGGTTCATAAATATTTACAATTGTTATATCTTCTTCTTGGATTGATCCCTTGATTATTATGTAGTGTCCTTCTTTGTCTCTTGTAATAGTCTTTATTTTAAAGTTTATTTTGTCTGATATGAGAATTGCTACTCCAGCTTTCTTTTGATTTCCATTTGCATGGAATATCTTTTTCCATCCCCTCACTTTCAGTCTCTATGTGTCCCTAGGTCTGAAGTGGGTCTCTTGTAGACAGCATATAAGCCAGTCTTGTTTTTGTATCCATTCAGCCAGTCTGTGTCTTTTGGTTGGAGCAATTAATCCATTTACATTTAAGATAATTATCAATATGTATGTTCCTATTACCATTTTCTTAATTATTTTGGGTTTGTTATTGTAGGTCTTTTCCTTCTCTTGTGTTTCCTGCCTAGAGAAGTTCCTTTAGCATCTGTTGTAAAGCTGGTTTGGTGGTGCTGAATTCTCTTAGCTTTTGCTTGTCTGTAAAGGTTTTCATTTCTCTGTTGAATCTGAATGAGATCCTTGCTGGGTATAGTAATCTTGGTTGTAGGTTTTTTCCTTTCATCACTTTAAATATGTCCTGCCTCTCCCTTCTGGCTTGCAGAGTTCCTGCTGAAAGATCAGCTGTTAACCTTATGGGGATTTCCTTGTATATTATTTGTTGTTTTTCCCTTGCTGCTTTTAATATTTTTTCTTTGTATTTAATTTTTGATAGTTTGATTAATATGTGTCTTGGCATGTTTCTCCTTGGATTTATCCTGTATGGGACTCTCTGTGCTTCCTGGACTTGATTGACTATTTCCTTTTCCATATTAGGGAAGTTTTCAACTATAATCTCTTCAAATATTTTCTCAGTCCCTTTCTTTTCCTCTTCTTCTTCTGGGACCCCTATACTTCGAATGTTGGTACGTTTAATGTTGTCCCAGAGATCTCTAAGACTGCCTTCAATTCTTTTCATTCTTTTTTTCTTTTTTCTGCTCTGCAGTAGTTATTTCCACTATTTTATCCTCCAGGTCACTTATCCATTCTTCTGCCTTAGTTATTCTGCTATTGATTCCTTCTAGAGAATTTTTAATTTCATTTATTGTGTTGTTCATCATTGTTTGTTTGCTCTTTAGTTCTTTTAGGTCCTTGTTAAACGAGTCTTGTATTTTCTCCATTCTATTTCCAAGGTTTTGGATCATCTTTACTATCATTATTCTGAATTCTTTTTCAGGTAGACTGCCTATTTCCTCTTCATTTGTTAGGTCTGGTGGGTTTTTACCTTGCACCTTCATCTGCTGCGTGTTTCTCTGTCTTCTCATTTTGCTTCACTTACAGTGTTTGGGGTCTCCTTTTCACAGGCTGCAGGTTTGTAGTTCCTGTTGTTTTTGGTGTCTGCCCCCAGTGGCTAAGGCTGGTTCAGTGGGTTGTGTAGGCTTCCTGGTGCAGGGGACTAGTGCCTGTGTTCTGGTGGATGAGGCTGGATTTTGTCTTTCTGGTGGCAGGACCGTGTCCAGTGGTGTGTTTTGGGGTGTCTGTGACCTTATTATGATTTTAGTCAGCCTGTCTGCTAATGGGTGTGGTTGTGTTCCTGTCTTGCTAGTTGTTTGGCATAGGGTGTCCAGCACTGTAGCTTGCTGGTTGTTGAGTGGAGCTGTGTTTTATGTTGAGATGGAGATCTCTGGGAGAGCTTTTGCCTTTTGATTTTACGTGGAGCTGGGAGGTCTCCGGTGGACCAATGTCCTGAACTCGGCTCTCCCACCTCAGAGGCACAGGCCTGACACCTGGCTGGAGCACCATGATCCTGTCAGCCACAAGGCTGCTAGTGTTGGAGGGTCTCCTGCAGAGGCGGGGGGTGACTGTGGCTCACCGTGGGGACAAGGGCACTGGCAGCAGAAGTTCTGGGAAGTACTCCTTGGCGTGAGCCCTCCCAGCGTCTCCTCACTGTGGTTTTGATTTGTATTTTCCAGGTGATTCGTAATTTTTTCATGTACCTGTTGGCCATTTGCATGTCTTCCTTGGAAAAATGCCTCTTCGTTTCCTCTGCCCATTTTAAAATTGGATTATTTGCTTGTTTGTTTGGTTTTTTTTACTGAGTTATATGAATTTTTTGTAAATGATGGATATTAATCCCCTATTCATTACATGGTTTGCAAATAATTTCTCCCATTCTGTAGGTGCCTTTTAATTGTGCTATTGTTGCTTTTGCTGTGTAGAAGCTTTTAAGATTGATATAGTTCCACTTGTTGATTTTTTCTTTTGTTATTTGTGCTTTCAGTGTCATATGCAAAATATCAGTGCCAAGACCAATATCAAAGATCTTCCATCCTATGTTTATTTCAGGGCGTTTTATATCAGGTCTTATGTTTACTCTTTGATCCCTTTCAAGGTGATTTTTGTGAGTAGTGTAGGATAGGCCCAACTTTCTTTTCTGTGTATGGTTATCTAGTTTTCCCAGCATCACTTGTTGAAGAGACTGTCCTTTCCCCATAGACTGTACTTGGTTCTCTTGTCATGTATTGATTTCTCAAGGTGTAAAGTTAGATTGTTTCTTTGCAATTTTTCCCATTTCTTAATATCTGCATTTATTACTATAAACTTTCCTCTCATCTGCTTTTGCAGCATCCTATAGGTTTACATATGTTTTTATTTTCATTTGTTTTAAGATAATCTTTGATTCCCATTTTGATTTCTTCGTTCACCCATTGGTTGTTCATGAGTTTGTTGTTTAGTTTCCATATACTTGTAGATTTTCCAGCTATTTTGATTGTTATAAGTATAGCTGTCCCAGCTTCCTTTTGGTTTCCACTTGCATGGAATATCTTTTCATCTTTTCACTTTGAGTTTATGTGCATCCTTAAAGTTTTCTTGTTGGCACCATACAGTTGGGTCTTGTTTTTCATCCATCCAGCCACTTATGTGCCTTTTGATTGGTGAATTCAATCCATTTATATTTAGAGTAATTATTAATATGTGAGGACTTATTAATGCCACTTTATTAATTGCATTTTGGTTTTGTATTTCCATTATTTTTCTCTTTCTGCCTGCATTTGTATATTGGTTATTTTCCATGGTGGTATGCTCTTTTTCCCCCTTTTTTGTCTTTTGTGAATCTCCTCCAGATTTTTGTTTTATTGTTACCAAGGGGGTTATGTGTAAAACATCTTACACATAAAAAAGTCCAATTCAGGCTGAAAGCAACTTATTTTTACTCCCTAATGTGTCTACCATTTTGCTCCTCCCTTTATATTATTGATGTCACAATTTACCTCTTTTTTGTTGTATATTTATTAACAACTTATAGCATCTATAGTTACTTTTCCTTCTCTTTCATTTAGCCTTTATACTATTGTTGAATAGTTAACACACCATCCTACTACAGAGTTATAGTTTTCGAAGTCTGACTGTATATTTCTCAATTTGGCCAGTGTATTGTGTAATTTTGTATGTTTTCATTTGGCTGATTAGCCTGTTTTCATTTCAGCTTGAAGAACTCCTTTAAGCATTTCTTGCAAGGCAGATGTAGTCGTGGTGAACTCCCTTAGATTTTGTTTGTCTGGGAAAGCCTTTACTTTACTTCTCCTTCATATATGAAGGATAATTTTGCTAGATAAAGCATTCTTGGCTGACCATTTTTATCTTTCAGCCCTTCAAATATGTCCTTCTGTTGTCCCCTGGCCTGAAGAGTTTCTGCAAAGAAATCTGCTGATAGCCTAATGGCAGTCCATTGTAGATTTAATTCGTTTTTTATTTTTTCCCTGCCTGCCTTTAAAGTCTCAGAGAATGTCTTTTTGCATTGAGATAATAGGATTGTCTATTAGCTTTGTAGACTTGTATATCCAAGTATTTCCTCAGATTTTGGAAGTTCTCAGCTATTATTTCTTTAAATTAACTCCCTGTCCTCCCCCTTCTCTGTCTGGAACCCTGATTATTCTGATATTTGCCTTTTTGATGGATATTCATAGATCACGTTGGCTTTCTTTTCTCTTTTTTAATCTAAATTCCCTCTTCTGTCATTTCAAAATTCCTGTCCTCCAAGTTACATTTTTTTTTTCTTCCATATAGTCAGGCCTGCTGCAGATTTTCTCTATTGCGTAATACTTCAGGTCATTCATTGAATTTTCAGTTTCAGAATTTTGTTTGGTTCTTTATAATAATTTTAATAGTTTCCTTTTCTTTAGTAAAGAAAAGGAAATAAAGAAATCATTTTATTCCTGATTTCATTGAATTGTCTTTCTGAGTTTTCTTGTAACTTGTTGAGTTCCTTCAGAACAGCTAATTTGAATTCTTTATTAGTTAGATCATATATTCTGCACCTTGTAGCTTGGTTGCTGGAAAATACTGTTTTCTTTTTGTGATGCTGTATTTCCTTGGTTTTATTTATAGTTCTTGTGGATATGGGTTGATGCTGTCACATTTGAAGTAGTAGATACCTCCTTAACTCTGCTCATGCCCTCTGCATATGACATATTATCTTTATAGTGTTGATATTTGAGTTTTTTCCCCTGTGAAGCTATATCTGCTCCAGTATACTTCTTATCCCCTGTGGGCAGACTTTTAAGCTTTTATGTCTACTTGGCTTTTAACATTTCACCAGGTTGGCTGTTGGAAACCTCTTTTGTTTCTCAGAATGTGGCCACCATAGCTCAGATTTGTGGTTTCTCACTTACTGTGAGAAACCACTGACTGTGGTGGCTTGTTTTCTTAGTGGGCTCCCTGTTTACCGGCACACATTTCCGGAGGTCCACTCTGGAGTGAGCACAAGGAGCCAGCAGCACAGTGGGAGGAGGTGTGGGTGATAGCACTGAGGTGTATTGAGAGTGCCCACATACCTAGCTGAGCAGTCTCAGTGGGTGGTGTTCCGACAGGCTCATGGCTGGAGTGCTACCCCTTTAATGCTATTCGAAATTCCTTTCTTCTCTTTGCCATCATCCTCCCTTCCCTCAGTTGTGAAGCTCCCACCTTAGTACTCCAGGTGCTGGTGAAGAGAAATGGGTTTCTCCAGCCATATCCTGCCCAGCTGGGGTAGCCTGTTACCCCCTGCTTTCTTTTTCCCATGAAGGAGAGGTTACCTCCACTGGATAAATCAGCCTTGTTCAGTGTTTCCTTGGGGGAGGAGCAGCACCAGTAAAGTGTCTCATAATTCCTTCTGTTTGACCAAATTCAAGTCCTTTTGTGAAGGCTGGACTTCTGCAAGTTTTCTTTCATGCATGAGTGCCTGCCAGGGTTAGCACGTACTCAATTTTTGCCTGATAGCAGCCAGTGGGGGTCTAGGCAGATTTGCTGGCCCTGCTGGTTTGGCAGCCCTTAGAGAGGTTTGTCTGTTTCTTACTTGCTACACTGTTGGGGGAGATTCCTCACAGGTCCCTTGGAGTGAGGTGCTAGGTCCCAAAATACCCACAGAGGTGATTCATTTATGTAAGGATATCTAATTAAAAAGGGGGATATAAAGGAGGACCGTCTTATGCCACCATGTTGCTGATGTCACTTCCTATTATACTTATCATTATTAGGCAAAGAATAATTTAACTATAAAAATAGTGAACGCAAAACACTATTTTGGTCCATGGAACTATCATGCTGACCCTGGCATTTTTTTAATTGAAGAAGACAGTCAGTGAAGGCTATTTGAATTGCTATATGGTTGAATGTGCTTTGACTTCTTTAACCTTCATATTTTTCCTTTGATATAAATGGCCTCATTTTTATTTTTATTGAATTGCTCTGTGAGGTAATGATACTTTTGTATCTCACAGTACAAGCTGGGTAATTATTTGCTTTACCATTAAAGTGTCATGTATATAAATATTAGCAGTTTAACCTTTTTTTTCCTGGAAAAGAATGACGAAATTAAAATGAAGTATTAATGTTATATTTAAATTCCAACCATTATATTATAATAATGTGTCAGATAGCAGATAGAAGCCACTGATAGATATGTATCCTTTTCAAGTCTTTAAAGTATCACAGATGAGTACCTTTTTTTTAAATAAAATTTTCAAAAAACATAGTGGGGTATTCAGAATAATGGCCCCAAAGATGTACACATTCTAATGGCCAGAATCTCTGAATATATTGTCTTACAAGGCAAAAGGAATTAAGGATGCAGATGCATAATTAAGGTTGCTAATCAGTTCACCTTGAGGTGGGACTAATCTAATCATTGGAGTCCCTAGAAGTAGAAGAGGGAAAAGAGAGAGTCAGAGATAAGTGATCTTAAAAGGACTCAGCTTGCTCTGCCTGCTTTTGAAATGGGGTTAGAAAAGTCATGAGCCAAACAATGTGGTGTCTTCCACAAGCTCAGAACAGCAAGGAAACAGCTTCTTCCTTGGAGCCTCTAAAAAGGAATGTAGTTCAGTGCAACCCCTTGATATTAGCCTAGTGAGACCCATGTCAAATTCTGACCTATAAAACTGTAAGATAATACATTTTCATTGTGTTAAGCCATTAAATTTGTGTTCATTCGTTGTGGTAGTAATAGAAAACTAATACACTTAGCAAAACATAATTCATTCTATGTCTTTAAAATTATCTTCCCTTTCCTTCAGTTTAGCACTAAATACTTACTGCGTTTCTACCGTGTCCCAACCTTATGTTAGATTCTAGGGACAAGAAGAAGAAGAAGTCGCATATCTTGGACTTCCCTTTGTTTTCTTCACTGGTACTTCAAAAGCACTAGATGGAAACTAATATTAGAATATTTTCTGAAGGTGGAAATTATCAGTTTTTACAAGGCCATAATTATCTCTATATCTCCTGCCTTTAAAATTTGTACATAAAAGTAGAAGAAATAGAACTTACAGTAAGATGAATTAGATTTTTGACGTTTAAATTAACATCTAACACAATGTCATAAATTTTCCTGTTAGAGTAATTGTATTAAGTTTAAAATGCATATTTATAAATGCAGATTGGTGATAGTTTCATATTGCTATAGATAACTGAGTTTAGTTCTACTGATTGCTTTATCTCTTGGGAGTGTGCTGGGTTTTTCTTGTTTTTACGTATGCCTTGTAATTTTTTCTTGAAAGCTTGTTGTCTTTTGTAGGTCCATAGAGACTGTAGCATGTAGCTTTCATCTCTGGAAAATGGACATGCCTCTCTTTCTGCTAAGAACGTAATATGGGCATTTCTCACTTCATTTGTTAAGAAGACTGTACTATCGCCATTGACATGTTCTTCTACTTTTATCAAAAATCCAATGACTATGTATATTTGTTTGGGTTTATTTCAGGACTCTATTCTGATCTGTTGATTTAATATGTCTATCCTTTCATCAGTACCACCCTGTCTTGATTGCTTTAGCTTCCTGAAGTCAGGTAGTATGATTCCTCTTTGTTCTCTTTCAAAATTGCATTGGCTATTTAATTCCTTTGCCTATTCATATCAACTAGTCCGTATCTTTAAAATATCCTGGTGGAATTTAGAGTGGGATTGCCTTGAATATATAGATCAATTTGAGGAAAGTTGACATTTTAAAAATAATAAGTTACCACTATTGAACAATAACAAGTTAAATATTCCATTCCCTAAACGTGATGTATTTTTCCATTTATACAGGACTTTAAATTTTTTTTAACTTTCTTTAGATTTTTATAATTTTCAGTGTACAGATTCTGTACATATATTTTTACATTTATTTTAAGTATATTTTTGGGGGGTGTTATTATAAATGATACTATTTCTTAAATTTTTATTTTTTTGCCCATCAAAAGTGTATAGAAATACTATATATTTATATCTATATCTTGTATCTTGTGATTTTGATAAACTCAGCTTATTAACTCTAGGAGCATTTTTCTGGATTCTTTGTGTTTATAGACAATTGAATGCAAATAAAGACATGTTTGTATCTTCCTTTCTAATCTGTATACCTTTGTTTCTTTTTCTTGCCTTATGGCACTGGTTTGGACTTCCGATGTTATGTAGATATAAGTGGTAAGAGAAGAGGATATACTTGACTTGATTTTGATCTTAGGGGAAAAGAAGTCTTTCTTCATTAAGTATTATATGAGTTCTAGGGTTTTTTTAATGTCATTTATCAAGTCAAAAAAGTTCACTTCTATTACTAGTGCTGAGAGTTTTACCATGCTGAGTTTTATCAAATGCTTTCTTTCTGTACCCATTGATAAGATCTTAAAATTTTTTTTTTCAAATTCTTTTTATTCTGGTAAAATACACATAACATACAATTTACCATTTTAACCATATTTAAGTGTACAGTTCAGTGATATTAAATACATACATAACACTGTAAACCATCACCCCCATCCATCTTCATAACTCATGTTCATAACTGAAACTTTACCTATTAAATGATAACTCCCTATTCCCCTCCCCCCACCTTTGGCAACAATCATTATACTTTCTGTCTCTATTATTTTGTATCTAAGCACCTCATATAAGTAGAATCATACAGTATTTATCTTTCTGTGACTGTTTTATTTCACTTAGCATCATATGGGTTCATCCATGTTGTAGCATATTGCAGAATTTCATTCTTTTTAAAGATTGAATAATATTCCATTGTATGTAGATACCACATTTTGCTTATATATTCATCTGTTGATGGACACTTGAGTTGCTCCCACATTTTAGGCATGTGAATAATGCTACTATGAACATGTGTACAAATATAAATATCTCTTCAATAACCAGACTTCAACTTCAATTTTTTTAGTTATATACTTAGATTGGAATTACTAGATTACGTGGTAATCCTGTGTTTAATTTTTTGAGGAACTGCTCTACTGTGTTCCACAGCAACTGTACCTTTTTACAGACTTACCAACAGTGCACAAGGATTTCAATCTTTCCACATCCTTGCCAGCAATTGTTTTCTGGTATTGTTTTTTTTTTTTTAATAGGAGCAAGCCTTATGGGTGTGAGGTAGTATCTCATTATAATTTTGATTTGCATTTCCCTAATGATTAGTGATGTTGAACATCTTTTCATGTGCTCATTGGTCATTGAATATTTTCTTTGGAGAAATTTCTGTAAGTCCTTTGCTCATTTTTAGTCTGGTGGTTTATTTTTTTTTATTGTTGAGTTTTAAGAGCTCTCTCTATACTCTGGATGTATTAATCCCTTGTCAGATAAATGATTTGCAAATATTTTCTCCCATCCTGTGGGTTGCATTTTCACTCTGTTGATAGTGTCTTTTGATGCACAAAATTTTTAAATCTTCATAAAGTCCAGTTTATTTATTCTCTATTTTGTTACCTGTGCTTTTGGTGTCATATCCAAATAATCATTACCAAATCTGCTGTCAGGAAGATTTTCCCCTATGTTTTCTTCTAAGAGTTTTGTAGTTTTAGGTCTTACATTTAGATCTGTGGTCCATTTTGAGTTAATTTTTGTGTATGGTGTTAAATAAGGGTCCAACTTAATTCTTTTGCATGTGAACATCCAGTTTTCCCAGCACCGTTTGTTAAAAAGACCGTCCTTGCCCCATTGAATGGTCTTGGCATCTCTGTCAAAAAAGATTTGAACATATATGCAAGGGTGTATTTCTGGTCTTTATTTCTATTCCATTAGTCTATATGTCTTTATGCCAGTACCACACTATGTTGATTACTGTTGCTTTGTAATAAGTTTTGAAATCAAGAGGTATGAATCCTCCAATTTTGTCCTTTTTCAAGATTATTTTGGCTCTTCAGGATCACATGAAATTCCATATGAATTTCAGGATGGGTTTTTCTATTTATGCAAAAAATGTCATTGAGATTTTGATAGGGATCACATTGAATATGTAGATCACTTTGAATAGTCGTGACATTTTAACAAAATTAATTCTTTCAATCCATGAACATGGGACATGCTTGCATTTTTCGTGTTGTCTTTAATTTCTTTTAGCAATGTTTTGTAGTTTTCATTGTACAAGTCTTTCACCTCCTTAAGTTACTTCATAAGTATATTTTCCTTTTTGATGCTATTGTGTTTGAATTGTTTTTGAAATTTTCAGATTGTTTGTTGTTATTGTATAGAAATGAAACTAATTTCTGTGTGTTAATTTTGTATTCTGCAATTAGGATTAATTCACTTATTCTAATTATTTTGTGTATGTGGAATCTTTAGAGTTTTCTGCATATAAGATCATGTCATCTGCAGAGAAAATTTTACTTCTTTCTTTCCAGTTTGGATGCCTTTTATTTCTTTTTTTTTTCCTAATTGCTGTCTAGAACTTCCAGTACTGTGGTAAATGGAAGTGGTGAAAGTAGACATCATTGCCTTGTTCTTGATGTTAGAGGAAAAGCTTTTAGTCTTTCACTGTTGAGTATGCTGTTCACTGTAGCTGTTTCATCAAAAGCTTTTGTTATGTTGTGGTATTTTTTTTTCTATTCCTAGTTGTTGAGTGCTTTTATGAAAGAGTGTTGAATTTTGTCAGATGCTTTTTCTGCATCAATTGAGATGACCATTTATTTATTTTTCCCTTCATTCTGTTAATGTGGTATATTACATTGATCAACTTCCATTTGTTGTATCATCCTAACATTCCAGGAATAAACCCTACCTAGTCATGATGTGTAACCCTTTTAGTATGCTGCTAAATTCAATTCGCTAATATTTTTTTGAGGAGTTTTGCATCAGTATTCATAAGGGATAGTAGTTTGTACTTTTCTTTTGTCTTTGTCTGACTTTGGTATTAAGGTAGTGCTGACCTTATAGAATGAGTTGGGAAATATTCTCTTCTCTTTGGTTTTTGGAACAGTTTGAAAAGGATTGCTTCAGTTCTTCTTTAAATATTTGGTAGAATTCACCCATGAAGCCATCTGGTCTAGGGCTTTTTTTATGGTCAGGAGATGTTTGTTTATTGATTCAATTTCCTTAATAGTGATAAGTCTATTCAAATTGTTTATTTCTTCATAATTCAGTCTGGGTAGGTTTTGTGCTTCTAGGAATTTGTCCATTTCATCTAGGCTATCAAATTTGCTGTGTAAAATTGTTCCTAGTACTCTTTAGTTATCATTTTGCTTCTGTAGAATCAGTAGTAATATCCTCACTTTCATCTTTGATTTTAGTAATTTGTGTCTTCTCTCTTCTCCTCTTAGTTCATCCAGCTAAAGATTTGTTGATTTTGTGATCTCTTCCAAAAAACAAATTTTGATTTCATTGATTTTCTCTATTGTTTTTCTGTTTTGTGTTGCATTTATATCTGAGCTAATCTTTTATTATCTCTTTCCTCTGCTAGCTTTAGAATTAGTTTGTTCTTTTTCTAGTTCCTTAAGTTGTAAAGTTGTTTATTTGAGATTTTCCTTGTTTGTTAAATGTAAACATTTACAGCTATTTGTTTACCCTTTAGCATCACTTTGGCCACATCCCATAAGTTTTGGTATGTCATGTTTTTGTTTTATTCATCTCTTAAGTGTTTTCCAATTTCCCTTGTGATTTTTTCTTTGATCCATTGACTGTTTAATCTTTAGTGTTTAATATAGTTACTTATATGGATTGATTTTCAAATGTTGAATCTCATTTTTTATTCCTAGAATAAACCCCATTTGGTGATGATTTATTATCCTGCTTCTATATTGCTAAATCCTGTTTGCTCATCTTTTTAAAGGATTTTGTGTCCGTTTTCATGTGAGATGTTTGTCTGTGGTTTTTCTATTCTTGATGTCTTTGTCTTTTGTCCTCAGAGTAGGTTATGACCTCATAAAATTAGTCAAGATGTCTTCCCTCCTGCATTTTCTGGAAGAGATTGAGTAGAGTTGGTTTTTTTTTTTTTTCTTACCTATTTGATAGAATTCACCTGCGAAATCCTCTTGGGCTGGTGATTTCATTATTTTTTTAACTACAAAATAAATTTTATTAATAGACATAGGTCTGTTCATGTTATCTATTTATTCTAGAGTGAGTTTGGGTACTTTTATGTCTGAAAGAACTGGTCCATTTCATCTAATTTGTTAGTTTTTTGGGCAAAGAGCTGTGTGTATTATTTTTCTTATGCTTTTAAAGTATATGGCATCTATATAGATGCTGCCAAAAGATTTCTGTTTCTTTTCTCCTTTTTTTCCTGTCAGTATTTATAGAGTTTGATTATTATTGTTGACTCTTTCAGGGAACCAACTTTTGGTTTCATTGATTCTCTGGAAAAAGAATGTGTTCTGCTGCTGTTGAATGGGCTATCTTATAAATGTCAATTAGTTCAAGTTCTTGATAGTATTGTTCAGATCTTCTTTATCCTTTCTGATTTTCTACTTGTTTTATCAGTTACTGATAAAGCAGTTTTGAAGTCTCCAAGTAGAATTGTGGATTCATCTATTTCTCCTTTCAGGTTTGTCAGTTTTTGCTTCATATATTTTGAAGGTCTTTTTTTAAGTACATAGACATTTAGGACTATTATATCTTTGGGGATAACTGAGTCCTTTGTTATGAAATAATCCCTCTTTATTGCTGGTAATATTCTTTGTTTTGAAGTCTACGTTGTCTCACATTGCTATAACAACTCCAGCTCTCTTTGATTAATGTTTGCCTTGTATATCCTTTTTCATTCTTTTACCTTTAACTTATCTTTGTCTTTATACTTAAAGTGGTTTTCTTGGACACAACATATGGTTAGGTCTTGCTTTTTTAAAATCCAATCTGAAAATTCTGTCTTTAAATCAGTATGATTAGACTGTTTGCACCTAATATGATTTATTTATATAGTTGGATTGATTGAAATCTACTATCTTTTCAGTCTCTTCCTATTTCTTTTTTTTTTTTGATGAAAGTTCCTAATAATGCAATTGACAAGGAAATTTAGTTATTTCTGAGATATACATTTTAAAGTAATAACTAGAATTATGACTTATAACACTATACCAGAACATATAAGATTTCTAGGAATTTCATACTTTTTATGATTACATTTAGTGTCTACTATTTGCTTAGTATTTATTTTTTTTTTCTTTTTTAGTTGATAACCTAAGGTTTACAAAATATACCTTTATGTGTAATGAGTCTACTTGCAAATAATACATGCTTCATATGTAGTATAAGGACCTCACCACAGTATATTCCCAGTTCTTCCTTCCCATACTTTTTGCTAATGTTGTCATAATTCTTCTGTTAGAAAAGGCACTATACACTACTCCTATTATAGACCAGAGCTTGGCAAACATTTTCTGTGAAGGACCAGGTAACAATAAATATTTTTTATTTTTATGTACCACATTGTTTTTGCTACCGCTCAATTCTGCCACTGTAGTGTAAAGGTAGCCATAAGCAAAGTGTAAACAAAGGTGCAGAACACTTGCCTTGCAGAGGTCAAGATTTGGTTCATGGGCAATGTGTTGCTGACCACAGCTTCAAACATTTGGTCATGTTATAAAGCAATTAAAAGTAAAAGAAAAAGAGTGTTTATTTTACCTTCATTTATTACATTTCCAATGTTCCTCATTTTTTAGAGTAAATCCAAGTGGATGTTTGGTATCACATTCATTCTCCCTCAAAAATTTCCTTTACCATTTCTTGTAGTACTGATCTGCTTGCAATGAAGTTTTTTACATTTTGTTTGTATCTTTTATCTGAATGATACTTCATCTGCTACAGAATTCTCAATGGGCAGATTTGGGGATATTTTATTTGTTTTTTTTTTGGAACTTTAAAAATATTATGCCATTGTCTTCTGTCTTTCATGGTTTCTGATGAGAAGTATGCTGTAATTTTTAAACATCTTTTTATATCTTAATTTTCCTGCATGTATCTGTCTTTTTTCTCTGACTTTCTATGCAATGTTTTTTTCTTGGTTTTTGATTTTTAGCAGTTTTAATATATTTTTGGTTGTTTTTTGGTATTTAGCCTTCTTCATGTTCTCTGAGCTTCTTGAATTTCTTGCTTTGTGTCATTAACTTTGCAAAATTCTTAGCTGTTATTTCTCTTTATATACCTTTTACTTCTGAGCTTTCAATTACATGTATGTTAGAACTTTGATATTTATCCCAGAGGTATTGGATGCATTGTTTATTGTTTTTTGCCCCCAATCATTTTTTCTAATTACATTTCTGTTACGATAATTTCTTGTGACATACTTAATTACCTGACTCTTTCCTCAGCTCTGCTGTGTCTGTTCATAGTCTGTTGAAGGCATTCTTCATCTCTTTTAATGTTTTTTTCATTTCCAGCATTTCTATTTGATTCTTTTAGTTTTCATCTCTCTGCTGATACTTTCCACCTGACCTTACATGTTGACTATCTTTCCTATTAGATCTTTTAACATTTAATCATAATAGTAATTTTAAATTCCTTGTTTAGTGATTTCAACATCTATTTCAGATCTGAGTTGGGCTCTATTGATTGCTTTGAATGTGCATTATTTTTCTTGCTTTTTTATATGTCTTATAATTTATTTTGAAATTGTCATCCTGCGTAATTGTGTTTATGCCTGGAAATGGGCTTGCTTTCTTTCTATTAAATCTTTAGTTTGAAAGAATGTTTGAGATGTTTGAAAGAAGCACTAAGTTCCCTATATATAAAAGAAGCTATCACAAGCTCTGTTGAGGTAAACATAAACAAATTTACTTACTGTTTTACTGTCTTCTTGTTATTAAATGTCTTTTGTAATCACTTTTTGGGGGAGGTCTTACTCTGCATAATTCATTCTCTCGTGTATACTTTTTAAAACAGCCTTTTAGGTTATGAACTGAATTTATTCCCATTTTACAAATGTGAAAACTTAAGTAGACAAACTTACCTAAAGTTAAACATCTATTAGATGGCAGAATTGGGACTGGATTCTCCAGGTCTATCTGATTTCCTACCTGTGTTTTTAACTATTACCCTGTTCAAAAGCATTTAGCTTAACAAAAATATCATTGGGTATCAGTTATATTGAAGATCCTGTGGTAAGTGCTGTGGAGGGAGGATGTGATCATTATGAAGTGTTCTGCATTTAATATGCTAATATTCTAAGAATGGACTTTAAAGAGTATCCCTTTTCCCTTAGCAACTGGAGTGGTAGAAATACACAGTAATAGATTCTATTTATAAATGATACTTGGTTGACATATTTTAGAGAAACCTTTTGGGTTACTGTGAAGCATTCATTAACATTTAAATGGGCCAGTTCTCCTTAGGAGTAGGACCATCATTGGCTTGGTTCCCAGGCCATTACTTATTCAAAGCTCATGAGTGACACAGCCCAAAAGACACTGTACAAAGATAAATTGGATTGTAGAGCACAATATGGGGGTATAATTCAACATGTAGAAGTGACAATTGACTGAAACACAATAATAGGATAAGGAAGAACAGGGAACATTCTCCCCAAGCCTTAGAGTATACCTTCAGCAAGGATAGGGAGGAAGAAAAAATCACTGGATAAGAACAAGTTGGTAAGGTGTTTAGAGAATCAGAATACTGGCAATGCTGTACAATAGAACTTTCTGTGATAATGAAAATATTCTATATCTGTGCTTGCCAATACAGTAGGAAATATTACCCATCTTAAATTCACTTTCAAGCTAGAGGACTTCCCAAGCATTGTCCACCTGGGATTTAATCCACTGATTTTGAGGGCTGGTTTACTTCTAATTATGAGTAGGGCAGACTGACTTCCTTTCTCAGTTACTTCTCTGACTTCACATTTTCACTTTATTTTAGACAGGTAATTCTTTACTCTCTTCAGCTCTTTGGCTTTTGGAAGTTTTTTGTTCCCATATCTTATTTAAGAATTTGTTTTCGTTGGGAATGTTGGTCTAAGTAACCTAATCTACTATTAGAAACAGGAATCTTGTTTTTAATTTCCTCGAAGCATGCCGTGTTCATAATTTTCCTGAGCTCTATGGCATAATCTTTCTTTTGTATGTTTCTCCTTTATGTTTTCCCATGTTCTTTTTCACCATTTTTTTTTTGCAGGATTTTTTCTTAGGTCCCATGTTGAGAAAATTTTTATTGTCACTTTTCATTGGTGATGTTCTTCTTATAAGCTGGAGAAATAGGCAGCTTGAGTGTTTGATCAGTTGTCTTCAGACACTTTTCTCATCAACATTGTTTTTCCATATGACTGCTTTCTTAGGTAGCCAAAATCTCCCCTGAAGCCCCATATATTATAGATTCTTTTTTCTATCTCTTTGTGTTCTTGTTGCTATTTTTATTTTCAGATTGTGTAGGGGACAGATATCTTTTTTTTTTTTTCTGTTAACTTAACCTAGAAGTTCTGTTTTGTCTTTAGATGGGACTGCTGTTTGTACATGACATAGTTAACACAAAGTTTAAGTCTTAAAATTTAGTTCTCTGCCAGTTTCTAACCTTGCCTTTTCTGTATTTCCACATGCTTGTCTTTTGATAACATTGCATTTTCCTCCTTGTCTGAAAGAGTCTGTTAAATGATTTAGAAATTAGTACCATACTTTTAGTGGCCTCTTGCTGCTTTATGTATGTAATGAGGCTTTGGATTAGTTGATTTCAAAGATTTCCCTCTCCAGTTAGTAATTTCTTTGCAGGCTTATTGTTTCTAAAACTTTCTTTTTGTAGTTTATCAGTTTAAAAGTAAGTAGGTACTACAGGGATAAACTGTAATTTAAAAAATGTCTTGAATCTTCTGTTAAGTGATATTGATCCACACAAAAATCTGCACATAAATGTTTATAGCAGCTTTATTTATAATTGCCAAAAATTGTAAGAAACCAAGATGTCTTCAATAGGTAAGTGGACAAACTGTGGCACACTGATACAATGGAACATTATTCAGCAATAAAAAGAATGAGTTGTCAAGTCTTAAAAAGACGTGAATGAAACTTAAATGCATATTTCAGAGTATAAGAAATGTCTGAAAGTGTTACTTTATGATTCCACCTACATAACATTCTGGAAAAGGCAAAGTATATAGAGATAGTAAAAGGATCAGTTATTTTCTGGGTGATTGAGGAAGGAGAAGGAGGAGGGATTAACAAGAGGAGTACAAAGGGTTTTGAGGGCTGTAAAACTATTCTGTGTGATATTTAATAGTCGGTTCATGACATTATACATCTGGCAAAAGCCATAGAACTGTACAATACAAAGAGGGAACCCTAGTGTAAACTGTGGACTTTAGTTAATGATATATACCTACATTGGTTCATCAGTTGTAACAAATTTACCACACTAATGTAACATGTTAATACTAACAGAAACTATGTGGCATGGGAGGACGGTGAGTAGGAGAGGAGAAGATAGAAACTCTACTTTCTGTACAATTTTTCTGTAAATCTAAAACTTATTCTAGAAAGTAAAATCTACTAATTAATTAAAAGATACCGATGCCTGATAAAAAGTTTAAAGTATTGAGTATACAAAGTAATCAAATAACCATAAGTGGTATCTAAGTAAATAACAAAACAACATTATTTGAGAATATGTTTCTTTTTATTGTTAACAATTTGGTCCTTACTCTGCCGTATTGTTTTTTTTTAACAATACCTATATTTTTTACCAATACCTTTATTTTTTTAACAATACCTCATTTCTGTTCCTGTGTTTATTTTTCTTTTCTTTTTGGTTGTTTCTATTAGGTGTACTAGCCCTATCTTGGTACCCACCTGACTCAAATGATGAGAATGGAGAACCTACTGATAACTTGGTACCAGCTATTTTGGATAAAGCTCATAAATATAATCTGAAGGTATTTTATTTAATTTATTTTATTGAGATGTAATTGACATATAACATTAGATTGGTTTGTGTTCAACATAATGATTTGATATATGTATATATTGTGAAATGATTATCACAGTTAGTCTAGTTAACTTCCATCACCACACATAGTTACAATTTTTTTTCCTATGATGAGAATTTTTAAGTTCTGTTCTTTTAGCATCTTTTAAATATACAATACAGTATTATTAACTATAGTTATCAAGCTGTACTTTACATCCTGGAGGCTTACTTATTTTATAACTGGAAGTTTGTGCCTTTTTTAACTATCTTCACCCACTTCACCCACCCCCTATCTCAGGCAACTACAAATCTGTTCTCTGTATCTATGAATTGGTTGTTTTATGTTTTACTTTCTGTGGGGTTTTTTTGTTGTTGTTGCTTTGTTTTGTTTTTGATTCCATATATAAGTGAGATCATATGGTATTTGTCTTCCTCTGACAGACTTATTTCACTTAGCATAATGCCCTCAAGGTCCGTTCATGTTGTCACGAGTGTTTTGTTTTTTTTCCTGTTTTTGTTTTTTATTTTGTTTTTTGGCTGAGTAGTATTCTTGTGTGTGTGTGTGTGTATCCACCAGTTTTCTGTATTCATTCATCGTTATGGATACTTATGTTGTTTCCATTTCCTGGGTATCATAAATAATGATGCAGTGAACATTAGAGTGGGTATCCTTGAGTTGTTGCTGATCATGGAGGAAAAACAGTCGACTCTTCTCCCTTGAGTATGATTTTAGCTGGAGGCTTGTGATACATGGCCATTATTTTGTTGAAGTACTTTTTCTCTATACGCACTTTGTTGAGAGTTTGTATCATGAATGGGTGTTAAATTTTGTTGAATGCTTTTTTCTGCTTTTTTGAGATGATCACATGACTTTTATCCTTTATTTTGTGAATGTTGTGTATCACATTGATTGATTTGAGGGTGTTAAACCATCCTTGCACCCCTGGAATAAATTCCACTTGATAATAGCATATGATACTTTTGTTGTATTGTTGAATTCAGCTTATTAATATTTTGTTGAGGAGTTTTGCATTTCTGTTCATCAGGGATATTGGCCTGTAATTTACTGTGGTGTCTTGACTGGTTTTGGTGTCAGGGTAATGCTTGTCCCATAAAATGAGTTTGGACGTGTTCCCTTCTCTTCTAATTTTTGGAAGAATTTGAGAAGATTGGTATTAATTAATTCTTCTTTGAATATTTGGTAGAATTCACCAGTGAAGCTGTCTGATTCTGGATTTTGTTTGTTGGAGGTTTTTGATTACTGATTATCTCCTTTCTAGTAATCAGTCTGTTCAGATTTTGTTTCTTCATGATTCAGCCTTGGAAGGCTGTATGTTTCTAAGAATATATCCATTTGCGATGTCAGTGGAGTATTAAAGTTCCCTATTATTATTGTATGGCTGTTTTACCCTTTAGGTCTGTTAATATTTGCTTTTATATTTGGATGCTTCTATGTTGGGTGCATAAATATTTAAAAATGTCATATCCTCTTATTGTATTGATCCCTTTATCATTATGTAATGACCTACTTTGTTCTTTGTTTCTTATTACAGTCTTTGTTTTATGTTCTTCTTTGTCTTATGTAAGTATTGCCACCCCAGCTTTCTTTTGGTTTCCAAGAGCATGGGATATATTTTTCCATCGCTTCGTTTTCAGACTGTGTGTGTTTGTACATCTAAGTGAGACTCTTGTGGGTAAGATATAGATGACTTAAAAAATCTGTTTAGCTACTCTCTGGGTTTTTTGCTTGCTTGTTTGTTTGTTTTCCCAGAATTTGTCCATGTACACTTAATTATTGATAGATATGGAGTTATTTACATTTTGTTTATTGTTTTATAGCCGTTTTGTAATTTCTTTTTTCCTCTCTACTTCTCTTGATCTCCTACTTTGTGATTTGATGATTTTCTGTACTGGCAGTCAGATTCCATTGTCTTTATCTTTTGTGTACTTAATCTAGGTTTTTTCTCTGTAGTTACCATAATGCTGACATAAAACAATTTATATTTATAATAGTCTGTTTTAAGTCAATAACAAATTTGGTAACAGTCTAAAGCTCTACATTTTTACTTACCCCCATTTTATATTTTTGAAGTCACCATTTACATCATCTTATCTTGCATATTCTCTATCAAATTATTGCAGTTATAGTTATTTTTACTGTTTGTCTTTTAACCTTCATACTAGTGCTTTGTATAAGTGATTAATCTATCACGTTTACAACATTAGGTTTTTCTAAATTTTACCGTGTGTTAATTTTTACCAGGGAGATTTATATATTTGTATTTTTTTCCTGTTACTGACTAGCACCCTTTTGTTTCAGCTTAAAAAGTCCCTTTAACATTTCTTATAGGACTGGGCTATTGGTCATTACCCTATGTTTTATTTTTCTGGAAAACTCTTTATATCTCCTTTAATTCTGAAGGATAACTTTGCCATATAGAGTATTCTTGGTTGGCTGTTTAATTTTTTCAGAGCTTTAAATATATCATGCCACACCCTTCTACAATTTTTCTGCTGGAAAATATGCTAATAGTCTTTTGGGGATTCCCTTGTATATAAGAAGTTGTTTTTCTCTTGCTTCTTCTTACAGTCTGTCCTTGCCTTTAACTTTTGACGATTTATTTATATTATATATATAAATAAATCTGGATGCTGTTTCCTTCCCCTGATTAGGGAAGTATTCAGCCATTATTTCTTCACATAAATTTTCTGCCCTTTTTCTCTCCTCATTCCGGGAACCTGATGCGAATAATGGTCCTCTTGATGTTTTCCCATAAATTCCTTAAACTATCTTTGCTCTTTTTTATTCCTTTTTCTTTTTGCTGCTCTAATTGGAGGAGTTAAACTGCCCTGTCTTTGAGTTCACTGATCTTTTGTTTTGCTCTTAGTCTGCTTTTGAACCCTCATATTTGTCAGTACAGTTGTTGTATTCTTCAACTTCATCATTTCTGTAGGGTACTTTCCTTTATTTTTTGTTTGTTGAAATTCTCACTTTCATGTTTTTTTCTGACGTTGGTGAGCATATTTATTACTTATTTTGAATTTTTTGTCATGTAAATCATTTATCTCTTTTTCATTAAGTATTTTCCTGAAGTTTTTATCTTGTCCTTTTATTTGGAACATATTCCTTTGTTTCTTCAGTTTCCCTGACATTCTGTGTTGGTTTCTATGTATTAGATGAAACAGCCTCTTCTCCCAGTCTTGAAGGCGTTGCCTCATGTAGGAGATGAACCTTAATGTTTAACCCTGTCCTATTTCTTGGTTGTCTCTCATATCCTTGTGATTGTCCAAACAACCTACTTGGTTCTTAGTGGCTCCCAGCCGTTGAGGGTTTCCCAAGACCTGCCAGTGTCCTAAAAGGGAGAATCTCAGTCAGCACCTAAATTCAGGTTGATTGGAAGCCAGACTTTGGGCAGCAGCTTTTAAGTTATACATATATACCTCTTTCCATGGAAGCCTGGGAGATGGACATTTCATTCTGCTTCCTCTGTACTGAGCCCTGCATGATAGTTAAGAACCATGTCTTCCTTTGTGCCATCCCATTAGACCCATGAACACAATACCCACTAGCCACCAGAGCCAGGCTATCAAGGGTTATTTCTTGTGGGCAGCAACCACAAAAGCTGGTGCACCAAATGTGGGCAGAAGCTCCTTTCTCAAAGATTCCCACGACCTGGGGCTGGGTGGAGGGTGTTTTTGAAGTAGGTGCCCACTTCTTTCCCTGGTCTCTGCACAAGATTGCAGTTGGCCCCTAGATGTGTGTTTAATTTGATGTCTTCCCCTCAGGCCAAAGCTATGAAAATAGGATATTAGTCCTCTTTCACAGAAAGATTGGGTGCCTGTCTGTTACCTCTCTGCTTTGTCCTGTGGGTTGTTGCTGGTTACGAACTCTTTCTCTCTTTGTTTCGGTCCTATGGGACTCATAAAGGTCCACCACTCTGGCCACCAGAGCCAGGTGGTCGAGTTAGTGCCCCCTTACTTAGCAGCAGCCTCAAAAACCAGGCCATCAGATGTATATACAAGCTTCTTTCTGGAAGATAAGGTGACCTGGAGTGAGACGGGGGAGGCTCCTTGGTCTTTGGAGAGTATTAAGCTTCTAGGTATGCCTTACATTAGGTGCCTGCCACTTAAGCCAAAGCTTTAAGATAAGCATATAAGTCTCTTTTACAGAAAGACTAGGCATTTTAATTGGCTGCCTTTGTGCTGGGCCCTGGGGTGTAGGCATAGTGAATCCTCATGAGCCTTTTAAGTATGTTTCTCAGTTCACTATAGCCTTGTGTGTCTCATGGACACCAGCCCTGTTAACTTTCAAAAGTAAATGTTTTGGGTGCTTGTCTCTCAGGTGCAGGTCTTAAAAGTTGGGGTGCGAGATGTAGATTTCAAATCCTGTGCTCCTCAGGAAGAAGCTCAGAGTTGTGGGTTCCCTCCTGATTATGGGTCTCCATGCCAGGCTTGGAGTTTATGGTTAGATTGTGTCTCAGCCTCTCCTACCCATTTCAACATCAGTCTTTTTTTGTTTACCCAATATGTAGGAGTTTATTTCAGAGAAAATTGTTCCTTATGTAGTTGTAGATTTGGTGTGTCCCTGGGAGGAGGTAAGTTAAGGCTCCCCCTACATTGCCATCTTGAACTAGAACCTCTAAAGGTATTTTATTTTATTATCGATTATTGATAATAAAATAAAATACTCGTGAACTATTCTTTTGGGCATGAGGATAGTAATTACAATTTTTGGAATAGTCGTTTTCATTAAAACTTGATGTGAAAATGACTTAGAATCTTTTTTAATAATACATTTTTTCATAAAAAATTTATGTTCCAAACCTCATCTAGATCATAGCTTATTAAAGTTTCCTTACTATTATTCTGTATATGTTTTATATTCATATACTTACTGTTTTAGCAGAAAAGAAAGAGAATTGCAGTGTTCTTTTATGAAGATAATACAGTAATTAGTGAGATTAACATGTCTAAGTATCTTGGATGTCAAAGATTTACTAAAAACAAGTTTTGTTAACCATATGAATTTAAATATTTCTGAAGTAGTTAGAAAACAAACTGCTGCTTAAAAATTTGTCAAAATCTGTATTTCATTTAAACCTTGTATAACACATACACACACAAACACATACACACCCAGGTACATAAAAAATGCAGGTGAAAGTCTGAAGACAGTTGTAAGACCAAGTATATTCTACCCAGATAGTAAGGCGTGTTACAAATGTGGGAAATTTTCTCACAGTATAAAATTTTATTTATTTCTTTCAGAAATTAATGAATCATGGAAACAAATAGAAGTAATGATGAAAAGGATTTTGAATAGCACCGCAAAGGAAATTTTATAATGAATAGCAAGAGAATAAGAATCGTTTTTAAAATCCAAGGATACTTTTCAAAAATTGGTTATGTGGTAGTTAGCAACATTAATCTTAATAAATTCACAAAAAATATAACCATATGGTCTGCATTCTCTGACCATATTCAGTATAACTGAACATTAAAAATAAGGCCAAAATAAACATTTAAAAAGTATAAAATTGTCTAAAATTTTAATTATAACATTATAACTAAAAATAACACTTCTTTTAAGTAAAGATCAAAAGTGAAAATTTAGGAGGATTAAAAATAAATAGCACTGAGATTATCAATACCAGTAGGACATGGATAATGAAATAAACTAAAATTAGAAGGAGGGATTAATAAGGATGAAGTAAGCAGTTAATTAAATAAAATACAAAACCTTCAAAATCAGTAGCCTGGGTAAATTATTTTTCCATTGTGGGGAAGAAAAAAACAGACAAACCACTGGCAAGATTAAAAAAGAAAAACATAGAGAAGACATAATATCAAAAATTGGAAGGGAATAGATCTATAGGGATAGAAGAGCGTTCAAGATTTTATATCACCATATTTAAAATATATAAAAAATAGGCAGCATTCTTGGAAAATACAAAAAAGTTTTATTTTTTGTGCAGAGAGAAGTTTAAAAAATCTAAATTGACTTATATGCTAGAAAAAAATTCTGAAGTTTTATTGAGTGTATATCTTTCTCAAAGCACCAGATCTTACCTATCAGTTCTGTTCAACCTTTGAGAACTGGTTGATTTTTGTGAGAGTGAAATACAGTGGAAAGTTTACTCATTATCTATTTCTGTATAACATATTACCCCAAAACTTGGCAGTTTAACACAACAAACATTTTATATCTCATGCAAGTTCTAAAGGTCAGGAATCTGGAAGTGGTTTAGCCTGGTGAGTCTGGTTCAAGATTTCTCAGAAGGTTATAATCAAGTTGTTGGCTGGTACTATAGTCATCTGAAGCCTAGAGGATCCACTTCTAAGCATTCTTATGTGGTGGTTGTCAGACCTCAGTTTCTTTTAGCTGTTGGAATGGGACTTAGTACTTTTTTTTTTTTTAATTGAAGTATTGTTGATTTACAGTGTTTCAGATATACAGGACTTAGTTTGCAGGCAGCCTCTCCACAGGACTGTCTCCTTAATACATGGCAGCTGGCTTCCCTATAATGAATGATTAGAGAGAGTTCAGTATAGAAGGTGCAGTGTTTTGAACTAATTTAGGAAGTGACTGTCACTTATGCCCTATTTTATTGGTTTATCTGCTGGTAAACCAACCCTGGTACAATGTGGGAGGCAACTGCACAGGTTATGAATATCAGGAGATGGGGAGCATTGGTGGCCATCTCGGAGACTGGCTACCAGAGAAGACTTGCAACTTTATTCTATAATGATAACACAATTCTGATTCAAACACTAAAGAAGGATAGCACAAAAAGATTTATACATTAATATAAATATATTAATGAAAATATATGCAAAATTCCTAAAGAAAACTTATATGAGAAGTGTTTATTAGCAAGAATCTAAGAGGGGGTTCAAGAGTATGAAATCTGAATCCAAATCTCCCACATTCAGTCCTGGCTCAAGCACTTAGTAGCTGTATATTTAACTCTTATGCCTTAGTTTCCTCATCTCTCAATGGAGAAAGTAACAAAATCTACCTTACAGAATGGTTATAAAGATTACATGTGGTAATATATGTAAAGCCCTTAGTGTCTGGCACATGGTAAACACTATGTAAGTGTTAAGTAAATAAAACTTAATTGATTATTTAAAGGAGATAAAACATCATCTTGATACTAAACTTCTGAGGAAATAAAAACTCATTACTAATAAAACTCTTAATAAAACATGTTCTTTAACTTGATAGAGGGTATCTTTTATTTTTATTTTGTTGATTTTTCTATTAATTTTTATTGGAGTGTAGATGCTTTACAATGTTGAGTTAGTTTCTGCTGTACAGTAAAGTGAATCAGTTATACAGATACATATATCCATTCTTTTTTAGATTTCCTTCCCATTTAGGTCACCACAGAGCATTGAGTAGAATTCCCTGTGCTATACAGTAGGTTCTTGTTACTTATCTATTTTATATACAGTAGCGTATATATTTCAATCCCAGTCTCCCAATTCATCCCACCCCCTCCTTCCCCTTGGTAACCATAAGTTTGTTTTCTACATCTGTGACTTTATTTCTGCTTTGCAAATAAGTTCATCTATACCATTTTTCTAGATTCCAAATATAAGCGCTATTATACGATATTTGTCTTTCTCCTTCTGACTTACTTCACTCTGTATGACAATCTCTAGGTCCATCCATGTCTCTGCAAATGGCATTATTTCATTCCTTTTTATGGCTGAGTAATATTCCACTGTATATATGTACCACGTCTTCTTTATCCATTCCTCTGTTGATGGACATTTGGATTGCTTACATTTCCTGGCTATTGTAAATAGTGCTGCAGTGAACATTGAGATGCATGCATCCACTCGAATTACGGTTTTCTCCAGGTATGTGCCCAGTAGTGGGATTGCTGGGTCATATGGTAGCTGTATTTTTAGTTTTTTAAGGAATCTCCATACTGTTCTCCATAGTGGCTGTACCAATTTACATTCCCACCAACAGTGTAGGAGGGTTCCCTTTTCTCCACACCCTATCCAGCATTTATTGTTTGTAGATTTCTGATGATGGCCATTCTGACTGGTGTGAGGTGATACCTCATTGTAGTTTTGATTTACATTTCTCTAATAATTAGTGATGTTGAGCATCTTTTCATGTGTTTTTTGTTCACCTGTATGTCTTCTTTAGAGAAATGTCTATTTAGATCTTCTGTCCATTTTTTCATTGGGGTTTTTTTTTTTGTTATTGAGCTGCATGAGCTGTTTGTATATTTTGGAGATTAATCCCTTGTCAGTTGCTTCATTTGCAAATGTTTTCTGCCATTCTGAGAGTTGTCTTTTCGTTTTGTTTATAGTTTCCTTTGCTGTGCAAAAGCTTTTAAGTTTCATTAGGTCCCATTTGTTTATATTTTCATTACTCTAGGAGGTGGATCAAAAAAGATATTGCTGTGATGTATGTCAAAGAGTGTTCTGCCTGTGTTTTCCTCTAAGAGTTTTATAGTGTCCGGTCTTACATTTAGGTCTTTAATCCATTTTGAGTATATTTTTGTGTTTGGTGTTACGGAGTGTTGTAATTTCATTCTTTTACGTGTACCTGTTCAGTTTTCCTAGCATCACTTGTTGAAGAGACTGTCTTTTCTTCATTGTATATTCTTGCCTCCTTTGTCATAGATTAGGTGGCCATAGGTGTGTGGGTTTATCTCTGGACTTTGTATCCTAATCCATTGATTTGTATTTCTGGTTTTGTGCCAGTACCATACTGTTTTGGTTACTGTAGCTTTGTACTTAGTCTGAAGTCAGGGAGCTTTATCCTCCAGCTCCGCTCTTCTTTCTCAAGATTGCTTGTGCTCTTCGGGGTCTTTTGTGTTTCCATACAAACTGTAAAATTTTTTTGTTCTAATTCTATGAAAAATGCCCTTGGTAATTTGATAGGGATTGCATTGAATATGTAGATTGCTTTGAGTAGTGTAGTCATTTTCACAATATTGGTTCTTCTGATCCAAGAACATGGTATATCTCTCCATCTGTTTGTGTCATCTTTGATTTCTTTTATCAGCATCTGATAGTTTTCTGAGTTCAGGTCTTTTGCCTCCTTAGGTAGGTTTATTCCTAGGTATTTCATTCTTTTTGATGCAATGGTAAATGGGATTGTTTCCTTAATATCTCTTTCTGATCTTTCTTTGTTAACATATAGGAATGCAAGAGATTTCTATGTATTGATTTTGTATCCTGCAACTTTACCAACTTCCTTGATGAGCTCTAGTGGTTTTCTGGTAGCATCTTTAGGAATCTCAGTATATAGTATCATGTCATCTGCAAACAGTGACAGTTTTACTTCTTCTTTTCCAATTTGGATTACTTTCATTTTTTTTTCTTCTCTGATAGCCATGACTAGGACTTCCAATAGTATGTTGAATAAAAGTGGTGAGAGTAGACATCCTTGTCTTGTACCTGATCTTAGAGGAAATGTTTCAGATCTTCACCATTGAGTATGATGTTTGCTGTAGGTTTGTCAGATATGGCCTTTATTATGTTGAGGTAGATTCTCTCTATGCCCACTTTCTGGAGAGTTTTTATCATAAATGTGTTGAACTTTGTCAGAAGCTTTTTCTGCATCTATTGAGATGATCATATGGTTTTTAGTCTTCAATTTGTTAATGTGCTGTATCACATTGATTGATTTGCATATACTGTATTGAAGAATCCTTGCCTCCCTGGGATAAATCCCACTTGATCAGGGTGTATAATCCTTTTAATGTGTTGTTGGATTCGGTTTGCTAGTATTTTGTTGAGAAATTTTGTGTCTGTGTTCATCAGTGATATTCGCCTGTAATTTTCTTTTTTTTTTTGTGATATCTTTGTCTGGTTTTGGTATCAGGGTGATGTTGGCCTCATAGAATGAGCTTGGAAGTGTTCCTTCCTCTGCAATTTTTGGGAAGAGTTTCATAAGGGTAGGTGTCAGCTCTTCTCTAAATGTTTGATAGAATTCACCTGTGAAGCCATCTGGTCCTGGACTTTTGTTTTTGGGGAGTTTTTTAATCCACTTTCAATTTCAGTACTTGTGATTGGTCTGTTCATATTTTCTATCTCTTCCTGGTTCAGTCTTGGAAGGTTGTACGTTTCTAGGAATTTGTCCATTTCTTCAAGGTTGTACATTTTATTGGCATATAGTTGACTGTAGTAGTCTCTTATGATCCTTTGTATTTCCGTGGTGTCCATTGTAACTTCTCCTTTTTCATTTCTAATTTTATTGAGTCAAGTCCTCTCCCTTTATGTCTTAGTGAGTCTGGCTAAAGGTTTATCAATTTTGTTTATCCTCTCAAAGAACCAGCTTTTAGTTTCATTGATCTTTTGATCAATCTTTTGATTGTTTTCTTTGTTTCTATTTCATTTATTTCTGCTCTTTCTTTCCTTCTACTAAGTCTGGGTTTTCTTCTTCTTTCTCTAGTTGTTTTAGGTATAACTTTAGGTTATTTGAGATTTTTCTTGTTTCTTGAGTAAGATTGTGTTGCTGTAAACTTCCCTCTTAGAACTGCTTTTGCTGCATTCCATAGTTTTTGGATCAGCCTGTTTTTGTTCTCATTTGTCTCTAGGTATTTTTGATTTCCTCTTTGATTTCTTCAGTGACCTTTTGGTTATTTAGTAACATATTGTTTAGCATCCATGTGTATTTTACAGTTTTTTTCCTGTAATTGATTTCTAATCTCATAGCATTGTGGTCAGAAAAGATGCTTGATATGATTTCAATTTTCTTAAATTTATCAAGGCTTGACTTGTGACCCAAGATGTGATCTATCCTGGAGAATGTTCCGTGTGCACTTGAGAAGAAAGTGTATTCTGCTGCTTTCCGATGGAATTCCTTATAAATATCAATTAAGTCTATTTGGACTAATGTGTCCTTTAAAGCTTGTGTTGCCTTATTAATTTTCTGTCTGGGTTATCTGTCCATTGTTGTAAGTGGGGTGTTAAAGTCCCCCACTATTATTTCCCATTTTATGGCTCTCAGCATTTGCTTTATATATTGAGGTGCTCCTATCTTGGCTGCATATATATTTACAATTGTTATATCATCTTCTTATACTGATCCCTTGATCATTATGTGGTGACCTTCCTTGTTTCTTGTAACAGTCTTTATTTTAAAGTCTATTTTGTCTGATTGAATATTGCCACTCCAGCTTTCTTTTGATTTCCATTTGCATGGAACATTTTTTTCCATTCCCTCACTTTCAGTTTGTATGTGTCCCTAGGTCTGAAGTGGTTCTCTTATAGACAGCATATACACAGGTCTTGTTTTGTATCTATTCAGCCATTCTGTGTCTATTGGTTGGAGCATTTACTCCATTTAATCCATTTACATTTTAGGTAATTATTGATATGTATGTTCCTATTGATATGTATGTTACCATTTTCTTAATTGTTTTGAGTTTGTTTTTGTAGGTCTTTTTTCTTCCCTTCCTCTTTTTTTCTCTTCTCTTGTGTTTCCTGCCTAGAGAAGTTCCTTTAGCATTTGTCATAAAGCTGGTTTGGTGGTGCTAAATCCTCTTAGCTTTTGTTTGTCTGTAAAGCTTTTGATTTCTCCATCAAGTCTAAATGAGAGCCTTGCTAGGTAGAGTATTCTTGGTTGTAGGTTTTTCCCTTTTATTACTTTAAGTATATCATGCCACTCCCTTCTTGCCTGCAAAGTTTCTGCTAAAAAATCAGCTGATAACCTATGGATTCCCTTGTATGTTTTTTGTTGTTTTTGCCTTGTTGCTTGTAATATTTTTTCTTTGTATTTAATTTTTATTAGTTTGATTAACATGTGTCTTGGTGTGTTCCTCCTTGTGTTTATCCTGTATGGGACTCTCTGCACTTCCTGGCCTAGGTGACTATTTCCTTTACCATGTTAGGGAAGTTTGAGACTGTTATCTCGTCAAATATTTTCTCAGGCCCTTTCTCTCTCTTTTCTTCTTCTGGGACCCTTATAATTCGAATGTTGGTATGTTTAATGTTGTCCCAGAAGCCTCTGAGACTGTCTTCATTTCTTTTCATTCTTTTTTCTTTATTCTGTTCCACGGCAGTGATTTCCACCATTCTGTCTTCCAGCTCATTTATCCATTCTTCTGCCTCAGTTATTCTGTTACTGATTCCTTCTAGAGTATTTTTCATTTCAGTTATTGTATTGTTCATCTCTGTTTGTTCTTTAGTTCTTCTAGGTCTTTGTTAATCATCTCTTGCATCTTCTCAATCCATGCCTCCATTCTTTTTCTGAGATCTCAGATCATCTTTACTATCATTATTCTGATTCTTTTTCATTATTTCTTCATTTAGTTGTTCTTGTAGGTTTTTATCTTGCTCCTTCATCTGCAGCAGATTCCTCTGTCATCTCATTTTGGCTAACTTATTGTGTTTGTGGTCTCCTTTATGCAGGCTGCAGGATCGTAGCTCCTCTTGCTTCTGATGTCTGTGTGTGAGTTGGATATTGAGTGGGGCCTCCCCTTTGCTCTGTGGTTGTCACTGCCCTGTCAGGGGCATGGTATCCTCCTTAGTTGTTGAAGTAGAGGCCCAAAGATCTGTTTCTTAGCTGTGTTTCTGATCTGCAGTGAGAGGTAGGCGGGACTGAAGCACTTCCACTTGGAGAGAAGCCTCTGAGTATTCCTCCTCTGGAGATGTTCACCTGTGAGTGTGCTCTGTAATGTCACCTTTTGCCCATTGTGCGGGCTCACAAAGTACACTGTTGTTGGCACTGCTCTCGGTCCCATCATAACTGTGGGTATGCCAGCAAATGGCCCTGGTGACTCTCAGGTGTAGTTTTCACCAGACCATTGGTGCAGATCCACTGAGGTCAGGTCCCAGCACGTGCAGTAGTTGTTCACCTGGACCTGCTGTGGGAGCTATGGAGGCTGCTCAGACTCTGGCCTGGCCCAACCCTCATGTGAATGTGCCCACAAAGCCCACAGCTGCTAAAGCCAGACCTGTCTCAGTTGCAGGAGCACTTGTCCGTTTGGATGTTCCATAGGTGCTGCATTTAGGAAGCCATCAGCACAGGTGTATTCACCGTTTTGTTCCACTACCTTCTGCTGTTTTTCAGGCAACTTCATAATTCCATCTTCCCAAGTCTTTTTATCTTCTTGAGCAAAGAACTGTTCCAGGTGCCTTTTACAGTCTTCCAGGGAATTGGAATTTTTTCCATTAAGAGAATTTTATTACTGTAGGTTTGTAGTATAGTTTGAAGTTGGGGAGCCTGATTCCTCCAGCTCCATTTTTCTTTCTCAAGACTGCTTTGGCTATTCAGAGTCTTTCGTGTTTCCATACAAATTGTAAAATTTTTTGTTCTAATTCTGTGAAGACTGCCGTTGGTAGTTTGATAGGGATTGCATTGAATCTGTAGATTGCTTTGGGTAATATAGTCATTTTCACAATATTGATTCTTCCAATCCAAGAACATGGTATATTTCTCTATCTGCTTATGTCAGCTTTGATTTCTTTCATCGGTGTTTTATAGTTTTCTGAGTACAAGTCTTTCACCTCCTTAGGTAGGTTTATTCCTAGGTATTTTATTCTTTTTGTTGTGATGGTAAATGGGATTGTTTCCTTAATTTTTCTTTCTGATTT
Source organism: Balaenoptera musculus (assembly GCF_009873245.2). NCBI lineage: Eukaryota > Metazoa > Chordata > Mammalia > Artiodactyla > Balaenopteridae > Balaenoptera > Balaenoptera musculus. The sequence goes on along the minus strand of NC_045796.1, from coordinate 63,205,899 downwards.
TTCATTGTTAGTGTTAGAGGAATGCCAGAGATTTCTGTGCATTAATTTTGTATCCTACAACCCTACTTCAAACTATACTACAAAGCTACAAAAATCAAGACAATATGGCACTGGCACAAAAACAGAAATATAGATCAATGGAACAGGATAGAAAGCCCAGAGACAAACCCACACACGTATGGTCACCTAATTTACGACAAAGGAGGCAAGAACATACAATGGTGAAAAGACAGTCTCTTCAATAAGTGGTGCTGGGAAAACTGGACAGCTACATGTAAAAGAATGAAATTAGAACACTCCCTAACACCATACACAAAAATAAACTCAAAATGGATTAAAGACCTAAATGTAAGCCTGGACACTATACCTAGAGGGGTGGGATAGGGAGGGTGGGAGGGAGATGCAAGAGGGAGGAGATATGGGGATATATGTATATGTATAGCTGATTCACTTTGTTATAAAGCAGAAACTAACACACCATTCTAAAGCAATTATACTCCAATAAAGATGTTAAAAAAAAAAAGACCTTTAGAGGAAAACATAGGCAGATCACTCTTTGACATAAAACACAGCAAGATCTCTTTCAATCCACCTCCTAGAGTAATGAAAATAAAAAGAAAAAATAAACAAATGGGACCTAATTAAACTTAAAGCTTTTGCACAGCAAAGGAAACCATAAACAAGACTAAAAGACAACCCTCAGAATGGGAGAAAATATTTGCAAATGAAACAATGGATAAAGGATTAATCTCCAGAATATACAAACAGCTCATGGAGTTCAATATCAAAAAAAAAAAACCCAATTAAAAAATGGGCCGAAAACCTAAATAGACATTTCACCAAAGAAGACATATAGGTGGCCAAGAGGCACATGAAAATCTGCTCTACATCACTAATTATTAGAGAAATGCAAATCAAAACTTGCATGAGGTATCACTTCACACTGGTCAGAATGGCCATTATCAAAAAATCTAGAAACAAATGCTGGAGGGGGTGTGTGAAAAGGGAACCCTCCTGCACTGTTGGTGGGAATGTAAACTGATACAGCCACTATGGAGAACAGTATGGAGGTTCCTTAAAATACTAAAAATAGAACTACCATATGACCCAGCAATCCCACTACTGAGCATATACCCTGAGAAAACCATAATTCAAAAAGAGACATGTACCACAATGTTCATTGCAGCACTATTTACAATAGTCAGGACATGGAAGCAACCTAAATGTCCATCAACAGATGAATGGATAAAGAAGATGTGGCACACATATACAATGGAATATTACTCAACTATAAAAAGAAACAAACGAAACTCAGTTATTTGTAGTGAGGTGGGTGGACCTAGAGTCTGTCATACAAAGTGAGGTTAGTCAGAAAAAGGAAAACAAATACTGTGTGCTAATGCATATATATGGAATCTAATAAAAATGGTACTGATGAACCTAGTGGCAGGGCAGGAATAAAGACGCAGACATAGAGAATGGACTTGAGGACATGGGGGTGAGGGGAAGGGGAATATGGAGCGAAGTGAGAGTAAAGTTGACATATATACACTACAAAATGTAAAATAGATAGCTAGTGGGAAGCAGCAGCATAGCATAGGGAGGTCAGCTCGGTGCTTTGTGACGACCTAGAATTGTGGGATGGGGTGGGGGTAGGGAGGCTCAGGAGGGAGGCGATATGGGGATATATGTATGCACATGGCTGATTTACTTTGTTGTACAACAGAAACTAACACAACATTGTGAAGCAATTATACTCCAATAAAAATGTATTTTAAAAAAAGAATTTTATAAAGACCAAAATAAATGGAAATCTGAAGGTGCAATGTCTGGTGAATATGGCGGGTGAATCAGAACTTCCCAGCCAAGCTGTAACAGTTTTTGCCTGGTCATCAAAGAAACATATGGTCCTGTGTTATCCTGATGGAAGATTATGTGTTTTCTATTGCCTAATTCTGGACGCTTTTCGTGAGTGCTGCTTTCAGTTGGTTTAATTGAGGGCAGTACTTGTTGGAATTAATTGTTTGGTTTTCCAGAAGAAGCTCATAATAGAGGACTCCCTTCAAATCCCACCATATACACAACATCAGCTTCTTTGGATGAAGACCAGCCTTTGGTGTGGTTGGTGGTGGTTCATTTCACTTGCCCCACGATCTCTTCCATTCCACATTATTGTACAGTATCCACTTTTCATTGCCCATCACAATAGCTTTTAAAAACGGACTGTTTTGGTTATGTTTAAGTAGAGAATTGTGTGCGGAAATATGATCAAGAAGGTGTTTTTTGCTTAACTTATGTGGAACCCAAACATCAAAGCGATTAACATAACCAAGCTGGTGCAAATCATTTTCAACACTTGATTTGGATATTTTGAGTATGTCAGCTGTCTCCCACATGATGTAACATTGATTGTTCTCAATTAATGTCTTGCTTTGATCACTTTCAACTTCAACTGGTCTACCCACCTGTGGAGCATCATCCAACAAGAAATCTCTAGCACGAAACTTCACAGACCACTTTTGACACGTTGGATCAGTCACAGCACCTTCTCCATACACTGCACAAGTCTTTTTTTGCGTTTCAGTTGTGTTTTTACCGTTCTTGAAATAGTAAAGCATAATGTGCTGAAAATGTTGCTTTTTTTCTTGCATCTTCAATATTAAAATGGCTACACAAAAATTCACCAATTTTTATACTTTTTTTTTAATGCACATTGATATGACAGCTGTCGCAACACAATCTAACAAAATTATTTCGAATGAAGTTAAAGACAACTAATCACTACTAGAGCCATCTTTCGGAAAAAACTGAACGAACCTTTTGCCCAACCCAATATATAAGCCAATAGGATTCCTATATTACAAGAGAAAATATGGGAAAAACTACATTGAAAATAACATTAGCAGTAGATACAGGGATATCTTTGGCATTTTATTGAAGGAAATGAAAGACTTACATAAATGGAGAAACATGAATTTTATGGGAAGATCCAAAATTGCACAAGTGGCCATTCTCTAATATTTGTATTTTATTTTCAATATACTTTATAAATTTAATGCAATCCCAGTTAAAAGTTTCAGTGAAGTTTTAAATGAAGAATTTGACAGGCTATCCCTAAAGTTTATAAATGTGTAAGAAAAACAGACTTTTTAAAAAATGTTTATTAAACATTTAAAACGTGTCTTCGCAGATACTAAGATGTATTTAAAAATGGCAGATATTAAGAGTATCGCATTAGCATCAGTATCCACAAAGAGATCAGTGAAACATAATACAGAGTCTAGAAACAAGGCACTTTATGTGAGAATCTAATATGTAATACAAGAATCATTTAGAGTGAAGTGTAAAAGGAATGTTTATTCATGATCTTCGCTTCATGATACTGGTTTAGTTTTTCGCATTATCCACTCTGCTGTTCTGTGTCCTTGCACATTAATTTTCATGTCTAATAATTCTACTTCTCAGATTGTTCATTCTTCTTCAAGTTTATTCTTTTTCAATGCAAATGTGTTTTCAAATCTTATTGAAAACATGAATTAGAGTATCTTTTAACTAGAGACTATTTACCCTGAGTTCTCAGGTTGCTATCACTTTTAAAAATTGCTGAAGGTTTTCATTTACTCTGAGACTTCTTGCAGTTTGTATAGCCTAATGGAATTTGTCCAGTACAAGCAACTGAGTAAGCTTTTTAAGAGATAATGTGGATCACAGTTGAAATATTTATTTCCAAATAAAAATATGAAAAATTAGTTTTATCTTAATATTCCTTTTGCAGCTTAAAGACTCTGTAGTTATTGGGGAATAGAAATGGGACTCTAGGGAAAGAGAAATAGCTAAATACGCAAGAATTGTTTTTGTTTTTTTTTTTATTCCTGTCAATGAAGCCTTTTCCTTCTACTTTACAATCCTGAAGCTAAGGCAGCATCTCTTAAATTAGCTGACTGGCAAGAGCTGTCATCTGCCATGTCCCTCAGTTTCATTCAGTGAGCTCTTATTGGTACTTGAAATCTGCAAGTAGACAAACCTGCAGGTTCTGGCATCAGGTCTGAGACTGGATAAATACGATTTATTTTCCACAGAACAGGTCCAAAGGCCACTCTTTTGTCCAGGGCCTACTATAATCCTGGAAGATGGGAAGTAAGAGGCCTTCACAACTCAGGAGAACTGGCAATTTTAGTACTTTCAGGAGGTTTTTTAAAGGTAAAGTAAAATGTTCTGATGCAGGAAGATAGCTTGGTTGTTCTGCTTAAAGCTTCTGTATAGAAGGAGAATGTGGCCAAGAGGTCTAGTCACCAACTTACTTGATCTCTCTGTGCTTCAGATTGTATACATGATGATCAGAAAAATTTGGAACCAGACAGAGTAATAGTTTCCAAAATTTTTAGAACAATTTCTTGGCCTTGTGCTAAAAAAAATAGACCAGGAACCATGAGACTGGAGTTCTTGTCCCAGTTGAGTAGCTCTGGAATCTTATATTAACTACTTCATCTTCTTGGTTTATCTGCTTCATTTATAGAATTACAGGATGAAACCGTAAGATGGTTTTATTTATAGTATTTTTGTGTGATTTCTGTTGTATTGATGTTCTGCATCGATTTTTTTTATAATTAGATGAAGTATAATAAATTCTGTTTTTGTAAAGAATGGAAAACTTTGTTTCCTAATATAAGGATAAGTTAATGTTTAATTAATGATATTTACTAGAATTAGTGAAACTTTTAAGGCAGTGTGATATAAATAGGTGAATAATAGTATTGTGAGTTCTATGCTGATAAACTGGAGTCTGTAGTGTACATAACTGATCACACCTGAAACCTTAAATGTAAAATAAGTGGGTCCATTATTAACAACTCTTTTTGCTTGCTAATCTTCAAACCAAGGAAATAATCTGCGCTTTTCCCCAATTTGATTAGTATAGATTTACTTAGCCCCTTTCCCCAAAAACAGTCCTTCAATTTATTGATGATTTTACTTTTAAAATATTCTAATGATTATAATTATTAATTCTATTTCATTCTTGATTAATGTGTTTCTCATTCTTTGCTTGGGTTTGTTTTTTCTTTCTACTTTTTGAGGTGAAAATGTTTTTTATTTTCATTCTTTTTTTAGGAATAGAGAGTTTTTAAGGAATTAATTTGTCTCACGGTTAAGCTTTTTTCATAGCTCATTAGTTTTGATTACATAATGTTTTAACTAATATTCATTACTAAGTACGTTGTAATTATGATTTTGATTTATTAACTTCAACTAAAAGTCATTTAGGTGGGTGCTTTTTAAGTCATAAACAAACATGCAGGAATAACAAAAACGTTTGACACTTTAGTTACTTGTTCTACATTATCTTTAGCAAATGTAATTTTTTTTTTTTTGGAAAAGTAAAACTAAAATGTAAGTCATTTTTCAAAAAGATTTAAATATTTGCTCTTTTATACATATACTTGTCTGCATATTCACTAGAGCAAACACTGTAGCACTTTTGACTGTCATTGAGTAGGCTGGTTTTGTAGAGACTATAAATATCAGAGCTGGATATTTACCACTATATCATTAATAACAGCAGAGAAATAATTTTTTGTGTGAAACATGATAGATATGTTTTGATAGATTGTATCATTTTTAGCAAATATTCCTGTTTTCCTTCCCCTCTATGGAAAGAGCAAGTATACCTCATGCCCCATTGTTGTCGGGCTTGGCCTCATGGCTTGCTTTGACTAATGAGATGTAAGAAAATGTCATGTCTGAAAACTGTAAGAAAACCATGTCTGAGCAGAAATATTATATGTGCTTCAATGGTTGTGTTCCTCTTCCATGAGAACAGCATGCCCCAGGTGCTCCTTCTGTCTAGGACCCAGACTGACAGACATGCGGAGCAGAATTGAACTTGATCCACAGTCGAGCAGAGCCAGCATAGCCAGTCCATAGACCTGTGTCCAATAAACAAGTGTTTGTCTTTGAAAGCCACTCAGATTGTGGATTACTGTAAAACATCATCACATCAAACCTGACTGAATTAAACCATCCATCTAGGTTAAAGAAAATCAGGATTTTAAGGGAAAGAACTAACTCAGTCACTGGTGGTATTCTTGCACTTTAACAAGTTTAGTATCATATTTTAAAAGAGCAAGTTTTTTCTACTTTATATATAAATCACATTTCTCGTAGTATTGATTTCACCAGCCATTATTTATTTGGCCTATTGCTCTAGAGTCATAATATCTGCTTCTCAGGCTTCTGCAGATTTTCGACCATGTGAAATTTGCATGTAGTATGTCTGTGGTTCTTTTCTAAATGATCTTTCAGCTCCATTTGAAAAAATGTTTTACTGTCTATGAGCTCTTTTTTTTTCCTTTTTGCCTTATTGTTCTTAAATTAATAATATGAATTTATGGTGAAAACTTGGTGAATATTACCTAAATGAGGTATATAAATGGCAGACCTAGAGTTTAATTTGACTGTTACCTATTGCATGGAAATCATTCATTCACTCCTGCATGCATTCAGGGTCTGCTATGTGGCAGGTACTGTTGGAGATGCTGGTAGTACTAAGAAGGATAAGATATTTTCTATGCACTTGAGACCTTGCAATCTACTGGAGGTCAGAGACAAACGCAAGTATTTGCAGGAGGAGTATGATGGCACCACCTAGGAAGATGGTAGGTAGGAAGATCTGCCTCAGTCTAATTGTAGTGGGGAATGGAGGGTGTGCAGGAGTGAAGGAGTGAGTGGAGGACTTTGAGAAGGAGAAAAGCATCATCAGATTTTTGCTTAATTTTTCATTTTATTGAAGTATAATTGACATAAATTATGTAAGTTTAATGTATATAACATGGATTTGATACATTTATATTGCAATATTACTGTCATTGATAGCTAATACCTCTATCATGATACACAATTACCATTTCTTCTAGTGATGGGTACAGTTAAGATACAGTTTATTAGCAAATTTAATGTAATACAGTTTTGTTGTTTATAATCACTGTTAGATTAGATCTAGATCTCCGTAACTTATTTATCTACTAGTTGCAAGTATATATTCTTAAACAACATCTCTTTCATTTCCCTACCTCCTAGACTTTGGTAACCACCATTCCTTTCTGTTTTTTCAAGTTCATTTTATTTTGGATTCCACTATAAGAGATATCATACAATATTTGTCTTTCATTGTCCGATCCATCTCACTTGGCATAATGACCTCAAGGTCCATCCATGTTATAAACAAATGGCAGCATTTCCTTTTTTCTCATGACTGAATAGCTTTTCATCGTGTGTGTGTGTATGCGCCACATTTTCTTTATCCATAGATGACTCTTAACATTGTTTCCATGTATTGGCTATTGTAAATAATGCTGCAATGAACATGGGGTGCAGGTGATTTCATTTCTTTGAAGGAACTACTCAAGGCAAGAAAAGGGGTTGCCTTTTCTCCATATCCTCGCCCAACACTTATTTCTTATCTTTTTGATGATAGCATCTCACATCTGTTATTATGACTATGTCATTTTAGTTTTGATTTGCATTTCCCTTATGATTAGTGATGTTGAGCCCCTTTTCATGTAACTGTTGGCCATTTTGTTGTCTTTTTTGGAAAAAAATGTCTCTACAGGTCCTCTGCCCATTTTTTAATCAGATTTTTAAAAAGTGAGTTGTATGAGTTCTTTATAAATTTTGGACATTAACCGCTATCCAACACATGGTTTGCAAATATTTTCTACCATTCTGTAGTTGCCTTTTCATTTCGTTAGTTGTTTCATTAGCATTGCAGAAGCTTTGGGGTTTGATCTAGTTCCACTTACTGATTTTTAATTTTGTTGTTTGTGCTTTGAGTGTCATATGCAAAATATCATTAATAAGACCAATGTCATGGAGCTGTTTTCTTCTAAGAGTTTTGCAGTTTCAGGTCTTATGTTTAAATCTTTAACCTATTTCGAGGCAATTTTTGTGAGTAGTGTAAGGGTAGGGGTCCAGTTTTCTTTTTCTCCATGTGGTTATCCAGTTTTCCCAACACCATTTATTGAAGAGACTGTCCTTTACTCATTATATATTGTTGGTTCCTTTGTCATAGAATAATTGACCATCTGTGTTGGTTTATTTCAGGGCTCTCTACTTCGTTTCATTGATCTCTGTGTCTGTTTTTATGTCAATACCATACAGTTTTGATTACAATAGATTTGTAATATAGTTTGAAAATGGAGTGTGATGCCTCCAGCTTTGTCCTTTTGTCTCAAGATTACTCTGGCTATTCAAGGTCTTTTGTGGTTCCATACAAGTCTGAGGATTGTTTTTTCTATTTCTATGAAAAATGCCATTGGATTTTGATAGAGATTGTGTTGAATCTATAATTGGCTTTGGGCAGTTAATTTTAACAATATTAACTCTTCCAATTCATGAATATGGCATTTCTTTACATTATATTGTGTCATCTTTGATTTCTTTAGGCAAAGTCTTGTAGCTTTCATTGTACAGGTCTTTCACTTCCTTGGTTAAATTTATTACTAAGTATTTTATCGTTTTTGAAGCTACTGTGAATGCAATAGTGTTTTTTTTTTTTAATTTTTCAGATGTTTCATTTTTAGTGTAATAGAAATGCAACTGATTTCTGTGTACTGATTTTATGTCCTGTAACGTTGAGTCTTTGGGATTTTCAATATGTAAGATCATATTATCTGACAATAGTGACTTCCTTTACTATTTGGATGCCTTTTATTTCTTTGGCCTGATTGCTCTAGATAGGATACTTAAGTACTAGGGTTGAATAAGAATAGTAAAAGTGAGCACCTTGTTCCTGATCTTAGAGGAAAAGCTTTCACTTTTTCTTCACTGAGTACAATATTAGCTGTGGGTTTAGTGTATATTGCTTTCAATATAATTAGCTGTGTTTCTTCTACACAATCTGTTGAGTTTTTATCAAGAAAGAATGCTGTGTTTTGTCAGACGCTGTTTCTGCATTTATTGAGATGATCATATGATTTTAATCTTTCATTCTGTTAATGTGCTGTATCATTTATTGATTTGCATATGTCGAACCATCCTTGAATCCCAGTAATAAATCCAACTTGGTCATGGTACATAATCCTTTTAATGAATTCTTGAATTTGCTAGTATTTTGTTGAGAATTTTTGCATCTATGTTTTATAGGGATATTGGTCTATAGTTTTCTATTTTTGTAGGGTTCTTTTCTGGCTTTGGTATCAGGGTAATACTGGCATATAGAATGAGTTCAGAAGTATTCCCTCCTCTCCAGTTTTTGAGAGAAGTGAAAAAGATTGGCATTAATTCTTCTTGAAATGTTTGGTAGAATTCACCAGTGAAGCCATCTGGTCTTGGGGTTTTCAGGGTTGGGATGCTTTTGATTACTGATTCAATCTCCTTAAATGTTATTGGTCTGTTCTTACTTTCCATTTCCTGGTTCAGTCTTGGATGGTTAAATTATTCTAGGAAAATATCCATTTCTTCTAGGTTATCTAATTTTTTGGCTTATAATTGTTCATAGTAGTTTTTTATCATCACATATATTTCTGTAGTGTCAGTTGTAATTTCTTCTCTTTCATTTCTGACTTTATTTCAGTCTTTTGTTTTCTTAGTTATGCTTGAGGCTTTTCCTTTTCCTTTTTTTTTTTTCCTGAAAAACCACCTCTTGATCTTTTATATAATTTTTCTGGTCTCTATTTATTTCTGCTAGGATCTTTATTATTCCCTTCCTTCTGCTAACTTTGGGACTAGTTTGCTACTTTTCTAGCTCCTTGAGGTGCAAAGTTAGGTTGTTTATTTGTGATCTTTTTCATTTCTTAATATATGCATTTTTCACTCTCAGAACTGCTTTTGTAACACCATAGGATTGTGTGTTGTTTCCATTTTCATTTGAGATATTCTTTAATTTTTTTACTTTTTTAAAAATTAAAGTATAATTGACATGTAACGTATTAGTTTAAGGTATACAAGGTAAAGATATGACATTTAAGTATACTGTGAAATGATTAACCACAATGAATCTAGTACACATCCATCACCATATATGGTTCCAAATTTTTTTTTCTTGTGATGAGAACTTTTAAGATCTACTCTCTCAAGGACTTTCAAATATGCAATACAGTATTATGAATTATAGCCATTATTCAGTACATTACATCCCCATGCTATATTTATCTTTTTTTTTTTGTGCTTCAAAAAACAATATTGTTTTATTACTACCAGCAGGAGTGGCCTGCATGGGGTGGTGGGTGCACTGGGCTCAGGGTATGTGTGGGCTGTGAGGGGTAGATGATAATTGGGAGGCTGAAGGAAAGGGAGTGGGGCTGGAGGCCAGGCCCAAAGGCTCCTCCGATTTACTTGTGGGAAGAGGTAGACTTCTTAATAAAGGAGTCATGGCAAGCTAGGGCCAGGCCGCCAATAAGATTAAGAAATTCTTGGAAATCTAGCTGTCCATCACAGTCAAGGTCCAGCTTCTTCATCATGCGGTCAAGGACACCAGGGTCCTTCTGGTTCTTTGTGAAGGCACCCAGCTCTGTATTCATGAAGATAAGGAACTCGGCCTTGGAGAGTTTGCAGTTGTCACCGTCCCTTCCAGCATGCTTTTGGAAAACAGCAATCAGAGACTCGATGCACCGTTCAGTCTCTGTAGGGCTGGATGTTTTTGCCATGTTCAGAGAGGAGCGAAGCACAGGGCTGCGAGCGAGGAGCGGCGAGGCATGAACTGAGCGGCGGGCCGGGTCCGCTGCCTCCCGGGTCCGTATATTTATCTTTTAACTGGAAATTTGTATGTTTTGCGCACATTCCACCTCCATGCTCTGGCAACCACCAATCTGTTCTCTGTATCTATGAGCTTGGTTTTTTTGTTGTTGTTTTGTCTTTTCCACATATAATTGAGATCGTATGGTATTTGTATTTCTCTGACTTACTTCAGTTAGCATAATGCCCTCAAGGTTAATTCATGTTGTTGCAAATGGCAAGATTTCATTCATTTTTATGGTGGGATATATTTTATATACATACACATCCTTTTTTTAATCCATTCATACATTGGTGGACATTGGGTTGTTTCCTTTCCTTATCTTGGCTATGTAAATAATGCTGCAGTGACCATGAGGGTGCATGTATCTTTTTGACGTAGTGTTTTTGTCTTTCTCAAATACCCAGTAATGGAATTGCCTGACCATATGATAGTTCGATTTTTAACTTTTTAAGTAACTCCCTACTGTTTTCCATAGTGGCTGTACCAATTTACATTCCCAAAAATAAATAGTGCACAAGGGTTTCCTTTTCTCTACATGCATGCCAACACTTTTTATTTCTTTTTGATAATAGTCATTCTGATATGCATGCAGTGGTATCTTATCGTGGTTTTAGTTTGCATTGTCCTGATGAGTAGTGATTTTGAGCATCTTTTTGTGTGTTTGTTGGTCCTCTGTATGTCTTCTTTGGAAAAATATCCTTTCAGAACCTTTGCCCATTTTTTAATAGGTTTTTTTGTTGTTGTTGTTATTGTTGTTTGCTTTTTGCTACTGAGTTGGAGGACTTTATATATTTTGGATAATAACCCCTTATCAGATACATGATATGCAAATATTTTCTTCCATTGCCTCTTTATTTGTTGATATTTTCCTCTCCCGTACAGAAACTTTTTAGTTTGATGTAGTCCCACTTGTTTATTTTTGCTTTTGTTGCCTTTGGTTTTGGTGTCAAATCCAAAAAATTGCAGCCAAGACCTATGTCATTGAGCTTACTGCCTATATTTTCTTCTAGTTTTATGGTTTCCATTCTTACATTCAAGTTAATCCACTTTTAGTTCTTTTTTCTATATGATGTAAGGTAGTGATCCAGTTTTCCTAACACCATTTATTGAAGAGGCTGTCCTTTACCCATTGTATATTTTGGCTCCTTTATCATAGATTACTTGACTATATATGTGTGGGTTCTTATGTTTAATTTTGACATTTTTAAGTATAATATGTCTAGGTGTGGTTCTCTTCGGGTTCATTTTATTTGGCACTCTCTGGGCTTCCTTGATCTGGATGTATTTTCTTCCTTAGGTTAGGGAATTTTTCAGTCACTGCTTCTCCCAATAAGTTTACTGCCCCTTTCTCTCTCTCTGCTTCTTATAGGACAACATCAAGCCAACTAACTTTCACACAAGTGTCCCAGAAGTCCCTTAATTTATCTTCACTGTTTTTCATTCTTTTTGCTGCTCGGATTAGGTGAGTGTCTCTTGCCCTGTCTTCAAGTTCAGTGATCCTTTCTTCTGCTTCTTCTAGTCTGATATTGAACATCCCTAGTGTATTTTTCAGCTCTGTGACCTCTTTGTTACATTTTCTCTTTGTTGACATTTTCACTGTGTTCAACCATTCTCTCCTTGAATTTGGTTACATCTTTATTACCATTACTTTTCAACTCTTATCAGGTTACTTACTTATCTCTGTTTCTTTAAGGGTTTTTCCCCCTGAGGTTTTATCTTGTTCTTTCATTTGGAACATATTCCTCTATTTCTTCATTTTGCTTGACTCTCTGTGTTGGTTTCTATGCATTTGATGATACATTCACCTCTCTCTGTCTTAAAGCATTGGCCTTGCATATGAGATGAACTTTATCATTCAGCCCTTCCCTAGCTCTTGGTTGTCTCAAACCTTTGTAGTTGTCTAAGCAGCCTATTTTATTTTTAATAGCGTCTAGTAGTTGAAGATGTGCTGAGACCAGTCACTGTCCTTAAGGAGAGGATTTCAGGTAGCACCTAGATTCAGGCTGATGAGAATTTAGACCCTCAGCCAGCAGATTTTAACAAGTGCAAATATATTCAGTCCTGTAGGACCACAGTGTAAGCCCTGCTGGCCACCAGAGCCAGGTGATCTGGGGGTGTTTGCTGGGTGGCAGTCATAAAAATTGGGGCTCCAGTTAAGTGTCTGTTCTTTTCTGGGCGATAACAGTGAGCTATAGCGAGGTAGAGGGAGAGCAAAAAGATGGCATTCTCTGACCTCCATACCCTGAGCACCTCTGTAGATTCTGGAACTGTGCCAAACCTGAAGCTCCCCCTGACCACCAGAGCCAAGTGATATAGAGACGTCCCCTGGCAAGCTGCAAAAATCAGGGCACCAGCCAAGGATATAAGAATATAACTCCTTTTCTGAAGATAACAGTGATCTGGAGCAAGGCAGAGAGTGCAAAGATTGTGCCCACTGTCTCCATTCCCTGAGAGTACCTCTATAGGCTCTTATAAGTGTGCAAAACCAGAAGCCTGCCCCACAGGCCAAAGGTGCTACAGAAGGAAATAGGTGTGTTTCTCAGAAAGACTGTGGGTATGTTTCAGTTGGATATCTGTGCAATGCCGTAGGAGTGGTACTCTACCAAAAACTGTCTGTTGTTACAGTGCCATGGGACCCAGGACACACGCTCCCCTGGCCTCCAGGTCCAGGTGATCAAGAGGTGTCCCTTCGTGGCAGCTGCAAAATCTAGGTCACCAGACATGTAGACGCTCCCCTCTGGGAAATACTGGTGCTCTGGAGCATGACAGAGGGAGAGCTCAACGGTGACACCCACTACATGGAGTGAGGCAGATGGGGAGTGCAGGGACAGCACCTGCTGAAAGAAGAAAAAGATAAAAAGGAAAAGAAAGTAAAAAAATGGCACCTGCTGGCTTTAGCAAGCAGAGGGTGAACAGGAAGATAGAGCCCTCCAGCCTCTTTCCCCATAGAATATCCCAGCAGACCCTTGCCTCTCAGACCAATGCTTTTAAAACTAGCAAATGAGTTTCTTTTACGTAAAATTTGGGTGCTTTTTGAAGGGCTGCTTCTGCACTGGTCCCTGGGATGGATGAGTCTGCATCCAAGCTCTTTAAGAGCTACATCCCTTTGGCTATTCAAAGCCAGATATTTTGGGGACTCATCTTTCAGGGGCTGGTCTTAGAAACTGGTATGCCAGATGTGGAATACAAACTATTTGTTCTTCAGGGAGAAGCTCTGGGTTTTGAGTTCTCTCCTGATTGTATGGCACTGCTGGGATGGGGTTTATGGTGAGATCGTATCTCAGCCTTTCCTACCTGCTTTGATGTGGTTTCCCTCTTGTTTGCCAGATGTGATGGGGTCACTCCACCAGGTTCTTTTTGGAGGAGATTGTGCCATGTTTAGCTGTAGATTTGGTGTGTCTATGGGAGGAGGTAAGTTCAGGATCTTCCTACATCACCCTTATCACCAGAACCATTTATTTTTCCTACTAGAACAGAGATATATTTATGTCAATAAAATTATAAAGTAAAACTACAAAGAAAAATATTTGACAATCGCTGAGACACAATTTTGTAAAGAAAGTTAACAGTAATCAGCTTAAGTACAGTGAATTATAAAGATCTGTTGATATGGAGGAAAATAACCAGAAGAAACACAAAAATAATTGTCACAGCACATGGAAACATTTCCATAAAAAGTTAGCTTCTACTTGGTCATTTAATTTTTCAGCCCTGTTTAAATTTACATTCTGAAATTTATGTTCCACTGCAGTTTCTACCTGCATGTAATATCTTTTCCACCCCTTCACTTTGAGTCTGTGTGCATCCTTAAAGCTTAATGGGATCTCTTAAGAACACCATACAGTTTGGTCTTGTTTCTTTATCCATCCAGTCACTATGTGCCTTTTCATTGGTGAATTCAATCCATTTACATTCAGAGCAATTATTAATATGTAATCTTATCAACTACAGTCTGGTTTTGTATTTCCATTATTTCTTTTTCTCTCTTTCTGCCTAGATTTGTAAATTGGTTATTTTTCATGGTGGTATGCTCTTTTTCCCCCTCTTTTGTGCGTCTGCTCTAGATTTGTGCTTTGTGGTTATCAAGGGGGGGGTTCCATAAAACATCTCATAGATAAAACAGTCCATTTTAGGTTTATAGAAACTTATCTTTAACCCCCTAAGTTATCCATTATTTTGCTCCTCCCTTTTGCATATTGATGCCACAATTTATCTTTTTTATTGTATATTTATTAACTTATAGTAGGTATAGTTATTTTTCCTACTTTCATTTAACCTTTATACTACAGTTGAGTAGTTAACACACCATCCTCCTACAGAATTATAGTTCTCTAAGTCTGGCTGTATATTTCTCATCTTTACCAGAGTATTTTGTAATTTTGTATGTCTTCGTTTCAGCTTGAAGAACTCCTTTCAGCATTTCTTGCAAGGCAGATCTAATAGTGGTGAACCCCCTCAGATTTTGTTTGTCTGGGAGAGGCTTTACTTCTTCATATCTAAAGGATAACTTTGCTAGATAAAGTAGTCTTGGCTGGCCATTTTTATCTTTCAACTCTTCAAATATGTCAGTCCTCTGGCCTATTGAATTTCTACAGAGAAATCTGCTGATAGCCTATTGGCAGTCCTTTGTAAATTCTCTTCTTTTTTTTTCCTTGCCTGCCTTTAATGTCTTGGAGAATGTCTTTTTGCATTGAGATACTAGGATGATCTACTAGCTTTGTGGACTTGTATGTCCAAGTCTTTCCTCAGATTTTGGAAGTTCTCAGCTATTATTCTTTAAGTTAACTTCCTGCCCCTGCCTTCTGTCTGGAATTCTGACATTTGTCAGGATATATGGATATCCATAGATCATGTAGGAATTCTTTGCTCTTTTTCTAAGTTCCCTCTTCTTTTGTGTTATTTCAAAATTTCTATCCTCCAAGTCAGTTTTTCTATCTTCATATGCTCTGCCTTGCTGCATATTCTCTGCATTGCCTGCTATCCAGCTCCAGAATTTTTGTTTGGTTCTTTCTTAAAATGTCTTCCTCTTTAATAAAGGGTCATTTTGTTCGCATATTTTATTCCTGATTTTATTGAATTGTCTTTCTGAGTTTTCTTGTAACCTATTGAGTTTCTTCATAACATCTATTTTCAACTCTTTATCAGATAGGTTGCAATATTCTGTGCCTTTGAGTTTGATTGCTAGAAATAGATAATTTTTATGTGATGGTATGTTTCCTTGATGTTTCATAATCCCTTTAGATTTGCATTGTTGTTTTTGCATATGAAGTAGTAGATACCTTCTTAACTCTTTTCTTGTTGCCTTCAGCAGATGGTATGTTATATTCTGTAGTGTTGATATTATCCAAGTTTTTACTCTGTTTTTGTGAATTTATACCTGCTCCAGTCTTCTTGTTCCCTCTTTTGGGTGAGTTTTTAAACATTTATGCCCTCTCTGTTTCTTACAGTTCACCAGGCTGGCTATTGGAAACCTCTCTTGTTTTCCAAAAGGTTGCTATAGCTCAAGTTCATGGTTTCTGAGCATGCTCTCGGTCTACTGGAGCTTTCTCTTGCAGTGGCACTTGGGAGCCCACACAAGGAGCCAACATAGAGTGGGGGGAAAGTGTGGGTTGTACACTGGGGGCACCTGCAGATCCAGTAGGGTGATCCCAGTGGCTCCTAGGTGGACTTCTGCTAAGAATAATCCCTTTCCCACCAATTGAAGTTCTAATTTGCATCGTTCCTAATATCCTCCATACCCCCGGTTATAAAGCTCCCATCTTAGTACTCCAGTTGCTGGTGGAGAAATGATTTTTCCAGCCACTTCCAGTCTAGCTGGGATAGCTGGGTACTCACTCACTGCTTTCCTTTTCCCCTTTCAGTGTTTCTTTGGGCAGAGGCATGGTGCCAGGAAAGCTTCTCTACTGCCTTCTGTTGCAACCAAACTAGTTTTTTTTTTTTTGTCTCCAGTTATGTGCTGGAGTCTCCCGTTGGGAGGACTAGACTTCTGCAAGTTCTCTGTCTCATATGTGAGTGCCTGCCTGGGTCTTTATTGACACAGTTTTTGCCTGGCAAGAACAAAAGGGGTCTAGGCAGTTTGGCTGGCTCCTCTGGTTCCCCAGCTCGAACAGACATTTGTCTCTTACCATCTTTGTGGTGGGTGAGACAACTCCTGGGTTCCTTGGAATAAGACACTAGGTCCCAGAACACCACAAAGGCACTTTTGCTCATGTATGAATGTCCAATTTGTTGATTTTAAAAGGACTATATAGTAGGAAGATTTTATGTCATCATGTTGCTAATATCACTCTCCAGGATCATCAGATTTTCACTTTAGAAAGTTCACTTTGGGTGCATGGTCAAAATTAGAAGCATGAAATGAGGGAACATTTATAGGACCCTTACTTCCCCATCTAAAGATAATGCAAACGTTTGATTTTATATATAGCATTCTATCATTTTTAAAGTCATTGTAGTATTGGTCTAATAGATTTTTCCAAATGGAACAGTGGAATGGTGATACATCACATTATTTATTCACTAAACCTACAAGGTAATATTATTGCAATTAATATTTTCCCTCGTATTTCTAACTTATTAAGTATTGTATAAAATAATGGCTTTTTGAATTACTATAAATGTATTGATCTGCACTTTACAAAAAAGAAGGAAGCTATGTAGAGTTTGCAACTTTAAAAGCAAATTCATTATAATATAGGATATTTGCTTAAATTTGGTGTCCTTTATATATAAAATGGAAACTTACTTAGGAAATGTTACAGCTAAAGGGAGATTACCCAAGGTTACATTATATAAGAGTATGAAAATACCTATACCCTTGCCACTTTTCTTTCAATTGAAGTTAAAAAGCACATACATACCAGAGCTACTGCAAAATCTAACTACCCTCGCCATACTTACAATATACTGCACAAATGAAATTGACCTTTGTTACTAATAAAAACTTTCTTTGTATAATATTACTGAAATCTTATTTTATTAAAAGTAGAGAATTATAGTTTCACTAAATGCTGTTTGACTTTATAATTATGTGAAAACTAGTAGCACTGATTAATGTAAAATATATTTCACTTGAATTAGGTGGTTGAAAACAAAGGCATCTTATATTGCAGTAGCATAGAAGTCTCTAATTCCATACATGCTTCATAGAAACCAAACTAAAAATATTGTCAATAAGTTTATTATATTGCCATAAAGTACTCATAGTTGTTTTTGCAGATCATAAGTAGACAGTACACATGATATTTCCCTTAATCTACTCCACTAGTTATAAATGACATATAAAATGGTTTTGGTAGCCATAATTTTTTAGTTTTTCTTGATTTATATATAACTAACCTTTTTTGGTTACTGCTTTCTGCTATCATGGTAGAAATATATAAATGACATCAATAACAAGCATTCTGAAAATTATTGTCCATCATAGTACTAGTTTTTGATGTTTTAAAGTAATTTTGTTATAAATTATTTGAATAAGAGTACACATTAAATGTAGATTATTTTGTAAAATGCTATTTCAATGGTATAGGAGAATCTGTCATTTTTGCACAGCAAAGGAAACCATAAACAAAACGAAAAGACAGGACTTCACTGGTGGCGCAGTGGTTAGGAATACACCTGCCAATGCAGGGGACACGGGTTCAAACCCTGGCCTGGGAAGATCCCACATATGGCAGAGCAACTAAGCCTGTGCAGCACAACTACTGAGCCTGTGCTCTAGAGCCCACAAGCCACAACTACTGAAGCCCGTGCTCTGCAACAAGAGAAGCCACCACAGTGAGAAGCCCACACACCACAACGAAGAGTAGCCCCTGCTTGCCAAGAAAGCCCACACACAGCAACAAAGACCCAATGCAGCCATAAATAAATAAATAAATTTATAAAAAAAATAAAGACAACCTAAAGAATGGGAGAACATATTTGCAAACAATGCAACTGACAAGTGCTTAATTTCCAAAATACACAGACAGCTCATACAACTCAACAAGAAAAACAAACAACCCAATCCAAAAATGGGCAGAAGACCTAAGTAGACATTTCTCCAAAGAAGAAATACAGCTGGCCAGTAGGCACATGAAAAGATGCTCAGCATCGCTAATTATTAGAGAAATGCAAATCAAAACTACAATGAGGTACCACTTCACACCTGTCAGAATGGCAATCATTAAAAAGTCTACAAATAACAAATGCTGGAGAGGGTGTGGAGAAAAGGGAACCCTCCTACACTGTTGGTGGGAATGTAAGTTGGTGCAGCCACTTTTGAAAACACTATGGAGGTTCCTCAGAAAACTAAAAATAGAATTACCATATGATCCAGCAGTCCCATTCCTGGGCATATATCCAGACAAAACTATAATTCAAAAAGATACATGCACCCCAATGTTCATAGCAGCACTAGTCACAATAGTCAAGACATGGAAGCAACCTAAATGTCTATCAACAGATGAATGGATAAAGATGTGGTACATATATACAATGGAATACTACTCAGCCATTAAAAAAAAGAATGAAATAATGCCAGTTGCAGCAACATGGATGCAGCTAGAGATTATCATACTAAATGAAGTCAGAAAGACAAATATCATATGATATCACATGTGGAATCTAAAATACAACACAAATGAACCTATCTATGAAACAGAATCACGGACTGGTAGTTGCCAGGGGAGGGGTTGGTAGATGTAAGCTTTTATATACAGAATGGATAAACAACAAAGTATTACTGTAGAGCACAGGGAAGTATATTCAATATCCTATGATAAACCATAATGGAAAAGAATATGAATATAAAAAAAGAATGTGTATATATGTATAACTGAATCACTTCACTGTACGGCAGTAATTAACACAACACTGTAAATCAACTATACTTCAATTGAAAAAGCATTCATCTTAAATTAAGGTTATTAAGTCAGTTTATTAAAAATATGGGATATGATTTCCTTTTTATTTTTACATCATAATTTTTTCTCTAATCAATATTTTTTGTTTTAGGTCACTTTTCACATTGAACCATATAAGAATCGAGATGATAAAAACATGTACCGAAATGTCAAATACATTATAGACAAGTGAGTTTCTTCTGTCCTATAATTACTGTTATATGATCCAATGATAATTACTGTTATAAGAAAAGTATATTTAAATTATATTTGAGAGATTTGAATGACTTATATATAGTATGACATATTATTAGTTTAAACTAATTTTGTAATGAATACTGCAATCATTTTAAAGAACATTTCTGAATTTCCTTATAATTCACTTTCTGTATGAATAGTTACAGGTTCCTGTTTTTACTGTTTTATGTGTATATTAGACTATGATTTCTGTCATCTGACATTTAAATTGGTATTCTGTAAATCTTATGAATATAGAGTTGTCTTTTTAAAAGAAAGTTCAGAGTATGAAATGTGAATTGTTTTTTGCAATTTTGAATTGCTATTAGATATGGTAGATCCACATCTAATATTTTCATTTAGTATGATTACAAGGAAAGAATTTATTAATACAGTTTCATTTTGTTTAAGGGTTTACTGATAATAGTCTGTGACAGATGCCATACTCTTACAAAATCATGTCAGCAACAGTGGGACATATATCACTTATACAAAAAAAAACAAAAAGTATTTTCATGTAGAAAATGGGCTTTTTATTGTGTTAGTCATCATTTCTAAACCTCAGTATAATTTCTTGTTTGTTAATGTCTTAATGTATCCAGTATCTCATTTTTCAATGTGTAAAATTAAAAATGCATTTTTAATGTTTACACTTACATAGCTAATTCCCCAAAGGTGAACAATGTGCTTAAACTGCACTGATTACCTTCATTTCCAATACATAAACAATTATTGTCTATTGCAAATGAGTTATGAATATTCATTTTGCTTTCATATATGTTTGTATTCTAGATATGGAAATCATCCTGCCTTTTACAGGTACAAGACTAAGAACGGCAGTGCTCTTCCAATGTTTTATGTCTATGATTCCTATATCACAACAGCTGAAAAATGGGCCAATCTGTTAACCAGCTCAGGGTCTCAGAGCATTCGCAACTCTCCTTATGATGCATTGTTTATTGCACTTCTAGTAGAAAAAAAACATAGATATGAAATTCTTCGAGGTGGTTTTGATGGAATTTATACGTATTTTGCCACAAATGGCTTTACTTATGGCTCATCCTATGAGAACTGGGCTAAGCTAAAATTTTTTTGTGATCAGTTCGACCTAATGTTCATCCCAAGTGTGGGCCCAGGATACATAGATACCAGCATCCGTCCATGGAACACTCAAAACACTCGCAACCGAGTCAATGGGAAATATTATGAGGAGGCTCTGAGTGCTGCACTCCAAGCCCACCCCAGTATAATTTCCATCACCTCTTTTAATGAGTGGCATGAAGGAACTCAGATTGAAAAAGCTATTCCCAAAAGAACCAGTAATACCGTGTACCTGGATTACCGGCCTCATAAACCAAGTCTTTATCTAGATCTAACTCGTAAGTGGTCTGAAAAATACAGTAAGGAAAGAGCAACTTATGCATTAGATCATCAGCTACCTGTTTCTTAATGCATTGATTAAAGTTTAATAATTATAGAAATCACCTAATTTCAATACATTCCTTTTGTTTTGAGTTATGGAAAGAAAACTGTCAAAGTCAGTATGTACTATTATCTCTAATAAAAATAATTTGTACATTTTTAAAGGTAGTAACATTATCATTGCCACCTTTCACGATGGTGATGTTGCACTGAGAAAAGTTGTGCAAATAACATTCCTTGTGGCATAATTTGCTGAATTTCTGACTGGAATTGAAATCCTGCTTTATAGCTATTTTTGTTTCACAATAGGTAATTGCTTGTGTTATATAGAGTAGTTAGCACACAATTAAATCCTACTTGTATTACGGGCCCAAAGAAATAGGACTGTGTATATATTTGATATGTCTATTGAAGAACAAAGACCTAAAAGATAATGTACATGGTTCCTTTTTCATTTTTTTTAATGATCCAGTCAACTTCGTCATATTAGCATTTAGACTGGATAACTCTCCAATAACAATTCTTCAGAAAAAAATCATATGCCTTAAGCCTTACTGTGAACCATATTGTGTTAGGAAGGTCTGCTTTCTACAGCACAATATGTATCATCATTTGCAGATTTTTGCTTTCCTAGAGCTTGCTAGGTGTTTTGCATGTCTAATGTTTCTACATTATAATGCTGAATTTCAGGCTTTAGAAGTAAGGAAAATCTTTTCATAAAGGTTAAGGATTGCTTCTCAGTTATTAAAAAAAAATAGCTGCTCTACAATTATTATGAAAATACAATGCCTCAAATGCTATTTTAGGATACCTTGTCAATCTTTAACTTATTTTATTATTCATATTTTTAAATTTAATGTTAATCAGAGACCAACTGTTAGATAAGAAAAAGTTGATACTATCATTGGATTGCCTTCTTTTAAGATTTTAAGCTATTTTTACTAAAACTAATAGAGAAAATTTACTTACCATTTCAGATTTTAAGGATATGGAGATGAAAGTTCATTACTAAGTTTGACTTTTTATTAGGTATAATACTTAATGATGGAAATATTTAAGACTTTATTGTCTATAATATAACATCCCCATCTAAAAACATTATACTTTTATGTTACCTAACAGGTTAAAGAGTTGTGATCAATTGTCATATTGTGACAAATTAATCATCTGTAAAAATGAATCTCTTTATTTTAAAAACTAGAGAATAAAATACATTCTATTATTATAGTTAATATTTGTAACTAGAACTATAGTAAAAAATCTAATATATATGCTATTACATGAATTTTTTTTTAGATATTTAATTTATTAAATGTAAGCAATAGGGAAATACTAAACAACAATACATATAAATATTCTGAATATATGGACATTCATTCAGAAACAAATTAGCAGTGGAATTTATCATAAAATAACTCATTAGACAAATTTAATTTTAAGCCGTGCTTTTGAAGTTAACTATCATGTCTTTGAAAAGAAGCATGATTAATGTTAAACTTATTTATAACTGAGAATTTGCCATTTCTCAGAATGTTCAGACCATGGGAAATCAGTATAATAGTAATTAGTATTTCACCTTCTAGAGGAAATTACAAGAATAAATCACTATAATGTTACAACTAAGCATCTTCATAGGAACACTCATACAGATATAACCTGTGGATTTTTTTTTTCTTACATCCAGTTAGCCACTATATGTTATCTTAAGGATAACTCTAAATATGTTATACCTAATAATATTTATAACATACCATATTTTATTAAAGTTTAGTTAGATCTCTAACACACAGGAATTTTTGTCATTGCTTATGTTGTATGTTTGAACCCATAATGACAGACAATTTTATGAAATAGTTCTGAGATTAAGAGAAAGTGTATAAAAACAAGGTCAGCAAATCCTCAACACGGACACCACCATTTCTCTCCTGCTCCCATTGCAGACATATAGATAGATCATCTAGGACTGCAGAATTTCCCTCTGAGCTTTGTTCTAATGCACTACCCCAACCAGCCACTGACAGTCGGTTTCAAAGTAAGATAAAATAGATTCTGTCTTCATTGCAGAAAGCTAATTAATTCTCAAGGGAAGAATGTTTGGAATCAGCTCTAATGATAGTTTACTGATTTATAACTAACTATTTATAAAACTATTTATTTTTTATGAATATCGTGTTTCTTTTCTCCTGTTCTTAAAAAAAACAGTTATTAGAAGGAATTATCTCTAATAATTTTGTTATTCTTACGGAAGAACGCTTTCAAAATCTTCCTCAGGTATTCATTACAGCTGCCTTTACCATTTGACTTATAACAAGTTTAGATTGCATAATCACAAGAAATCAATTCTTTGCTTTTATTTAATTCAATAAACTAAAGTAACTGTTAAAGAAAAAAACAGTGTAATATATGCAATGCATGAATCAAAATGAATTATTTTATGGTTTAATCAGTCTAATTGTTTTGACTGTATAGAAACCAAATCTTTCTTTTACTACTCTCTTTAAGGACTGATATTGTCAAAAACTGCTGTAATTAATGTTGATCTCAGCTGTATATTAACTTTTTTGTTTTAAGAGTAATTTAAAAATGACTATTTTGTTACATGAAGTAGTTAACTTTCACCTAATAAAAGCATACACGGAATAAATTGTACATTAGATATAAAAATCTGTTTCTTTTTTTATGAAATGTTTTATTTAATTTCTGATTAACTGTTCAAAAGTAGTATTCAGTTGCCACTCTATATATCTTCTCTATTTGAAATATACAGCATTTAAAAAGTAGATATTTTAACTGTACTTTTAAAATCTGTGAATTTGTGTTATACACACAAAAATATGAATTTTTTAAATTTGGAAGATGGGTTCTTGTTTTTTTATTCTTTGGGCATAATCATATATGAGCTCCAACATCCTTCAGAAAATTGATCTTCCCCTAAGACAGCAAAAGTAACAAGCCACTAGAGAACCTACCAAGTTCATAACCAAGCCCTTTTTGAAACTGATCACAGTTATTCAATTTAAACACAGTGACTGCTCCTAAACTCTATAGTGCCTACAGAAGCAGTCTTTATCTAAATTTTGAATTAAGGTCGAACACCCTCATGTCCCATAGTGTAGAAGCAATACTTTATTTACGACCAGCAAAATTTAAGTTATTTTTATAAATATTTACAATTTCAAAAGGAAAAATTGAGCCAAAAAGAGTTTTTTGGCTCAGCTATTCCTTTTTTTTAAAAAAAGTACTGTAAATTTAAATGTACTTTAAATTTAAATTATATACTGACTGTTATATATCCACATAAAGGCTAAACGTTATAGTATGCTTAATATAGGATTATTATCCTTGAGAATGCAGGTACTACTTTCGCTTACTTACAGAGTCATCCTTAGTCAAGTCAAAGAACTTAGCGGTAGTGCTATTATATTCCAACTATCACTGAAGGGGGGAACATTTTTCAATGTTATTAGATTTTGTTGTTATAATTACCATTTATTATATCAAAAGACAAAATAATTTAAGACCTAATAAGCAAATAGTCATAGATCTAAAATTTACTGAAGTCAAAACATAGTGGCAGTATGTTCTAAACTTCATTTAAAGCATCTTATATATTGAAGTTCAAATTTCTCATTTATATAACCTTAAATGTAACCATAAAGTTAAAAAGCCTTTTAGAGTCTATCTTATTGAAATAATTATTTCATGAAACAAAGTAATGATGTACCATGGTAGTGATAATTCTGTATACAATTCAACTTATAGTATATGATTGTATTGTCATGCTTTTGTGTTTTTACTTTAGATTTTTTTAATTAATTTTTATTGGAGTATGGTTGCTTTACAATGTTGTGTTAGCCTCCACTGCACAACAGAATGAATCAGCCATACATATACAGATATCTCCTACTTCAGATTTTTAACCTATTCTTTTAAAAAGTCAAAACAACAATCATTATAAACAACACAAAGTGGCAGTCTTCTGCTACTCAGTAGCATTTAAAATACATTAATTATGTCCATGCATAAAAGTATTTTTCAGTACGTTTTATAAAAGCCATTTTCAAAGCACTATATATCACCATGTTAATTTGATTATAGTATCTAACAATGTGACTTTTATACGGATCTTGAAAATATCATATGCAAAAGAGAAAAATACTTAGAAGAAATTCAATTGTAATATATGCAGTACATTTTAGAAATGTATATGTTTGAACACAGTCACCTAAGAATAGCAGCCACACTTTTTTTAGTTTATATATACTAAATTTATATTTGAGTACTGCCGTTCTATATATCGTTTTTAATTACCCAAACATATTATCTATATGGCAGACTATTAAGCCATTACTATTAAAATTGTGTAGTCCAATCTGACTTCATGTAAAAAGTCAACTGCAAATCTGATAGCTAAATTCTTACTTGAAAATTTGCTGCATTGTTATATTTAAAGTGCGTTCTTGAAAATTATGCTCTTGGCTTTTTAGGTTCTTGGAAGAACAATATTTAGTGACAGTCATTATATGAACAGTAGTTGAGCTGAAATTCTGTTTTATTTTTCCTCATGAGTGTTTGTAGCTAAAGGCTTAATTTAATCCTCAAATAAAATATTCCATTAATGCACATTATTTTCTCATTTCATTTTTTTTACTTGAGTCATTCTTAAATAAAATTTAGGTAGTGTTTCCTCCTATAAGAATATGTGCATGCTGATTCTTTGCAAAAAGGATTTGACATATTTTTCATAAGAAACTGTTACAAAATTAATATATATAAACAAATGACGGAATTTTAAAAAGGAACATACATATATGATACTAGCATATATGGTTGACTACACATTTGGTATTGAGAGCTTCTGAGTAGTTAATGCAAGATGTTATATGGCTCTTGTTGCCAGAAAAGAAGCACCTCCTTTCATATGCAAGGCAAACTTTGCCTTGTCAATACATTTTAAAATACATTTCTCAAATAGGCATCAGGTTTAAACCCTATAGAGTCATAGTTTAAAACCTATAGGGGACTGGTAGGCAATATAAATGCATCAGGTTTAAACCCTGTAGAGTCATAGCGACTGTGGACAACTGTCATCTAATAAGAGTAGTTGCTAACAGCTCCTGTCAGCATTGCCCCTTCTGTAGCTGTGGGTCCCTAAAACGAGGAAGTATGTATGCCTGCGTGTTTGTAAATTTTTCTAATTATGACATGCTGGCAGATACTGCAAAAGATTTTTAAAATATTCGCTGGTTGGCTCTAGTTCATTGGTCACTAGTTTGTGACTGCTGATGTAAAGAATGTAAAACTGGATTATGAAAAAATGTCCTGAACGTTTTTTAACACTCAAGGGGATTTCTTTCATATGACTAGTTATTGTGATGATTATTGGATATATTCCAAGTATAAAACAATAAAACACAAGTCAGTGAAAGTGAATCCATGTGGCTCTGATGATGTGATGATAGCTTTCCCCAGGTCTTATCTCATCAGAAATTAAAGCACCAAAAAAGTGAGTTAGGTGCATATCTCTCAGCCAATCTTCTCTATTATTCCTCCTAATTTGACTTTTGAATAGCTGATTTGAATTAATACTCACTGAGAGGGACTTGGAATGCTTTTTATTCTGTTGCTTTTTAAATATGGATCCATTGTTGAAGCCTGGCAAGTAGGTAGAAAAAAAACTGTAGGTAATTGTGTTTAATTCTAGTCTCCACTTCTGCAACCTACTTTCTGTCCTTTTGCTGCCTGCCTGCCTGCCTCTGCCTACCTGCCCGCTATTCAGCCTTCCTATCTTTCTTAGTCTCAACTCACCTGCCTTTCTTATCTGCTTTGTTTCAAAAAGGATGTTAGTGATTTGTTAGAATACATAACATGTAACAATATAGTCTCAAAAGGAGAGCAAGAATAAAAATACACTTATTGAGCCCAGCATTAAATAAAAACTGAATAATGTGGTAAATACACTGCTAAACTGGTGGTCACAAATTTAACTCCAAGCTTTGAGTAGCCAGTATGAAAAAGAACATCTCTTCATGTACACATTGTGCATTGTCCATAGTATAAGATAGAAATTAATTTCTCAAGAAAAGTATAGTTGCTTTGCTATTAAGAGAGGAATTTCTTCTGAGGAGTCTCATAAAGAGGATACTAATAATATAATACAATAAAGATTATATTAATCTTAATAATGAGTGTAGTGGTGAAGGGGATATACACTTAAGTCAGGTGCTAGCTTCTTTCAAGATACTTACACTTTTTAACTAATAAAGCATTATGTTTTAGGTGATGCAGTTTACATTTTTGGATTCCTTATGTCTAATCAGCTATATCCATGACAGAGCTTTTCTCATAAATAATCAAAATGAAAGGCAACTGAGTCAAATATAGATTAGTTCCAGAAGGGAAAATGAAATTAACTATATAGCTCAGAATTTTATATAGAAAAAGATTTATATTCGCTGAATTGGTAGTGTATTAACCATAGCTCACCATTCATTAACAAAAAAATAAACCAAAACGTTTACTATAAACTGATCTGTCCAGTTTCTGTATCTTTAAAAGGAGGGGATTGGGTTGGATGATGGCTCAGATTGCTAATCAGCACTAAAATTATTTTTATATTAATGTTATTAACAGCATCAAAAGAAAAAAGTCTGCATTTCTATAATTAAGACAAAAATCTGCCGGGGTGGGGGGGGAGAATTCTGTAAGATTATACCAACCTTAAAATTAACATTTGTCATCCAATCTATATTTTATTACTCTAATCTTTTCCTTTCATATAACATTGTTGTGGATATTAAATATGTTCATACAAATAAAGTGCCTAAAACAGCCCTGAAACATGGTAATGTTCAACAAATGTTGGCCATTACTGTCACTTTTATACTCAAAAGAGGAAAAACCCAAATGTCCTTCAGTGGGTAAAAGGATAAATTAACCTGGTACATTCATACAGTATTGCTTGGCAATAATAAGTAACAAAACACTGATACATACAACCACATGGATGAATCTCAAATGCATTATGTTAAGTAAAAGAAGTCAGCCTCCAAGGATTATGTACTTTATGATTCTATTTATATGACATTCTGGAAAAGACAGAACTACAGACAGATTAGTAGCCACTAAGGTTTAGGAGTGAGGGAACTATTCTGTATCCTGACTGAGGTAGTGATTACCTGAGTCTGTACATCTCCCAAAATTCAAAGCTATACAACTCCCCCACCAGCATACCCAAAACAACAAATGAATTTTCTGTATATTAATATTTTTAAAAACCCACAATGTGGTATTACTATACACTGATACAAATGGCTAAAATTAAAAGGGCTGACAATGCTAAAGCTCTCATACTTTTCTGGTGTTAGTACAAAACATTTCACCTACTTTCAAAAACCATTTGACATTTTCTTATTAAGTTAATCACTATCTTTACCATATGACCAACAACTCCTCTTCCACTAGTAGTAGACTTTCTCATCTTCCCTCCTCATTCTCTCCATTCATGACACTCATTCATGCCACACAACCAGAAACCTAGGGTCATTCTTTACCTTATCACACTTTCTCATGCTCTAAATTCCATCAACCATTAAGTACTACTTCCTTTTTTCCCTAGCTATTTCCTAAATATTTATGCTATTCTGTGTGCTGTTTCTGATCATATCCAGGACATCATCATTTTTCATGTGGCCATTATATCTTCTCAATTAGTTTATATACCTACTGTCTAACTCAAATCAACCTCTAGACTCAGAGTCTAGGCCATTCTCTTGCTTCAAATTATGTAAGTGACTCCCAATTGCCTGCCTATGGAAGAAAGCACAAACTTCTTCACAAGGTATACAAGATGTCCCATTAATGTCCTATACCTACAATGACAGTCTTCTCTCCTCTTTTTTTTCCCTCAGAATTTCTGCTACAGTAATATTATCCCTCAGATTATACTTCAGAGGGATAACCAAAACTTATAACCTCATGAAGACTGGGGTTTTTGTGGTTTTTTTTTTTTTTCAAGTGATGTCTTTCCCATTGTTCCTTACTTAGTTTACTCCTACTGGAAAGAGGATGAGAATGGGACAGAAAAGTAAAGGAAAAAAAGGAAATAAATATTTCTAACAAGAATCTAATGTGTATCAAACACTGTGTTAAGTGCTGTCCATGTTATTTCCGGAATACTCATCCAACATTCTGAGGTAACTTTTGTTTATTTTACAGTTAAGAAAACTATATGTACCGAAATTGCCAGTGTCCCACAGTTGAGTAGAAACAGAGCTGAGAAAACTATGCCATTCTACTATAGTGTCAACTTATGTGGTAATATTTCCCTACACCCAAGGTTTTTCCTACACTCATACAGGTTAGGCAGAGTACACTTCTATTCTAGCACCTGCTACTTTGTTTTGAGATAAGTTTCATACATGAGTATCTTTCTACTATAAGCACATTGAGGGTAGGAAATATGTTTGTTTTAATTTCTTTTAAGAACATAAAATACATATAGAAAAGAGAACATAATATAGACGTTTCTTTAAAAAATACAGTCATAGATCCAACACTAAATTTAATGAAATGCAGCATTCCCTGGAACTTTGAAACCTGGCCCTAATTAGTGAGTGTGTCTTTTCCACCTTTATATTCCCAGTGCCCAGCACAGAGTAGGTGCGAATTAAACATTTGTTGAACTGAAGATAGATTCATATGAAGCTTTGCATATACAAAACAATGTGTTACACAAGATTTCTGTTCATGAACATTTCTTATTGTTATTCTATTCCCCTTGGGCTACTTGCAAGAAAACTGTAGACGTCTTCCATGATTTCATGGTTGTAGCCAAATAATATTGGCATATATAATTTCATTTTATCCGCATTAACTAACGTTAAAAATGCAGCTGTAGGAGACCTTCAAGATGGCAGAGGAGTAAGACGTGGAGATCACCTCTCTCCCCACAAACACATCAGAAATACATCTACATGCAGAACACCTCCTACAGAACACTTTCTGAGTGCTGGCAGAAGACCTCAGACTTCCCAAAAGGCAAGAAACTCCCAATGTACCTGGCCGTGTGGCTGACAGAGTCTTGGTGCTCCAGCTGGGTGTCAGGCCTGAGCCTCTGAGGTGAGAGAGTGAGTTCAGGACATTGGTCCACCAGAAACCACCCAGCTCCACATAATGTCAAATGGCAAAAGATCTCCCAGAGATCTCCATCTCAACGCCAAGACCCAGCTCCACTCAACGACCAGCAAGCTACAGTGCTGGACACCCTGTGCCAAACAACTAGCAAGACAGGAACACAACCACACCCATTAGCAGAGAGGCTGCCTAAAATCATACTAAGTTCACAGACACCCCAAAACACACCACCGGATGCGGTCCTACCCAACAGAAAGATGAGATCCAGCCTCATCCACCAGAACACAGGCACCAGTCCCCTCCACCAGGAAGCCTACACAACCCACTGAACCAAACTTACTCACTGGGGGCAGGCAACAAAAACAATGGAAACTACGAACCTGCAGCCTGTGAAAAGGAGACCCCAAATACAGTAAGTTAAGCAAAATGAGAAAACAGAGAAATACACAGCAGATGAAGGAGCAAGGTAAAAACCCACCAGACCAAACAACTGAAGAGGAAATAGGGAGTCTACCTGAAAAAGAATTCAGAATAATGGTAGTAAAAATGATCCAAAATCTTGGAAGTAGAATGGAGAAGATACAAGAAACTTTTAACAAGGACCCAGAAGAACTAAAGAGCAAACAAACAATGATGAACAACACAATAAATGAAATTAAAAATTCTCTAGAAGGAATCAATAGCAGAATATCTGAGGCAGGAAGAATGGATAAGTGACCTGGAAGATAAAATAGTGGAAATAACTACCACAGAGCAGAATAAAGAAAAAAGAATGAAAAGAATTGAAGATACTCTTAGAGACCTCTAGGACAACATTAAACACACTAACATTCGAATTATAGGGGTCACAGAAGAAGAAGAGAAAAAGAAAGGGACTGAGAAAATATTTGAAGAGATTATAGTTGAAAATTTCCATAATATGGGAAAGGAAATAGTCAATCAAGTCCAGGAAGCACACAGAGTCCCATACAGGATAAATCCAAGGAGAAAAACACCAAGACACATGCTAATCAAGCTATCAAAAATTAAATACAAAGGAAAAATTTTAAAAGCAGCAAGGGAAAAGCAGCAAATAACATACAAAGGAATTCCCGTAAGGTTAACAGCTGATCTTTCATCAGAAACTCTGCAAGCCAGAAGGGAGTGGCAGGACATATTTAATGTGATGAAAGAGAAAAACCTACAACCAAGATTACTCTACCCAGCAAGGATCTCATTCAGATTCGACGGAGAAATTAAAACCTTTACAGACAAGCAAAAGCTAAGAGAATTCAGCACCACCAAACCAGCTTTACAACAAATGCTAAAGGAACTTCTCTAGGCAGAAAACGTAAGAGAAGGAAAAGACCTACAATAACAAACCCCCCAAAATTAAGAAAATTGTAATAGGAACATACATATCAATAATTACCTTAAATGTAAATGGATTAAATGCTCCCACCAAAAGACACAGACTGGCTGAATGGATACAAAAATAAGACCCATATATATGCTGTCTACAGGAGACCCATTTCAGACCTAGGCACACATACAGACTGAAAGTGAGGGAATGGAAAAAGCTATTCCTTGCAAATGGAAATCAAATGAAAGCTGGAGTAGCAATTCTCATATCAGACAAAATGGACTTTAAAATAAAGACTATTACAAGAGACAAAGAAGGACACTACATAATGACCAAGGGATCCATCCAAGAAGAAGATATAACAATTGTAAATATTTATGCACCCAACATAGGAGCACCTCAATACATAAGGCAAATGCTAACAGCCATAAAAGGGGAAATCAACAGCAACACAATCATAGTAGGGGATGTTAACACCCCACTTTCACCAATGGACAGATTATCCAAAATGAAAATAAATAAGGAAACACAAGCTTTAAATGACACATTAAACAAGACGGACTTAATTGATATGTATAGGACATTCCATCCAAAAACAACAGAATACACTTTCTTCTCAAGTGATCATGGAACATTCTCCATGACAGATCATATCTTGGGTCACAAATCAAGTCTTGGTAAATTTAAGAAAACTGAAATCAAATCAAGTATCTTTTCTGACCATAATGCTATGAGACTAGATATTATAGGAAAAAAACTGTAAAAAATACAAACACATTGAGGCTAAACAATACACTACTTAATAACCAAGAGATCACTGAAGAAATCAAAGGGGAAATCAAAAAATACCTAGAAACAAATGACAATGAAAACAGGATGACCCAAAACCTATGGGATGCAGCAAAAGCAGTTCTAGGAGGGAAGTTTACAGCAATACAATCCTACTTCAAGAAACAAGAAAAATCTCAAATAAACAACATAACCTTACACCTAAAGCAATTAGAGAAAGAAGAACAAAAAAACCCCAAAGTTAGCAGAAGGGAAGAAATCATAAAGATCAGATCAGAAATAAATGGAAAAGAAATGAAGGAAACAATAGAAAAGATCAATAAAACTAAAAGCTGGTTCTTTGAGAAGATAAACAAAATTGACAAACCATTAGCCAGACTCATCAAGAGAAAAAGGGAGAAGACTCAAATCAATAGAATTAGAAATGAAAAAGGAGAAGTAACAACTGACACTGCAGAAATACAAAGGATCATGAGAGATTACTACAAGCAACTATATGCCAATACAATGGACAACCTGGAAGAAATGGACAAATTCTTAGAAAAGCACAACCTTCTGAGACTGAACCAGGAAGAAATAGAAAATATAAACAGACCAATCACAAGCACTGAAATTGAAACTGTGATTAAAAATCTTCCAACAAACAAAAGCCCAGGTCCAGATGGCTTCACAGGCAATTCTATCAAACATTTAGAGAAGACAAACATTTAGAGAAGAGCTAACACCTATCCTTCTCAAACTCTTCCAAGATATAGCAGAGGGAGGAACACTCCCAAACTCATTCTATGAGGCCACCATCACCCTGATACCAAAACCAGACAAAGATGTCACAAAGAAAGAAAACTACAGGCCAATATCACTGATGAACACAGATGCAAAAATCCTCAAAAAAATACTAGTAAACAGAATCCAACAGCACATTAAAAGGATCATACCCCATGTTCAAGTGGGGTTTATCCCAGGAATGCAAGGATTCTTCAATATATGCAAATCCATCAATGTGATACACCATATTAACAAACTGAAGGAGAAAAAACATATGATCATCTCAATAGATGCAGAAAAAACTTTTGACAAAATTGAACACCCATTTCTGATAAAAACCTTGCAGAAAGTAGGCATACAGTGAACTTACCTCAACATAATAAAGGCCACATAGGACAAACCCACAGCCAACATTGTTCTCAATCGTGAAAAATTGAAACCATTTCCTCTAAGATCAAGAACAAGACAATGATGTCCTCTCTCACCAGTATTATTCAACATACTGGTGGGAGTTTTAGACCCAGCAATCAGAGAAGAAAAAGAAATAAAAGGAATCCAAATTGGAAAAGAAGAAGTAAAGCTGTCACTGTTTTCAGATGACATCATACTATACATAGAGAATCCTAAAGATGCTACCAGAAAACGACTAGAACTAATCAATGAATTTGGTAAAGTAGCAGGATACAAAATTAATGCACAGAAATCTCTTGCATTCCTATACACTAATGATGAAAATTCTGAAAGGGAAATTAAGGGAACACTCCCATTTACCACTGCAACAAAAAGAATAAAATACCTAGGAATAAACCTACCTAAGGAGACAAAAGGCCTGTATGCAGAAAACTATAAGACACTGATGAAAGAAATTAAAGGTGATACAAACGGATGGAGAGATATACCATGTTCTTGGATTGGAAGAATCAACATTGTGAAAATGACTACACTACCCAAAGCAATCTATAGATTCAATGCAATCCCTATCAAAATACCACTGGCATTTTTCACAGAACTAGTACAAAACATTTCACAATTTGTATGGAAACACAAAAGATCCCAAATAGCCAAAGCAGTCTTGAGAAAGAAAAACGGAGCTGGAGGAATCAGGCTCCTAGACTTCAGACTATACCTCAAAGCTACAATAATCAAGACAGTATGGTACTGGCACAAAAACAGAAATATAGATCAATGGAACAGGATAGAAAGCCCAGAGATAAACCCACGCACGTATGGTCACCTTATTTTTGATAAAGGAGGCAAGAATATACAATAAGTGGTGCTGGGAAAACTGGACAGCTACATGTAAAAGAATGAAATTAGAACACTCCCTCACACCATACACATAAATAAACTGAAAATGGATTAAAGACCTAAATGTAAGGCCAGACACTATAAAACTCTTAGAGGAAAACATAGGCAGAACACTCTATGACATAAATCACAGCAAGATCCTTTTTGACCCACCTCCTAGAGAAATGAAAGTAAAAACAATAATAAACAAATGGGACCTAATGAAATTTAAAAGCTTTTGCACAGCAAAGGAAACCATAAACAAGACGAAAAGGCAACACTCAGATTGGGAGAAAATATTTGCAAATGAAGCAACTGACAAAGGATTAATCTCCAAAATTTACAAGCGGCTCATGCAGCTCAATATCAAAAAAACAAACAACCCAATCCAAAAATGGGCAGAAGACCTAAATAGACATTTCTCCAAAGAAGATATACAGATTGCCAACAGACACATGAAAGGATGCTCAACATCACTGATCATTAGAGAAATTCAAATCAAAACTACAATGAGGTATCACCTCACACCGGTCTGTCAGAATGGCCATCATCAAACAGTCTACAAATAATAAATGCTGAAGAGGGTGTGGAGAAAAGGGAACCCTCATACACTGTTGGTGGGAATGTAAATTGATACAGGCACTATGGAGAACAGTATGGAGGTTCCTTTAAAATCTAAAAATAGAACTACCATATGATCCAGCATTCCCACTACTGGGCATATACCCTAAGAAAATCATAATTCGAAAAGAGTCATGTACCACAATGTTCATTGCAGCTCTATTTACAATAGCCAGGACATGGAAGCAACCCAAGTGTCCATCGACAGATGAATGGATAAAGAAGATGTGGCACATATATACAATGGAATAGTACCCAGCCATAACAAGAAACGAAATTGAGTTATTTGTAGTGAGGTGTATGGACCTAGAGACTGTCATACAGTGTGAAGTAAGTCAGAAAGAGAAAAACAAATACCGT
Source organism: Balaenoptera musculus (assembly GCF_009873245.2). Lineage (NCBI taxonomy): Eukaryota > Metazoa > Chordata > Mammalia > Artiodactyla > Balaenopteridae > Balaenoptera > Balaenoptera musculus. Next base: position 63,170,327 of record NC_045796.1, on the reverse strand, counting down.
ATGCTAACACATATATATGGAATTAAAATTTAAAAAAGGTTCTGAAAAACCTAGGGCCAGGATAGGAATAAAGACGCAGATGTAGAGAATGGACTTGAGGGCACGGGGAGGGGGAAGGGTAAGCTGGTACGAAGTGAGAGAGTGGCATGGACTTATATATACTAACAAATGTAAAATAGATAGCTAGTGGGAAGCAACCACATAGCACATGGAGATCATCTCGGTGCTTTGTGACCACCTAGAGGGGTGGGATAGGGAGGGTGGGAGGGAGATGCAAGAGGGAGGCAATATGGGGATATATGTATATGTATAGCTGATTCACTTTGTTATAAAGCAGAAACTAACACACCATTGTAAAGCAATTATACTCCAATAAAGATGTTAAAAAAAATAAAAATAAAATGAAAAAAAAAAAAAAGACTCTCCAGTAAGACAAAAAAAAAAAAAAAGAATGGGTTAAAAAGTAAAGTAGGGGCTTCCCTGGTGGCGCAGTGGTTGGGAGTCTGCCTGTCGATGCAGGGGACACGGGTTCGAGCCCTGGTCTGGGAAGATCCCATGTGCCGTGGAGCGGCTGGGCCCGTGAGCCATGACTGCTGAGCCTGCACGTCTGGAGCCTGTGTTCCGCGGCGGGAGAGGCCGCGACGGTGGGAGGCCCGCGAACCGCGATGAGGAGTGGCCCCTGCTTGCCGCGGCTGGAGAGGGCCCTCGCACAGAAACGGGGACCCAACACAGCCATAAATAAATAAATAAATTTATTTAAAAAAAAAAAAAAAAAAGTAAAATAGGTAGCTATTGGGAAGCAGATAGGGAGATCAGCTCAGTGCTTTGTGTCCACCTAGAGGGGGGAGGGAAGCGCAAGAGGGAGGAGATATGGGGATGTATGTATCTGTATAGCTGATTCACTTTGTTATACAGCAGAAATTAACACACCATTGTAAAGCAATTATACAGCAATAAAGATGTTAAAAAAGAAAAAATACAGCTGTAGCTCTATTTCTTAAGTTATTATTTTTAATGAGCCTTTTATACAAAGTCAATTTTAGGGAAGTTCTGTAAAGCAAACAAAAACACTAAACAAACAAAGAAAAAAGAAACTCCATTGCTTACATAATAGACTCTTGTGTTGATTTAACATATTAGTGGCAGAAATTCTAGAAGTGTCCCAGTTTAACAGACTTTTAATCAGTCATTTATTCTCACAGTATAATGCTTGAGAGAGTCATAACTTCTAAGTTATTTGCATAATCCCTGTGCTTTTTCCACTAAATGTTTTGCTAAGTTTAACACAGCTATTAAAACAGAGCATGAACCACAAATTTTTAAATGTAAATATCAACATGCTTTTCAATCAATATTCAGATTTAGAAGATCATGAGTTAACTATTAACCTCATTTCTCCATTAATTATAATTCCTCATAGATCAATAAATCTTAAGAAGGACAGTAGAATTAATTCTTACTATTTGTGACAAAGCCCCACAAATATCTTTTGGAATATCTGGTAATTGTCTAGTGTAAGAATTGGGTTGAGCAGTTATCCTAGGAGAACACATGCTGGAGAAACCCTACAAATCTTGAAGAGATTGTTCAGAGTCAAAATGTACACTCATTCTTAGATACATTTCATCCTTTCCCATTTCCTCAAACTTCCACTACCTTCTCTTCTGTCCAAACAATTTGTGATTTCGCTTACTACTTAACTAAGGAAGTAGAAGCCATTGAAGATGATGCCCAGTGAGCCATGCCCTTAGAGAATCCCTTTCCCTTGTGTATGGGCAAGATCTATAATTTACCTCTAACAGAATAAGGCAAAGTTAATGGGCTATCATTCCTGTGATTATTAAATGGCAAAGGTGAAGGGATTTTTGAGGATGTAATTGAGAATCCTAATCAGTTGACTTTAAGTTAATTGAAAGGTAGCAATCCTCAGTGGACTGACCTATTCAGGTGAGCCCTTTAAGAGAGGTCAAGAGGTTAAAGATAGAAGACAGAGATATTTTCTTGCTGGCCTGAAGAAGCAAACCACTGTAAGTCTATAGGTTCTAGGAAATGAAATTCCCCAACAACCAAGTGAGCTGAGGACTCTGAACTTTATGTGTCTTCAGCACCAGCTGACACCTCGATTATAGCCCTGTAAGACCCTGAGCAGAGAAGCAGGTTAAGCCATGCCAGGTATCCTAACTCATGAAAACTGTGAGATAATAAAATATATGTTGTCTTCAGTTGCTAAATTTGTGATCATCTGTTACGCAGCAATAGAAAAGTAATACACAATCAAAAGAAAACATGCCCAATCTTCTAACACTGCACTCTCTTGCATGTATCATCTGTGCTCATAAGCTCTGTCAGCCCTTCTTTTAACTATTTGTAAACTGTCCTTGTTTTCATCTAAGGCTAATCTCTCCTTCTGGGTTCTAAACCCTATTTCCTCTTATTTGCTCAAAGACATTCCTCTGACAATGGTCCTCTTTCACTCCTACATCATTAAATCTACCCCTTTCTAGTGAATCATTCCTATCAGCAAACAGGATCTGTTTTCTTCCAACTTCCAAAAGCATGCTCCCTCTGTGGTATTCTTTCCAACTATATAACCCCAGTCTAGTCATGAGAAAACACATCAGATGCACTCTAATTGAGGGGCATTCTGAAAAATACCTAACCAAAACTCCACAAAACTGTCAAAGATGGGCTTCCCTGGTGGCGCAGTGATTGAGAATCTGCCTGCCAATGCAGGGGACGCGGGTTCGAGCCCTGGTCTGGGAGGATCCCACATGCCACGGAGCAACTAGGCCCGTGAGCCACAACTACTGAGCCTGCGCGTCTGGAGCCTGTGCTCCGCAACAAGAGAGGCCGCGATAGTGAGAGGCCCGCGCTCTGCGATGAAGAGTGGCCCCCGCTTGCCACAACTAGAGAAAGTCCTCGCACAGAAACGAAGACCCAACACAGCCATAAATAAATAAATAAATAAATAAAAATTTTAAAAATAATACAGACATACACTTAAAAAAAAAAAAAACTGTCAAGGACATGAAACAAGGGAAGACTGAGAAACTGTCATAGACCAGGGGAGACTAAGACAACATAGAAACGAAATGCAAATGGTATCTGGGACTGGATCCTGGAACGGTAAAAGGACATTAAGGGAACAACTGCTGAAATCTGAATGAAGTCAGAAGTAATCCATGTTACTTCTTAGCTTTGATACATATACCATGGTGGTTCCTCAACTTCTTGAGGTGTTTGCTCAAATATCATCTTCCCAGTGAGGCCTTCTTTGACTACTCTATTTTATTTTAGATTACACCCCCTATTTCCATTTAACAGACACATATAGTATGCTTACTTTTAGATAATGAGGAAATTATCTAAGTGTAATATATCCATGTACAAGGAGTTCACAGATTAAAAGCAAAAGAATAATTTCTTCACAAGATATCAGTTGTTTCTGATTGCCCAGTGTCCTTTAACTCTCACTGATAAAAATTCCATGCTTTATATTTAAAGATCAACCCCGTATGGCCCTCATGGCATTATTATTATTTTTTTTGTGTGTGTGTGTGTGGTTTTTTTTATAGCTACTTTATTTATTTTTGGCTGTGTTGGGTCTTCGTTTCTGTGCGAGGGCTTTCTCCAGTTGCGGCAAGCGGGGGCCACTCTTCATCGCGGTGCGCGGGCCTTTCACTATCGCGGCCCCTCCCGTTGCGGGGCACAGGCTCCAGACGCGCAGGCTCAGTAGTTGTGGCTCACGGGCCCAGCCGCTCCGCGGCATGTGGGATCCTCCCAGACCAGGGCTCGAACCCGTGTCCCCTGCATTAGCAGGCAGACTCCCAACCACTGCGCCACCAGGGAAGCCCCCCTCATGGCATTATTAATCTCTGTATTTTGGGGTTGGACATACGGTATCAACCGGCAAATGACTTTCCTCCCTTTGCTCCAGGGCTAGGCATGTGAACTAGAGCTAGCCTAGAGCTCAGCTGAGCTCTAATAATATAGACTTGGAACACTTCATAGATATATTTTGTCTAACGTGGAAAGCTTCTGTCTGAAAAAAAAAAAAAAATGGCAACACATGGAAGGAAACAGCAAGAGGTTAAGAAACAGAGCCTTGATGGTGTATTTCGAACCTTCAGATTCTACCCTGAACCATGCCTGCCTTTTGGCTCCACTCCATTAGCCAGTAAACCTTTTCAATAAAGTTAATTTTAGTTGGATTTATTTCATGGAACTGAGAGAGTCCTGCTTAATACAACTGCATATAGTGTTATGTTTCAAAATTGAGGTAGATATGAAGAAGGCATTAGGAAGAGAAAGTCAGTCGTCTCTGAAGGGTTACAGAAACATTTACAGAGGAGTCACTCTTAAGGTTTAAAGTCTAAGGGCTCAACATACGGGCAAACAAGGGAAACACCTCACTGAATATCTGAGTTCTGTGCGCCAAGCATTATCTTAAATACATTACATACATTATGAAATAGATTCTAGTATTGTCACCAGTTTCCTAATTGAGGAAGAAAGCAATACCTTGCCCAAGTTTACATCTGATAATTGAATCATCAGCTGAATTCCACACTATGCCTTTCTTTTCTTTTTTTTTTTTTTAGGAAAACAAGTTTTATTATACATAGGTTTTGAAATGTTTGCCATGTGTTCTGAGAACTCAAACTAATACACAATTTATTTATTGTGGATTGGATTTCCTTACAAAGGGGTATAATTTGAGGCCTGACATCATCTAACTTTGGTTTAATTAAGATGAACAATATACTAGAGACCAATGGGTAAAACAGAAATGTGGCTTAAGAAGATAAAAGTAACTCTGAGTTTATTTTTATAAAATCTTATTTTATAAGACTTTAAGTCTACTACCTGTGGGCTGCTAACTCCTGAGTGGAGCAGTGATTGCTGAGTACATATAGTTATGTACAATTTCTTCTGGGAATCAAGTATTTCCACTACTGTGGCTGAAACACTGAATCAGATAGTACTGGTGACAACTTCTTGGATAGGTTAGTGGATGGCCTCTCCATGAATACAACATAGGCAAAAAAAAAAAATTTTGAGGCACATTAGTGTGATGCTTTTCAAATGTTTTATTTCTGAGTAGAAGTAGGGTATTTTTACAAAAAATATATATTAATTTCTATGGGGAAAAGTAAATATTTTTGAGGATGGATGAATAGTCCTATAAGAGCTGACAGTTTTAAGAGAACTTCAGATTTATTTGCTCACAAAATCTAGTAACATCTAACACCAACTGATATAGATTTTTTCTATATGCTACAGCTTCTTAAACTTTTCCTCTCATAAATATCCCTTATAAAATATTCATTTTATTCAAATAATATCTGCTTTTCTGCAGACGTGATTATAGGGCCATGTAGATGGATCTCAGTCATCTCTTTATCATTAATGAAACACCCAAAATTTTTCTTTAATTAAGATATCTCTCACTAATTGACACCGTTCTTTTGTTGCTTAGCATTTTGGCATCATACATTATTAAGATAGCTGAGAAAATACTGATTTTCTTTAATGATGCCCTGTAACACTTCAGTCTTTTTGAATTTTTAACTTCTGTAGGCATAAATCCAAGCATTTATAAGCTGAAATATTTCTTCTTTATTGTGCACAGATTTCCAAAAACTCTAGAAAATATGTTTTTATTCACCATTTAGAAGCATCAAGCCTTCTTAATGGTAATTACTGTGCTCTAGGAAATGTTATTATCTACTATGAATATGAAAAACCTATTTTACCTAACTAGCTTCAAGTGAGCTAACAATTCATTAGTGGCACTTTCACTAAAAAAATTGATAAGCATTTTGGAAATAAGCTTAAATGCATTTTCAAACTCTAAAAATTTTCTCTTTTTATCTTTTACTTTCTTTCTCTTCATTCTTTCCTTGCTTTCTGCTTTATCCCCTTCTTTCCTCTTCTTCCCTTCCTAGTTTCCTTCCTTCCTTTATTAAAGGAAAAAAAAAAAAAAAAAGCTTAGTGTTATAAATGACATTTCTCCAGATCAGATTTCTTACAGACAGAACTATCAGGATCCAAAGTAGGATGCCGTCAGAACTACAATGAGGTACCACCTCACACAGGTTAAAATGGCCATCATTAAAAAAGTCTACAAATAACAAATGCTGCAGAGGTTGTGGAGAAAAGGGAACCCTCCTATACTGTTGGTGGGAATTTAAGTTGGTGCAGCTACTATGGAAAACAGTATGGAGGTTCCTCAAAAAACTAAAAATAGAGTTGCCATATGATCTAGCAGTACCACTCCCAGGCATATATCTGGACAAAACTGTAATTCAAAAATATACCTGCACCCCTATGTTCATAGCAGCACTATTCACAATAGCCAAGACATGGAAGCAACCTAAATGTCCATTGACAGATGAATGGATAAAGAAGATGTGGTACATATACAATGGAATACTACTCAGCCATAAAAAAGAATGTAATAATGCCATTTACAGCAACAGGCACAGACCTAGAGATTATCATACTGAGTGAAGTTAAGTCAGAAAGAGGAAGACAAATATCATATGATATCACTTATATGTGGTATCTAAAAAAAAAATACAAAAGAGCTTATCTACAAAACAGAAACAGACTCACAGACAGAACAGAGTTGTGGTTGCCATGGGGGAGGGGGAGGAGGGGAGGGATGGATTGGGAGTTTGGGGTTAGCAGATGCAAACTATTATATATAGAATGGATAAACAACAAGGTCCCACTGTGGAGCACAGGGAACTATATTCAATATCCTGTGATAAACCATAATGGAAAAGAATATAAAAAATAATGTATATATGTGTATAACTAAATCACTTTGCTGTACAGAAGAAATTAACACAACATTGTAAATCAACTATGCTTCAATAAAAAAGTAGGATGACGTATCTTTTAAAATTTTCTTTTCAATTCTTAAATTCTAAACACCAAAATAATTTTTACATTTTACATTTTAATAATCTGCCTTGAACTTTATGGGCTACGAATGGTCTATTACATATTTTCATGAATTACAAACTCTAAATAAGGTAATAGTTGAAATTGCATCACTCCCTACATATATTTTGATTATAGCATGTCAACTTATCATAGATAAGGGTGACATTTCTGGCTAAAATTTTCTGAGTATCTATGGTTGTACTTTAACTTTGTTGTCTCATTAACCTTCAGAACATCCTGTGGGGTAAGGGAGCTATCTTTAGCTCCATTTTTAGTTTCTTCATCCATAAAATGCAAATAATAGTAGCACATACCTCCTGGAGTTATATGCTATTAGTTGATAAGTGATACACAATAACCTACTTAGGGTTGCAAAGCTAACCAGGGATAGGACCAGGATTTAAACCCAGACCTGTATAACTTTAGACCTTGTGTATTTAATTGTGCTATAATGCCATACTGAAAGCTAACTGCTGCTGGAAAGAACACCTTCCCCTAGCTCCTGTACTGCTCCCTCTCAACTGGACTGTGAGGAGGATGACAGAGCTTGGCTTACTTTCACTATGACTATGACTTCCCATGCTCCAATCACCCCACCTTACGTTAAACCAAATCCAAGAAGGGTCTACATTTCAACTTAATCATCCATCTCTCCATAAGATAACATCATTACCACTAATACTGTGTCCTATATCCCTGTTTATGTTAGTCCCCCTGATAAGAAGTCCAAACCCCATATCCTTTCTCAATTTAGCTCCATATGGCACTGAACTTTTCTTATTCAAGCTCCCATTCTTTCCTGTAGCTGACAGACTCTAAGACAACCCTAGTTTTCCCAGCCTCCTGGTACTCAAGTTCTTGTGTAATCTGTTCCCCTGAGTGTGGGTGGGGCCTGTGACTTGATTCTAACCAATAGAATACTACAAAAACAACTAGACCTAGACATCACATCTGTGCTTATGATATACAAGACTGTAGTGTCTGTTTTGCTAGAAGACGCTCTCTCTTGCTGGTTTTGATGAAGCAAGCTGCCTCATTTGGAATATGTGGCAAAGAACTGAGGGTGACCTCCAGCTAACAGCCAGCAAGAAACTAAGGCTCTGAATCCATCATTCTGTAAGTCTGAAATCTGCCAAGTCACATGAGTTTGGAAGGGAATCCTTCCCCGGTCACCCGGTCAAGTCTTAAGAACATAGCTTTGCCTGACACCTTGATTGCAACCTTTCAGAGGGCCAGATTAACCATGTTTAGACTCCTGACCCACAGAAATCGGGAGATGATAAATCATTGCTTTAAGCTGCTACATTGTGATGTTGTTACCCAACAATATGCACCTAATACACCCTTGAATTCCCAACTCTTTGTATGTGGCCTCTGGAATTCACTGAGGAAATAGAGGCCATCAGAAGAGAATTTCTACATCCATCAGCAAGTATTCCAATCTACCTACCTTTCTTTCTTGATTATTCAGCTGTCTCTCCTATTAAAATGGATGAACTTTCCATGCCCCTAAGATCTTCTGACTTGTGCATTTGATTCAATTCCCTCTATCTCAAAGACTTTTCTCCTGTAATGATTTTTCCCTCACCATCATTAATTTTTTTCCCTTTCTATTGGCTAGTTCACATTTGCAAAGAAGTCCATGTATGATACTACCATCATAAAACCACAACAAAAACTGCCCTGGACTTCATCTCTCATTAGTTACAGACCCTTGTTCCCTGATACAGGAAATATTTCAGAAGAGTTGTTTATACTCTCTTACCTACTTCTCCTGCTATTCTCTTTTGGATCCAATTAGTCTTTCTTTCCTACCACTCCACTAAAAGTGCTCCTATTTGGGTCCCTAATGACCTCCAAATTGACAAATTTCAGAGGTAATTCCCAGTCTCCATCTTATTCAAACCCTCTGCAGTGACACAGTTGATTTTCCTCCTCCTTGAAGCACTTTCTTCTAGTTTTGGTGATATCTCCCACTTCCGGTTTTCCTTCTAACAATGACTGTTCCTTTTCAACACCTTGCTGTATCCTTCCGCCTTTCTTAACCACTAAATCTTACAATGCTCTGAGCTTTGTCCTTGCACATTTTCTCTTCTCTATCCACATCCCGTTCCTAGGCAACCTTGTCTAGTTCCATGGTTCTAAGTCTCATGGATATGCGTGTCACTTCCCAAACTATATCTATAGCCCTGACTTTTCATCTGAACTCTAGGCTCATATATCTAATCTGCACTTGGATTTCTAACAGGTAACTCAAGTTTAACTTTTAAAAAATTGAACTCTTACTTTCCTGCATCCTGCAAACATTTGCTTTCCCAGGAAGTGACATCAGCATACTTCCTGTTCCTCATGCCAAAATCCTTGGAATCAATCTTGATTCCTCTCTTTATTTCCCATCCCACACTCCTTTGCAGAGAATCTGCCAATTCTATCTCCAAAATGTGTTCTTAATATGAAACTTTCTCATTCCATTCACTAAGACCACTTTGGCTCTAGCCACCATCTTTTTCTTCCCTGGCAGTACCTTCTCACTCCTTGTTTTTTTTTTTTGGAAATTTACAGCTTATCCACCCCTTTGTAGCTGACTGAGTGATCCTTTATAACATGTTAAAGTACATTATGATATTTTATTTCTTAAAACCATCCAGTGGCTCCTTTCAACACTAGGAATAAAATCCAAAGTATACACAGTAGGCATGTAAGACTGCATGATCTAGCCCTCCCTTCTGCCCTGACCATTCTTCCTTCACTCTTCCCTTGTGCGCTCCACCTCAACCACACAGACCTCTCACTGTCTCTGGAGCACTCTGTACACTGCTGTACACTGCTGGTGGGAATGTAAGTTGGTGCATACCTCAGGTTCCTCTTTCCTTGGTCCCTGCTGTTTCCCCTTCCTTGAATGATGCTCCACAAGATATCTACAAGGCTCACTGCTACCCTCATTTTAAAAGACAAATATCAGGGGCTTCCCTGGTGGCACAGTGGTTGAGAATCTGCCTGCCAATACAGGGGACACGGGTTCGAGCCCTGGTCTGGGAAGATCCCACATGCCGCGGAGCAACTAGGCCCGTGAGCCACAACTACTGAGCCTGCGCATCTGGAGCCTGTGCTCCGCAGCAAGAGAGGCCGCGATAGTGAGAGGCCCGCGCACCGCGATTAAGAGTGGCCCCCGCTTGCCGCAACTAGAGAAAGCCCTCGCACAGAAACGAAGACCCAACACAGCCAAAAATAAATAAATAAATTAAAAAAAAGAAAGACAAATATCATCTGATACCACGGACGTGTAAAGTTTAAAAATGGATGCAAATGAACGTACTTCCAAAACCGAAACAGACCCACAGACATAGAAAACACACTTATGGTTACCAAAGGGGAAAGGTGGCAGGGAGGGGTAAATTAGGAGTTTGGGATTAACATATACACACTAACATATATATATATAAAAGAGATAATCAACCAGGACCCTCTGTAGAGCACAGGAAACTCGACTCAACACTGTCAGTCATAACCTATATGGGAAAGGAATCCGAAAAAGAATAGATATATGTATATGTATAACCGAATTACATAGCTGTACACCTAAAACAAACACAACATTGAAAATAAACTATACTCCCATATAAAATGAAAATCGAATTAAAAAAAAAAAACAGAAAAGAAATGTCTTCTATATTCTCCTCAGGCCTCGGGGACCTAGTCTGTGGTCACATCCCTGGAGCCTGAGCAGGCTGGGTCCCAAGGCTGGACCGTCACGGGGCTGAGGGAGCTGGGGAGGACATGCCAGCGCATGAGACCCCCCTTGGACCTGGAGTGCCTCGTCCCCTCTGGATGGCACCACAATCTCCAGATCCAGGCGGGCCCTCCTATGGCTAAAGCAGGCCGAGTACACCCAAGGATGGTGGACCCCCTGGGCTGGAAGAGCTTTGAAAAGTCCCCTGGTGTCCCCGTCTCCTGGTGGTGGGCTTCCCACCTCCAGCCTTTTTCCTTAGAGTCACTGCCCCACCTATGTCTGACAGGACCCTCAGGATCGAGGTGTTGCAGGTGTTGGGATGCATCTGGGGGTGGTGAAGTGTAACGGGGGGGCAAGTAATGAGACACAAATGTTTGGATGTCTGTGCTGGCATATTCCACCCTAATTTCCAACCCAGGAGCACCACTTCGGCTAAGGCTCTGGTTGCTCCAGGAACCAAATCTGGGCATGAAGAAATGCTGCTGCCCTGTGGCCACGTCCCATAATGACAAGTTTAAAACCGGTGCTTATGGGCACTTCATATTCACAAGGCCTCAAGAAATGTCCTGGGGTGGGTAATCGCAAACGAATTCAAAACAGGGCCGACTTTCAAGACACCAGTTTCCACAGGTACATTTCATGCGCCCCCTGTGTCCAAAAATGAACATAAAAACATCGCTAATTATTAGAGAAATGCCAATCACAACTACAACGAGGTTATCTATCACCTCCCAACAGTCACAATGGCCATCATTTAAAGTCTACAAACAACACATGCTAGAGGGAATGTGGAGAAAAGGGAACCTCTTACACTATGGGGGGGTGTAAGTTGGTAGAGCCGCCATGGAGAATAGTATGGAGTTTCCTTAGAAATTCCTCAAAATTCCTTCCCCGAGAATACTATGTAAACTAGCAGCCATATCACTTTCTCCTTCCTTGCGCTGCTTCATTTTTCTTCAAGGCTCTTTCACCAAGACATAAGGTTCCATAGCTGTATTTAGTGTCTGTCATCCTTTCCGGAATGTAAGTTCCGTGTCCTAGTGGGTCCTTTGTTTACTCACTGCTGTTTCACAATGCAGACAAGTTCCCCGGGGAGAGATGAAGCATGAGCACAGCAGCAAATCATGAAAATGAAAATATCAAAATATCACCACTGGTTGAGTTATAGAAAAGGCAGTTTTCCATTAAAATGTTTGTATCTTGATGAAGAATTTGCTGTTGTACAATAGATTCATCACCTGTGTGCTATAATTTATTTGTAGCTATTTATGTATAAATGACCTTATCACATTTCTGATAGGTTCATTTTTTTCCTTCTGGGCAATAGGGGGTTTTGTCTCCATTCTCCTTGTCCCTGACCACCATGATTCATTTAAAATAACCCTTCATTTAAATTTCATAGTGCTATTTATCCAGGCTTTTAAGAAATTCTCATCAATTGATCCTTTTCTTCTCCAGGATTTTCACTGAGGAAAAATAATTGGTTAGAACATTTTGTAAGATTCATTCCCTAATCAGTAATCCTCTAGTTAGCTTTGACCTTCCCCACAAGGTGAAAAGATCAAAAAGATTTTTCAAAACTTTTAAAGACTTTTTCTTTGTCCTGACTGGCAATACCTCTTACCTCCTTCCAACTTCCTCTTTATATGTGCCAATGTACCCGTGAATGTTTTTGAAATTGTCACAAAGCTTTTCCTTTTCCTCCCATTTATTTTTCATTGTAAATATTACAAAAGACTTCTACTCACTTATTCTCAGTCTTTATTTGTTTAACATACTTCTCACACACCTGCCCGTCCTCATAGGTTTAACACACAATTTGCCATTTAGTACCTAGGAATAGTGTCATGCTTCCACAGAGATGAGTCTATGCCAAACTTTCATAACCCATTGTACATAATCACAAAACTGTCCCTTCATCGTACTCTTCCTTTTAAATGGCTTTCTCAAATTCCCCCTAAATATGAAGATGAGAGCCTCTGACTAAAAATGCTTCATTTTTGATGCGCCTGGACTGCTGACAAAATCAAATTTGTACACACTATAGGTAAACTATACACACACAACAAATATAACTTTAGGATAAAGTTTTAAATTTGCAGAAAACAATCACTCTGTGCCTTCAAATTAGCATTTCTTCCATTCCTCTTCTCCATTTAGAATGTGTAGTTCTGTGTTTCTTGCATTTGAGATTAAAACCTAAGAGTTTTTCTTAAAACCGCAAGTCATTTCCATGGAAACACAACGTGGTTTCTCAACTTTCAGGTTTCTCAAACTAGCACTTTCAGCTTATGAAGGATCCTCCATTGAAGTGTGACAATCTCTTCCACCTTTGTCAAGTAAGTAGGGAATACTGGAACAAGAAGGGATATTAGGGACGACTGTACTATTAAATAGTATTTCCACACCTAAAAATAGAAGATAAAATCTCATCAATTAAAATTGGTGTTTGAAAAAAGAATAATTACTCTCCTGTATACTCATCAAAAAGCAGTGCCAGAGAAACAAACACAGGAAGCATATTGATTTCCTTTTCCACAAAATCTATTAGAAGAGCTGTGTCCTGCCTCTTCTACTGGCTGTCAAATCTAGTTCACAAAGCAGAGGGGCTACTTTACACAGCATGGTCTCCTCCCCCAGTTGGGGGCTCCTGAGTCTGGTCAAGCACTGGGCTAAAACGTGGAAACTGGTCATTGACAAAGCAGAGAGAAAAGTGGGCGATTGGGCCTGTGGACGGCACACACTGAGCAGGGCCCTGTTCTGTAGAAAGGACAGAAAGTGATGAGCTGGGCCTGGCTCCTGTTTCTCCTGGATAACGATGCCCCAAGGAGGAAGATCAAACACATGGATCCATGTACACATGAATTTCCTTTCAGGAGCACAGTCAGAAGCTCCCCAGTGGGGTCCCAGACCGCAGAGTGAGCCTCTTCTCTCCATCTGATGACCGTTCTGTTGTCTCAGACAGATCTGCCAAGATGCTTGCTGCTGCACACCTCCAACACGCCCTTCACCACAGAGTTCTAGAAAGGACAAGGGGTAAATCGGTGGTTTCCCCAATGTAGGTATAGCTCTAGCCTCTAGGATTGCCCCTGCAAGTCCCCCAGAGGACCTCTAGATATACAAAAGGGTTGTTTGGGGTCTTCTTCTGGATCAGTTCCAAAACAAGCAAAGAAGAAAGAATTCAGCATGATTGTTTCACTGTAGCCAGAATTCTGCTAGCAAAATTGAGTGGCAAATTGAGACCATGAATCCAAATAACCATGACAAAAACAGGTCTTTAAATAAAAGTTCGTTATCAGTTCTTACTTTAGGAGTTTCTTTGAATATTCCTTGAGCCTGAAATGTACCTACTTGGTTATACTGTTTTTTGATTTCTTTGTATTAATGAAAGAAGTGAAATGGTCAATTAACATAGAAAGTTTTCTTTCTGGGCATTGGTTGATTGAAATTTGGCTCCGTTTACTACGTTACCCAGAGAGTAGTCTCTCTCCTTCTTCCCCTAAGCCCCTCCTTCTCCTCCTTCACATTCTTCCATCCCTACACTTCCTCCTCATCTTTCCAAATCTTTTTGGTCATTCTTTGTCACCTTGCTTTTTTTATAATTTTTTTTTTTTATGTTTATAGAGTTGTGCATGAAGAAGTTATCTTGATTTTTTTCCTCATTGTCTAGTCTCTGTTTTCTCCAAGCTATTTTTTCACTCAGTTTTTGTGTTCCTTTTTGGCCTTGTCTTTTATATTAAATGCACTCCTCAAATGTCAGATTACCCTTGGCTGTCCACTCATATTACAGAATGGAAAATAAAAACCTGATAGGAACAACTGAGTAGGACATATTGAGTGTATTTTTAATGTGAGACGTTCATCTGGACCATTTATTGAGAAACTTCCTGTCAGTATGATTTGGTTTTTCCTATGATCCAGGCTACTTGGAAAAGATTCTTTCAACCACCCGCCTGGCTGCTAGCATTCTAGGGGTCAAGTGTGAAGAAAGTTCGAGGACTCAACAGTCAGTATGTACATTTTTACTTCCTCCCTCTTTTCTATATGGATCCCAACTTTCACCTTGGTCTGCTGTCCCCCAGTCCAGAAACCCTCAGTTTGACCCAACCCAAAAACTTAGAACTTCAATCACTATCTGGATAGAAGAAGAGTCATTGCCCGGTTGCAAGAGTGGGAAGGTATGCAGAGGTCTACCAGTACCTGAAGAGATTTTCAGTGAGCCTTGTATAGTCTTATTTTCACCTTATTTCCAGAGTCAACTATTAAATTCTGGAGTCTTTTGAAGTTTCCATGGTATAAATATAATTGTTCCTCTGCTTTCCCCACTGTTGGCTTTGGGTTCAGTTTTCTTAGGTGTACCAAGTCAGTCCCTCCTTGTGCCTCTGCTTTCCAGCTTCCAAATTTTGTTGCCCATTCTCATTGTTTCTGTCATTTTCTACCTTATAAACATTATTTTGGTGTCATTTAATGGGATTTTAGGAAGGAGCAGAACATAATGCATATATTCAATGTGTCATCATGTGCAGTTTTATTCTTTATTTTGCTGCTACTATATATGAATCTAGTAATCTATAATCCTTAATGTGACCTGGAAAAGCCTATGGATATCAGATACTCTACCTTGTTTCACAGATGGAAAGCCTAACCCAAAGGAGGTTAATAGCCAACAGGTAGTCTGTCAGAGCAGATTTGGGATTTGGACATGGGTCTTTGACATTGAAATTTCAGCTCTCAGAATCTCAGAATTTTAAAAGAAGACCCTGTAAATGATCTCATGCAAACCCTTATATTATAAACCAAATACCAGAAAAGCTAAGAGACTTATACCTGGACAGACTGCCAGGTAGAACTCGGGACTCTTGACAACCAATCCATATTGTCACAACTGCTTTTTAAGATATTTTCTTCAAAGTCAGTAAAGATGGATTTGGAAGAGAAACTATACATGGTTTATGTTTTAGAAAGTAAATGACGGAGGAACCAAGATGGCAGAGTAGAAGGGCATGCTCTCACTCCCTCTTGCGAGAACACCAGAATCACAACTAGCTGCTGGACAATCATCAACAGGAAGACACTGGAACTCACCAAAGAAGATACCCCACATCCAAAGACAAAGGAGAAGCCACAATGAGACGGTGGCTCATTGGAGGGGTGCAATCACAGTAAAATCAAATCCCATAACTGCTGGGTGGGTGACTCACAGACTGGCGAATACTTACACCACAGAAGTCCACCCACTGGAGTGAAGGTTCTGAGCCCCACGTCAGGCTTCCCAACCTGGGGGTCCGGCAACGGGAGGAGGAATTCATAGAGAATCAGACTTTGAAGCCTAGTGGGAATTGATTGCAGGACTTCGACAGGACTGGGGGAAACAGAGACCCCACTCTTGGAGGGCACACACAAAATAGTGTGTGCATCAGGACCCAGGGGAAGGAGCAGTGACCCCAGGGGAGACTGAACCAGACCTACCTGCTAGTGTTGGAAGGGCTCCTGCAGAGGCGGGGGGTGGCTGTGTTTCACCGTGGGTTCAAGGACACTGGCAGCAGAAGTTCTGGGAAGTATTCCTTGGTGTGAGCCCTCCCAGAGTCTGCCATTAGTCCCACCAAAGAGCCCAGGTAGGCTCCAGTGTTGGGTTGCCTCAGGCCAAACAACAAACAGGGAGGGAACCCAGCCCCACCCATCAACAGTCAAGTGGATTAAAGTTTTACTGAGCTCTGACCACCACAGCAACAGTCAGCTCTACCCACCACCAGAGCCTCCCATCAAGCCTCTTAGATAGCCTCAACCACCAGAGGGCAGACAGCAGAAGCAAGAAAAACTACAATCCTGCAGCCTGTGGAACAAAAACCACATTCACAGAAAGATGGACAAGATGAAAAGGCAGAGGACTATATACCAGATGAAGGAACAAGAAAAAAACCCAGAAAAACAACTAAATGAAGTGGAGATAGGCAACCTTCCAGAAAAACAATTCAGAATAATGATAGTGAAGATGATCCAGGACCTCGGAATAAGAATGGAGGCAAAGATTGAGAAGATGCAAGAAATGATTAACAAAGACCTAGAAGAATTAAAGAACAAACAAACAGAGATGAACAATACAATAACTGAAATGAAAACTACACTAGAAGGAATCAATAGCAGAATAACTGAGGCAGAAGAACGGATAAGTGACCTGGAAGACAGAATGGTGGAATTCACTGCTGCACAACAGACTAAAGAAAAAAGAATGAAAAGGAATGAAGACAGCCTAAGAGACCTCTGGGACAACATTAAACACAACAACGTTCGCATTATAGGGGTCCCAGAAGGAGAAGAGAGAGAGAAAGGACCCGAGAAAATATCTGAAGAGATTATAGTCGAAAACTTCCCTAACATGGGAAAGGAAATAGCCACCCAAGTCCAGGAAGCACAGAGATTCCCATGCAGGATAAACCCAAGGGGAAACACGCCGAGACACATAATAATCAAATTGGCAAAAATTAAAGACAAAGAAAAATTATTGAAAGCAGCAAGGGAAAAACGACAAATAACATACAAGGAAACTCCCATAAGGTTAACAGTTGATTTCTCAGCAGAAACTCTGCAAGCCAGAAGGGAGTGGCATGATATACTTAAAGTGATGAAAGGGAAGAACCTACAACCAAGATTACTCTACCTGGCAAGGATCTCATTTAGATTTGATGGAGAAATCAAAAGCTTTACAGACAAGCAAAAGCTAAGAGAATTCAGCACCACCAAACCAGCTCTACAACAAATGCTAAAGGAACTTCTCTAAGTGGGAAACACAAGAGAAGAAAAGGACCTACAAAAACAAACACAAAACAATTAAGAAAATGGTCATAGGAACATACATATCGATAATTACCTTAAACATGAATAGATTAAATGCTCCAACCAAAAGACACAGGCTTGCTGAATGGATACAAAAACAAGACCCATATATATGCTGTCTAGAAGAGACCCACTTCAGACCTAGGGACACATACAGACTGAAACTGAAGGGATGGAAAAAGATATTCCATGCAAATGGAAATCAAAAGAAAGCTGGAGTAGCTATACTCATATCAGATAAAATAGACTTTAAAATAAAGAATGTTACAAGAGACAAGGAAGGACACTACATAATGATCAAGGGATCAATCCAAGAAGAAGATATAACAATTATAAATATATATGCACCCAACATAGGAGCACCTCAATACGTAAGGCAACTGCTAACAGTAATAAAAGAGGAAATCGACAGTAACACAATAATAGTGGGGGACTTTAACACCTCACTTACACAAATGGACAGATCATCCAAAATGAAAATGAATAAGGAAACAGAAGCTTTAAATGACACAATAGACCAGATAGATTTAATTAATATTTATAGGACATTCCATCCAAAAACAGCAGATTACACTTTCCTCTCAAGTGTGCACGGAACATTCTCCAGGATACATCACATCTTGGGTCACAAATCAAGCCTCAGTAAATTTAAGAAAATTGAAATCATATCAAGCATCTTTTCTGACCACAACGCTATGAGATTAGAAATCAATTACAGGGAAAAAAACGTAAAAAACACGAACACATGGAGGCTAAACAATAAGTTACTAAATAACCAAGAGATCACTGAAGAAATCAAAGAGGAAATCAAAAAATACCTAGAGACAAATGACAATGAAAACACGACGACCCAAAACCTATAGGATGCAGCAAAAGCAGTTCTAAGAGGGAAGTTTGTAGCTATACAAGCCTACCTAAAGAAACAAGAAAAATCTCAAGTAAACAATCTAACCTTACACCTAAAGGAACTAGAGAAAGAAGAACTAACAAAACCCAAAGTTAGCAGAAGGAAAGAAATCATAAAGATCAGAGCGGAAATAAATGAAATATAAACAAAGAAAACAATAGTAAAGATCACTAAAAGCTGGTTCTTTGAGAAGATAAACAAAATTGATAAGCCATTAGCCAGACTCATCAAGAAAAAGAGGGAGAGGACTCAAATCAATAAAATTAGAAATGAAAAAGGAGAAGTTACAACAGACACGGCAGAAATACAAAGCATCCTAAGAGACTACTACAAGCAACTCTATGCCAATAAAATGGACAACCTGGAAGAAATGGACAAATTCTTAGAAAGGTATAACCTTCCAAGACTGAACCAGGAAGAAACAGAAAATATGAACAGACCAATCACAAGTAATGAAATTGAAACTGTGATTAAAAATCTTCCAACAAACAAAAGTCCAGGACCAGATGGCTTCACAGGTGAATTCTATCAAACATTTAGAGAAGAGCTAACACCCATCCTTCTCAAACTCTTCCAAAAAATTGCAGAGGAAGGAACACTCCCAAACTCATTCTATGAGGCCACCATCACCCTGATACCAAACCAGACAAAGATACTACAAAAAAAGAAAATTACAGACCAATATCACTGATGAATATAGATGCAAAAATCCTCAACAAGGGCTTCCCTGGTGGCGCAGTGGTTGAGAGTCTGCCTGCCGGTGCGGGGGACACAGGTTCGAGCCCTGGTCTGGGGTGATCCCATATGCCGCGGAGCGGCTGGGCCCATGAGCCACAACTGCTGAGCCTGCGCGTCTGGAGCCTGTGCTCCACAACAAGAGAGGACGTCATGGTGAGAGGCCCATGCACGGCGATGAAGAGTGGCCCCCGCTTGCTGCAGCTGGAGGAAGCCCTTGCACAGAAACGAAGACCCAACACAGCCAAAAAAATAAAGTAAATAAATAAATAAATCAGGAGCTCTTTAAAAAAAAAAAATCCTCAACAAAATACTAGCAAACAGAAGCCAACAACACATTAAAAGGATCATGCACCACGATCAAGTGGGATTTATCCCAGGGATGCAAGGATGCTTCAATATATGCAAATCAATCAATGTGATACACCATATTAACAAATTGAAGAATAAAAACCATATGATCATCTCAATAGATGCAGAAAAAGCTTTTGACAAAATTCAACACCCATTTATGATAAAAACTCTCCAGAAAGTGGGCATAGAGGGAACCTACCTCAACATAATGAAGGCCATACATGACAAACCCACAGCAAACATCATTCTCAATGGTGAAAAACTGAAAGCATTTCCTCTAAGATCAGGAACGAGACAAGGATGTCCACCCTCACCACTATTATTCAACATAGTTTTGGAAGTCCTAGCCATGGCAATCGGAGAAGAAAAAGACATAAAAGGAATACAAATTGGAAAAGAAGAAGTAAAACTGTCACTGTTTGCAGATGACATGATACTATACATAGAGAATCCTAAATATGCCACCAGAAAACTACTAGAGCTAATCAATGAATTTGGTAAGGTTGCAGGATACAAAATTAATGCACAGAAATCTCTTGCATTCCTATACACTAATGATGAAAAATCTGAAAGAGAAATTATGGAAACACTCCCATTTACCACTGCAACATAAAGCATAAAATAACTAGGAATAAACCTGCCTAGGGAGACAAAAGACCTGTATGCCGAAAACTATAAGACACTGATGAAAGAAATTAAAGATGATACCAACAGATGGAGAGATATACCATGTTCTTGGATTGGAAGAATCAATATTGTGAAAATGACTACACTACCCAAAGCAATCTACAGATTCAATGCAAACCCTATGAAATTACCAATGGCATTTTTTACGGAACTAGAACAAACCATCTTAAAATTTGTATGGAGACACAAAAGACCCCGAATAGCCAACGCGGTCTTGAGGGAAAAAAACGGAGCTGTAGGAATCAGACTCCCTGACTTCCAACTATACTACAAAGCTACAGTAATGAAGACAATATGGTACTGGCACAAAAACAGAAACATAGATCAATGGAACAAGATAGAAAGCCCAGAGATTCAACCCACGCACCTATGGTCAACTAATCTATGACAAAGGAGGCAAAGATATACAATGGAGAAAAGACAGTCTCTTCAATAATTTGTGCTCGGAAAACTGGACAGCTACATGTAAAAGAATGAAATTAGAATACTCCCTAACACCATACACGAAAATAAATTCAAAATGGATTAAAGACCTAAATGTAAGGCCAGACACTATAAAACTCTTAGAGGAAAACATAGGAAGAACACTCTTTGTCATAAATCACAGCAAGATCTTTTTTGATCCACCTCCTAGAGTAATGGAAATCAAAACAAAAATAAACAAATAGGACCTAATGAAACTTCAAAGCTTTTGCACAGCAAAGGAAACCGTAAACAAGACGAAAAGACAGCCCTCAGAATGGGAGAAAATATTTGCAAACGAATCAACGGACAAAGGATTAATCTCCAAAATATATAAACAGCTCATTCAGCTCAATATTAAAGAAACAAAGAACCCAATCCAAAAATGGGCAGAAGACCTAAATAAACATTTCTCCAAAGAAGACATACAGACGGCCACGAAGCACATGAAAAGATGCTCAACATCACTAATTATTAGAGAAATGCAAATCAAAACTACAATGAGGTATCACCTCACACCAGTTAGAATGGGCATCATCAGAAAATCTACAAACAACAAATGCTGGAGAGGGTGTGGAGAAAAGGGAACCCTCTTGCACTGTTGGTGGGAATGTAAACTGATACAGCCACTATGGAGAACAATATGGAGGTTCCTTAAAAAACTAAAAATAGAATTACCATATGATCCAGCAATCCCACTACTGGGCATATACCCAGAGAAAACCGTAATTCAAAAAGACACATGCACCCCAATGTTCATTGCAGCACTATTTACAATAGCCAGGTCATGGAAGCAACCTAAATGCCCATCGACAGATGAATGGATAAAGAAGATGTGGTACATATATACAATGGAATATTACTCAGCCATAAAAAGGAACGAAATTGAGTCATTTGTTGAGACGTGGATGGATCTAGAGACTGTCATACAGAGTGAAGTAAGTCAGAAAGAGAAAAACAAATATCGTGTATTAACGCATGTATGTGGAACCTGGAAAAATGGTACAGATGAACCAGTTTGTAGGGCAGAAGTTGAGACACAGATGTAGAGAACAAACGTATGGACACCAAGGGGCGGAAACTGTGGTGGGGTTGGGATGGTGGTGTGCTGAATTGGGCGACTGGGATTGACATGTATACAGTGATGTGTATAAAATTGATGACTGATTAAAAAAAAAAAAAGAAAGTAAATGATATCTGTGCTTTGGAGTTCCCCTTGAGTCTCTAATGTTCATAAGATTGGTTGAGTCAATACTGGTGTTAGCCCTTAGCAAAGTTCTGGTAAGGTGCATTTCCATTGCAAGAAGACCATTCAGAAATAGTTGGATTATTCAGAACTCACACAAATCATGAGATAGTAGAGATGATTTAACATCAAAGGTTTTGATATAGAAAATGTAGCTTCAAATATATGTAACCCAAACTACTTATAGCAATGACAAAACAAGTGTTAATGAAACTGTTCAATCACTGTAAAACTGGAGTAAACTTCAACTTGAGGCTAAGAAATGAAAACAAAACCAAAATACAAAACTTTCCAAACTTTTTACCATTCCCAAGCTTAGCGAAAATATACACACACACGCAAATACAGAAACACATACACGTGTATATCTCAATATATAAAAAGGAAATGCAAATAATTGGGTAGGTTAGTATTAGCTTCAGGGAATATTTACTGTCATGCTATAAAACTTAGAAAATAGGATTTTACAATGAAGTGCTAACTTTAATTATAGCAAAGAGAATAGCAGCATAATACTTAACATGTGAAGCATATGCAAATAGACTATTATGTAAAAAATCAAGCTAAGGTTCAGTGCTAACCATCTGCATGTTTAGTGAAAACAAATTTAAAAACTTATGATTAGGTCACTGTAGCCTCAAAGTAGCTTCAGAAAATATCCTAGAATTTCAAAGAAATGGAAGGAAAAGGAGTGGGCTTGATGGCTTGTTTAAATAAAAGGAAAAACTCTAGCTTCTGGATGCAACATGTAAAACTGACCCAAGTATGGCTTAAGAAATAGAAAGCGACTTCTCAAATTGATTAAATCCTTAAGTTGAAATCAATATCTTAAATACATTATTCTTCTGGTTAATAAACATTAGCTAATAGTGTGAGAGTTTCCTGCCTATTTATTAAATTTGTTTACCCCAAGTGACTTGGTAATCATTTCTGCTGAACAGAAAAGGAAACAAGTTAGAGGTCACCCAGCCTGGTTCCTGCAGTAGACCTTGTCTTGGCCCCATCTGGAGCACTGAGGCTGTGAAGAGACCAACACCTAGAGTAGAGACCGATGCAAGAGAGATGTGTGTTACCTATCGTGCTGTTCATTAAAAACATTCTGTTGGCACTTGCCAAAAAATATATTGGTTCCTGAGCAGGACTGAGTTTTTCTTTCCTAGATCTGAGATCAAGATGCTGCTACTGAGAGTGAAGTACGAGCCAGTCAAAGAAAGCATTCAGGAAAATTCTGATTCCTTTTCTTCACCTCTTGGTTCACTCTTTCTTTAGGTCTCTATTATTTGTTGCTATTTCAAGTGGTCAAAATGGCTTCCCTTTTATTTTTTTCTTGTCTCTCTAGTCAGAAATTCTTATTTGTAATCTTTTCTAAAATCCAAATTAGAGAAACTTTCTGAGTCGTTCCTATGGTCTGAATGTTTGTGTCTCCCCAAATTCATATGTTGAAAACCTAATGCCCAAAGATGAGGGTATTAGGAGGTGGGGTCTTTGGGAGGTGCTTGGGTCATGCAGGTGGACCTCCTGTGAAGGGGATAGTGCTCTCATAAGAATCCTCAGTGAGCTCCCTTGCTACTTCTGCCATGTGAGGACACATGAGAGTCTGTGATCCAAAAGAGGGCCCTCACCAACCATGCTGGCTCTTTTATCTCCAACTTCCAGTTTCCAGAACTCTAGAAATAAATTTCTGTTGTTTATAAGCTACCCAATCTGTGGTATTTTGTTATAGCAGCTCGAACTAAGACAGTCATCATAATACTGGTGATTATGATTAGAAAATAACATAAGTCTGTTTCTACCCTCTTACTAATGCCAGGCACTGGGCTTATGGTATTATATGTATGATGGAATTATATCCTGAAGTATTAATTAATCTAGTTAATTCTCTAATTCTCTATCCCTCTTTTCTTGCACTTGTACCCCAAGGGCTATTTTCCCTCCATCTATCTTACACTAAAGGAAAAAGAAAGATTGAAAGAAACAGCCAACCTAAGGGGAAGAAAATGATTTTCTTTTCAGAGACAGGCTTTAAATCTTAAAATCTGTATGGAAACACAAAATACCCTGAATAGCCAAAGCAATCCTGAGAAAGAGAAATGAAGTTGGAGAAATCAGGATCCCTAACTTCAGACTACACTACAATGCTACAGTAAGCAAAACAGTATGGTACTGGTACAAAGCCAGAAATATAGATCAATGGAACATGATAGAAAGCCCAGAAATAAACCCATGAACCTATGGTCAATTAATCTATGACAAAGGAGGCAAGAATGTACAATGGAGAAAAGACAGTGTCATCAATAAGTGGTGCTGGGAAAACGGGGCAGCTACACGTCAAAGAATGAAATTAGAACATTCTCTAACACCATACACAAAATAAACTCAAAATGGATTAGAGACCTAAATGTAAGACCAGACACTATAAAATTAGAGGAAAACACAGGCAGAACACACTTTGACATACATCGCAGCAGTATCTTTTTTGATCCACCTCCTAGAGTAATGAAAATAAAAACAAAAATAAACAAATGGGACCTAATTAAAAGCTTTTGCACAGCAAAGGAAACCATAAACAAAATGAAAAGACACAGGATGGGAGAAAATATTTTCAAACAAAGCAATGACAAGGGGTTAAACTGCAAAATATACAAACAGCTCATGCAGCTCAATATCAAAAAAATAAACAATCCAATCAAAAAATGGGCAGAAGATCGAAATAGACATTTCTCCAAAGAAGACATACAGATGGCCAAAAAGCACATGAAAAAATGCTCAACATTGCTAATTATTAGAGAAATGCAAATCAAAACTACAATGAGCTATCACCTCACACCAGACAGAATGGCCATCATCAAAATTCTATAAACAATAAATTCTGGAGAGCATGTAGAGAAAAGGGAACCCTTCTATACTGTTGGTGGGAATGTAAATTGGTAGCCACTATGGAGAACAGTATGGAGGTTCCTTAAAAAACTAAAAATAGAACTACCATATGATCCAGCAATCCCACTACTGGGCATATATCCAGAGAAAACCATAATTTGAAAAGTACATGCACCCCAATGTTCATTGCAGCACTATTTGCAATAGCCAAGACATGGAAGCAACCTAAACGTCCATCAACTGATGAATGGATAAAGAAGATGTGGTACATATATACAATGGAATATTACTCAACCATAAAAAATGAAATAATGCCATTTGTAGCAACATGGATGGACCTAGAGATGATCATACTATGTGAAGTAAGTCAGACAAAGACAAATATCATATTATATCACTTATATGTGGAATCTAAAAAAAAATGATACAAATGAACTTATTTACAAAACAGAAACAGACTCACAGACTTTGAAAACAAACTTATGGTTACCAAAAGGGAAGTGTGTTGATAAATTAGGAGTTTGGGATTAACATATGCAAACTACTATGTATAAAATAGATAATCAGCAAGGACCTATTATATAGCACAGGGAACTCTACTCAATATTCTATAATAACCTATATGGGAAAAGAATCTGAAAAAGAATGGATATATGTATATGTATAACTGAATCACTTTGCTATACACCTGAAACTAACACAACATTGTAAATCAACTATAAAATAAAAATTAAATTTAAAAAAATAAATAAATAAAATAGGCCTGTGGAAATGAGAGGAAAAAATGATATGACATCTAAAACCTAAAGGAGAGACTGGATGGTTTGGAGAGTCATCCAAGATGGAACTGCAGTGGGTCATGAATCCCCCACCAACCTGGTCTTTCACAGTTCGAAGTTTATAAGCTCCCCCTTGAAGACATGGTAGGAAATTTGAGCATCCTGATAGAAATACGGCTGAAGAAAAAACCCTCACTCCTGGCCAAAGCAGTGCTAAATTAAACCAGTGAGGTATATCCTTGTGAGCATAGTTGACATTAGACCCACTATGATTACATACAGGTTAAGAAACTGAGATTAAATAACTTGTGCAAGATCTCTATCCAGTTAAGTTTTGGAGCTGGCATAGAAGCCCATGTACTCTGGCATCAGAGCTTTCATTTTTCTTATTATTTTACTGCTTCCAAATATCTACTGCAAAATAATTTACGATAAGGATTTATCAATACAGTGACGTTTCATTGCCTCTAAAAAGTATCCATATGCTCAGAGAACAATGTTGGGCTTTATTTTTTACTCTATTATGTACTTATTTTCTTCATAGAGAGATCTGGATTAAGGGCATTTCTGACAATGAAAAATAACTCGCCAATTCCTATGCAGCCTGGGCTTTAGAAAGTCAATATCACTTGCAGGTGTTCACGTTTCAGGTTTGAAGGAAACCTAATACATTTTAGATAAATGGGTTTTTAATTAACAAAAACTGAAGTCCAGCCCAAGGGAGAGTACTTCAACTTTAGAATTAGCTGTATAATGAATCTAGTTTTTAAAATGTCAGCCATGCCCACCCGCCTGCCTTTCTTATAACTGTGCTGTGGTTTCCAAGGAGCCATCTATCAATCTGGCCGTCAGCAATCTCCTGGTATCAACTGCTGAAGTAAAATTTGCATAAGAACAAAGTAACTTTAGTTTATATAATCAAAGCAAGTTACTTTGTCTTTCCTTTAGCATAAAATCCATGTTACAGGATTGAGCCTCAAACATTATGGCACCTCAGAATTCGAGAGTATGCCATGTGCAACCTACCCCCAACTTCTGCCCTTCCTCTCCATTATACATTCTCACACAAAAAAATCAACCTATAAAAGAAAAAAATTGGTAAGTTGGTCTTTAATAAAATTAAAAACTTTTCCACAAAACATAATATTAAGAAAATGAAAAACAAGACACAGTCTGTAAGAAAATATTTGCAAAACACATATATGATAAAGGACATATCCAAAATACACAGAGAATTGTTAAAATACAAAAATAAATCAATAAATAATGGACACAAAAGCTGAACAAATACCTCATCAAAGAAGATATAGTGATAGCAAGTAAGTATATGAAAAGATGCTCAATATCATATGTCATTAGGGAAATGCAAATTAAAACTACAATGAGATACCACTATATACATATGAGAATCACTAAAACCCAAACAGAGACATTTACAAATGCTGGTGAGAACATTAAACAGCAAGAACTCTTATTCATTACCGGAGGGAATGCAAAATGATACAGCTACTTTGGAAAACAGTTTGGCAGTTTCTTACAGAGCTGAACATAATCTTAACATTTGATTCAGCCATCAAGCTCTTAGATATTTACCCAAATGACTTAAAAACATATGTCCACACAAAAACCCACACACACATTTTTTTTTATAGCAGCTTCAATCATAATTACCAAAGATTGGAAGTAACCAAGATGTCCTTTAGTAGGTAAATGGATAGACAAGCTGTTTTACATCCATACAATGGAATACTATTCAACAATTTAAAAAAGCAATGAAGGATCAAGCCATACAAACACATGGATTCATCTCAAATGCATATTGCTAAACGAAAGAAGCCAGTCTGAAAAGTCTACATACATATGCTTCCCATTATATGACATTCTGGAAAGGGCAAAACTATAGAGACAATAAGCAGATCAGTGACTTCCAGGGGGTTCAGTGGTAGCAGGGGAAGGATGAATCTTTGAAGTACAGAGGATGGGAATTTTGAGAAGGCAAAACAGTTCACTATGATACTGTAATGATGGACAAATGAAACTATGTATTTGTTAGAACCCACAGAACTTTACAGCACAGAGTGAACCTTTATGTATGCAAACTTTTAAAAAAATCATTTAAAAGATTTAAAAAGATACCACAGGATAGAATGCAGACTGTGGCCAAAATTATCTAAATCTATCAAACAACCTCACTGAAGGGGATGGAGTAAAAGGTACTGATTGAAGTAATTCTGGAAATGGGGGAGTCTGTAGGACTAAAGGCAAAAGAAATTGCTTCTAAGCACTGTTCCCTAGTTGATAAAATTGTTTCACACAGCAGAACTTGTTAACAATCCTCATAATGCTTTACATGTACAGTTGTCCCTCCCTGTCCATGGGGGACTTGGTTCCAAGAACCCCTACGGATGCCAAAACCTGTGAATGCTTTAGTCCCTTATATAAAATGGCATAGTATTTGCATATAACCTATGGACAACCTCCTGTAAACTTTAAATCATCTCTGTATTACTTGTAATACTTAATACAATGTAAACACTATGTAAATAGGTATAAACACAATGTAAATGCTATATAAATAGTTGCTGGCACATGGAAATTTCAAGTTTTGGGTTTTTGGAACTTTCTGGAATCTTTTTTCAAGTATTTTCACCTGAGAAATATTTTGAATATTTTGAATTCATGGGTGTGAATCCCGTGGATATGGAGGGCCAACTGTATACTGGAATTGAACAATTAAATTAATGAATGGCATATAGTGGGAACCAGGTTTCTCATTGTTGGAGTGGGAGATTACAGATAAGCAAGGGGAAGATGCTAGAAGAATCCATGGAGTAATGGATTCAAGTTTGCTACATCTGTGTTAATTCATATTCAGCTTAATATAGATATAGGTGATGACATACAGAAGTATAGATATATGTACATACACGGGCTTAGTATACACATCCATATATTTTCTTGGTCTGTCAGCTGAGAAGGCTTAGAATCAACAACATGCTAGTAGCTATAACCACATCGCCCAGACTTTGGTGTTACCATTGTCCTATACAAAGAACCAGTTGCTCCTTAACAGAATGTCTGATTCTGGGCTGAGGGCAGAAAATAGATAAGATTAGCCTGGGGCATTTTGTAGTGCCAGAAAGGAAGGAAATGCTTACCAAAACAAACAAGCAAATGAACAAATGCAGCAAAAACAAAACAAAAAGATACAGAAACCAACTAAAATGGCTCACAAAGGCCGAAGTTGGAACAATTTGAGCAACATAATAAAGTAATATTATATTTAATTCAAAGTATAATATATTTATGAGTTCTTGTTGATATAACTAAATGATAGAATAAACAGAGGAATATGGACAAATCTCCTGTGCAGAAGAATTCTAAATAATTTATGTAGGTATTTCAACCTCAGATAAGTAGTGAATAACTTCCCACTTATTAAGTGTGGGCTGTACACAGCGACTTCCTTTCATAGAGCACAGTATAGAAAGGGAGAGAAAAAAAGGAACTTTTCAGAGGAGAAATCTGACAATCACTATCCTAGGCAGGTGATGAAGGTCAACATCTAGTGACATGTCATGTTGATGGTATGTACTCTTGATATGATGTGATGCTGGCACTTCCTCCCTATAACCCATGACCCAGTCTAATCATGAGAAAAATATCAGACAAATCCTAGTTGATGGACATTCTGCAAAATACCTGACCAGTATTCTTTAAAACTGTCAAGGTTATCAAAACTAAGAAAACTCTGAGAAACGGTCACAGCTAAGGAAACATGACATCTAAATGCAATGTGGAATCCTAGATGGAGTCCTGGATCAGAAAAAGGGCAATAAGTAAAAACTAAGGAAATCTGAGTAAACTGTGGCAAATGTAAGATCTTAATAATAGGGGAAACTGGATGTGAAGTATGTGGGAAATCTCTGTATGACCTCCACAGTCTGTCTGTAAATCTAAAACTATTCTAAAATTAAAAAAAATTATTTTAGAAAGTACATGTCCTAAGTATATAGCTCAGTGAATTTAAACTTTTGTACATCCAGCTCCCAGATCACTATCAGTGCCACCAAAGCCCCCTCATCCTCCCCAGAGCCCCATCCTCAGGCACTATTGCCCCTCCGCCAAGGGCAAGGACAATCCTGAGCTCTAAAACATAGATTTGTTGTGCTCGGCACTGAACTTAACATATAGATGGAATCACACAATGGGAAGAAGATTCTTTTTTAAAAGTCAAATTGGCTCAAGCCACTTGAGGCTCCTATAGGAACGTATTTCCCTTGATTATGTGCATTTATCGGTATAAAATTAAGGTGCTTGTCAGCAGTTGGGACAGCCTGGTATTTGACTTCAGATATAATTTAAGCTATTTGGAAATGAATTAATTAGGGAGAATGGAAGAATAAAATATATGAAATGTTGTCTTCTTTTCTTTGTAAGATTCCTTTTCCCTAAACTTTTTGATTATACAGAGCTTGCATTCTCTAAAATGTTTCAACTTTTTCTGGTTAACAGTTAATACAACAAATGTTGCTTACCAGGTTTTCATATCATAACTAATGGCATTTGTATTTTCAATGATTCATTCCCTTCTTTCCATACGGTCTAAAATCTAGGAGTCTTACTCTCCTGTGGAATGACCCTATGAAGGCTCCTTGATTTGTCGTAACTACCAGTTTGACAAATCTTTAGGACATAGAGTGTTATTTAAATTTAGTCCTCATACAGCTTGTCATATAATTAATCATCGAACAAAATTTAAAAATGCAGATTCTAGGCCCACTCAACCCTGCTGAATCAGACTCTTTGGCTTTAAAGACTCCAGGTCTGTAATTGTGTAATATCACCATGTGATTCTTTTGTCCACACAAGTTTGAGGACCACTTCCTTGGTGTCAGACATGGCATAACTTGGTGAATTTCTTCACAGTATTTTTTTTTTAATGCTATTCACGACCATTTTAAATGAGTATGTATGTGTGTGTCTGGAATTTCAAAATGTATACACTGTAACTCAGATTCATAGACTCTGTCATTTTCTAGTACTCATTTCATCTTGCTGTTCAACACCTGCTGTTTAGCTTATCCATTGCTTCTGGTTTAAAATTGTGTTTTTCATCTGTACAAAGCCTCTTTTGGAAAACTACCCAATCTTTCCATGAGTTAATGTTAGGAAATTCTAGCATTTATCCACCTTGCCCTTTCTTTCGGAGAATCTTTCACGTCATTATGGTGCCATATTGCATGAAGGTCAATCACTGCCTCCTAGACATTTTTCTTAGCCATTTCTAAGTCACCACATGATCATGGCCAGTTTTTTCAGGGACCAAAATGAAGGAGAAGTTTTAAAATTTCTCTTTCTACATAAGAGAGCAAAGAATATCTACTGTGACTCTCCTCTCCTCCTCTCTCCCCTCCAAATACTAGAGTCCCTCACTTTAAAAATGAGTGGTAGAGATTCAGGCAGCTTTCATCTCATTCAATAAGACTATGTTGCTCTTTTTCCATTTTTGAAAAATCATCCTGCTTGATAATAACTAATGCTTACTGAGTGCTTATTATGCTGGACTGTGTTCTAAGCATTTTTTTTTTTTTTTTTTTTTTTAGCATTTAACATTTACAACAATTTTATGAGACTGGTCCTTTTATCATTTTCATTTTACTGAGGCACAGCAAGGTCAAGTAAGTTGCCCATGGTAGATAGCTAGCGGGCAGTCAGGCTGATATTCAAAGTGAGTCAGTCTGTCTCCAAAGCCCCATGCTTTTCCTACCATGCTAGACTTCTTCTCATTCATTCATTCAACAGAGATTTATTGAATACCACCTGCTATGGTCAGGTCATTAGGGATATAGTAATGCATGCAGAAGACAAGATCTTAGCTCACATGGACCTGGTCGGGGAAGAGAGAGACAAGGAAAGCTGATAATAAACAAATGAACATATAATTTAATGTCAGCATGTAAAAGGTGCTGTGAAAAAAGTGGTCAAGTCTGGTTTCTTTAGATGTGGTTGTCAGGGAAACATTATCCTAAGGAGGTAACACTGAGCTGAAACTGAAGATGATAAGGACTCAGACATACAAAAAGATAGAAGAGCACTCCAGATAGAGGAAAGTAGGGTGAAGACCCCTAAATGAGAAAGAGGTGGAATGTTAGAGAACAAAGGACTTGTGACTATCACAGTAAGCAAGACTGAGTATGGTATGAAAGTGGGATAGGCAAGTAAGGGTCAGAACACGCAGGGTTGTTTAGGTCAAGGTAAGGAGGTGGGTTTGTTCTAACATCCCCTGCTTTAAGCAGGGTGATGATATGATTTGATGTACATTTAGAAATATTTTGGTTGCTATGCATGGGAAATTAATTTTAAGAAAGTCAGGTGGGAACAGGGAGAACAACTATACCTTATAATCCTTTAAAATGGAAACTGCTAACTTTGTGGAAATTTAGGGAATGATCAACCAATAGATAAATAGGATGTTTTACGAGGAAGTCTCCCTCATTTCTGTAGAACATTATAAAATACAGACAAAGGGAAATGATGAGACTGCTTTCTATTTTAACATAATATTTTTCATTTTATATTAATCTGATTATTTGCTAAGTTATTATTTTCCTGATGTCATATAGATACAGCCTCAGGTGATCCTCCCAAGATGCTTTGGGCTTCATAAGTCCATAAAATTCCTAAAAGTTACCCATAAATCTATGGCTATAATCTTCCAGAAGAGAGGCCTCCAAAAACTCAGATTGGCACAGTTTGCATCTCCTTTGAGAATTTAATTTTAAATAATCTGAATTTGATTTGTATCATTGACCAAATGTTTATGGGGCACATTTCACAAGGAAGATACTTATCTGGTTTTGCAGACAGCATGCATATGTATTCCGCTATGTCATCTACTTTTAAGGAATTTAAAAGTTATGTCTTCATTCAAGAAATGATTGAAACCCTATGATGTGGAAAACCCTGGGGTAGGCATCACGTCTATGAAGATGAATTGCACATAGTTTCCACTTTAAAGAATCTTACAGACAAGTACAGAGAGACATAATAAGAGCAACATAAAAGGCCTACTCTGATAAAGAAAGAAGTGATTGTTTTCTATCGATTGTCAGGGAGAATGTCATACTCAAGGTATCCACCTGGAAACAGAGGCTGCAACTGTTGCAAGTAGGCAGAAATGATCCCAGGGAAGAGGAGTGGCAGATGAGGCAGAGTGAAATAGTTAAGGAGGAAAATCTAAATCCAGACTACATTCTTGAATTGGTCACCACTGGTAAAAACTTGGCTTGATTCTACCTGGACCTTTTGTGGAGCCATGAAGGTTGTGCCCCAGAACTGCCTGCCTGAGGGACAAAAAAGATCAGAACTTAATAACAGCTATTCTCTCTCCACTGATCAATAGTTGTCCATTGGAACATTAACTCCCTAATACTTCCAGATTACACATGAGTAAGTGGCCAGATTGGTTAGCATAGATGTGCTGTGTCAGAGAAGCTTGGGACAGAAAGTAAAAGATAAGTGTTACAGCTAAGGGAAGGTGCTATCAGGTCATACCTGTGTGAAGCTGGTTGCTAAGGCAATGACTGAAGTAAAAGGTAGGCTAAGAGAATGTAAGAGTATGGGAAAATGGAGCGAGATATTCTTAATACAGAAAACTTTAACATGAGGTAGCCTTTGAACTAGAGCGCAAAGATGTATCAGGATTTTATATACAAAGATTAAGAAGATGTAGTAAGATGGGGAAATTATTTAGAAATGTATTTTAGGCAGAGAAAATCTGGTGAACAAATATACAGATTCAGGAGAGCACAGAGTGTACTTATAAAGGTATTATGACAGATAAGAGTGGATGTATCTCTTGGATTGAAGAGCGAAAGATCTTCAGTAGTCGACCCTGGAATGGACCACCATTGTCCAGTGCATGAAGGTCATCAGCTTAGAACAATCACGTTAACCCCTGGGTCCAGGACAGGACTATGAAAGTCAGATGCATTATTATGGCAGAAGAGTAGTTCCCTGTAGGAAGGTGTTGTGGTTTACAATATAACCACAAATTATGTGATTCTCTTCCCTTCAAGAGGTAGAGCTTAATCCTCCCTTCCCCCTTAAGTGTGGGCTGGACTTAATAATCTGCTTCTGACAAATAGCATGTGGTGAAAGTGACAGAGCTATTGATAACTAATACAGAAATCATACTGAACAGACTGAAAAACATGTATGACCAGTATAGGTTATAAGGGCCAAATTTAGGGTGAAGGTGATGGATAAAAAAAATATGAGAAACTAAGGAGACTAGATTTCTACAAGAACAGTATCAAAGAAATGTAGACAATTAATAGATGGACTTTAATAGAATCCTTCCACACATCAAAAAACTGAGTGCTAAAATTTGCTTTTTCTCATTGTATCATTAGTGTATCATCCCAGAGTCACATGTCCTCAAGAATAACTCATGTTACATAGAGACTCAATTCCAGATTTGGCCAGAGAAATGCATAGATAATAGGGAAGTGATAAGATGTGAGCCCTGCTTGCTTGGTTTTCTTAATTCAAAAGAAGTTAGTGGAAAGTCCAGAAGAAATTGGTAGATAATAGATTTCAAGTTCAAATAAATTCCACCCTAATCCTACAATTTCCTTTTTCAATGTAATGAATCTAATATTTTGACATATTTTAAGGCATTTTTTTTTTCTTTTTCGGTAATGGGTTCAGGATTGTCTCGCTAGTCTGTCAGAAGCAAGGCACCCTTTGGGTTTGTATGTGGAAACTAACAGTTGACATAGCAGGAATGCAAAGAGAATAAAAGAATTAATGGCTGTACTCAGTTTATGATGTTTAAAATAGTATTTTGATGAAAAGCAATTATCTAGATATCTAAGCTTTTTTTAGAGAGATATGAATCCTCTAAATTCTTTTAGTACATGAAGAAATAAACCTTACAGACTCCAGCCATAGATTTCCTTTCATATTTCAGAGAAGACATTCCATCTGCCTATGATGATTAGGTCATAAGTCTTACTCTCCTGAAGTAGATAAGATAAAGTAGTTTCAGGGTCAAAACTTCTTTCTTCTATTCCCACTCAGTAACAAAACTTTAAGCTGAGGGTTTTCAGAAACATCCATACTTGTAGGTTAGAGCTGGGAAACACTGTGGCAAGTGGCATAATTCCATGGGAACTGTGTCATTGAGGCTGCAAACCCCTGGGAAAATTCTCTGGATCCAATGTGGTGTAAACGTGGCTCCGAGGTGGTGTGGCCAGAGGCAGGTAGATACTCATGTTCGTTCCTCTAGGCCTTTACTTGTCCGAGGCTCTGGGAGTCCCTGCATCCCCTGTGAGGGAGGCAGATGTGATAAGAGGGACAGTAGGTAGTTTGTAAAACCTGCAGGTCCATGATGGAGCTACTGCAGATAGGAACGTGAAGACCCAGGACAAATATCTGCAGCCAGAGTCTTCAGCAGTGGCTGCCAGCACATGACACACAGGGAGCGAAATATTGTCAGTCACACCTCACCAGACCGGAGAGCTGACGAGTCCAAGGCCCTCCACAGCCAAGATCCTGGAGGACACAAAGGACTCCATGTGGGTCTCAGCCTGAACCTCTTTTGCTGACAAGAGATTGCCTAAGTCACTGCCCTCTCTCGAAAGGGAAGAGATAGAAATCTGAAAGAAAATACTTGTATTCCGAAGACATGAATTACTTAAAGAGTGGTTTAACATTATTAACTCAAGTTAAGATTACTGAATTGGGTAAATTTAGTTTTCTTTCTTTCAGCTGCCTCGTGGGAGTAGAGGCCTCTGAGGGAAAACAGATCACAGAGAGAGAAATCAGGGTTGACATGGTCTTTATGCCTCTGAACTGCAGTGGAAGTGAATATGTGCTTCTGCTGAATTTATCTACTTGTGAGTGTGATTAGGTACCAAACTCTTCTAATTCCAGGAACCCACGGATAAAGATCTGTTTATCTGTTTCAGTTACATTATTTTGTAATAGAGTGAGAATAGGCAACATGGGCACAATATAATTTTTGAACCTAGATCCTACTACTATCATTATGTATACGTGACCTTGTGAGTTTTCAGACTTGCTGACTGTATTGTGATTTTCTATCATTTAGTGTGTCTATATTGCAGGAACAAAGAGGCTATCTCTCCTAGTGGGAGATGTCTGTAATTTTTTTTTTCCAGCTTAAAGTATATTCTTATGAGTGAATAGCATTATTTACCACTCTCTGAATGCATATCCCCTAAGATAATTTATTTTTATGACAACAATTTCCATGCATTGAGGCATTTTGTATTTTCAGTTAGCTTGCATTTTCTGAGACATAGATAAATCAGCTTTAATCTTTTCCTTTAGGTCCGTTTTTTCTTAGTTTTTGTAATAGCTATTAAAGGATTCCTTAGAAACAAATTAACTTTCCTAAGGCTGTGTATATTCAGCCTATTAAAATTTACATCAAAAGTTTATAATGAAAACCACTCAGATCATTCAAAGATGAGGCATTGTTATAGAATTAAAATAACCCCTTAGCTCCTACTATTGTTTATTATGTGAGCAGGGGCACTAGAGAGACAGGAAAAAAAATAGGTGATTATGTCTATTAATGTCAGCTGCTTGATATTAGTTCCTCTCTCACTCATTTTTCAGTGAAATTAATCTACTTTCTTTTATTTACCAAATCTTTGAGGGAGCTTCCCTGGTGGTGCGGTGGTTAAGAATCTGCCTACCAATGCAGGGGACACGGGTTCGAGCCCTGGTCCGGGAAGAACCCACATGCCACGGAGCAACTAAGCCCCTGCACCACAACTACTGAGCCTGCACTCTAGAGCCTGCAAGCGCTAACTACTGAGCCTGCGTGCTGCAACTACTGAAGCCCGCATGCCTAGAGCCTGTGCTCTGCAACAAGAGAAGCCACCACAATGAGAATCCCTCATACAGAAACGAAGAGTAGCCCCCGCTCGCCGCAACTAGAGAAAGCTCGTGCACAGCAACGAAGACCCGACACAGCCAAAAATAAATTAATTAAATAAATTTATAAAAAAAGAAAATCTTTGAAATTCGTAATGTTATTAGCATTGTTTCTTCTGAAGCACAAGAACATTCTATCCCTATTATTTTTCCAGCATTCCAACAAACACTGCTCTGAATACAATTTTCCTGCTTTCAACCTCCCATTCATTTCTTCCTATTTAACCTTCTCCACATCAGCATTACTTTTACCTCTTTTTTGTTCCCCGCATCACTCCTCTTCTCATTCATTTGCTTTACCACTAAGCTGGAGCTGCACTGCTTATTTTTTTGTAGTAAGAACACTTACCACCAGATCTACCCTCTTAACAAAATTTTAAGTGTACAATACACTGTTGTAACTATAGGCACAGTGTTGTACAGCAGGTCTCTAGAGTAATCACCTTACAAAACTGAAACTTTGTACCCACTGAAAGTAACTCCCAGTTTCCATCTCTCTCCAGCCACTGACACCACCATTCTACTCTCATCTACGTGTTTGACCATTTTAGATACCTCCTACAAGTTTCTAAGCGAAATAAGCCAGCCACAGAAGGACAAACTCTTTTCATTTTTTGAAAATGGCCTAGCAACCTACTGTACAATAAATGCTGAGACCAACTGGCATGAACTTACTCAATTTCTCCTCCCCACAACTTAAAAAAAAAAAAAAAAAAACCTGCAAACTAAGTCTCCTTATCCCCTTTTCTTCTTAAGCCTTTTCCTTAAAATGCCCTTCACAGATTTTTCCATCAGCCATATCTATTTTGTCTTTGCATTAGCACCTTCTCCCACTCAACTTAGAACACTCTGACCACTGCACTCAAAAAGAAAAAAATAATCCTTTCAGTCTTGTAATACTCTCAAATGACTTCATACATGTCTTCTTCTCCCATTCAACCACTCAATCTAAACCCTTCACATTCAGTCTGCTATCTCTGTCACACTAATAAACAATTTTGTTTATGAATTCCATCGTTTATGTTTTAAAATCCCTTTCTTCTTGATTGCTCTAAAATTAATTGTAGATGTTTCATTATGCTTTGTTTTAAATGTTTTTCTTTCTCCCCTGTTATGTCAAATTGTGTCCCCTCAAAATTCACATATTGAGCCTTAAACCCCAAGTACCGCAATATGTGGCTATATTTGGAGATAGGTACCATTAAAGAGGTGATTAAGTTAAAATGAGGCTATTAGGGTAGTCCTAATCCAATCCAACCAATGTCCTTATAAGAAGAAGATATGAGGACACACAGAGACCCTAGAGATACTTGCGCACAGAGAAAAGACCCTGAGGGACACAGTGAAAAGGTGGCCACCTGCAAACCAAGAGAGAGGCCTCAGAAGAATCCAAACCTGCTGACGTCATGATCTTGGACTTCCAGCCTCCAGAACAGTGAGAAAATAAGTTTCTGTTGTTTAAGCCACTCAGCCTATGTATTTTGTCATGGCACTCTAAGAGTGCTGCATCCAGTTGCAATGTGGAGGGGTTTCCCCACACCACCACCAATTCTCTGACACCAGCAGGGTGTACGACTCAACTCAATTCTGACACTCTCTACCCAGAGATAGCACCATATTCTACAGGTTAAGGGCTCAGGCCTACAAGATTGCCTTCCTCCTCACTTCAGATGCCAAAGGCAAACCCAGCTTGTTACTTCTGATGCACTTAGAGACTGGAGATTTCCGGGACCTCCTCCTGGTGTTTGATTAATCTGCTGGAGTGGCTCACAGAACTCAGAGAAACATTTTACTTACTAGGTCATCAGTTTATTATGAACGGATATAACTCACGAACAGCCAGATGGAAGAGATGCAGAGGGCAACGTATGGGAAGAGGGCCTGAAGTTTCATACCCTCTCTGAGGGCGCCACTCTCTGAAGCTCCATGTGTTCACCAAGCAGGTAGCTCTCCAAAATCTCTCCTTTGGGATTTTATGAAGGTTCATTACACAGGCAATAGTCATGAAATCATTGGTCACTGATGATTAAACTCAATCTCCAGCAGCACCCCGCACCCCACCCCATCCCCAGGTCAGGGGGTGGAGCTGAAAGTTCCAACGTTCCAATCCTCTAATCACTTGGTTGGTTCTCCTGGCAACCAACCCCCTTCTTTAGGTGTATTCCAATAGTCACCTCATTAGCATACCAAAAGACACCTTTATCTCTATCACCACTTAGGAAATTACAAGGGTTTGGGGGGCTCTGTGCCAGGAATGCATCAAAGACCAAATACACATTTCTTACTATGAATCACAGTATCACATAGCCCTAGCAAGCTAATACACCCACTGAACCCGGGGAATCTCACTGCTCTCTTACCACTCTTGTTTTTTTTTTGCTGGCTCTTCATCCATTTCACTCAAATGAGATGTTAGATTTGCCTCACAATTTTATCCTAAACTTTGTATTTCCTTCAATGTTGACTTCTTCATTAATTACTTCCTAAGGTGTCTACAGGCACCTCCAAGCAGATATCTAGGTGTTTAAATTATATATATAGATACAAAATCATGTTTCAGCTCACATGAAACGTGTCTCTTTTTTCTGTGATCATCTGCACAGCTCCACCTCAGTGCTATACCAGCACTTCCGATTCAGCAAATACAAAATTAGACTTGTCTCCACATGTTCAAATTATTGCCTACTTTTTGCATCCCTGCATATTATATCCATGTCCCATGTCCTATTAATGATGTCACCATTTTCTTTCTTTTTAATCCTCGCCTCTCCAGTCTTTATTTGTTCCTCTGCAGCATCTCTCAGTTCATTTCCTTCCTTTTCCATGTGCCATCACTGGAGTTTAGGTCACGGTTATTAATGGAAAACTTTGATCTCTCTCACTGAATTCAAGTCCTCTGTATTCTACTTCCAAGGAAAAGAAGCACTGATGGGGGTCCCAGTTGAGAACATTAATAGACCATGGTGCTAAAGGGTAGGAGCTTTTGTAGTGAGTATGAAAGTGATTCAGAGCTCTTGCTTTTATAAAATGTGTTTCTTCCCCTTTGTCTATGTGTGTGTGCGTGTAAGGGTGTATCTTTTTTGTGTTTATTCTCTCTCCCCTCTTTTTCCTCATGTAAGAGGAGGGTCACATCCCCATTTTATTTTTGCAAAAGTTTATCCTTATCCCACATCCAACTTTAGAAAACAAAAGGGGAACAAGAAGGGAGAAGGGAGAAGGGAGGCATGTGGGCTAGATTGCTTAAAGACTATCTACTATATAGTAAATTCTCTTCTGAATATTGAGGATGTTCAACAAAATACCTCTATATATTTCACCCTTGAAAAGTTTCATCTGGTAATTTCTCAGTGAATAGTTCCTGGAAGCTGTCCTGTCCCAGTAATGGTCCTCTGCATATCCTCACGGAGTCTTATCATATGTGACAGTTTCATAAAGACTCACTGGAACTCCCTCTGTAAATTCTGGCACTCCGTGTTGCTCCCTCTCCTACAGTTCTACACTGCAAATTCCAGCTACCTTAGCTTCCTCGATCTCTGCTTGCAAACTCATCAACTGAGCAAAAATGCCATCCTTACATAGATTCCCTCCCCCTGTTCCATAGTCTGGAACATGCATCCAGGCAGAAAACTGAGACAATTATAGGGCTCAGTAGGGTTTTCCCCTTCTTTAAGGGCAAACCATTCCACTCCGGCTATTGCCTAATATCTGAAAACAGTTGTCTCATGGAGATTGTTCATACACATTTATCTAGTTCTTGACATTGGAAGGAAAGTCTGGTACCAGTTACTCCATCATGACCAGAAGTGGAATTTACTCAGATAAAATTGTTATTCCCATTTCACAGATGAAGAACCTGAGGCAAAGATAATTAAAATAATTTGCCCTAAATTACACAGATATTGAATGTAGAGCCAGAATTCAGTATTAATCTCTGTAACACAAGGCCGATTTACTAACCCTCCTGTCATGGACAAAAGAACGTTTAAGGCTTTACAAACTCCAAACATTAACTGTGGTGGTAGTAGTAGTAGTAGTAGTACTAGGAGGAGGAGTAGGAGTAGTAGTAGCAGCAGCAGCAGCAGCAGGAATAATAAGAAAAAGAAGAAGAATGGCAACATTTGGGGCTTCCCTGGTGGCGCAGTGGTTGAGAATCTGCCTGCCAGTGCAGGGGACACGGGTTCGAACCCTGGTCTGGGAAGATCCCACATGCCGCGGAGCAGCTGGGCCCGTGAGCCACACTACTGAGCCTGCGCATCTGGAGCCTGTGCTCTGCAACAAGAGAGGCCGCGATAGTGAGAGGCCCGCACACTGCGATGAAGAGTGGCCCCCGCTTGCTGCAACTAGAGAAAGCCCTCACACAGAGGCGAAGACACAACACAGCCAAACATAAATAATAAATAAATAATAAATAAATAAATAAAAAAGAATGGCAACATTTATATGTAAATAGGAATTTGTAACTTAAAAAGTAATTTCATGTTCATTTCTCATTGGTCCTTACAAGGTTCCAAATTTCCACACTTCTCCTTCATTATCACCTCCAGTGTTCTACCTGCGCTGGGGGAAAAAGCTGTAACTTTTGCTATGTTTCCAAGAGAAGGTATGCATGCTGTCACTGATGTGACACTTAGTTCAAAGATTGTAGGATGGGAAGGGGATGATCTATCTTTGAAAAGGGAATTTTTACATTTTTAAAAACTACTCATGGCAGAAGAAAAGACTCCCATATTCCTCTGAGGAAGAAATAAACTAGATCAAAATGAACTAAGTTTATTTGATAGCTTCTGAAATTTGGTCAATGGCACAGTGGATTTTATAGACTCTTAGAATTTTATGGGGTTTTTTTTTAACATCTTTACTGGACTAAAATTTCTTTACATTGTTGTATTAGTTGCTGCTGTATAACAAAGTGAATCAGCTATACGTATGCATATATCCCCATATCCCCTCCCTCTTGCGTCTCCTTCCCACCCTCCCTATCCCAACCTACTAAGTGGTCACACAGCACCAGCTGATCTCCCTGTGCTATGCGGCTGCTTCCCACTAGCTATCTATTTTACATTTGGTAGTGTATATATATCAATGCCACTCTCTCACTTTGTCTCAGCTTACCCTTCCACCTCCCTGTGTCCTCAAGTCCATTCTGTATGACTGCGTCTTTATTCCTGTCCTGCCCCTACGTTCTTCAGAACCATTTTTTTTTTATTCCATATATATGTGTTAGCATACGGTATTTGTTTTTCTCTTTCTGACTTACTTCACTCTGTATGACAGACTCTAGGTCCATCCACCTCACTACAAATAACTCAATTTCGTTTCTTTCTTTGGCTGGGTAATCTTCCATTGTATATATGTGCCACATCTTCTTTATCCATTCATCTGTCGATGGACACTTAGGTTGCTTCCTTGTCCTGGCTATTGTAAATAGTGCTGCAATGAACACTGTAATACATGACTCTTTTTGAATTATGGTTTTCTCAGGGATTATGCTCAGTGGGATTGCTGGGTCATATGGTAGTTCTATTTTTAGTTTTTTAAGAAACCTCCATATTGTTCTCCATAGTGGCTGTATCAATTTACATTCCCACCAACAGTGCGAGAGGGTTCCCTTTTCTCCACACCCTCTCCAGCATTTATTGTTTGTAGAAATTTTGATGATGGCCATTCTAACTGGTGTGAGGTGATACCTAATTGTAGTTTTGATTTCAATTTCTCTAATGATTAGTGATGTTGAGAGTCCTTTCATGTGTTTGTTGGCAATCTGTATATCTTCTTTGAAGAAATGTCTATTTAGGTCTTCTGCCCATTTTTGGATTGGGTTGTTTGTTATTTTGATATTGAGCTGCATGAGTTGCTTGTAAATTTTGGAGATTAATCCTTTGTCAGTTGCTTCGTTTGCAAATATTTTTTCCCATTCTGAGGGTTGTCTTTTCGTCTTGTTTATGGTTTCCTTTGTTGTGCAAAAGCTTTTGAGTTTCATTAGGTCTCATTTCTTTATTTTTGTTTTTATTTCCATTTCTCTAAGAGGTGGGTCTAAAAGGATCTTGTTGTGATTTATGTCATAGAGTATTCTGCCTATGTTTCCCTCTAAGAGTTTTATAGTGTCTGGCCTTACATTAAGGTCTTTAATCCATTTTGAGTTTATTTTTGTGTACGGTGTTAGGGAGTGTTCTAATTTCATTCTTTTACATGTAGCTGTCCAGTTTCCCAGCACCATTTATTGAAGAGGCTGTCTTTTCTCCATTGTATATTCTTGCCTCCTTTGACAAAGATAGGGTGACCATATGTGTGTGGTTTTATCTCTGGGCTTTCTATCCTGTTCCATTGATCTATATTTCTGTTTTTATGCCAGTACCATACTGTCTTGATTACTGTAGCTCTGTAGTATAGTCTGAAGTCAGGGAGCCTGATTTCTCCAGTTCCGTTTTTCTTTCTCAAGATTGCTTTGGCTATTCAGGGTCTATTGTGTTTCCATACAAATTGTGAAATTTTTTGTTCTAGTTCTGTGAAAATTGTCATTGGTAGCTTGATAGGGACTGCACTGAATCTGTAGATTGCTTTGGGTAGTATAGTCATTTTCACAATGTTGATTCTTCCAATCCAAGAACATGGTATATCTCTCCATCTCTTTGTATCACCTTTAATTTCTTTCACCAGTATCTTATAGTTTTCTGCATACAGGCCTTTTGTCTCCTTAGGTAGGTTTATTCCTAGGGATTTTATTCTTTTTGTTGCAATGGTAAATGTGAGTGTTTCCTTAATTTCTCTTTCAGATATTTTATCATTAGTGTATAGGAATGCAAGAGATTTCTGTGCATTAATTTTGTATCCTACTACTTTACCAAATTCGTTGATTAGCTCTAGTAGTTTTCTGGTAGCATCTTTAGGATTCTCTATGTATAGTATCATGTCATCTGCAAACAGTGACAGTTTTACTTCTTCTTTTCCTATTTGGATTCCTTTTATTTCATTTTCTTCTCTGATTGCTGTGACTAAAACTTCCAAAACTATGTTGAATAATAGTGGTGAGAGTGGACAACCTTGTCTTGTTCCTGATCTTAGTGGAAATGGTTTCAGTTTTTCACCTTTGAGAACGATGCTGGCTGTGGGTTTGTCATATATGACCTTTATTATGTTGAAGTAAGTTCCCTCTATGCCTATTTTCTGGAGGGTTTTTATCATAAATGGGTGTTGAATTTTGTCAAAGGTTTTTCTGCATCTATTGAGATGATCATATGGCTTTTATCCTTCAGTTTGTTAATATGGTGTATCACATTGATTGATTTGCATATATTGAAGAATCCTTGCATTCCTGGGATAAACCTCACTTGATCATGGTGTATGATCCCTTTAATATGCTGTTGGATTCTGTTTGCTAGTATTTTGTTGA
The DNA here is from genome assembly GCF_009873245.2 of Balaenoptera musculus. Lineage (NCBI taxonomy): Eukaryota > Metazoa > Chordata > Mammalia > Artiodactyla > Balaenopteridae > Balaenoptera > Balaenoptera musculus. Next base: position 63,126,398 of record NC_045796.1, on the reverse strand, counting down.
GGATTTTTGCATCTATGTTCATCAGTGATATTGACCTATAGTTTTCTTTTTTTATGACATATTTGTCTGGTTTTGGTATCAGGGTGATGGTGGCCTCGTAGAATGAGTTTGGGAGTGTTCCTCTGTCTGCTATATTTTGGAAGAGTTTGAGAAGGATAAGTGTTAGCTCTTTTCTAGATGTTTGGTAGAATTCACCTGTGAAGCCATCTAGTCCTGGACTTTTGTTTGTTGGAAGATTTTTAATCACAGTTTGAATTTCAGTGCTTGTGATTGGTCTTTTTATATTTTCTATTTCTTCCTGATTCAGTCTCAGAAGGTTGTGCTCTTCTAAGAATTTGTCCATTTCTTCCAGGTTGCCTATTTTATTGGCATATAGTTGCTTGTAGTAATCACTCATGATCCTTTGTATTTCTGCAGTGGCAGTTGTTACTTCTCCTATTTCATTTCTAATTCTATTGATTTGAGTCTTCTCCCTTTTTTTTCTTGATGAGTCTGGCTAATGGTTTATCAATTGTGTTTGTCTTCTCAAAGAACCAGATTTTAGTCTTATTGCTCTTTGGTATCGTTTCATTCATTTCCTTTTCATTTATTTCTGATCTGATCTTTATGATTTCTTTCCTTCTGCTAACTTTGGGGGTTTTTTATTCTTCTTTCTCTAATTGCTTTAGGTGTAAGGTTAGGTTGTTTGAGATGTTTCTTGTTTCTTAAGGTAGGACTGTATTGCTATAAACTTCCCTCCTAGAACTGCTTTTGCTGCATCCCATAGGTTTTGGGTCATCGTATTTTCATTGTCATTTGTTTCTAGGTATTTTTTTACTTCCTCTTTGATTTCTTCAGTGATCTCTTGGTTATTAAGTAGTGTACTGTTTAGCCTCCATGTGTTTGTATTTTTTACAGGTTTTTTCCTGTAACTGATATCTAGTCTCATAGCATTATGGTCAGAAAAGATACTTGATACAATTTCAATTTTCTTAAATTTACCAAGAGTTGATTTATGACCCAAGATATGATCTATCCTGGAGAATGTTCCATGAGCACTTGAGAAGAAAGTGTATTCTGTTGTTTTTGGATGGAATGTCCTATAAATATCATTTAAGTCCGTCTTGTTTAATGCATCATTTAAAGCTTGTGCTTCCTTATTTATTTTCATTTTGGATGATCTGTCCATTGGTGAAAGTGGGGTGTTAAAGTCCCCTAGTATGATTGTGTTGCTGTCAATTTCCCCTTTTATGGCTGTTAGCATTTGTCTTATATATTGAGGTGCTCCTATGTTGGGTGCATAAATATTTACAATTGTTATATCTTCTTCTTGGAATGATCCCTTGGTCATTATGTAGTGACCTTCTTTCTCTTGCAATAGTCTTTGTTTAAAGTCTATTTTGTCTAATATGAGAACTGCTACTCCAGCTTTGATTTCCATTTGCATGGAAAATCTTTTTCCATCCTCTCACTTTCAGTCTCTATGTGTCCCTAGGTCTGAAGTGGGGCTCTTGTAGACAGCATATATATGGGTCTTGTCTTTGTATCCACTCAGCCAGTCTATGTCTTTTCGTTGGAGCTTTTAATCCATTAATCTGGGGGGGGGGCCCTGCCTCTGCATGTAGGTCACCCTCTGGCATCTGTTCTTCACCCAGACAGGAGGGGGTTAAAGGAGTGGCTGATTAGGGGGCTCTGGCTCACTCAGGCCGAGGGGAAGGAGGGGTAAGGAATGTGGGGCAAGCCTGCGGCAGCAGAGGCCAGCATGACGTTGCAACAGCCTGAGATGTGCTGTGTGTTGTCCTGGGGAAGTTGTCTCTGGATCATGGGACCCTGGCAGTGGCGGGCTGTACAGGCTCCTGGGAGGGGAGGTGTGGATACTGACCTGTGCTTGCACACAGGCTTCGTGGTGGCTGCAGTAGCAGCCTTAGCATTTCATGCTGGTCTCTGGTGTCTGCGTTGATAGCAGCGGCTTGCCCCTATCTCTGAAGCTTGTTTAGGCGGTGCTCTGAATCCCCTCTCCTCATGCACCCCAAAACAGTGGTCTTTTACCTCTTATGCAGTTCCAGACTATTTCCTGGACTCCCTCCCGGGTAGCTGTGGTGCACTAGCCCCCTTTAGGCTGTGTTCACGCAGCCAACCCCAGTCCTCTCCCTGGGGTCTGACCTCCGAAGCCCGAGCCTCAGCTCCCAGCCCCCGCCCGCCCCGGCGGGTAAGCAGACACGCCTCTCAGGCTGCTGAGTGCCGGTCGGCACCGATCCTCTGTGCGGCAATCTCTCCGCTTTGCCCTCTGCACCCCTGTTGCTGTGCTCTCCTCTGCGGCTCCGAAGTTTCCCTCCTGTCACCCCCGTCTCCGCCAGGGAAGGGGCTTCCTAGTGTGTGGAAACTTTTCCTCCTTCACAGCTCTCTCCCAGGAGTCCAAGTCCCATCCCTATTCTTTTGTCTCTGTTTTTTCTTTTTTCTTTTGCCCTACCCAGGTACGTGGGGAGTTTCTTGCCTTCGGGGAAGCCTGAGGTCTTCTACCAGCGTTCTGTAGGTGTTCTGTTGGTGTTGTTCCACATGTAGATGTATTTGTGGGTAGGAAGGTGATCTCCATGCCTTACTCCTCCGCCATCTTGTAGGTCCTCCCCCAGAATTTTATGTTTTGAAAGTTTGTTCATTGTGATTTTCTCCTAATTGTTTCAATAATCACATTTTGAATTCAAACAGAAGCTAAAAATTAAATGAACTGGGAAAATATCTAAGGCTTTGGATCTGAGATTATGCACACAGAATCAGACATGTTGAGTTTCCCAGATCCAGAAATGTAGATTAAAACGGCACTAACAAAAGGATGAGCTGATATGAAAATCATGGTGACATTATATGTCTTAAATTAAGGTATTTAAAATTTTCTCAATCATGTACATTGTATTGTCTAAATGTATCCATATTTAAATCATTACTTTGAGGTTACAGTTACTAAAGGAGAAAAAAAAATCAATATTAAAATACCAGTAACACAAGTAGAAAAGTAAAATATTACCATTCTAGCTGAATAGAAGATGATTATTTTAAAATGCAGGTCTTTGAAGGCAGGAGGTATATTAAGCAATCTGTTCTAATCACAAAAGAGCACAGTGATTGCTCTTGTTTTTCTGTTGTTGCTGAACTTGAGTTTATAATACTATTTAGTCCCTTAAAATCAACCTTATTTATCTGCTTCTTCCTTTTTGAATTCAACACTATTTTAAAAGAAATTTCGTGGCCTGCAGAAAAGAAGAGAAATAAAGCCTCCATTTTGACTTCTTATGAGAAAGTCTCATTTTGGATCAAATACTCATCCCCAAAATGTGGGACACTGTGAATCCCCTACATTGTATGACGTATTTTCATGAATAAAAAGCTCATTGATTATTCTAGAAAGAGCCATTTTATTGCTTACTTTAAGGTATCCACGTCCTCAAAGGAAGATTAAGCACTTGTTTCTAATGAGAAGACATAGGATAACAAGAAGGGTGCAAGTTTGGGAGTCACAGCCATGGATGCAAATTCTAACTTCGTCACTTACTAGCTTCATGATCTGACCATAGTATACTTATTTATTAAAAATTACATTAAAATCTAGGGCATAGGATTGTAGAAGGGTGAAAATAATAACCACCTAGTACGAGATCAGTTTTCATCTCTCATGCTTCTCTAATTAGGGCCACACTTCACCCATCAGATGTTGTTGCATTTTCAGACCATAAATTGACACATCAGCTGAAGTGAGCTCACCATAGGGCAGATGCACATGTCACACAGAAAGAGAGGGACTGTCTTCAATTTAACAATGTGAGCTAGGAAAAGCATTATGGTTACAGTGTAGGCACTGTTGTTTTCTTCCAATATGATCATAAACCTTTGGAGGGCTCTTCTGTCCTTTTCTTTTCCTCTTCTAGGCCACACTTCTTCCTCTTTCCTGTATGTTCCTGAGTTCACCTTTGTTTAAAAGCAACACTGTCCAAATTGAGGCATTATATATAACCAATTGGCATGTGATTTGCATATCTCTTTATGCACTGGAGGAATGTGGTCAAAACATCTGTGACTAATTTCAGTGTGTAAAAAACCTTGACGTATATATCTATGCAAGGTGCAACCACTCTGAATAACAGGGCAAGTCTGGCTGCCAGTCACTGGAGTACATCTTTTCATGCACTATCAAAGGCCAATATAGAGAGAACATTTGAAAAAGAAAAATACTGCCCATTTCACCCTAGATTGCTAAAAAGAACACCACAGATTGTGGTACATGGAAATTTCCATTGAATGGTGCTGATTTTTCTCTCTTGCATTAATTTCAGTTCAAACTGCCTGGACTGCTTCAGTAAAAAAAAAACAATGGCAATTCATATCCTTTCCAGAGCATAAAAATTACTGCACTCTTTGAGCACATAATTTTAAAGCAAAGAATATGCTGCATAAAGTGACATTCTGAAACAAAATAAAGTTGTCCTTCTAAGATGAATTAGTTTAATATTTCTTAAAAACATGATCCTAGATCCAATATTCTCTAATATTGGAGAATGTAATGTGTTTTTCTTAATACTTTGCCCAGTTTAACGGTTTATTTAATATCATTTCTGATGTTCATATTATTGATATATATTTTAACCACATATGGAAGAATAATATTTAAATATAAAGGCTGAATTATCATTATTATTATTATTTTTGTACAATGTCAAGGTAATGAGTCAAGCAATGGTGCTTTTATTCTGGCTAATTCTAGTGATATATGATGAAATTACTCCATTGGCACAGGGTGTAACTACATTAATTGATGATTAATTTTATTCTGTTTTCTTATAAATATTTGAGAATTTAAATTCCATTTTGAAACAAAATTCTGATGAAAATAACCATAATCAAATAGATTTATGTTTTGTTCTCTGCATATAATTAGGTCCTCAAATATTCTGTTTTTCTAATCTAACATCTATTCCATAAGTCTATCTGAATAAGAAGAATTATCTATTATGGTGTAATGAGTAGCAAGTATATATCATTTCCTTGAAGACTTAATAAATAATTGGGCTTCATGATATTGAAGAGCTATAATCAATGTTGGAAGAAATTCCAAGAATACTGTTATTGTTGGAAGAAATTCAATCTGCTCTTTGCTAACCAAACGCATTTATATATTAAAATTGTTGTAGAAATAAGGTGGACATACAAATAATAATTAAAAAATTAGTACATAAACCTTCATCCATCCTCTCATTTATATGTGTAAATGAGTTCCTTCCTATGAAATGTCAGAAGTCTTCTCTACAATCAATTTAAGGGAATGATGCGACCTAGAACATAAGTTCCAAATGAAAGTACCCCAAACTTTCTTAGTTCTTCCTACTTGCTTCCTATCTATAGACGTCTAATGAGAAGGATATTCAATACCCTAGAAATCACAAGTGGCTGTAAAAATATATGATTCCAATAGTTTGAGTAGAAATGTAAGACTTTTTTGAAAAGGGAGATTAAGCTTATGCCTTTTTCCGCTTATTTATGTGAAAGAGTTGAAACAACATATAGTAATTAAGTGGTAAATATTACACAAAATTTTACATTAATTCATTAATTTGCTCAATAAATATTTTTTGAGAAATCACTGCCTACTCTGCATTGCTTCAGGACCTACAACTGTGAATATGAAACTGTAGTTCCTACCCTCAAACAGTCTGCATGTCAGTGCTAGGGGCAGTCAAATACAACAATCATTACAACACAGGGAGTGCTCAGTGCTATGATAGAACTAAGAAAAAGGTGATCCAGAAACACATCACGGGATCCTGGAGACAGGGCATAGAAGTAAGGGAGGTGGGTGTCAAATGGAGTCATAAAGTCAAAAAGCTATGAACACTGCAAAAGAGTCAATGGATAGTTAAAAACAATTAATATAATTTCCAATAATGATTATTTTGGATAAGAAATAAAACAGTGTTAAGTGATAAACATGGATTGGAGAGTAGAGTTGGAAGCTATTTTAGGCCAGAGACTTTGTGAGGTCACCCTTTGAGGTGGCATCTAAATAATGAGAAGAAACTATAAGATATGTAAGAAAGGCATACCATGTAGAGGTAACAGCTAGTGCAAATGTCCTAGGGTAGGAAAAAGCTTGAGATGCTCAAAAACCAAGATAAGGACTGTAGAACACTGTGTCTGCAGCAACGTAAGCTCAGAGGATCTTCTACAACTTAAACACATATACACAGGCAGAGGCTGAAGTGCTGATTTGGCCTTGTAGGCAATGGAAGAATTCTACTCTAATTATAAGGGAGAATTTTAAGCAGGAGAGTGAATGTCATTTCAATTGTTCACTTCTGTACCATGGTACCTAAAAGTAGGCCAGCCACAAAATAGCTGCTCAGTACATATTTACTGAGTGAATAAATGACTGTTAGGGCAATGTTTGAAGAAAGATGATTGAAGTATCATGAAAACAGGACTGAGATTCATCACTTATATCTTCTATGTGTCATGCTGTCATTATTACATGATGAAAAAGAAATGACATTTTAAAAAGAAAAATCATGACTCTCAAGTTGGTCAGAACAATCCAATTTCTTTTTTACAATCATAGTTTAACAGCTCATGGTTTCTGTCTTTACATGTAAATACTAGTGGTAGCCTTGGGATTACTCCAAAGGAGTATTTTCTTCAAAGGATGATACATCTAAAAAATTCAGATTCTTGGAATGGGTGAGACTCTGAATATAATGGATAGTTATTAAATTTTCATTTTTGAAGAAATGGAAAGAGCACAAGGATAAGGCTGGTTCATCACATTAATGCTCCGCTAATCTTAGGAGAGCACCTCAAACAACAAAAAGCATTCATAACACCCAAATCTTCTGAAACTTTCTAATCCCTGCATGCAGTGCTGTTCAAAATTGGATTTCTTTGGAATTGTTCCATCGTATTTATGTCAAAATAGGTAATATTTTTCTGGTCCACTAAACTAAACCTTACTTCCACTTTGATGGATATAAAATAGCTCCCTTTTATCTGGGAAGGATATAGCCCAGAGTTCTTATGATTTGCCCTCAGAGAAGCTTATTTTGTTCATGTTGTGGAACAAATACATTGAATCTGCAAGGTTTTGACATAAAAATCTCCTGTAGACTCCCTTCTTACCTATACTAAATGGGATTATTGAATTAAATATTAATAAGTGCAATTACCTGCAGTGACAACAATGAACAAAGGGGAATAAGAGCAAGGAAGGGAATATAAGCAATGAGAAATATCCATGAAGAGATTTTTTTTAAAGACTACTTTTAGAGCAGTTTTAGGTTCACAGCAAAGCATATTTTTTTTGTTGTTGTTCTTTCGTTTTTTTAGAAAAGAATATATACAAAAGATGCAAGAAGGGGTTATGTAGGCAAGAATAAAACCAAGAAAGAGGCAAAATATGTAAGAATATGCCAATAATAGTGGTAAATATTTATTGAGTCTCTGCTCTGTTTCAGATGCTATTTTAAGTACTTTATATGCATTATTTAAGTTAACCTGCACAATAACCCTATGGTAGCTACTGTTATTTTTCTCATTTTACAGATGAGGAAGCCAAGGACAAAGAGGTTAAGTACCTGCCTTACAATCTCCAGTTAGCAGGTGGAGGAGTCAGATTTGAATGAGCACAGGCAGTCTTGCTCCACAACCCTACAGGGCAACATGAGAGGTACTGCTTGGATCCCCCTTCAAGAAAGAGTTTGCTATCTAGCTGCAAGAAATACAGTTGACTGACAATGTCTAATTACGATGTCTGAATGCGTCAACAAAGACTACACTCTTCCTGGGCTTTCTGCAGATTCCTGCCTGATGAGTGGGGCAGAGGGACTAGGGTTCGGTATTTCTGCCCATTGTGAGTCTCCTCTAGTGGGTAATTATGCTCTAAAGCCCCTTTGGTCAGATAAAAATTGACAGATCTCTCTCTCAGTGTGAGACTCTCTTTTCTGTTCTCAGAAGACAGATCTGGATTGCAGTCTGAAGGCTTTTGCCCTCCTTGATAAAAATTTTACACTCCTAACTCTAGCTCAGAGCCTGCTTCCCAGAGTCACAAATTATACACAGTCACTCTTACCGACTCTGTGATAATGACCATCTGAAAACAAAGTACTGTGACTCAATGAAATTAACAATCATACATATGCCAAACACTCTGCTAAATGTTTTATATTTACATCTCATGGCCTTTAAGTCCCTATCACAAATCTTGTGTGATACATAATTTTTTCAGAATTAGGAATAAAGAAAAGAAAGCTTCTAGACTTTAAGAAACTTGCCCAAATCAATGAATGAAACAAAATTAGAATTTGCATTCATGTCTCCTTGCCTCCAATAAACCATCCTATTTCAGTAGAAAACAATGCATAGCCTTCTAAAGTTATTTGTAAAGAGGTAAGAAGAATAGACATACTGCTTAGTTAAAATGGTATTATTACAAATGAAAGGAAGAAGAATAACCAAATATTCTTCAGATTGCATTTTTTTCCGGCAAAGAAAAGTACCTTTGAACTAAAACAGCTAGAACAATATAAAAAAGATATTGCTGCTTGAGACAGTATATAAATTGTCTGAGGCAGTCCCTAGTTAAATTAATCCAAGTCTTCAGACTCTGAAGATTTATATTCTAGGAAGCTGTAGAAATGTACAAATGTGATCTCAGAGTCATTGCCAGAAATATTTTATTTTAATTATGCAGGAAAGGAGAAGTGTGGGACACCCATAAAGGAACAAATGTTTCCATTTTCAAAAACAGGAAATGTGTGGCTACATTAGATACTGATTTCCGGATTTAAAAAAAGAAAATCTGGAATGGCTATCAGTTAGATTTAATTTGTATTTTTTATTTGTATAAAGTCCAAATAAAAGATTAAGAAAAATACATGAAGACTATAAAATGTACAGAGACTAGAAATGTGCTCTTACATATGTATACATTAAGAGAGAAATTTGTTTTTCCTCACAAATTGTTTTATAATTTTGCAAAATCTGCAGAGTGAATGGTAGCTTAGAGTCATTACAGTCTGGATATCGGCAAGAAATCACACAGGCAGGACCTTTTGTTACCATTTTCTATTATTACTTCCCTGGGTCCTTGGTGACAAAACCAGGAGTTTAGGTACTGTCTTAGTCTATTCAGCTGCTATAATATACCACAGACTAGGTGGCTTATAAACAACAGAAATTTATTTCCCACAGTTCTGAAGGCGGGAAATCTGAGATCAAGGCGTCAGCATGATCATGTTTTGGTGACAGCCCTCTCCCTGGTTCATAGCCAGTGCCTTCTTGCCGTGGATCGGGATCTCTCTTTAATGAGAACACTAATCCCATTCATGAAAGCTCTGCCCCCATGACTTAAGGACCTCCCAAAGGCCCCACCTCCTGATATAATCATCTTTGAGGTTTTCAACCTATGAATTTTGGGGGGACACAAATATTCAGACCATAGCAGCGGTCCTTAGGAGACTGGTAGTGGGGCTTCCATTAACTCAAGCACAAAATTCAGACACCCAATGTTATGGGAAAGAGAAAAGGAGCAATATTTTTTGTTGAATTGACAAGTTTTCAAAATAATTAGGTGATTCAGATTTTTCTCTTCTTTTCTTTGTTTTTTAAAAATAAGAATCTCTAAGGATAAATTGGGAGTTTGGGATTGACATGTACACACTTCTATATTTAAAAAAAATAAAAATAAGAATCTCTAAGGAAATAAGACTCCGAATTTCTGGATTTAAATTCTAGGTTGTCTCTCTAACTAGTAGGGTGACAAGTCACTTCATTTTTCTTCATTTCACTACAATTTTCTTATATGTAAAATAAATATATTTTAAGGTTACTTGGGAAAGGAAACTTCTCTGCATATGTAGGAGGTCTATTGATGAGTATATTACAATTATAGTGAGGAGAGATAGCTATGGGCAGAAGCACATCATTTAGTTTAAATCTATTTTTTTATGTTTGTCATCTGCACATGGCAAGAAAGCTTAATAAAAATCAGCGGATCACCAAGGAGGTATCATCACAAAGCACAATGAGGGGGGACAGAGACAGAAACCATTTTATTATACTGCTTCTCACTGAGTTGAATAACTAAATAAATAAGAATAAATAAGTTAATAAAATATTTTTAACTATTTCAATAACTCTAAAAGAAGAAAACACCATTTAAAATGTGAATGTTCATAGTGGGCACTAATTGCACATCATGTCATTTTTTAGAAATGATTTTCAACTTTAAAATTTGCCTAGAATTTATGATAAAGGTGATGTTACAGTGGAATAAAAAACTTTTCAACAGATGGAGCTGGAGTCAATTGGATATCTGTAAGAAAAGTAAATGTGTCTAGACACTTACCACAGAAAAATAATCAGTCCAAAAATGCAGATCCAAAAGTTAAAGTGATGGAGGAGATCAACATAGCAGAATAGGAGAACACAGAGTTCACCTACTCCCATGAATACATCAAAAATACATCTACACGTGGAAGAGTTCTCACTGAAACAAACTGGAGATAGCAGAAAGACTCTTATACAAACAAGGTTGTAAGAAAGATCCACATGGAGTTGGGCAGGAAGGGAATAGAAACAAGCAGGTCAGGAACTTGGAGGGGCACAGAAGAGGAGGGAGATTACACAGGCTCAGCGATCCTCCTTGGGAAGCTAGCAGTTCAAACCACATATTAGGGGCCCTAGGCCTGGGGTCCAACACCTGGAAGACAAGTCCTGTTAGCTGGTTTGAAAAACAGTGGGACTAACAACTGGGCTATAAGAAACCTAGACTTTGCTAAAGAACAGTAAACATACATAGTTGCTTACTCCTGAAGAAAGGCAGAGGAAGCAGATTAAAACTGCCCAGGGACTCTGGCTGGTTTCTCACAACAGCCCAAGCTCATGCCTCAGCCCACGCTGAGCACCCACTCCAGACCCTCTTGATCCTCACTGCAGCTCCACACTAGGGCAAAGGCTGCTGGTACTGAGAATAGTGTGCAGTTGTGGGGAGCAGAGCTAGCTAGATTCTAGCATGACCCCTGAACAGGGTGAGGGCAGCCATTACTTGTGTTCACGGGGGTGGCAGATCAGAAGCAGCCCAGAAAACTGACTGGTATGCCAGGACTTCCCCAGCACGTGTCCCTCCCCATACCAGGTGCCTGCTCCAGGCCCTCTTGTGCTGCTCCCCTCAAGTGAGAAAGTGCAAACGCTGAGAACAGGGAGAGAACACACTTAGAGAGAATGGACCCAGCTCAGACCTGACCCTCAGGGCTTCTGCTCCAGCAGCTTGGGACCTGACTCCACCCCCAACAGAGTGGTGTTGGCTACTGAGCAGAGAGGAAGACCCAGGTCACACCTGGCTCTGGCACTAAATCCTTCATCTCCAGCCCCACCTCCCACCAAGGTGATAGCTGCCAGCACACCCTGGGGGAAGATGTGATGCTCACTTCAGATACAGCCATTCCACAAAAGCCACTGGACACATGCAGATTGTATATGGACGCTCCCACACAAGGACACCCCTTCAAGATGGATAGGTAACTGTTTCACTTAATTTCAAAGAGACAGAGAAAGTTAAGCAAATGAGAAAACAGAAAAATATGTTTCAAGTGAAAGAACAAGAAACAAACAAACAAAAAAAACAGAAAAAAACTAAAAAACTGAGATAAATAATTTACCAGATAAGGAGTTCAAAGCATTAGTAGTAAGAATGCTAACTGAACAAGGGAAAAGAATAGATGAACACAGTGAGTATTTTAAGAAACTAGAAAATATAAAAAAGAACCAGTCAGAACTGAAGAAAACAATAACTGAAATAAAAAACAAACTAGAAGCAATTAACAAGCAATGAGATGATACAGAAGAGCACATAAGTAATCTGCAAGATGAAATAATAGAATTCAGCCAATCAGAACAGTAAAAAGAAAAACAAATTTAAAAATGAGAACAGTTTAAGGGACCTCTGGAGTAACATCAAGTATACTAACATTTGCATTATAGGGACCCCAGAAAGAGAAGAGAGAGATAAAGTGATCAAAAATCTATTTAATAAAATTATGGCTGAAAATTTCCTGAACCTGAAGAAGGAAACAGATATCCAGGTACAGGATGCACAGACAGCCCCATACAAGATGAACCCAAATAGATCCATATTAAGACATGTTGTAATTAAAATGGCAAAAGTTAAAGAAAGAATTCTAAAGGCAGCAACAGAAAAAGAAAGAACCACATAACCTTCAGAAATCTGCAGGCCAGAAGGGAGTGGCATGATATATTTAAAGTGCTAAAAGGGAAAAACCTATAAAATAGGATACTTTACCCAGCAAGATTATCATTCAGAATTGAAGGAAAGGTAAATAACTTCTCAAAAACTTAAGAGTTCATCAATACTAAACAGCCCCTAAAAAAGTTAAAGGGTTTTCTCTAAGTGGAAAAGAAAAGAATACAATAAGAAGTAAGAATCTATGGGAATGGAAATATCCCACTAATAAAGGCAAATATGTAGTGAAGGCTGTGGATCAACCACTTAAATAAGCAAGAATGAAGATTAAAAGACAAAACATTGTAAATCAATAATAATTACAATAAACAGTTAAGGGATAAACATGAAGGTGTAAAATGCGACATCAAAAACACAAATGTGGGGCAGTGAAGTAAAAACTGTAGACCTTTTAGAATGTGTTTGAACTTAAATGACTACTTTTTAAAAACAAGTAGATATAGTCATAGGGCAACATATATGAATCACATTGTAACCACATATCAAAAATCTACAATAGATACACAAAGACAAGAGAAAAGGATCACAAGCTTACCACTAAAGAAAAGCATGAAACCACAAGGAAAGAATCTAAAAGAAGAAGAAAAGAACAGAGAACTACAAAAACATCCTGAAAACAAGTAACAAAATGGCAGAAAGTCTGTACCTACCAATAATTTCTTTAAATGCCAATGCACTAAATGCCCCAATCAAAAGACGTCAGGTGGCTGACTGGATTAAAAAAAAAAAGCAAGACCCATCTATTTTTCTGCTTACAAAAGACTCATTTCGGAGCTAAAACACACCAGAATGAATGTGAGGGGATGGAAAAAGATGTTTCATGCAAATAGAAATGACCAGAAAGCTGCGGTAGCAATGCTCATATCAGACAAAACAGACTTTAAAACAAAGTCTATAAAGAAAGACAAAGAAGGGCATTCTATAATGATAAAGAGACCAATACGAAAAGAGGATATAAAATTCATTAACACATATGCACCTAATATAGGAGCACTTAAATATATAAAGCAAATATTATCAGACATAGAGGGAGAAATTGAAAATAAATTACAATACAATAACAGGAGACTTTAACACACATTTACATCAATGGACAGATCATCTAGAGAAAAAAATCAATAAGGAAACAGTAGTCTTAAATAACATATTAGACCAGTTGGACTTCACTGATAAATATAGGACATTTCACCCTAAAACAGCAGAATACACATTCTTTTCAAGTGCACCATTCTCCAGGATAGATCACATGCTAGGCCACAAAACAAGTTTCAATAAATTTAAGAGGATAAAAATTCTAACAAGCATTTTTACAACCACAAAAGCTGAAACTAGAAATCAATTACAAGATGAAAAATGAGAAAAACACAAACACATGGAGATTAAACAACATGCTATTTTCTAAAAAAGTGTCAATGGATAAATCAAAGAAGAAATTAGAAAATACCTCAAGACAAATGAAAATGAAAACAAAACTTCTAAAATCTGTGTGATAGCAAAAGCAGTTCTAAGAGGGAAGTTTATAGTGATACAGGCCTACCTCAAGAAAAAAAAAAAAAATCTCAAACAAACAACCTAACCCTTCATCTAAAGGAATTAGGAAGGAAAAGAAGAATGAACAAAGCCCAAAATCAGCAGAAAGAAGGAAATAATAAAGATCAGAGAGAAACTAAATAAAATACATATCAAAAAATTATAGAACAGATCAATGAAACCAAGAGATGTTTTTTTTGAAAAGATAAACAAAATTGATAAGTCTTTAGCCAGACTCATCAAGAAAAAAAGACAGGACCCAAATAAACAAAATAAGAAATTAAAGAGGAGAAATAACAACCAATATCACAGAGATACAAAATATCATAGGAGAACACGTCAAAGAGTTACATGTCAATAATCTGGACAACCTAGAAGAAATAGACAAATTTCTAGAAACATACAATCTTCCAAGATTGAATCAGGAAGAAATAGACCATCTGAACAGACAAATCATTTGAATCAGTAATCAAAACATTCCCAGCAAACAACAGTCCAGGATCAGACAGCTTAACAGGAGTATTCCATCAAGCATATACAAGAGCTAATACCTATATTTCTCAAACTATTCCAAAAAATTGAAGAGAACAGAACACTCACACATTCAGCTTATGAAGCTACCATTACCCTGATACCAAAACCTGACAAAACCACTACAAAAAAAGAAAATTACAGGCCAATATCTCTGATGAATATAAATGCAACAAAATAATAGCAAACTGAGTTCAACAATATATAAAAAGTATCATAAACCATGATTGAGTGGGATGTATTCCAGGGATGCAATCATGGTTCAATATTCACAAATCAATCACTACATGAACAAAAGGAAGGATAAAAAATCACATGATCATTTCAATAGACATGGAAAAAAATCTGACAAAATTCAACATCCATTCGTGATTAAAAAAACTCTGAAAGTTGGTATAGAGAGAACACACTGCAATGTAATAAAGACCATTTATGACAAACCCACAACTAACATCATTCTCAATGATGAAAAGCTGAAAGCTTTTCCTCTAAAATCAGGAAAAAGCCAAGGATGCCCAGTCTCACCACTTCTATTTAATACAATATTGGTAGTCCTAGCCTAGTGATCAGACAAGAAAAAGAAATAAAAGGCATCCAAAATGGAAGGGAAGAATAAAACTGTCACTATTTGCACATGACATGTTACTATATATAGAAAATCCTAGTTTCCACCAAAACACTATTGAAATTAATAAATGAATTCAGTAAAGTTGCTGGATACAAGATTAATATGCAGAAATCTGTTGCTTTTGTATACATTAATAATGAAGTATCAGAAAGACAAAGATAACAATCCCATTTAAAAATCACATCAAAAAGAATAAGCTACCTAGGGATAAAATTAACCAGGGACTTCCCTGGTGGTGCAGTGGTTAAGATTCCTCCTGCCAATGCAGGGGACACAGGTTCAATCCCTGTTCCAGGAAGATCCTACATGTCGTGGAGCAACTAAGCCCATGAGCCACAACTACTGAGCCCATGCACCACAACTATTGAAGCCTGCATGCCTAGAGCCTGTGCTCCGCAACAAGAGAAGCAACTGCAATGAGAAGCCTGAGCACTGCAATGAAGAGTAGCCCCCACTCGCCGCAACTAGAGAAAGCCCGCATTATAAAGATCAGGTCAGAAATAAATGAAAAAGAAATGAAGGAAACAATAGCAAAAATCAATGAAACTAAAAGCTGGTTCTTTGAGAAGATAAACAAAATTGATAAACCATTAGCCAGACTCATCAAGAGAAAAAGGGCGAAGACTCAAATCAATAGAATTAGAAATGAAAAAGGAGAAGTAACCACTGACACTGAAGAAATACAAAAGATCATGAGCGATTACTACAAGCAACTCTATGCCAATCAAATGGACAACCTGGAAGAAATGGACAGATTCTTAGAAATGCACAACCTGCCGAGACTGAACCAGGAAGAAATAGAAAATATGAACAGACCAATCACAAGCACTGAAATTGAAACTGTGATTAAAAACCTTCCAACAAACAAAAGCCCAGGACCAGATGGCTTCACAGGTGAATTCTATCAAACATTTAGAGAAGAGCTAACACCTATCCTTCTCAAACTCTTCCAAAATATTGCAGACAGAGGAACACTCCCAAACTCATTCTACGAGGCCACCATCACCTTGATACCAAAACCAGACAAAGATGTCACAAAGAAAGAAAACTACAGGCCAATATCACTGATGAACATAGATGCAAAAATCCTCAACAAAATACTAGCAAACAGAATCCAACAGCACATTAAAAGGATCATACACCATGATCAAGTGGGGTTTATCCCAGGAATGCAAGGATTCTTCAATATACGCAAATCAATCAATGTGATACACCATATTAACAAATTGAAGGAGAAAAACCATATGATCATCTCAATACATGCAGAGAAAGCTTTCGACAAAATTCAACACCCATTTATGATAAAAGCCCTGCAGAAAGTAGGCATAGAGGGAACTTTCCTCAACATAATAAAGGCCATATATGACAAACCCACAGCCAACATTGTCCTCAATGGTGAAAAACTGAAACCATTTCCACTAAGATCAGGAACAAGAGAAGGTTGCCCACTCTCACCACTATTATTCAACATAGTTTTGGAAGTGTTAGCCACAGCAATCAGAGAAGACAAAGAAATAAAAGGAATCCAAATTGGAAAAGAAGAAGTAAAGCTGTCACTATTTGCAGATGACATGATACTATACATAGAGAATCCTAAAGATGCTACCAGAAAACTCCTAGAGCTAATCAATGAATTTGGTAAAGTAGCAGGATACAAAATTAATGCACAGAAATCTCTTGCATTTCTATACACTAATGACGAAAAATCTGAAAGTGAAATTAAGAAAACACTCCCATTTACCATTGCAACAAAAAGAATAAAATATCTAGGAATAAACCTACCTAAGGAGACAAAAGACCTGTATGCAGAAAATTATAAGACACTGATGAAAGAAATTAAAGATCATACAAATAGATGGAGAGATATACCATGTTCCTGGATTGGAAGAATCAACATTGTGAAAATGACTCTACTACCCAAAGCAATCTACAGATTCAATGCAATCCCTATCAAACTACCACTGGCATTTTTCATAGAACTAGAACAAAAAATTTCACAATTTGTATGGAAACACAAAAGACCCCGAATAGCCAAAGCAATCTTGAGAACGAAAAATGGAGCTGGGGGAATCAGGCTCCCTGACTTCAGACTATATTACAAAGCTACAGTAATCAAGACAGTTTGGTACTGGCACAAAAACAGAAATATAGATCAATGGAACAGGATAGAAAGCCCAGAGATAAACCCACACACATATGGTCACCTTATCTTTGATAAAGGAGGCAAGCATATACAGTGGAGAAAAGACAGCCTCTTCAATAAGTGGTGCTGGGAAAATTGGACAGATACATGTAAAAGTATGAAATTAGAACACTCCCTGACACCATGCACAAAAATAAACTCAAAATGGATTAAAGACCTAAGTGTAAGGCCAGACACTATCAAACTCTTAGAGGAAAACATAGGCAGAACACTCTATGACATACATCACAGCAAGATTCTTTTTGACCCAGCTCCCAGAGAAATGGAAATAAGAACACAAATAAACAAATGGGACCTAATGAAACTTAAAAGCTTTTGCACAGCAAAGGAAACCATAAACAAGACCAAAAGACAACCCTCAGAATGGGAGAAAATATTTGCAAATGAAGCAACTGACAAAGGATTAATCTCCAAGATTTACAAGCAGCTCATGCAGCTCAATAACAAAAAAACAAACAAGCCAATCCAAAAATGGGCAGAAGACCTAAATAGACATTTCTCCAAAGAAGATATACAGATGGCCAACAGACACATGAAAGAATGCTCAACATCATTAATCATTAGAGAAATGCAAATCAAAACTACCATGAGATATCATCTCACACTGATCAGAATGGCCATCATCAAAAAATCTACAAACAATAAATGCTGGAGAGGGTGTGGAGGAAAGGGAACCCTCTTGCACTGTTGGTGGGAATGTAAATTGATACAGCCACTATGGAGAACAGTATGGAGGTTCCTTAAAAAACTACAAATAGAACTACCATACGACCCAGCAATCCCACTACTGGGCATATACCCTGAGAAAACCATAGTTCAAAAAGAGTCATGTACCAAAATGTTCGTTGCAGCTCTATTTACAATAGCCAGGACATGGAAGCAACCTAAATGTCCATCGACAGATGAATGGATAAAGAAGATGTGGCACATATATACAATGGAATATTACTCAGCCATAAAAAGAAATGAAATGGAGGTATTTGTAATGAGATGGATGGAGTTAGAGTCTGTCATACAGAGTGAAGTAAGTCAGAAAGAGAAAAACAAATACAGTATGCTAACACATATATACGGAATCTAAGGAAAAAAAAAAAAGGCCATGAAGAACCTAGTGGCAAGATGGGAATAAAGACACAGACCTACTAGAGAATGGACTTGAGGATATGGGGAGGGGGTGGGGTGAGATGTGACAGGGTAAGAGAGTGTCATGGACATATATACACTACCAAATGTAAAATAGATAGCTAGTGGGAAGCAGCCACATAGCACAGGGAGATCAGCTCGGTGCTTTGTGACCACCTAGAGGGGTTGGATGGGGAGGGTGGGAGGGAGGGAGATGCAAGAGGGAAGAGATATGGGAACATATTGTATGTGCATAACTGATTCACTTTGTTATAAAGCAGAAGCTAACACACCATTGTAAGGCAATTATACTTCAATAAAAATGTTTAAAAAAAAATTACAAAAAACAAACCCACAAAAAAAAAAAAAAAAGCTTTTGTATAGCAAAGGAAACCATCTAAAAAATGAAAAATAAACCTACTGAATGGGAGAAAGTATTTACAAACAACATATTCAATAAGGGGTTATTAACCAAAATATATATTAAGTAGCTCATACAACTCACTATAAAAATATCCTATCATAAAATGGGCAGAAGACATGAATAAACATTTTTCCAAAGAAGATAGATGGCCTACAGGCACATGTAAAAATGCTCAACATCGCTAATCATCAAAAAAGTGCAAATCAAAACCACAGTAAGATATTACCTCACACCTGTCAGAATGGCTATCATTAAAAAGACCACAAATAAGACATGATGGTGAGAATATGGAAAAAAGGAAACCCTAGTACACTGTTGGTGGGAATGTAAATTGGTGCAGTCACTATGGAAAACAGTATGGCGAGTCCTCAAAAAACTAAAAATGGAACCACTGTATTATCTAGTAATTCCACTGCTGGATACATAGCCAAAGAATACAAAAACACTAATTTGAAAAGATACATGCACTCCAATGTTCACAGCAGAATTATTTATAATAGCTAAGATATGGAAGCAACTTAAGTGACCATCAACAGATGAATGAATAAAGAAGCTCTGGTGTGTGTGTGTAATATCCCACACACACAATAGGATATTACTCAGCCATAAAAAAGAATGAAATTTTACCATGTGCAACAACACGGATGGAACTGGAGGGTATCATGCTTAGTGAAATAAGTCACACAAAGACAATATACATTATCTATGTGGAATCTAAAAAATTAAACAAACAAATGAATATAACAAAACAGAAGCAGACTCACTATAGCGAATAAACTAGTGGTTACCAGTGGAGAGAGGGAAGGGGGAAGGGCATGACAGGCGTAGGGATTAAGAGATACAAACTACTACATATAAAATAAATAAGCTATAAGTATATATTGTACACACAGGGAATATAGCCAATATTTTATAACATTTACATGGAGTAGAATCTATAAAAATACTGAATCACTACATTGTACAGCTGAAACTAATACAAAATTTAAATCAACTCAACTTCAATTTAAAAAATATAAAAGTTAAAGGTAAAATAATAAAGTTTTAAAAAAAGACATCTTCATGAACTTAGAGTACACAGAGGTTTGTTAAATTGGACCCCAAGTCAGAAAATCTTGATAACCTGTATTATATTAATAATTTCAGTTATCAGAAAACACATTTAGGAGCATGATAAAACAATTTACAAATAAGGGAACATTTTCCCAAAACATGTATTCAACAAAAGACTGTATAAAGAACCCCTATTAATCAATAAGAAAAAGGCAGACAATCCAATAGAAAAATTGGTAAAAGACATTAATAGACACTTAATGAAAGAGGATATTCAAATGGTTAATATGTATGTCGAATGGTACCCAACTTTGTTAATTATCAGGCAAATTCTAATTAGACCACAATGGAAAACCATTACGTACCCACCAGAATGGTTAAAATGAAGAAGACAAAAGTAGTAAGTAATGTCAAAATTATGGAATAACCAGAAACCCAAGACACAAATGGTGGGAGAGTAAATTTGTAAAAAAACTTTGGAAACTAATTTAGTCATACTACTAAAACTAAACATATATATGCTATAATTTACCATTTGTACCTTTAGAATATATCCAACAGAAATAAGTAAATATATTCCCCCCAAATATCTAATCTAATTACCATAGTAAAAAATATTATATGCCCCAAATTGAAAACTACTCAATTGTACAACAATAGCAGAATAAATAAATTGTATAAACACTATACAGCACTGAGAATGAATGAATTACAACTACATACAACAATATGGATGAAGCTCACAAAAATAATGTTTAGAAAAAGAAGCCAGATACCAAAGAACATATACTTAGGATTCTACTTACATAAAGTACATAAACAGACAAAACTGGGCTGCTGTTAGCACCTACAACACTTCTGTACAAACAGTCAAAAGACACCACTTCCTCTAGACTGATGAGGGCATATGGCTTGGTTGGTGGACAGGGTTGAATTTCGTGTCCTGACAAAGCTCCTCACTGGCAATCCTTGAGGTTCTGCAACCTCCTCCAGGGTCCTACCCATTAGAAACTACTCTGTGAGAAGGAATACTGTTTTCTTTGCCCTATAAATATCATTAATCTCTTTTCTACTCTTTCACACTATCTTCTTAAAACCAAAAATATACTTCACATTGGCAGATAAAATAATCGATAACAATCAATGAGAACTTTTGATGGCACAGTGCAACCAGAGAGTTGTCATCCCCCAATGCAGGATGTTATAGGTGGAGGAGGAGGGGATAAATCATGAGAACCCTGAATTTTAGGAGCCAAGAAAGCAGATGACCATAAAGAATAGGAAGCAAAAATAATTACAAAACAGGTGAATGCATCGCTGAAATTTAGGATTCGAATATTTACATCAACCTCCTCTCCAACTGATCTATGAGGAAGATTCAGCAACCAACCCAGAGGAGAAAAGAAGCAGAAGAAAGACTACTTACTCTGTGTGGTGACAATTACTGAGTATAAACAAATCTCACCCCATTTAACAATGAGTAAATACAAAGGAAAGAGCAAAAAATAATAAGTGACTGCTTTTTTTTTTTTTCCAAGAGCACAGGACCACAATTTCTTAGACAAAACTAAATGTTAAATTATCCCTGCATGCTTGATCCAGTATCAATTCCCCAAGAGTGCTTTTCATGGTGGCAACAGGAAAATGGTAAAAGTATTTCAGACAGCATTTTGGTTAAGAAATGTGCAAAAATAAAAATAGCGTTACATGGCAGGATCTTGCCAAGAGTGTGGCAAATCAGGATTCTCCTGCTCTTCTGTGCTTTGGCATCGCTTCTGCCTGCCAGTCTTCTCCCCAGAAGAGGTGAGCTGGCTCAATGAAATTTCACACATTTATATCATCCAGGTTAAGGTACAGAACACCACACGCTTTTTCGAGAAACTACGTGGCATTTATTTTGCCAAAGGGAATGGAAAGAGGTCTATGTTACACACCTGATCCCTCTCTACGTTTTCAGGTGTAGTAGAATCCCTACAGGGAACAATGGAAAATTCAAATTAAGGTAAATGAAAGAGGGCTCAAAAAAGGGACTATGTATTCAAGTGTGGGTAGGGTTTAGGAAACCCAGGAGGGACAGTGTAGTCCCTGGGGCTGAGGAATGTTGAGGGCCAGTCCTGTGTTGGCACTGGATGAGCAGAGTCAATGCCTGGGAATAAGTCCGCAGAGGTGGGACCATCTGTGCTACACATTCATTCCTGGTAAGAGGGAAGACCTCCTGACAATCCAGGACAAGAGGTTTATGGTTATGGAAACAAAATTTCCTTATTGCTAATGAGTAGATGAAATGATGCTGTTTATAGTGGATTTGCACATGAAATTATGTTCTTTTTATGGCTCACACAGGTGGTTTGTTAAAAGTATAACTAAACAATTCAATTTAGTGTTTAGAAGAGAGACATAGGAGAGAGAGTTCCCCTCAAACAGTGCCTGAGAAATGCACTGTTTTCCACTGGAATCCCCTGCTGTTGTCAGAGTCCTGTTGATTGGGACATGGGTGTGGGGGGATGGGGACTGGATTGGGGGGATGGGGATGTGGGTGTGGGGGCGACTGGAGACATGGGTGATAAGTGACTGCTTTTATCTAAAGCAGATTTTAAGAATATACAGCCTCTATAAAAGAGGAACAGAATAGATGAAGGAAAAAATAGATGAAAATAGATAAGAAGAGTGTGTACAAGGAAATTAAGTGCAACAAGATCCCTGTTAACAATAGCAAGAGTAAAATTAA
This sequence comes from Balaenoptera musculus, assembly GCF_009873245.2. NCBI lineage: Eukaryota > Metazoa > Chordata > Mammalia > Artiodactyla > Balaenopteridae > Balaenoptera > Balaenoptera musculus. The sequence goes on along the minus strand of NC_045796.1, from coordinate 63,103,905 downwards.
TCCCATACAACTCTGGATCAACTCAGTTGACCATTTTTTCATGTATGTAGAGAAAAAGAGCAAAATAATGAGTGTCATAAGAGAAGCTGATACAACTGGAGGACAGAAAACAGTGAGATAGATGTTGTAGTCAATTTTCTTATTGTTTACAATCATATGCTTCCTGCCCGGTAAGAAGATGGTACATTTCTATCCAATTCAATATGGCTTGCAGTGTCTCCCTGCAGGGAGAGTATGCTTCTCTACTTTTAGATCTGGTCATGGATTGCTTAGGCCAAGAAAACATGATGGAGGTAGTAGCATTTCAATTCCAAGAAGAATTTTTAGGAAGCATTGCTTGTTTCTACAATCTCCCATGCTTTTCCCTCTGCCACAAGACTGGCAAACTCCTAAATGGAGCTGCTCTGTCAGCTTTGATCACAGAATAAAAAATTGGTAAAGAGTAACAAAAGTGACATAATATAAGCTAGATATAAATGCCTGTTGATGCTTATTGTATAAGTTACTGAGGCTGGGGGCCTTTTTTTAAAAAAAAACATGTTAAAACTGATACAAAAATAAACATCATTTTGGAAGTAAGATCTGGAGTAATTTCAACAGGAAAAATAGACAAGTATATAATAAAACATTTCCTCAAGAAAGAACTGGGAATGCAAGTTTGAAAGAGTCAAACTTTCTAGATAAAATCAATTAATGGAAACACTTGCTATTAGAGATCTGAGGAGAATTTTTAAAATGCATAGATAGAAGAATTTTACATACATCCAAGCAGAAAAACAGATAGCTTACCTAAAAGAATAAAATCAGAATTGGTATTAACCTCTCTTCCACAAGACCATGTGCAAGAAAAGCATAATCCATTGGGATTTTGAGGAAATTAGGTGGTGACATAATATTATTCATGGGTATGTTGCTGTTGATAAGTGAGTCTACAGAAAGGTGCTAACATATTAATGGCACTTCACAAGCTTTTTTATTGTAAATGTCCAAAACATTACATGAACTAGAAAGAATGACATTCATTGGTTCTCAGAATTCTGTTGATCAACCCAGTTTTAGAAAGGGTACAACATTGGGGCTCAGAAACAAATGGAACCCAGGAATAGAACCCTACAGGGCTCTCATTTCTCTCTGCCTCTCTCCATGTGTCACCCTCCTTTTCCATGTGAAAGAAGTTGTGTCTCATTACGAATAAAAAATTCACAGCTTTGAAAGCCTGGTAAAAACTCCTAAAACCAATTTAAAAAAAAAAGAGAAAGTGGTAAAATTTAATTTGTTTTAAATCGTTACAAAACAAAATTTAACATTTAAAACATTTCCATAGGAGAGGCTCTCCAATGGTAAAATAATATAATAATATCTGAGTTAAGAATTTCAATCATATCCTTAGTGGTAGGGACAAAGGTTAGAGACAGGGACTGGTAATAGAAATTTACTAAACTCCTTGAATAAACAGGACAAAACAGAGGACAGAGAGAGGGAAAAAAACAAAAACCATAATCCATACAAAATAAGTTTGGGAAATTTTACCTTTTATTATTTTATTACTAAATGACAAATAAAAATAACCTGAGAATTTCATTCAAGAAAGAGAACAGTAACTTAAACTAAAAAATTGGACATGAAGACTTAGTATGATATAATTAGGAATAAATAAGATAGGAAAAATAAAATATTATAATTGACAAATAAATCAAAAATCTGATTTCTTGAAAAAGATGATGTTGAGAAACCACTGGGAAAATAGACAAGTGAAAAATACAATGCACTGACTATGAAAACAAGATAATCAGAGATGGCAAAGAAGATTTAAAAATTGAGATGAACGCTCACTATTCTGTAAATATATAAATTTTTCTAAGAAATACTTTGCTAGGAAAATATAAAATATGAAGACAGATTCAAATAAATGTAGAGAACCTCAAAGAGACCAACAGTGATGGAAGAAATGAAAAAAAATTGTCAAACCCCACACCCACACAAAGCTAATCCTATACTCTTCCAGAATACACAAAAGGTGGAGCTCATTTTTATGTAGGCAGTAAAATCAAAATGAAACATAAAAAAAGAAAATCCTTATATAATTCCTCAAAATAAATTCTAGGACTATCGATTTAAATCTACATTATAACAATTAAGAAAACACAAGAGAATAGATGAATAGTCATTAAATATTAAGATGAAGTGTACTTTGTAAGCTAGACCTAATCAGATGAAAATATTAAGAAAGTATTTTACTGATTTTATTACATAAACATGAAAAAGAATTAGCAAGACTACAAAGTAAATAACCAACCAGGAAACACTTTGCAAAATATTTTTAGAGAAAATGTTGTTTTCTTAGTATCTAAATTATTCTGGTAGATTAATGAGAAAACATGAATACTAAATTTTAAATGAAAAATTAGATTAGGATATAAATGGGAAACTCACAACAGAAAAATTACAAATAACCAATGAAAAGTTGTTGGCAAAAGCTGGCAAAAGATCTAATATCTAGGATGGGAGAAAGCCCTTATAATGTACTTTCTCACACACTCTTGTATAAAGAGAGTATAAATTTGTAAAATTTTTCTAGAAGGAAATTTCATAATATGTGTAGAAATCCATAAGACCCTGAAAAGCATTTACCCTAGTAATAAAAATTTAGGAATTTATCCTAAGAATATGAGCTGAGATGGACATTAAGCTTTATGTATATGTGTTTTTACAAAAAATATTGTTTAAAATAATGGTGAAATTGGAACAAATCAAAATGTCCATTAATAGGAGTCTAGTCAAAATTATGAGACACATGATAGAATATATTTAGCCAGTAGTATCAATAATAAAAATGTTTATTCACCTGAAAACTCTGTATTTTTAAATTTTCATGTTTCCAAAACAGAATACCGTTCTCTAAATAAAACATTGAAAATTTATTTATAGTAAAAAAAAAAAAAAAAATAACCACTATTAACATTTGATAAAATACTAGGAATAAACCTAAGGAGGCAAAAGACCTACACTTTGAAAACTATAAGATGCTGATGAAAGACATCAAAGATGACACAAACAGATGAAGAGATATACCATGTTCGTGGATTGGAAGAATCAATATTGTCAAAATGACTATACTCCCCAAGGTAATCTAAAGATTCAATTCAATCCCTATCAAATTAGCAGTGGCATTTTTTGCAGATCTAGAACAAAAAAATCTCAAAATTTGTATGGAGACACAAAAGACCCCAAATTGACAAAGAATCTTGAGAAAAACGAAGCTGGAGGAATCAGGCTCTCTGACTTCAGACTATACTATAAAGCTACATTAATCAAGACAGTATGGTACTGGCACAAAAACAGAAATATAGAGCAATGGAACAGGATAGAAAGCCCAGAGATAAACCCATGCACATATGGTCACCTTATCTTTGATAAAGGAGGCAAGAATATACAATGGAGTAAAGACAGCCTCTTCAATAAGTGGTGCTGGGATAACTGGACAGCTACATGTAAAAGAATGAAATTAAAACATTCTTTAACACCATATACAAAAATAAACTCAAAATGGATTAAAGACCTAAATGTAAGACTGGATACTACAAAACTCTTAGAGAAAAACATAGGTAGAACACTCTTTGACATAAATCGCAGCAATATGTTTTTGGATCTATCTCCTAGAATAATGAAAAAAAAAACAAAAATAAACAAATGGGACCTAATTAAACTTAAAAGCTTTTGCACAGCAAAGGAAACCATAAAAAAATGAAGACAACCCACAGAATGGGAGAAAATATTTGCAAATGATGTAACTGACAAGGGATTAAGCTCCAAAAATATACAAACAGCTCATGCAACTCAATATTAAAAAAAAACAAACTCAATCAAAAAATGGGCAGAAGATCTAAATAGACATTTCTCCACAGAAGACATACAGGTGGCCAAAAAGCACATGAAAAGATACTCAACATTGCTAAATATTAGTGAAATGCAAATCAAAACTACAGTGAGCTATCACCTCACACCAAAAAGTCTATAAACAATAAATGCTGGAGAGGGTGTGGAGAAAAGGGAAACCTCCTATACTGTTGGTGGGAATGTAATTTGGTACAGCCACTGTGGAAAACAATATGGAAGTTCCTTAAAAAAATAAAAATAGAGCTATCATATGATCCAGCAATCCCACTCCTGGGCATATATCCAGAGGAAACCATAATTCGATAAGATACATGCACCCCAATGTTAATTGCAGCACTATTTACAATAACCAAGACATGGAAGCAACCTAAATGTCCATCAACAGAGGAATGGATAAAGAAGATGTGGTACATATATACAATGGAATATTACTCAGCCATATAAAAGAATGAAATAATGCCATTTGCAGCAACATGGATGGATGTAGAGATCATTGTATTAAATGAAGTAAGTCAGAGAAAGACAAATATCATATGATATCACTTATATGTGGAACCTAAAAAAAATGATACAAATGAACTTATTTACAAAAGAGAAATAGACTCACAGACTTTGAAAATAAACTTATGGTTACCAAAGAGGAAAGGTGGGGGGAGAATAAATTCGGAGGTTGGATTAACATATACATTCTACTATATATGAAATAGATAACCAACAAGGACCTTCAGTAAAGCACAGGGAACTCTACTCACTACTCTGTAATAACCTAGGGGTAAAGAATCTGAAAAAGAATAGATATATATATATATATGTATAATTAAATCACTTTGCTGTACACCTGAAACACAACATTGTAAATCAACTATGCTCCAATATAAAATAAAAATTAAAAACATTTGATATCTAACCTCTCTGATTTTTATGTGAATATTTACATAACATTAGATGATAATGGTTATTCCACAAAGACTATTGTAAGCAAAGGATTAGCTTAAAAAATATATTTGCGTATATAAAGATGTAGCCTAGATAATATACTTTAACACTAGGTATCCCCCTGTGTTAAGTGGGAATAATGAAAGTACCACAAGGCAGGTAGGTATTAGGAAGAAATCTACTTTTCTTCCACCTTTGAAATATATTAATGAACTCATACATACATATCTCAGAGTAAAAGCAAACCTAATAAAAGTATAAAAAAGAAATCTTACCAGTATTCTTTATATGCCATAGAATTAAAGCCCAAGATACATAAAAGAAAAATATTATGTTAAATTCCATCTTCTTGCCTAAGGGGAGGACCAGATTGTGTTTTATTCTATCCCCAAGACTGAGGAAGCAGCAAAGTTTCCAACCTAAACCCAAATTAACAGCCTGTGGTTTCTGAGATAAATTATCCCCAAAGGGCACCAGATATCTCAAACCAGGAAACCAGGGGCACTCTTAGGCTTTAGGTAATATAAAGTTAGATCTATGCAAATATGTAGTCATTTGTGAGAAGGAAGCACCACAGACCCCTTTCCCAGGGGCACTTAGTCCTGGAAACACAGGGCTGAGGAGCCTGGGGGAAACTGAGGCACAAGCTGTTTCTAGCAGCAGTATTTTAACAAGCTTTTCTAGCCACACAAAACTCCACATTATTTCTAAAAGCAGACATACCAGTCCTGGCCTGGCCCACATCCAATTTGGGTAACTGCATTCTGTCATCTTTCAGGTCTCCCTGGCACTTTCAATTAGCCATAATTTATATTCTTCCCAGTTTACAATTGAAACTGCCTTGTATTGCAGCTGTGGGGTTACAGAGAGATGGCAGCTAAATTAACAGACAACTGGTACATTATTGCTGCTTTTCAGTTCTCTTTTGCCTTACATTTCTGTGGAGTGCTAAAGGTCAGGGAATGTTAGTTCCATTTTATAAGAAAGAACACTGAAGCTCCAAAGTAACCTAATATTTACATCTATAACGAGTTGGATTACAAATTAAAAAATAAATTCCCACTTGGTAAATGCGTTAACCTTAGCACTGAAATAAAGGAAATAACATATCTTTTCTAAAAGAGAACAAATCACTTCAATGTAAATAGAGGTATAACATGCTTCTTTCTTAAAAATATTTATTAAGTTTTCACTTGTACTGAGTACTGTTTCAGGTGTTGAAGTCCAGAGGTAAACAGTGGATGGCATTTCCCAGATCCTTAAAATGTACCGATCCCTGTTTATCTCATTTAATATTCACAAGAGCTTTATGGGGTATATATTAATGTTACTCCTATCTTACACGTGAGAAACTGAGGCAAAGCAAGCGTTAATAACTTTCCAGAGGATAGCAGTTACAATCAAAGCTTCAAACCTCAGCCATTTGATGCCAGTAACTGTTCTCTCCGTCACTATAATCATCTCTCCCATGCACAGAACAGTCCTGGGCTTTAGTATTACATAGAGGAAGGTGAACAATAAACAATAAATAAACAAGCAAGAGAACTCTCTGTGAGAGATCAAATACAAGTGCTGTGAAGAGAATTAAAATATTCTGTCTAGGTAGAGTAATGAGTTATTACTTTAGGTTAGCTGGTAAGAAGGCTTTTCTATTTAAGCTGGGAGATCTGGAACATAAAAAGGAGCCAGCTATGCTAATATGAAGGAAACAGTATTTGAAATAGAAGAGCTGGTGCCAGGACCCTAAGATGGGAACAGACTTGGCATGTTTGAGGAATGAGAATCAGCCCAGAATGGCTGGAGCACAAAGGCTAGAGGAGAGAGGGTAAATTTTGGTTGGAGACAGACAAGCACATGATTACCAAGGACTTAGTGTAAATGTGTTTAGCTTTTGTTTTATGTGTAATGGGGGCCTTTGGAAGGTTTTAAATAGATAAATGACATTCTGTTTTAAAAGATTACTCTGAAGGGAGTATCTATTTAAGGGGTGGGCAAGAGTGGAAGAGAAGATAAACGATTCAAGGTCCCCGGTAAGAGATGACTGTTACTTTGACTAGGGTGCATTTGGAGATTAGGGGAAAAAAAAAAAAAAAAAGAGGATGGATTTAGAATATGTTTTTGTTGATTTTGCTGATGAATATTGGAGGGGAGCAGGTAAGGAAAACAGAAGAATCAAAAAAAAAATTATCTTTATTTAGGTAAACCTAAGTCTCCACTTCATCAAAGGATTTTGGTGGTTTCTTCTGAGAATTCTTAGTCGGACCAAAAAGACGATTAAATGAGATTTAAATTTTACTTCCTTAATTTCATTAAGCAAGTCAGTAGACCTTTTTTTTTTTTTTTTTTTTTTTTTTTTTTTTTTTTTTTTTTTTTTTTAATGTCTGAAACATTTATATTAACATATTTCCATACATATTTCCATACAAATACAAATATAAGATTTTTAGAAATTTCATGTAATGTCTGAAACATTTATATTAACATATTTCCATACATATTTCCATACAAATACAAATATAAGATTTTTAGAAATTTCATGTAATGTCTGAAACCTTTATATTAACATATTTCCATACAAATAACCCAATGAAAGTTTAGTATTAGTTGTTTTGTTTGTTTTTTTATACTGCAGGTTCTTATTAGGCATCAGTTTCATACACATCAGTGTATACATGTCAATCCCAATTGCCCAATCCAGCACACCACCATCCCCACCTCACCGCAGTTTTCCCCCCTTGGTGTCCATATGACCATTCTCTACATTTGTGTCTCAACTTCTGCCCTGCAAACTGGCTCATCTGTACCATTTTTCTAGGTTCCGCATACGTGCATTAATATACGATATTTGTTTTTCTCTTTCTGACTTACTTCACTCTGTATGACAGTCTCTAGATCCATCCATGTCTCAACAAATGACTCAATTTCGTTCCTTTTTATGGCTGAGTAATATTCCATTGTATACATGTACCACAACTTCTTTATCCATTCGTCTGTTGATGGGCATTTAGGTTGCTTCCATGACCTGGCTATTGTAAATAGTGCTGCAATGAACATTCGGGTGCATGTGTCTTTTTGAATTACGGTTTTCTCTGGGTATATGCCCAGTAGTGGGATTGCTGGGTCATATGGTAATTCTATTTTTAGTTTTTTAAGGAACCTCCATACTGTTCTCCATAGTGGCTGTATGAATTTACATTCCCACCAACAGTGCAAGAGGGTTCCCTTTTCTCCACACCCTCTCCAGCATTTGTTGTTTGTAGATTTTCTGATGATGCCCATTCTAACAGGAGTGAGGTGATACCTCATTGTAGTTTTGATTTGCATTTCTCTAATAATTAGTGATGTTGAGCATCTTTTCATGTGCTTCGTGGCCATCTGTATGTCTTCTTTGGAGAAATGTCTATTTAGGTCTTCTGCCCATTTTTGGATTGGGGTGTTTGTTTCTTTGATATTGAGCTGAATGAGCTGTTTATATATTTTGGAGATTAATCCTTTGTCCGTTGATTCATTTGCAAATATTTTCTCCCATTCTGAGGGTTGTCTTTTCGTCTTGTTTATGGTTTCCTTTGCTGTGCAAAAGCTTTGAAGTTTCATTAGGTCCCATTTGTTTATTTTTGTTTTTATTTCCATTACTCTAGGAGGTGGATCAAAAAAGATCTTGCTGTGATTTATGTCAAAGAGTGTTCTTCCTATGTTTTCCTCTAAGAGTTTTATAGTGTCCAGTCTTATATTTAGGTCTCTAATCCATTTTGAGTTTATTTTTGTGTATGGTGTTAGGGAGTATTCTAATTTCATTCTTTTACATGTAGCTGTCCAGTTTTCCCAGCACCACTTATTGAAGAGACTGTCTTTTCTCCATTGTATATCTTTGCCTCCTTTGTCATAGATTAGTTGACCATAGGTGCGTGGGTTAATCTCTGGGCTTTCTATCTTGTTCCATTGATCTATGGTTCTGTTTTTGTGCCAGTACCATACTGTCTTGATTACTGTAGCTTTGTAGTATAGTCTGAAGTCTGGGAGTCTGATTCCTCCAGCTCCATTTTTTTCCCTCAAGACTGCTTTGGCTATTCGGGGTCTTTTGTGTCTCCATACAAATTTTAAGATGATTTGTTCTAGCTCCGTAAAAAATGCCATTGGTAATTTGATAGGGATTGCATTGAATCTGTAGATTGCTTTGGGTAGTATACTCATTTTCACAATGTTGATTCTTCCAATCCAAGAACATGGTATATCTCTCCATCTGTTGGTATCATCTTTAATTTCTTTCATCAGTGTCTTATAGTTTTCTGCATACAGGTCTTTCGTCTCCCTAGGTAGGTTTATTCCTAGGTATTTTATTCTTTTTGTTGCAATGGTAAATGGGAGTGTTTCCATAATTTCTCTTTCAGATTTTTCATCATTAGTGTATAGGAATGCAAGAGATTTCTGTGCATTAATTTTGTATCCTGCAACTTTACCATATTCATTAATCAGCTCTAGCAGTTTTCTGGTGGCAGTTTTAGGATTCTCTATGTATAGTATCATGTCATCCGCAAACAGTGACAGTTTTACTTCTTCTTTTCCAATTTGTATTCCTTTTATTTCTTTTTCTTCTCTGATTGCCGTGGCTAGGACTTCCAGAACTATGTTGAATAATAGTGGTGAGAGTGGACATCCTTGTCTCGTTCCTGATCTTAGAGGAAATGCTTTCAGTTTTTCACCATTGAGAATGATGTTTGCTGTGGGTTTGTCATATATGGCCTTTATTATGTTGAGGTAGGTTCCCTCTATGCCCACTTTCTGGAGAGTTTTTATCAGAAATGGGTGTTGAATTTTGTCAAAAGCTTTTTCTGCGTCTATTGAGATGATCATATGGTTTTTATTCTTCAATTTGTTAATATGGTGTATCACATTGATTGATTTGCGTATATTGAAGAATCCTTGCATCCCTGGGATAAATCCCACTTGATCGTGGTGTATGATCCTTTTAATGTGTTGCTGGATTCTGTTTGCTAGTATTTTGTTGAGGATTTTTGCATCTATATTCATCAGTGATATTGGTCTGTAATTTTCTTTTTTTGTAGTGTCTTTGTCTGGTTTTGGTATCAGGGTGATGGTGGCCTCATAGAATGAGTTTGGGAGTGTTCCTTCCTCTGCAATTTTTTGGAAGAGTTTGAGAAGGATGGGTGTTAGCTCTTCTCTAAATGTTTGATAGAATTCACCTGTGAAGCCATCTGGTCCTGGACTTTTGTTTGTTGGAAGATTTTTAATCACAGTTTCAATTTCATTACTTGTGATTGGTCTGTTCATATTTTCTGTTTCTTCCTGATTCAGTCTGGGAAGGTTATACCTTTCTAAGAATTTGTCCATTTCTTCCAGGTTGTCCATTTTATTGGCATAAAGTTGCTTGTAGTAGTCTCTTAGGATGCTTTGTATTTCTGTGGTGTCTGTTGTAACTTCTCCTTTTTCATTTCTGATTTTATTGATTTGAGTCCTCTCCCTCTTTTTCTTGATGAGTCTGGCTAATGGCTTATCAATTTTGTTTATCTTCTCAAAGAACCAACTTTTAGTTTTATTGATCTTTGCTATTGTTTTCTTTGTTTCTATTTCATTTATTTCTGCTCTGATCTTTATGATTTCTTTCCTTCTGCTAACTTTGGGTTTTGTTTGTTCTTCTTTCTCTAGTTTCTTTAGGTGTAAGGTTAGATTGTTTACTTGAGATTTTTCTTGTTTCTTTAGGTAGGCTTGTATAGCTATAAACTTCCCTCTTAGAACCGCTTTTGCTGCATCCCATAGGTTTTGGGTCGTCGTGTTTTCATTGTCATTTGTCTCTAGGTATTTTTTGATTTCCTCTTTGATTTCTTCAGTGATCTCTTGGTTATTTAGTAACGTATTGTTTAGCCTCCATGTGTTTGTCCTTTTTACGTTTTTTTCCCTGTAATTCATTTCTAATCTCATAGCGTTGTGGTCAGAAAAGATGCTTGATATGATTTCAATTTTCTTAAATTTACTGAGGCTTGATTTGTGACCCAAGATGTGATCTATCCTGGAGAATGTTCCGTGCGCACTTGAGAAGAACGTGTAATCTGCTGTTTTTGGATGGAATGTCCTATATATATCAATTAAATCTATCTGGTCTATTGTGTCATTTAAAGCTTCTGTTTCCTTATTTATTTTCATTTTGGATGATCTGTCCATTGGTGTAAGTGAGGTGTTAAAGTCCCCCACTATTATTGTGTTACTGTCGATTTCCTCTTTTATAGCTGTTAGCAGTTGCCTTATGTATTGAGGTGCTCCTATGTTGGGTGCATATATATTTATAATTGTTATATCTTCTTCTTGGATTGATCCCTGGATCATTATGTAGTGTCCTTCCTTGTCTCTTGTAACATTCTTTATTTTAAAGTCTATTTTATCTGATATGAGTATAGCTACTCCAGCTTTCTTTTGATTTCCATTTGCATGGAATATCTTTTTCCATCCCCTCACTTTCAGTCTGTATGTGTCCCTAGGTCTAAAGTGGGTCTCTTGTAGACAGCATATATATGGGTCTTGTTTTTGTATCCATTCAGCCAGTCTATGTCTTTTGGTTGGGGCATTTAATCCATTCACGTTTAAGGTAATTATCGATATGTATGTTCCTATGACCATTTTCTTAATTGTTTTGGGTTTGTCTTTGTAGGTCCTTTTCTTCTCTTGTGTTTCCCACTTAGAGAAGTTCCTTTAGCATTTGTTGTAGAGCTGGTTTGGTGGTGCTGAATTCTCTTAGCTTTTGCTTGTCTGCAAAGCTTTTGATTTCTCCATCAAATCTAAATGAGATCCTTGCCGGGTAGAGTAATCTTGGTTGTAGGTTCTTCCCTTTCATCACTTTAAGTATATCATGCCACTCCCTTCTGGCTTGCAGAGTTTCTGCTGAGAAATCAGCTGTTAACCTTATGGGAGTTCCCTTGTATGTTATTTGTCGTTTTTTCCCTTGCTGCTTTCAATAATTTTTCTTTGTCTTTAATTTTTGCCACTTTGATTACTATGTGTCTCGGCGTGTTTCTCCTTGGGTTTATTCTGTATGGGACTCTCTGCGCTTCCTGGACTTGGGTGGCTATTTCCTTTCCCATGTTAGGGAAGTTTTCGACTATAATCTCTTCAAATATTTTCTCTGGTCCTTTCTCTCTCTCTTCTCCTTCTGGGACCCCTATAATGCGAATGTTGTTGCGTTTAATGTTGTCCCAGAGGTCTCTTAGGCTGTCTTCATTTCTCTTCATTCTTTTTTCTTTAGTCTGTTCTGCAGCAGTGAATTCCACCATTCTGTCTTCCAGGTCACTTATCCGTTCTTCTGCCTCAGTTATTCTGCTATTGATTCCTTCTAGTGTAGTTTTCATTTCAGTTATTGTATTGGTGATCTCTGTTTGTTTGTTCTTTAATTCTTCTAGGTCTTTGTTAATCATTTCTTGCATCTTCTCAATCTTTGCCTCCATTCTTATTCCGAGGTCCTGGATCATCTTCACTATCATTATTCTGAATTCTTTTTCTGGAAGGTTGCCTATCTCCACTTCATTTAGTTGTTTTTCTGGGGTTTTTTCTTGTTCCTTCATCTGGTGCATAGCCCTCTGCCTTTTCATCTTCTCTATCTTTCTGTAACTGTCTGTAGACCTTTATATTTAATTCTTTGTATTTATTTTAAGAAATGACTTAAGGTACCTATCAGCACTATTAGCCTCATTTAAAATATTTACCAATTTGTCTAAAATTTATGATTTTACAAAACTGCCTAGAAATCTGTTCATTTAAGATCATTACCTATTATCCTCACAAAGTGTTATTCAGAAGAGGGTCTTGAACATGTTATTTTGGTTTGTTTTTCCCTTTTAATTCATGCCTAACATTTCTCGGATTTCTGGTTGGAGTAACAGCTTGTAGCACTATGAACTCTGATTTCTCCATATCTTTTATAACAAGTTCAATTTTTTAAAGAAATTTTATTAGGGCATTAAGATTGTAATTTCTGACTCAGTAAATCTGGGTTTAGGGAAATGCATCTTTTTTTTCTTTGCTATTAGAGTTGAGAACACAAGTGCAAAAGCATAAAAATTTAGGCATAGAAACTGGAACCCTTGCTTTGCTCTCACTAAATCATAGTCACTAATGCTCATGGCTTGACCAAAGCCTCTTTCCACTCCTTTGAAGCCTCTTTGTCCCAAATGTTGTCTAGAGATCTCATTTCTAAGGCACATCTCTTCCACCCCCATTCCTTTTCTATCCTAAGGCTTCTTTACAATCCCAAATCCTTCACTGTTTTTTTTTCCCCCCTCTAGGGACAAGTTTAAAGCATGAAACTTCTGGAGAGGAATGAGTCCTAAATGGATGTTCACATTCCCTAATATGAGTACACCAGACACTATAGACAGTCTGGTATTGTCTCCTTCTGCTTGATGAAAGGTAAATATTATTTATTTTTTTCATTGAAATTTGGGTATCAGAATTTATGATAAACACTAAGGATATTGCAATATCTAAATGATTGGACAAATGCAGATAGATGACAGATTGTTTTTCAGTCTAATGGCCTAAAATATGCAGAGAACAAGCTTTTAATTTTTAGTGTAATTAATTGCTTCAGTTGTATAACTGCTTGTCATCTCAGTATTTTTGTCCTAATATGGATATTTTTTTCCTTCTCTGCAATCTTTCACTTGAGGGAGATTAGAATCCAACAAACATACTGCAAACAATACACTAAAATTATGTGGGTATGGAATCATAACATATATACAGAAACTCCTTTTGAAAACTATATAATACTGTTATCATTTAATCTAGACCTTTTATTTTTACTCATGAAGGAATCAATTCTGGGAGATTAAATGACTTTCTGAAGAGTACACAAAGACCTGTTCTCTTAGTTCCTAGGACTCTTGACTCTGAGTCCAGTGCCCTTTCCATCATATCCAACAACTTTAGTATTCTTTAAAGTCTTAGTAAAAATCTTCTGTGTTTCCATAGGTTCTTTTTTCTTCTGCAAGCATCCCCCAAACCCCTCTCCTTGAACTTACCTAGAGTATGGAAAAGTTCATCTAGGTGACATACTGGGAATGACCTAGAACAGATCTCATCCTCTAAATCTGACTTGCCTTTGTAACTATTAGTTCTTCTCAGGGTTTGATGGGTACTGACATATAAAAGCTAAGCAAGAAGGGAGACAAGACCTGAGATGCTAGTAATTACATAGGGCTGTGAATATACCAAGATTTGTTTCTTTTTCATTTTTCCTAAAGAATGTCATGTTCCTAGAAGAAGGGTCAGGTCCTGAAGGGACTATCAATGCCATCCCAACCAAGGTCTTTTCAGATACGATGACTCTCCTCTGCACAAGTTTGGGCTGTCCAATTACTCTTCAGTGTGCTGTCCATGGTGCTGAGGAACCAGCGCTAAATCACAGCCCTGCTACAAATTCCTGTCCCTCCTGGCGAAATGGTTAGGCAGAGCAGCACCTAACTCTGTGTTTCAGAGCTTTGCAGTTACCTAGAGGCAGCTATGAAAGGCCTGCAACCATTTCAAAAATGTAACAGCTCAAAAAGGCAGCTTTGAGAAAAATCTTGTTTATGACCACAACTGAAGTTAAAATGAAAAATTCATATCACCAGGAGAAACAGGTTTAAATTTATTTGTAACTATTCTGCTTTTCCTAAAATAATACTCCTTATATGTTTTTAAAAATTAAAGCAAGAGCTTTGGTTGTTGTGCCGCTAGTTACATTTTCCTCCAAAAGTTAAAGTAGTGTAGTGTGATATAGTGTAATTGTCAACCAAAAGAATAAAATTTTCCGGAGAAAATTAGGTGCAATTCACCTTGTGGATATAGGAACACTAGATAGGCATTACAACTCAGCTTTAAATGATCAAGCAGGAGCAGTCAGACAAAGAAAGATGAAGTACCTTTCATGTTATGTTATTATAAATTGCATGGTATGAATTATTGTGTATTTACAAGACACCCTCTACCTACCACCCCTACATGTAAAAATATCTCCTCATTCAGCTGCCACACACACTAAAATGAATATTCATAGGAGATATACTGCTGCACTTAATTATCCCAAATGGCCTTGGATGCTTCCCTGTCCATTTTTCTGGGGTGGGGACCCTGTATTCTATAGAATTGGAGGCATTCTCTGTGATGCACATAGTATCAGGAGTTCAAACTGCAGTTGTGCCCTCTCATCCCTCTCATACCGACACTGATAACATTTTTATTGCCATTCAAGCCTCCTGACCTTGGTCTCTGCTAGTGGCATGTGATGTCCCCCCAAAAGTCTCTGCAATGTGAAGTTATGTGCCTAGTGGAGATTTGACTCTCCATCTCATATTTTTTTTTGCAATTGCTTTTCACTTTACTCAGGGTGGGAGATTGTCCTAATATGATTTCCTAACAGGTAGTTCTAAGACAAACCTTTGAGTACTCCAACCATGCTATTATCATAATCATCATGCCCAATCTCTTTCTCTGCATCCAGAACATGAAGGCAAACAAGTGGGAGAATGTAGGGCCACCAAAAGCCCTAACAATCATAAATGTTACTGCAAACTAGGTGCTCAAAGGCCCTACCTAACTGTACTACTTGTCAACTATTGAACTTCTTCTCTGTGAACACTTCTTTCTACACTTTTCTCCACTTCCTGATGCTTTGGGCATTGCTGATACTCCCTAGGAGGTGGGTCTATCTTTACTATAGGGACTGTTGATGACATTACTTTTCTCATCAGTCTCATCATCCTTGTTATTTCTCAACTCTCACCATCCCTGTTGCTGAGTATTTCCCTATTAGAATTACAAACATTTTATTAGGCACTAGTGACCTCCTCATTACTTAATCCTGTTTAACTTCCTTTCTTCAGAAAGCACTCTCTCACTTTGGCTCTATGACACCACACCACACTACTCGTTTCTTCCACTGCTACACATATCCTTGAAGGTTAGCGTTTCTTAGCCTGCTGTACCAGGCTTTCTTCTCTTGTCACTCTACATTGCCTAAGTGGTTTTGTCTATTCTCAGATCTTCAGTTATCCCTCGTGTACTAATGACCTACTCCTACCATTTTCCAAAATTCTTATCCCAAATAGCCAACTACCTTTTCAACATTTCTACCTAAGTATCTTGCTGGATCCACTAATCAACGTATCCAAAATTGAACCTATCACCTCACCCTGAACACACACACACACACCTCTTTACTGTCACCTTTATGTTTACTCTCAAAGAGTAAAACCAACATCCATGGTTATCCACATCAAACTTCTGGCAGCCTTCTTTTACCACATTTCCCCACCGATATTCATATACAGAAGCTCATTATTTTTGCCCATTCTAGCTTCTAAATAACTATGGGAATTTTCACTCCTCTTCACCTTCAACCACAAATTCAGAGCAGCCACCATTAGCTCTTATCTGAATTGCTGCAACAGCTTTGCTTTCATCGATGCCCAGTGCTACCTTCCCTCGTCTATTCTTCACAAAGAAACCATCATAATTTTAAAGCATATTTTATTATATTGATTCTTTTACTAAAGGCCTTGAGTGGTTTTTCATTGTCATTAGGATGAAAACCAAGTCTGCCAGTTCTGACCCTTGACTATATCTCCAACCTTTGTCCTGACTCTTTGCTACCTCCCTTTGTTCCACGTTCCAATCATATTGGCTCTTTAAAAATTTATTGAATAGGCCATATTCTCTCTGGACTTCTGATCTTCACCTGCTCTCCTTCCTATTCTTCTCTTTATGTAGCTAACTAGTATTTATCATTCAGCTTTCAATTTAAAAGTCATTTTCTCTGAGAAAGCATTAGCATAGCTCCCTCATTCTCTCCACATACTCAGATGTTTTGCTCTCCTTACTTCTGGTGCATTCCTATATCATTTAGTTATGATCACTCTTTTCCTTTATCTTATCTCCAATGTCTAGCACAGTGCTTGGCACGGATGGGCAATTACTGTCCATTGGAAAAACAAAAGAATGAATAAAAGTACAAAGTGTTTTTTTTCCCATTGAGTTAATGTATATTGTTCTTCCGTCTATAACATAATGTTGCCCTACATGCTGAATATATACTCATGTATATGTTTATTATCTGCAGAAAAGCAGATGAGCAAAGAACTGAAGGTATGTTTGGGAGAAATAGGGGATGGAGAGTGGTTTCCATCCAGCTGCAGTTCTTCAAGGCTTCAAGGCAATTAAAATTGAGAAAATTCAATAAGTAGCTTTGGATTTTTTTTAATCATGAAAAAAGCTGTTTATTTAGTTTGAACTTCTGATTTTTGCCTTTCAGCATTTTGGGAATACTTATTTGAGAGCAGTTAAGGAATTAAAAAGACCAGACCTCTGCAGATTTCATATGAATCCTTGCTAAAAAAATAAAAATCAAAGAAAACTTTCATGTTTTTTAAAAATTAATCTCAATAGAAAAGAGAGAAGTTATAAAGGACATCTTGGGGGTACTCCAAACACAAAATTATTTCTGTCTGGGTTTAGAATCAATAGTATGACATTTTACAGAGATCATAAAACTTATGTTGCTAATTATAATGTACTTACATAAAGATTAAAGAGACTTTGCATTACTTTTACACATATCTGCAAGAAAGGATCTGGAGAGTTTGGGAGATAAACAAGGGAGTAGGAATTTTAACAACAAATCTATCTATAGAATTGTTAGTATGTAAATTATCTAAATTTTTTTGTTTGACTTTTATTGTACATGTGTAATACATACTATCTATATAATATATATATTCAAATTTTTGTGCACTGGTTGACATGATAAACACATGACATATAACAATAAGTTATCATGTCAACTTATAACAATAAGTTGACATGATAAACACATGGTCTTTGGTTCTACTAGGTTGTAATGTTGTTTCCCTAGCTGACAATAAGAAGGCAAGAATTATTTTTCCAAGCAGAAACCATACATATAAATAGGCATTTTAAGAAAGACTCCTTGTGTGTGTCTGCCTGCCTCCATCTCTCTCTCTCTCTTTCTATCTCTCTCTCGTTGTCTGTGTGTAAAGTCTATGACAGTTTAGCTCACATCTGGTGTGGAGATCCTACACACAGAACTAAATAGAGTTAGCTTAGTTTAGGGATCAAGATACCATTTGTCTCATGGTTTCCCTACAATGCCCTAATGCTATCCAGAGCTCTGCTCCTTCTCAAGTCCCATCAGATAAGCTATATTTACAGGCATTTATGTATACTGAAAACTTCACATAAGGTTTTTGGAAGATGGTGAATTTACACGGGGTTCCGGCTTTTCACCACTTTGCTTCCTTCCCTTCACCTTTCCCCAAACCCCTGTTTTTCCCTAGTGAAGGTAAGTTCTACCATCTCTTTTGTTTCTTGCTTTGTGCTAATCTACATCCTCCCTTGCTTCTCAGGGTCTTCTCTCCTCCCTCCCCCATAAGAGGCTTATCAAGAAAGTTCCCAAAACAAAAACTATTCTCTCACTAAAAGCATTGTTCTTAGCTTCCTAAAAATAGCAAAACCAATAAAAATGTATCTTTTTAACTAATGACAAGTTTATTAGTTTATACTTTCTGCCATTTTAAATAATGTAATAAAGTTATGCTGATTTGTAATAATAACAATTTGTGGGGGAAAAAGCAGTACTAATTGTCTTTCAATGGTAATGGAAACAATATAATTAACCAATCTAAAATTTCAAAATCTAAAATAAACTGTTAATTTTGCATTTTACAGTGGGGAACTATACTTTGATATACAGTTGTTAGCATCTTATTTTTTAAAGAATGTTAGTTGATAAATGAACATTTGGATGGCTGATCAAATTTGTGCGTGATTGGCATGCATATTGTGTGAAAATTACAATTACTTAAGAGTAATTACTCTAAGTAATACTTCATTGACTATTTAAGGATCTACTTATGCCTAAATATCTAATAGTTTCCCTTTTATTACTTTAAAAATGAATACTACTTTACCTTATTAGAGTAGTAATTCAGAATTATCATCACTTTACTGAATAAATTAGATAAGCTTGAGATGAAAACAAACTACTGAAGTCATGCTTCATAACAACTAGGGAAGAAAATCCTCATGAATACAACACAGATTATGGAAACAAATTAAGGGCAGAAAATTTAGTTCTAATATTTGAATTGAGTAAGTATTGATCACAACATTTGAATTTATTTCAATTCTGCCTTATTTGAAAAAGATTATTAATTTATACAGGATCCTTTTCATTTTTAATGTCCCCCCCCCCTTTTTTTACTACCATCTCTTCTCTAGTAAAAGGGAAAATTAAAGAAGAAATCTGACAAAATCAGAATATGTTGTTACATTTTGGCAACTTAAAATGTTAGCTATTGACCTTTGATACTCTTCTGACCTAGCTGTTGTGAGAGTCTTTTATATGAGAGGTCTGGTAAATCATCATTTCAATCAATAAATCTTCATGGAGGCTGTGTTGTTGCCCAAGAGTTGATAAGCCCAGCTACTGTCCTTTAGATCCTAACAAGCTGTTCAGGTCTGCAAGACAATGCTATTCTTTTAGGACTTCCTAGCATAAAGCAAATGACATAAAATTACTACCATTAAATTGAATAAAAAGGTGACGCTATTACTCCTAGTCATAAAAATAATCTTGGAACAATTTGGAGTAAGTTAAACCTCAAATTATTGCTCCTATGTGCTTTGAGTCCCAGTGTGAGGCTTATGTTGGTAGAGATGAAAGAATCTCACCTTGTGAGTCACTTAGAATGGCCAGGAAAGATGGCAGATGCTGTAAGAATGATCAGAGGTATATACCTAAAACGAATTGATGAGACTACTTACATTATTCAGTAAATATTTAATGACAAGATCTTGACCTGTATTATTTAATGTTTTTTTCAATTTCACAGGCACCACTTGTTCTTCATGGAGTTATAAGAGGTATATTAAAGAACCAAAGATCATAGACCATTTACTCAGACTTCTTTCCAGATTCCATTCATTCTGTTTTTTATGGCCCAGTGATGAAAAATTAAATACTGACTTTTTTGCATTTAAGGATGAAAGCAAAAAAATATATATATAAATGATGGCAATATCAGAATCACTTCAAATTGTTTGATTCAGTAAAGATTCTTACATATATGCAAAACAGTTGCATGCAACTTAGATTCTCTGTGTTAAAATATATCTGTGTTTTATATGTTCTACCCATAAACTGAATCTGTTTTCTTCACTGGAAGACCTGAGTTATAGAGAAATATTAATGTAAAATAAAATCCACTTAAAAATATATGCATTCTGTATGAATGGGAATAAACGGATTTTTTTTTTTCCCTCACAACTCATGGTGATTTTGTCCTTTGATAGTTTACTATAAGAGCAACCAAGATTAGTAAGGATCCATATTAGCTGATTAGTAATTCTTCCTTTTTCTTTGTACCTGACTATGGTTTATAAGGAGAGGTTGATGAAGCAAAAATGTGGATTGGTCATTCATCTCTTCCCATGTTTATTTCTCATTGGTTGCTCTAGTCTCTTTCATGAGAAACCACCCACTGGTTGGTTTAAAGTAAAAAATTAACTAAATCTCTTATCTAGTTTAAAACCTGGACTAATCATACTATTAAACTATCCTTCAGATAATCTCTCAGGTTACTTCTCCGCTTCCTCACCTAGTAGGGGGGTGGGCTTTGCGTTTGTGGGGACAAAGCCCCTGGCCTCATGCCAGCCCTGAGCTGTGCATTGGCTGGCATCTGCTGATTATGAGGTAAATCTTATGTCTGTCTTTACATGTCCCTAGCCTCTAATGCTTAAGCTCATGTCTATTAACCTTTGTTCTACTCTCAGATCTAGAAACAGTCTTAGAGGGAGTCTGATGAGCCTGACCTACCTAAAGATTTGTTTGTGAATTAACCAGAGATCTGTATGTGACTAACATTGATCTTAATCAGAGTGGTCTTCTCTGTTTGCTCCTTGCACTTCCACAGAGATTCTAGCAAGCCTTTCATTTGTTTCTACTTCTGTAATAAGGGAAATAAGTATTTCTCTGGAGAAATAAAACACAATTGCTTTCCCCTGCTGGACAGTACAGTACCACCAAGGTTACTTTAATGTGTCTGTTGCCAGATCATTGATCCTAGGCTCCTCAGAGTTCCAAACAAGTAGTGTCCTAACTATTGTGTTTCATCCTAACATAAATGCCACTTTCTAAAAAAACACCCAGAAGAAAAAAATCAGGACACCATCTGTAGTCATGTCCATAACCTCTGCTTCTAATCCACTCCTCCTCTAAGTTCCCCAGATTGAGAAAAACCTGGCTTCCCTGTTTGCTTTTTCTATTTGGACTTGTATGGTTTAACCCACATATCCTAGCTCTTGATATGCTAAAGAAAGAGATAAAGAAATTTGACAATCTTTACCTCATGACAATATCCTAACTCTCAAGGGTTATTGACTTGCTTCCAAATAATATTTTTAGATGTCAGAAATTGAATCATTTTCTTTGATTCCTTCTGTAAAAAGTCCTAATTTTTTTCAGGCAGAAGGACAGAGTTGGGCAAAGAGATGTCATATAAAGAAAAGTTTCAAAAGTTAAATGGAAAAGCACATAAATAACCTTAGACTATCACACTTATTATAGACTTTTCTCTATGCTTCTAAAATTAGACAATGGATAAAAAAATGTATGTAAAATTCAAAGGACAACATCCTTTTAGGAATATATTCCAGAGTCAGAAAACATATATAGACACTGATAAAGTTTAAAGCATAAAAAATTAAACATATTTCTATGGTAAAAATAATGGTCAAAAATTAACAGCTTTTTGGAGAAAATACCTAATATAGTTATAAAATCATTGATACCCATAACTCTTTTCTATTGATATAATTTTTTTAACATCTTTATTGGAGTATAATTGCTTTACAATGGTGTATTAGTTTCTGCTGTATAACAAAGTGAATCAGCTATATGTATACATATATCCCCTCCCTCTTGCATCTCCCTCCCACCCTCAATATCCCACCCCTCTAGGTGGTCACAAAGCACAGAACTGATCTCCCTGTGCTATGCGGCTGCTTCCCACTATCTATTTCACATTGGGTAGTGTATATATGTCAATGCCACTCTCTCACTTCGTCCCAGCTTGCCCTTCCCGTCCCCATGTCCTCAAGTCCATTCTCTATGTCTGCATCTTTATTCCTGTCCCGCCCCTAGGTTCATCAGAACCTTTTTTTTTTTTTTTTAGATTCCATATGCATGTGCTAGCATATGGTATTTGTTTTCTCTTTCTGACTTACTTCACTCTGTATGACAGACTCTAGGTCCATCCACCTCACTACAAATAACTCAATTTCATTTCTTTTTATGGCTGAGTAATATTCCATTGTATATATGTGCCACATCTTCTTTATCCATTCATCTCTCTGTGGACACTTAGGTTGCTTCCATGTCCTGGTTATTGTAAATAGTGCTGCAATGAACACTGTAATACATGACTCTTTTTGAATTATGGTTTTCTCAGGGTATATGCCCAGTAGTGGGATTGCTGGGTCGAGTTACCCATAACTCTTAAAAACTCTTACATATAAATAAGAAAAACACAGGTATCCTACTCATAAATAAGCAGTTTGTAAAAGTAAAAATGCAAATGTCAGTAAACATTAAAATAAATGTTCAGGAGACTTCTGGTTTCTAGTTCTACATATAAGAAGCTTGGAAACTGCCAGTCCATCTGAACAGTAGGTAAAAAGCTGAACAGACTAAAACATCAACAGTTTTTCTTGGGTCCATAAGAAAGGGGATGACACAGGGCAAACTGCTACCCCAAAATTGGAGAGCTATACAGACAAATATGGGGAGTCACAGTTTACTAGAGGAGAAACCACTGTGGAAACCCGAGCCCAGGTAGGAAAACCTGAACTATAATTGACAAATTGCTGAAGGCTCAGTGAGGACAACTCTGTGAGTCAAAAATTCCCAGTAGACTCACTTATACTGGAACCACAACAATTGAGTGAGATTTACCTTCAGGAGCCCAACCTGGCTCCCACAGAAAATATTGGACAAAAATCCCCTCATGCTTCCAGCAGGGGCAGTAGAAAAGGGACTACTTTGAAATATACCAGAGCACTGTATTTTTCTTAAGAAGGCCTGCACTCAGAGGAAACGAGATAACCAGAGCCTAACCTCCTGGAGTTTTATCAGAATCTAACTAACCTGAGGTAAGGTAATACCCAACTCCAGCTTGCTCTAGCTATCCTGTTCCACCTAAGGGGAGGGAAGAAAAAACCTGAGAAACACTTGTGAAGTTCATGGTACAGAGGCACAGGCTCACTGAAATACAGAACTAATCATAAGACTATAGAATGCTTCCCCTCCTCCCACACCTCACCACCACATTACTAAAGACCTATTTACAGAAGTTCATTTTACTCAGTACATCATGTCCAGCTGTGAAGAAAAAATTACAAAGCATACCAAAAGGAAAAAAAACCACACTTTGAAGAGACACAGCAAGCATCAGAACCAGACATGGCAGAGATGTTGGAATAATCAGATCAATAATTTAAAACACTTATGATTAACATGCTAAGGGCACTAATGGATAAAGTAGACAGCATGAAAGAATAAATGGTGAATGTAAACACAGAGACAGAAGTACTAAGAAAGATCCAAAAAGAAATGCTAGCAATAAAAACACTGTAACAGAAATGAAAAATACTTTTCATGAGTTTATTAGACCAGACACAGCTGAAGAAAAAATCCATGAACTATAGGATATACCAATAAAATCTTCAAAAGCTGAAAAACAAGAGAAAAAAGACTGAAAAACAAAACAAAACAATATCCAAGGACTGTGGGACAACTACAAAAAGTGTAACATACGCATAATAAGAATAAAAAGGAAAAGAAATAAAGTAAGAGAAGAATATTTGAAACAGTAACCACTGAAAATTTCCTCAAATTAGTATCAACAGATCCAGGAAGGTGAAAGAGTACCAACCAGGATAAATGCCTAAAATACTACACCTAAGCTTATCATTTCCAAACTATAGAAAATCAAGGATAAATAAAAAAATTCTGAAAAACCCAGAGATTAAAAACACCTTACCTATAGAGACATAAATGTAAGAATTACATCCAACTTCTCCTAAGAAAGCAAACAAACTAGAAGAGCATGTAGTGAAATATTTAAAGTATTGAGAAGAAAAAACCCTACCAACCTAGAATTTTATACCTTGTGAAATTACCTTTCAAAACTGAAGGAGAAATAAAGGCTTTCTCGGACAAAAAGTGAGGAAATCTGTTGTCAGTAGATCTGCCTTGCAAGATATAGCAAAACAGTTTCTTTAAAGGGAAGGAAAGTAATATAGGTCAAAAACTCAGATCTACATGAAGAAAGAGAATTAAAGAAGGAATAAGTAAAGATAAAACAAAAACTTTTATTTTTCTCATTCTAATTGATCTAACAGATAACAGTTTGTTCAAAATAATTATAGCAACAATGTATTTGAATTTATACACACACACACTTTTATGTATGCTTACATATAAGTGAAATAAATGACAGCAATAATAAAAGGGACAGGGGAAAGGAATCAGGATTATTTGGTTATTATAAGGAACTCACACTACCTGTGAGTGGTATAGTGTTATTTGAAAGAAGACTTGGATTAGCTGTAAATGTATATTGTAAACTGAGGAAATCATTTAAAAACTTAAAGAAAAAGAATAACTAATATGCTAAGAGAGGAGAAAAAAACTGGAATTTTATAAATGCTCAGTTAAAAAGACAAAAGGTAGAAATAAAAAGACAAAACTAGGAAAAAAGAACAAAGGCAACAAATAAAGAGTAAAACATGTGGTAGATATTAATCCAACTATATCAATAATCACTTTGAATGTCAGTGGCCTAAATGGACCCATTAAAAGACAGAAGAAAAATGGTACAGGTGAATCAGTTTTCAAGGCAGAAATTGAGACACAGATGTAGACAACAAACGTATGGACACCAAGGAGGGAAAGTGGTGGGGGTGGTGGTGGTGGGATGAATTGGAAGATTGGGATTGATATATTACACGAATATGTATAAAATGGATAACTAATAAGAACCTGCTGTATAAAAAATAAATAAAATTAAATTTTAAAAAACCCCAAACATACCTTAAAAGCAATTCATACCTTCTCCCACCCACCCACCAAAACAAACAAACAAACAAAAAAGACAGAACTTGTAAGAATGTATTTTAAAAAAAGACCCAAATATGGTATGTCTACAAAAAAGCCTACTTTGATTTTAAACACATATAGATTAAAAGTAGATGTATGTAGAAAAGGATACCATGCTAACACTAATCCAAAAAAGTAGGATTAGATATAGTAATTTTGGACAGAGTAGACAGACTCAGGAACAGAGAGGGCCACTACCTAATAATAAAAGGGTCGATTTTCAAAGAAGACATTACAATACTTAACATGTATGCACCTGACTAAAAAAAGGTCAAACTATGCGAGGCAACAACTAACAGAATTGCAAAGATTAAATAAATGAATCCACAATCATACCTGGAGTCTTCAACACCCATTTATCAGAAATGGACAGATCCAACAAGGAGAAAGTCAGAGAAGATATAGTTTAACTCACCAACACCATCAATCAACTGGTTATAATTTACATCGACTTCATTCAACATTAGCAGAATACACATTCTTCTCAAGCTCACATGGAATATTCACCAGGAGAGACTATGATGCAGACCCAGAACTGCCAAAGCAATCCTGAGGAAAAATAACAAAGCTGGAGGCATAAACCTCCCAGATGTCAGGTAATACTACAAAGCTACAGTAATCAAAAGAGCATGGTATTGGCACAAAAAAGACATGGATCAATGGAACAGAATAGAGAACCCAGAAATAATCCCACACCCCTACAGTCAATTAATCTTTGACAAATGAGGCAAGGATATACAATGGAGAAAAGTTTTTCAGCAAGTGGTGCTGGGAAAGCTGGACAGCCTCATGTAAATCAATGAAGTTAGAACACTCCCTCAAACCATATACAAAAATAAACTCAAAATCGTTTAAAGACCTAAATATAAGACATGACACCATAAAACTCCTAAAAGAGAACATAAGCAAAACATTCTTGGACATAAATCATAGCAATATTATCTTAGATCAGTTTCCCAAGGCAAAAGAAATAAAAGCAAAAATAAACAAATGGGACCTAATCAAACTTAGAAGATTTTGTACAGTAAAGGAAACCACCAACAAATGAAATGACAACCTACAGACTGGGAGAAAATATTTGTAAATGATGCAAATGACAAAGGGTAATTTCCAAAATATACAAAGAGCTCATGCAACTCAATATCAAAAAAACAACCCAATCAAAAAATGCACAGAAGACCTAAGTAAACATTTCTTCAAAGAAGACAGATGGCCAAAAGGCACATGAAAAGATGCTCAACATCCCTAATTATTAGAGAAGTGCAAATCAAAATCAAAATGAGGTATCATCTCATGCCAGTCAGAATGGCCATCACCATAAAGTCTACAAATAATAAATCC
The DNA here is from genome assembly GCF_009873245.2 of Balaenoptera musculus. NCBI lineage: Eukaryota > Metazoa > Chordata > Mammalia > Artiodactyla > Balaenopteridae > Balaenoptera > Balaenoptera musculus. The sequence continues at coordinate 63,077,513 of NC_045796.1, read as the reverse complement.
TGAAGAGGGTGTGGAGAAGATGGAACACTCCTACACAGCTGGTGGGAATGCAAATTGGTGCAGCCACTATGGAGGTCCCTTAAAAAACTAAAAATAGAGTTCTCATATGATCCAGCAATCCCACTCCTGGGCATATATCCAGAAAATACAAAAAGTCTATCTCGAAAAGATACATGCACTCCAGTGTTCATTGCAGCACTATTTTTAATAGCCAAGACATGGGAGCAACCCAAATGGCCATCAACAGATGACTGATTTACAAATACGTGGTGTACACACACACACACACACAATGGAATATTTCTCAGCTATAAAAAATGAAATATTGCCATTTGTAGCAACACGGATGGACCTAGAGATATCACACTAAGTGCAGTAAGTCAGAGACAAATATCATATGATATCAATTATATATGGAATCTAAAAAATAATACAAATGAATTTATTTACAAAACAGAAACAGACTCATGGACATAAAAAACTTATGGTCAGCAAAGGGGAAAGTAGGGGAGGGATAAATAGGACTTAAATAGGATAAATAGGGATTAACACATACACTCTATTATATATAAAATAGATAAGTAACAAGGGTTTACTGTATAACACAGGAAACAATGTTTAGTATCTTATAATAATCTATAATGTAAACTAATCTGAAATATATATATATATATCTGAGTCACTTTGCTGTATACCTAAAAGTAATGTGATACTGTAAATCAACTATACTTCAATGAAAGAATAAAAATTAATTTCCAGTCTCTTTTTGAAGATAGAAGCAGAGGGAATACTTCCAAACTCAATTTATGAGGCCAGTATTATCCTAATACCAAAACCAGACAAAGACATTACAAGAAAAACTAGATAAATATCTCTCATGAACACAGATGTAAGAATTCTCAACAAAATATTAGGAAATCAAGCCCAACAAGGTAAAAAAGGATTATACACCATAACCAAATGAGATTTATCCCAAGTCTGCAAGGTTGGTTCAACATTCAGAACTCAATATAATCCATCACATCAACAGGCTAAAAAAGAAAAATCTCATGAGCCTATCAACAGATTCAGAAAAAAAACATTTGACAAAATCCAAGACTCACTCATGTTAAAAATTCTCGGTTATTTTGGAATAAATAACTTCTTCAACTTGATAGAAAATATCTATAAAAAATCTACAGCCAACATTATACTGAATGGTGAACTACGTGAAGCCTTACCACTAAGATCAGGTACAAAGTTAAGAATGTTCCCTTTCACTATCTCTTTTCAACATTTTACTGCCAGTTTAGCTAATGCAATAAGAAAAGGAAATAAAAGTATACAAACTGGGATGGAAGAAATAAAACTGTCTTTCTTTACAGATGATATAATTGTCTATGTAGAAATCTGAAAGAATCAACAACAACAACAACAAATGTCTAGAGTAAGTGATTATAGCAAGGTTGCAGGATACAAAGTTACTATACAAAAGTCAATCACTTTCCTATATATTAGCAATGAACAAGTGGAATTTGAAATTAAACACACAATACCATAATATTAGCACTAGTAATTTTATTTGGTGAATCAATTATGAATTATGTAAAACCAACCATCTAAATAATTTCTAAAAATAATGAATATAATTAATTAAAATAAACCCAAATCCTTATAGTGGTCAACTTATTTCACACTGATAAAATTACTAGTATGTAATGAATTCTTTTTTCCTTTTTTTTAAAGAAAAAAATGTATACTGAATCAGAGGTTTCTGTGCAGCATTTTGATTCTACATAGTTTTCAAGGTCATGTAGGACCTTAAGGGACATCTTAACATGTTCTCTCTGGATCATTCCTTTTGAGTAGCTTGAACTTCGATTAACATGAGTGTACTAAGGAAAAGAACTGCACTAAAATTTAAGTCTAAACAGGTGTTGCAAGAGGACACTTTTTAATTTGGTTGTATAATTTTGTCTGTATGATTTATTATTGGTTTTGGTCAGTTGTTGTACAGCATCAATGTCAATGTGTTTGATTTCTGATTTTACTTTACAAACTAGGAAAAGCATTTGCCAGCAGACAAGAGTTCTGTTACATAGCTACAGGCAGGGTTCCTAAAAAACAGCATCCCCTTTATACTCAAAAAAAAAAAAAAATTAATGTTTATTACTGAATAGAATGAAATACAGTTTAAAACTAGGATCCAAATGTCAGTCATGGAAGCAGACTGGTCCATCAAAGGAATCATAATTGAGGGTTTCAGACGGGGAGGAAAAGAACCCCCCCCCCCCCGGGGAACATGATAAAATTAGATCTGATTTGTGGGCACTGTTGATCCATATATTGAGGTCAGGAGGAACAGTGGCTGAACTGCACCATTTAGGAACTGCTATTCCTTGTCTCGGAAGTAATCTGAAACACTGCAGCAAAGTTTTCATAGCATAATTTAATTGGGTTATCTTGAGTACAACTTTCGAAGGGAAAAGAAGAGCACTGGAAATTCATTGGAGGTCTAATTAGCTGTAACTTTTATTTTGCTGTACGATTATCATTGTAGCATATATTCTCATAGCTCTCAATATGTAGAAATAGTTCTTCTGTTTTGTATTGTCTCCACAATACCTTCTCTTCCATAAGAACATTCTATGTTGTCAAAAGTAAGAAAAAGTTATCAGGAAAGATAGGATGGGTGAATTTACTTCTTTCTAGGTGATTTAAAAAAATATGTTGAGAGTGTATGTGTGCGTTGAAGGTATGTTTGCCTTATTGTAATACTAAACCATGTAATAGTATATTACTAGTGTTTTGTGATATTGAGATCTGACAGCATATCAAGATGTTTAGGTGAAAAAGCAAAGTAAAACAAGACAAAATACAATCTAAACACAACAAATAAAGCCCTTTGGAAACAAAACCAAAAATTACTGTTTTCTTTTTTTTGGTCTTTCATGGGTTTTTTTCCCCCATTATCAGAGACAAATATAAGGTTTGTTTCTTTTCACAATTTCTGTCTTGAAAGCCTTCTGTGGTTATCAGTGGGAGAAAACTGAAGTCTTGGATAAAGCAGTTTAAGTCGTTAAGCACAAAGAATACTTATATATTTTTCACTTATATTCAATCACTCTTATCCGTGCATCAGACCCTCAGCTGGGATATGGAGAAGTGGGTTTTACTATTCAGACCTGACCTTGATCTTTCAAAGTACTATTTCAACAGCTAGATACAAAAGTCTTTAGGGAGTGAACACAGGGGTTTGATCATTTCCATGAGATACCACATTTGCATTGAGATAAACACAGCGGTTGGCCAATAGTCCTCACGTATACAATGGCATATTCTGAATGTCCCAATAAACTTGTGTTCTGATACCTGGCCTTGGAAAGAGCTATGATTCATACTGACAATATTTAGCTTCCATGGGGTTACCTGGGCCTGAAATTTGAAAGGCATCTCTGGCTCCTTCTTCCTTACCCCCTACTGAATAACAATGCTCATCAGTTCTGTTTTCAAATCCCTTGAGGAAGACTAATTTTACCCAGTAAAAGCCTTTCTATCACTTAGGATATCTCTTGCCTAGATTGCTCCTTCAGCCTCTTAAAATGTTCCTGTGCCTCCAGCTTTTCTCCCTCCAATCCAGCTTTGGCATTGTAACCAGCGTGATCTTCCTAAAATATAAATGTGATTGCTTGCTTACCTGCCTCCAAACCCTGCTAATTTCTTTTGAGGAAAACTCCAAACTATTTTAAAGTCTTTCATGGTCTGCACCCTATATATCTTTCTAGTTACACTCACATAATACTCCTTCCATTTCATTCTATGCTCCTGCTTTCAGAGTATCTTGTTGACAGAACATACCATTCTATTGCTATTTTCAACCCTATGACTTTGTACTTGCTTTAACTACCACCTCCCGCCCAGAATTTAACCCTCACTTCATTGCCTGCTTCATTCCACCTCAACTTTAAGAATAGGTTTAGATGGCATTTCCCCCAAGTAGCCCCAAGAGATCTCTTGTCATGGTTAGAGCATTGGAGTATCTGCACAATTCTGCTGAAGAACTGTGCACTATGAGTTAGAATTGTTTGCCCCTTTATAGGTTTAAAATGCCGAAAGGGCAAGTACACTTATTCATCAGTCTAGCTCTGTTCCCTGACTTGAACAGATGAAGAAACATGGGTATTCTGTTAAACTCTTCCCTTCACATGCAGGTGGAGGATCCTAGGAAGTTGTTATCATTTCCAGTGGAAGAAAGAATCCTTGTCACATCTTGGACCACTGACTTTCCCATCAAGTAGTTACAGGAGTCAGACTCAGAGGCCATATTCACTTCACATGCACCAGGACAGCTGCATTGGTAGTTAAAATAATGATGCAAGTGGCTAAAGAGTTACAGTCCTGAGCATACTGAGACCATTTCAGCTATTCTAGGCAAGTGGAACGTTTCTTAGGACCCTCCGCTAGGTATCCCCAGATGTAAAAACTAAAGGGAAAATCCACAGAAGATCGGGGGCAGGGTTATTCTCACATCATGCACCAGCCCTATAGCCAGAGTCTGTTCTGTACTTTGAATATCACACTTGAATGTAGTGATATGGATTTAAATACCAAGAGAATGACAATTTTTAGTGGCTAGTCTAAACAGTCCTGGTTTACCCTATGCTCTTAAGCTATCTCATACATGCAACCTTTCATGTAAAATCTCTTAAGTTTAAGAATATTTCCCACAACTTGAAGGGAGAAATTATCTAGAATCACTAAGCATACTTCATGCTACATTTAGTATACAGTGTAGACCATGTATAAATATAAAATGTAATTTTAATGGTAATATAAAATTTTCAAGATAAAGAAATAAAAAAGATTAAAAAGCACGCATAATCTTATCCCTCTCATACAAAGATCTTTACAAAGTAAAACTTAGATTATATTTTAAATATGTATTTTACATTTTTTTACATTTTTGCATTTTTTATATTTTACATTTTTTGATCTACATTTTTGACATTGTAGATCAGTTATCTCCTATTGTAAAGAAAGTACTTGTCAGGTCAAGTTTGAAGCACTAAAAATTACAAACAACTGTACTCATCTTCCCTGGGTCCTGGATAAGCAACAGGATACACAAACATAACCCCTTGCAAAGACTTTTAAAGATAATACACTATTCAGGCAAAGGCCAGTGATAAAATTCCTATGAGATATCAAACAAAAAAACTTTCATATCACTACTGTAAATTCTTTTTTAATTACCAATAATCTTCCAATATTTTCCATCAGTAAATGCTTAAAGATAATTGGAAGCAACTTATAGTATAATTTAAAATGGAGGGACACATAAAATGGCATGCAGCTACATGAAAATCATCCTAACAGACTGACTAGGAAACCCTAATTGCAATGTGCAGACAAGATTGGTTCCCAAGGCCCACTTACACTTGATATTTAGCACTATGTTTATGACAATAAGAAGGTCTTTTATAATAAATGGAGCAAAAGAGATTTTTTCCAATGGGTGCAGATAAATGGAAAACTCCTGTTTAACATATCACTATTTGGAGTACATAAAAGAAAATGAATATTAGAAGACCATGATTTCTAGACCATATAAAAGATAACTGAAGCATTAAAATAACTGCATAGTATACCAAACCATAGGACTTGTGAATCACAAAATATTATCATGAGATCTTAGAATGTAAAATAATTTTCCTTAATGAGTGAAACTGCATTCATATACACCCTGGGGATTTCTATACTAGTTCTTTAAGGTAACTAGGTATTAATATTTAGAATAGAATTTTTCTTTGGTTAAAGGGGACCAGATTTAATAATATTTATATAATAAGAAAGGAGCTAAGAATATACAACTGGGAAAGGAGAGTTTTTCTAATAAATGATATTGGAAGAACTGGATATCCACACGCAAAAGAATGAAACTAGAGAACTATCTTATACCATACACAGAAATTAACTAACATGTATTAAAGACTTAAATTTAAGACTTGACACTGTAACACCCCTAGAAGAACCCATAGGCAGTAAGCTCCTTGACATCAGTCTTGGCAATGGTTTTTCTGGATTTGGCATGAAAAGCAAAGGCAACAAAAGCAAAATTAAACAAAGTAGGACTACATCAAACTAAAAATAAATCTTCTTTACAGCAAAGGAAAGCATCAATAAAATGAAAAGGCAACCTACAGAATGAAAGAAAAGCCTATATGAACTATGAGATACCATTAAGAGACACAATTATGTCTTACTGAAATTCCAGAAGAAGAAGAGAGGAAGAAAAGGGTCAGAGAGCTTATTTAAAGAAATCATGAATGAGAATTTCATAAACTGGGGGAGAAATTTAGATAACCAAGTTCATGAAGCTCAGAGGTCTGCAGTGTTTCAACTCAAAAAGATCTTCTCTAGGACACATTATAATAAAATTGTCTAAAATCAAAAACAAAGAGTAAATTTAAAAACAGTAAGAGAAAATAAATTCTCACATACAACGAAAGCTACATAAGACTATCAGCAGAATTCTCAGCAGAAACTTGTCAAACCAGGAGAAAGTGGAATGATATATTCAAAGTACGGTAAGAAAAAAACTGCCAACAAAGAATACTTTACCCAGAAAAACTGTCCTTCAGAAACAGAGAGACAAAGATTTTCTCAGACAAAAAAAAAAAAAGAAAAAAGTTTTGGGAGTTTATCACTGCTAGTCCTGCTTTACAGAAGTTGCTAAAAGGACTTCTTTAAGTTAAAATGAAAGAAGACTAATATGAAGACACATCAAAATATAAAACTCACTATAAAGCTAAGAATATGGACAAATTCAGAACACTCTAATACTGTAATGGTGCTTCATAAATCACTTTTAACTCTGGTGTACAAGTTAAAAGACAAATATTAAAATAACTATAACTATAATAATGTGTTAAATGGGTACATCATATATAAAAGATATAAATTGTGACATCAATAACACAAAATGTGGGAGGAGGAGAAGTTAAATATAGAGTTTCTGTACACATAGGTAAATACAGTAGGTAGTGGATAAATCACTTATAAAGCTAGTATGAAGGATAAAAGACAAAAGTAGTGAAAATAACTATTATAAGAATAATTAGTTAAGGTACTCACAGGATTAAAAAGATGTAAAATGTGACATCAAGAATATAAACCATGGAGGTAATAATGATGTTGGGCTTTAAATGGGATCAAACTTAAGTTATTGACTTAAAATATACTGTTATATATAAAAGTTGTTACATGTTAGCCTCATGGTAATCACAAATGAAAACCTATAGTAAATACAAAATAAGGAGAAAGTAATATAAGCATATTCCTAAAGTCATCAAACGACAAAGGAAGAGAGCAAGAGAAAAATGAAGGAAAAAAGAAGAACTACAAAAAAAATCAAGAAAACAATTAACAAAATGGCAATAAGCACATACCTATTAGTGATTGCTTTAAATGAAAATGGACAAAATTCTCCAACCAAAAGAAATAGAGTGGATGAATGGATGAAAAAAAAACAAAAACAAAAACATGACCCATCCATATGCTGCCTACAAGAGATTCACTTTAGACATAAGGACACACACGGACTGAAATTGAAGGAATGGGAAAAGATATTCCATGTAAATGGAAATCAAAAGAAAGCTAGACTAGCTCTACTTATATCATACAAAATAGACTTTGAAACAAAGACTTTAATAAGAGACAAAGAAGGGCATTACATAATGATAAAGGGGTCAATCTAACAAGAAGATTTAACATTTGTAAATATTTATACACGCAACATAGGAGTACCTAAATATATAAAGCAAATATTAACAGATCCAAAGGGAGAAATAGCAATACTGTAATAGTAGTGGACTTTAATACCCCACTTACATCAATGAATAGCTCATTCAGGCAGAAAATCAATAAGGAAACATTGACCTGAAATGATATATTAGACCAGATGGACTTATCACATATTTATAGAACATTCCATCCCAAAGCAACAAAATACACATTCTTCTCCAATACACATGGAGGGTTTTCCAAGACAGATCATATGCTAGGTCACAAAACAAGTCAATAAATTTCAGAGGACTGAAATCATATCAAGCATCATTTCCAACCACAATGGTATGAAACTAGAAATTAATTACATGAGGAAAACTTTAAAAGTAATAAATAGGTGGAGATTAAACAAGATGCTATTTAGTGATCAATGGATCAAAGAAGAAATCAAAAGAAAATTTAAAAATACATAGTGAGTCAAATGAGAATGGAGATGTAATATAGCAAAACTTATGGGATGCAGCAAAAGCTGTTCTAAGAGGGAAGTTCATAGCAAAAAATGCCTACCTCAGGAAATCAGAAAATGTTAAAATAAAAACCTTTATACCTCAAGAAACTAGAAAAAGAAGGACAAATGAAGCACAAAACTAACGGAAGGAAATAACAAAGATTAGAGCAGAAGTAAATAAAACAGAGACTAAAAAAAGGCAATAGAAAAGATCAGTGAAACTAAGAGCTGGTTCTTTGAAAAGATAAACAAATTTGACAAACCTTTAGCTAGACTCATGAAGAAAAAAAAGAGAGAACTCAAAATTAGAGGTGAAAATATTACAACCAACACCACAGAAATACAGAGAATCATAAGAAACTACTATGAATAATTGTACACCAACAAATTGGACAACCTTGATAAATGGATGAATCATAGAAACATACAACCTTCAGACTGAATCATGAAGAAATACTAAATCTGAACAGACCTATTACTATTAAGATGATTGAATCAGTAATCAAAAACCTCCAACAAACAAAAGTTCAGGACCAGATGACTTCATCAATGAATTCTACCAAGAATTCAAAAAATTAACACCAATGCTTCTCAAACTCCTCGAAAAAACATAAGAGGAGGAATACTTCCAAATTCATTTTACAAGACCAGTATTAACCCAATACCAAAACCAGATAAGGAAGCCACAAGAAAATGACAGACCAATATCCTTGATGAACATAGATACAAACTTCAACAAAATATTAGCAAATTGAATATAACAATACATTAAAATGTTTATATATCATAACCAAGTGGGTTTTATTTCAGAGAGGCAAGGATCGTTCAACTTCCGCAAATCAATCAATGTGATACACCACATTTAAAAAGTGAAGGATAGATTCCATACATATGTGTTAGCATATGATATTTTTCTCTTTCTGACTTACTTCACTCTGTATGACAGACCCTAGGTCCATCCACCTCACTACAAATAACTCAATTTTGTCTCTTTTTATAGCTGAGTAATATTCCATTGTATATATGTGCCACATCTTCTTTATCCATGCATCTGTCAATGGATACTTAGGTTGCTTCCATGTCCTGGCTATTGTAAATAGAGCTTCAATAAACATTGTGGTACATGACTCTTTTTGAAGTATACTTTTCTCAGGGTATATGCCCAGTAGTGGGATTGCTGGGTCATATGGTAGTTCTATTTTTAGTTTTTTAAGGAACCTCCATACTCTTCTCCATAGTGGCTGTACCAATTTACATTCCCACTAGCAGTACAAGAGGGTTCCCTTTTCTCCACACCCTCTGCAGCATTTATTGATGGCCATTCTGACTGGTGTGAGGTGATACCTCATTGTAGTTTTGATTTGCATTTCTCTAATGATTAGTGATGTTGGACTTGAGGACACAGGGAGGGGGAAGGGTAAGCTGGGATGAAGTGAGAGAGTGGCATGGACATATATACACTACCAAATGTAAAATAGATAGTTAGTGGGAAGCAGCCACATAGCACAGGGAGACCAGCTCAGTGCTTTGTGACCACCTAGAGGGGTGGGATAGGGAGGGTGGGAGGGAGATGCAACAGGGAGGAGATATGGGGATATATGTATATGTATAGCTGATTCACTTTGTTATGCAGCAGAAACTAACACACCACTGTAAAGCAATTATACTCCAATAAAGATGTTAAAAAAGAAATTAAAAAATAAAAATTGAAGGATAAAAATTATATGATCATCTCAGTAGAGGCAAACAAAAGCATTTGAGAAAATCCGATATCCATTATGATGAAAAACTGTCAATAAAGTGGGTGTAGAGGGAATGTACCTCAACATAAGAAAGGTTATATATGACAAGCCCACAGCTAACATCATACTCAATAATGAAAACCTGAAAGCTTTTCCTTTAAGATCAGGCACAAGACAAGGATGCCCACTCTCACAACTTTTATTCAACCCAGTATTGAAAGTCCTAGCCAGAGCATATAGGCAAGAAAAACAAATAAAAGGCATCCAAATTGGAAATGAAGAAGTGAAACTGTCACTACTTGCAGATGACATAATATTATGCATAGAAAACCCTAAAGACTCTATCAAAAGACTTTTAGTACCAATAAATATATTCAGTAAACTTGCAGGTTACAAAATCAATACGTGAAAATCGGATGTATTTCTATACGCTAATAATAAACTATCAGAAAGAGAACTGAAGAAAACAATCTCATTTACAATTACATCAAAAAGAATAAAATACCTAGAAATAAATTTAACCAAGGAGGTGAAAGACCTGTGTACTAAAAACTATAAAATATTAATGAAAGAAATTGAAGATGCAAATAAATTGAAAGATATTCTGTGCTCATGGATTATACTAATTAATATTGTTAAAATGACCATATCACTCAAAGCAATATACAGATTTGATGCAATCCCTATCAAAATTCCAATGGCATTTTTCACAGAAATAGAATAAACAGCTATAAAATTCTAGTGGAATCTTAAAATATTACAAATAGCCAAAGCAAACTTGAGAACACACACACACACACACACACACACACACACACACACACACGAAGTTGGAGACAGCACACTACCTGATTTCAAAATATACTACAAAGCTATATTAATCAAAACACATGTACATCTTTGGTGGGAATGTAAACTGGTATAGCAACTATGGAAAACAGTTTGGAAGTTCCTCAATAAGTTAAAAATAGGGTTACCATAGGATCCAGCAATTCTACTTCTTGGTATTTATCCAAAGGAAATGAAATCATTATCTTGAAGAGATATTAGCACTCCCATGTTCACTGCAGTCTATTTTCAATAGCCAAATTATGGAAACAACCTAAGTGTCCATTGACCAATGAAGGGATAAATAAAATGTGACATATTAAATAAAATGTGATATATATGTATACATATATAAACAGTAAAATATTATTTTGCCATGAAATCCTGCCATTTGCAACAACACACATAAACCTAGAGGACATTATGCAAGTGAAATAAGCCAAAAAGAGGGAGAAAAATACTGCATAATATCACCTATATTTAGAATATATTTTTAAAAAATTCAAACTCATAAAAGTAGAGAATAGAATGGTCTTTACCAATGGTCTCAATATATGCTAAGAGAGTAGATTTCAGGTACGCTCAGCTCACAATCAAAATGGTAACTTTCTGAGATGTTACTTAGCTTGACTGTAGTAATCATTTCACTGGGTATATATCAAATGATCATGTTGTACTCCTTCAATACAGACAATTTTGTTCCAAAAATAAGATAAATTTTCTCTCTCCTAGGCAGAGACATTTTTCTACATAATTCTGAGTTTTAAGTATATTTCTTCTATTAATTTTTAATTTCATATAATGTTGCTCTACCACGTGTTTGCACTGTGAATTGTTTTGTGTAAAATATTGGAAGAAGAATAGCTTGGTAGTGCAAGACAGATGCCAAAAAGAGCACTGATGTTCACATACTATTAGAAAATTTTTAATCATCCCTATAACATTCTTGTACTCTCCTTGGTTTTTCCTGTTCCCTAAACACATTCCCTTACTTTCAATCATCATTGGAAGGCTTTTAGAGTATGACTAACCTTAGGATTTTCCAACTTTTAGGGGACAGAGAACACATTTTTAACAGGTTATATCCATTTCATGACTGGTACCCAGATTATATAAACTGAAGCCTGGTAGTTGTTTGCTTGTTGTTTTCTTCTTTTAATGTGGCACCACTGACATAAGAGTAGAGAGATATTTTCAATAAAATGTAGGGTTAAATGGTGGTCTTAGTTCTCAGTAATGTGCATTTTTTAAATTCTTTTTTCTGTCTACAAGTATTTTAGAGAAAAGCCTGGTGTGATTGCATGTGCCTGAAAGGTAGATGACATTTTAGCAATGCATATTTACACCTTGGAAATAAATTTTATAAGTAACATTGAAAAGGAAAGTAACATTGAACTTCATATATCAAAAAAGTGTGATAATATAAAATCCATCTTCAGTGCCTGGCATTGAATGAATGAATAATAAATTTATCTTTTATTTTTAATGTTATTTGTAAAGCCTGTTCAAAATATTGGCATGCAACCCAGAATATTAAGACTACAATTTTAAACGTAACAAGACAATATTCACTTCTATTTTGCAATTTATTCCTATCAATAACTTAATTTTTGATTACACAGTTTATCAATATGAAATTTTCAAGTTATAAATCCTGAGGGGATGGGAGAAAATTGGGATCTATAATTTTTAATTAATATAACAATGTTATCACTAAACTATTTTAATTACCAAAAGTTAGGACACAAAGCTTTTTAAAGCAATATGGCAATATTGATGTTCATCATTCTCTTAAGATCCATGTGCTTATTAAGAGAGAAAGCAGACAACAGGGGTGTGTGAGTATATAATTGTATAAATAGTGTGGCCACTTGCACCCTGCATGCGGTCACATTCATTAGAAATTACCTATCCTGTAATGTTGTTATTATCTTTGGCTCTAATAAAGGAACCATACCATTGGTGCAGGTAATTATTTTTTTTCCCCACTATCTGATGCGCCTAGCAGCAACTTTCTGCTAGGAGTAGAACTTGCAGTTAAATATATATACTCTGATATACTTCGTAATTAGTTTCTCAGAAACAAGAGCAATGTTTTGAAAAGCACATGCAGTTCTGAGTGAGAACAATTTAAAATGATTTTCATTGTTGGTTCCTTTATTTTCTTGTTCCTGTTTATGCTATTTTCCAAATGATTGATTTTGTAATCACTGGGTTTTACTTGATAAACGAAAATTATTGCAAGCAATGTCCATTATGTGATGAAATTGATGTGCTAACAATACATTGAATGAATTTATATTTTTCTCTTCCATATTCCATGGAACATACACACACATGTGCACACACACACATACATGGAAGCAAAAATGCTAATTTCAAATTTTACACTGTTGCTCTGATTCATCATTTCCAGCTTTTAAATTTTCACTTTTAGAAAGGGAATTATCCCTTACCCATTTGAAACTAAATTCTAAAAGAATTTTCATAAATTATACTTTATTCTAGGATTTACACTTAATAACACATTATTAGAAAAAAAACAGAAACAAGTTTCCTAGGTTGTAAGTTGAAGGGGCTGTATTAGTTTCCTAGGCCTGCTATAACAAAGTATCAAAAACTAAGTTACTTAAAACAACAGAAATTTGTTGTTTCACAGTTCTGGAGCTAGAAGTCTGAAATCAAGATGTTAGCAGGGCCATTGCTCCTTCTGAAACCTGTAGGGAAATCCTTCTTTGCCTCTTCTAAGCATCTAATGGTTTGCTGACAATCATACATGATCTTTAGCTTACAGCTGCATAACTCCAACCTCTGTTGGATAACATTTGTTATCACACGGTGTTCTCCCTGTATCTCTGTGTCTTCACATAGCTGTCTTCTTACAAGGGCAATAGTGGTAACGGATAAGGAGTCCTCCCTGCTCCAGGATGTCAGCATCTTACTTAACTAATTGCATCTGCAACAATTCTTTCCAAGTAAGGTCTCATTCTGAAGTACTGGGGGTTAGGAATATATATATATATAAATATAAAATATACATATTTTATTTATATTTTTATATATTTTATTTTTATATTTATATATATATAAAATATATCAGACCCTTCTCATAAAATAGAATTAAAATGCCACACATTATTGAACAATTGTGATTTTATATATTTCTGGGCCATTAAATCTTTTAAGGAAGGAAAGATTTGTTTGATTTCAAGTATTGATAAATTGACAATATTTTAATGGGAATAGTATTTTATTATTCCTACATAAAAGTTCTACATAGAGGACAACACAGGATGATATTTGATTCATTAATCTGTTTGTCTTGAAACCCTATTGCCCTACTAACAATACTGTATCATGTGAACAATGCCTAGACTCACTTCAAAAGTCATTGAAAGGCAGCCTGCATGTACACTAGATTTACTGAGACATCAGAATTTCATTTCATGAATTCCAAAGGTTCAATTATACCTTGGAGAGTTTTTATGGGTCTTCTAATTTGATTCTGTGCAAATTGGAAAACTGGAAAATTAGCAGCATATTGTCAGTACCCAAGTTTTAGGAGTCAATGACAAAAAGCCTGAGAGAAAAAATTAGTCAATATGGCTGGGAAATGGAGAATTAAGGTACATTTACCAAATGGATTTTCTCTAATCTGTGTACTTTCAAATACATTTTGGAATAAATAAACCTGAGCATGAACTCCTACATGTTCTTCAATCCTTACAGATTCAAAGAGGATGTCTAATCTGAAAGCCCAAAAAGGTACACTAAGTTTGTAGACTTTATTAACAATTTTGCTAATAGCCATCATGTATAATTTATAATGATTCAAACATAGGAGAACTAAGAAGCAATTTATTCCTTATGTCAATTTTTGTATTTATGTTGACCCAATATGCCAACAGCCAAAACAAACACAAAATCATCAACTAAACTACAGTTTAAGATGCAGACATAAAGATGCAGATGTAGAGAACGGACTTGAGGACACGGGGTGGGAGGGAGGGGAAGCTGCGACAAAGTGAGAGAGTAGCATTGACATATATACACTACCAAATGTAAAATGGATGGCTAGTGGGGAGCTGCTGCATAGCACAGGGAGATCAGCTCCATGCTGTGTGATGACCTAGAGGGGTGAGATAGGGAGGGTCGGAGGGAGGCTCAAGAGGGAGGGGATATGGGGATATATGTATACATATAGCTGATTCACTTTGTTGTACAGCAGAAACTAACACAACATTGTAAAACAATTATACTCCAATAAAGATATATATAAAAAACCTACAGTTTAAAAGTTCAGTAGTTAACGTAGAATGTAACTGAATATAGCATATACACACAAACCACACAACATGCATAAAAATATAAGTAACAGTTTACATTCCTGTCCCACCTCTGTGATTTGGAATGGTTTTGGCTTGGGTACTGAAATATTTGAATCCTACAAATTCACAGGAAACCAAAGAATCACTACTTGAGTCCTCAACCAAGAAGCTGCATTTTGTTTGTAAAAGGTGCAAAGACTGAAACTTAAGGTATAAAATTTTTTTAAATAAATCCAAATTTGGTGATGAATTTGTAATAAGTAGTTCTGATGGCAGGCTAGAGTTTAAAGATTAAACTAAGCTGAGTATAAAATTTAATAGCTGAGCATTATTGAAAATATCAGTTAAACTACTGTTTTTCATCTGTGAATTGAGGAAAACAATTATTACCTCACAGGACTTTTGTGCAGATTAAATGAGATGGTAAGTTTCTAACTGTCTTATTGTAGATGAAAAATAAATATTTATTCATTTCACTTCTCTCTGCCTTCTCTTTTTGTGCTGTTTGAATTAAATTGATTCAGTTTCTCTTTTGCAAATTGAAACAATTAATATACTATATATAGGGTTTCCCTAAGAACTAGTAAATACAAAATTAAAAGTGGTAAATATATGTCTTATCTGGAAAATAAAAGAAAAACATGAAGAAACAAGCCAATTCTGGACATACTAAGATTTCTTTTATATAAGGATTTAGCAGAAATCTAGCAATTGTCAAGATTAATTTAACAAACAGACACAGCAGCCAGGCTAGTTTAGGACCTTAACTGGATATGAAGGCTCTGAGTGACCAAGATGAGCAATGTATACAACCTAAAATTGGAAGAGACCTGGCTTATCCTACCATCTCTGATATACTTGCCATCAAAATTTATGCCACCATCTTCAATTAAAATCCCTCGTGACCTTAACTGGTCTTCCATTTTCCAATCCTGTCCTCTTTAAGCATAGCTCAAAGTAGCAAACAAATTAACTTTTAAAAAAATTTCAGTAAGTTCATGTCACCTCCCTGCTATTTAGAATAAAATAGTGCCCTCCCATGTTATTTAGAATAAAAACCCAGACTCCTTACCAAGTACCTCAAAGGCTTTGTATGCTCCCTTGCCTGTCTCTTCAAACCTCATGTACTACCTCTCTGTTCTTTATCCTTCTACAGCCACAAAGCTTTCCCAATGTTAGATGTAACACAGTGAGAGGTTGTGTTATACAGTTTTATATAAACTTTATTTATATTTTTACTGTGGTATCCCCAGCTCAAGTAGAACCAGAGTCTCAATAAATACATATCAAGTAGATTAATTAATTTCAACTCTGCTTTATTCCATGATGCATGGCCAAGCTAACTGAACTGAATAAACTTACTGAGCACATAATGTCGATAAGGCATAGAGTTATGTATTATGGAGAAATATACAAGTTGACAATATGCTCTTTCCCTCAAAGAGTTTATAATCTATTAAGGGATATTATAATATAAAAAACAATGTAATAAAGTTTAAATTAATAAATGCTATAAAACAGAGTGCATAGAAATAATTGAGAGGAAATTCATTTTTATTCAGGAGGAGGCATTTAAGCTAGGTCTTAAAATATGGATATCTTAAAATTATCATCACCAGTGTTATTACATAAGTAATATTGAATCATACTAATGAATATCAAAGGAAATGTAAAAATCACCTATAATACTTCAGAAAATTAAATATTTGGTTCCTTTTCCTTCTAATCTCTGTTTATGCATTCACACTATTTGTACAGTTGCAATTGGGATATATAATACATTCAACTTTTTCTTCTACTTATTAATAGCCATAAAGTTTTTAAAAATTTTACTTACAATTTTCAGTTTAATGACTGCATAATATTCCAGAGTTGATTAACCAAAATTTAGCTATCTTTTTCAAATTGTTATTTAATTTCTTTTCAATTATTCCTTAAAATAGATACCTTTGTAATGAACATGCTTAAGCACATAGCTACTTAAGAATCAGTACGATTTCAACAATGAAAATGAGAAAAATTTCATTCTAGAGATAGGAAATAAACAAAGACAGTACACAACCTAGCTACAGAATAATTATTGCAATTTAGGATTAAAGGAATTTAAGACATTATCCACTTACATTGTCTCATTTTCCAGATGAGGAAACTGAGGTTCATACAAGTTAAGTGACTTTTCAGCTAGTCGGTGGCAGTGTAAGAACAAGGTTCAATCTATATTTCTCTAGATCCCATAGCAACCCTCATCTGCAACTACCAAACACTCTAATTATGAAAACTTAACACATCATTTAAGATATGGTATTTTAGCACTGGACATCTGGTAATGTCTGTTTAATGCTCATTCTTCATTCAGTCCCTCTTTTGGTTCCTCAGTCATGCTTTATTTCTGATATTTGATGGACCTGCTTATTTATCTCAAGTATTTATGTCATCCTATCATGACTATATACGTGTATATATAATTATGTGTGTGTGTGTGTATATATATATATAGCATTCTATACAATTACCTGCTTTATTCTTTGTTTCCTGTGATTTTTTTAAAAAATACAATGAAATCTTATATGAGTTTTTCTCTATTTGAATTCTGAGTCTGGTTTGTGCATGCATGTATGTGTCTGCATATGTATGTGTATGTTTTAGTCATTAGACTGTCAATGGATAGAATTTAATTGTCTTTGCACTGTGATCTCTACTTCCAGAAATATATAAAATGAATTATGAACATTCAACCACGAGGATATTTTATATAACACATTAGATGTAATAATTTGGTATCATGATTCCTATGCAAAAAAGTAAATTCTTCACCAACGGTGGGATGATGGTGTTGGTAAATTCAATCTTAAGCAAAATAATACATTTTATAGTCTAAACACCTCTTCTACTTTTTTTTAAAGTAAGTTTTAGTTAGAGCAGTTTCTATGTATAGATATGAATTTTTTCTTTTCTAAATTTTTTTTGGCTGCATTGGGTCTTTGTTGTTGCACACGGGCTTTCTCTAGTTGCAGTGAGCAGGGGCTACCCTTCATTGGGGTGCACAGGCTTCTCATTGTGGTGGCTTCTCTTGCTGCGGATCACGGGCTCTAGGCACGCGGGCTTCAGTAGTTGTGGCCCGTGGGCTCAGTAGTTGTGGCTCGCAGCCTCTAGAGCACAGGCTCAGTAGTTGTGGCACGTGGGCTTAGTTGCTACACGGCATGTGGGATCTTCCCAGACCACGGATCGAACCTGTGTCCCCTGCGCATTGGCAGGCGGATTCTTAACCACTGCGCCACCAGGGAAGTCCCCCACCTCTCCTACTTATTAATTCACCACATTAGGATGTGAAATCTTTTCCTTTAATTCCACTGCAATTTTAGGTCAATGTACATTACATTACCATCTCAACATTTTTAAAGCCAACCATCATTTTCAAGGGCTCTGACAAAATATGTTGTTTTCTGAACTTTGTAATTTCCTACTCAGAGAAAAAAATCACTTTACCTCAAATGATTTGCTTGTTTCTCTTGAAATGATGTATTCTTTTTATACATAAGAACTTACATAGAACCCCACCAAGAAAACATTTTTTTATAAATCCCAACATTTTTTATCGGAACCATTTGCAAAATCAATAATAGGATCCTGTCTGAGATGAGTTGGCAAATTATTCCAAAACTCAAATCTTAATAACAATGTATACAAATACATTTCTTAGAGCACAGCATCTTCAATTAAATCATGAATTCAAAGCAGCCTAAGCTATGCTACTTCGTAGGTGTGTTTCTTTTTAATATGCCCAGTAATTATTGTGCAGAGAGGAGATGTGACCTGTGAAACTCAAGAGGAAAAATAGCAGCATTTTTCATTACAAGGCAACCAAGTAGATTCAAGCAGAGAGCTGTCCTCATAAAATCACTCCATAGATTATATCACATGATGGTGAATAATGTTCTGAAATGGAATTACATAACACATGAGCTACTTTGCAAAGTATGAAGTTTTGATTATGTAGGAAAGGAACAAAATCAAACAGAAAAAATAGTTTTAAAATAATGCATCTAAAGTATGTTTTCCAGAAAAATGTGCAGGTATTATACATGGATATAGATATAAATATAGATACAGAGATATATAGAGATATATTAAGAATAGGTTGGGCTGATCATAGATTCTAAAATAAGTACTTGATAGATTGAAGATTATTACATAGTCAAAATACACTTGTTTAAATTCAGTTTAACTTTTCTATTAAGGAAATATACACTGAGAAAATCATATATTCTTAGAAGTAGAAAGTACTTCAGAGTTCAGCTCTATTGTATGGCTGAGGATTAAATCTTTATCAAAAGTAGAAAGTCATTTGAGAGTAGAATCCCAGTTTTTAAACTTCCCCCTTACTAACTGTATGACTCTGTAAGATCACGTGATTTCCTGAGTTTCAGTTTCACCATCTGCAAATCTCGCACAATACCTCTATGGAAGCACACAGGTGACTCTGGCTGCCATAAGAAAAAGGGGTTTATTAGAAAAATCTTGTAGCATCAATGCGAGGCTAAAAGACCAGCTAAATCTGAGGACAAAATTAAAAGAAGCCAGAAAGAAGAGTGGACTCCTACACATTACCAACAGTCAAATCAGTTCTTTTTGACTTAGCACACATCTTTTTCAGGTAACATACCACAATTCTATCTTATTCAATTTTACCTCATCTCAAACCCTTCCATACACAAGCTGTGAACTTATTCTGAGTAACTGTAAACCCATTTCTGGGTCATTTACTTAGGGTCTTATATAGTTAATGGAAACACTGCAAATGAAAATGTAGTTTTTTGTTGTTGTTATTGTTGGTTGGTTTGTTCATTGGTTGTTGTTTTGTCTTTTTTTTTTTTAAGCACATGTAGATATATAGAATAGTTGGGTTAGCCTTAATAAAATTTTTGATGCTTGATGGAGGCCAAAGTTTCACAGTGAGGTAAAAGTACTATTAAAACCATTAGACTGAAACCACAGTGCTTTAGCTATTAGACATGCAAATAAGAAGGCAAAGCATCAGGGCTAATTTTAAAGTAGTTAAAATGCAAGGTACTGTGATTTAAGTTCTGCCAGGAAGGAGCGATTGCTTAAAAGTTTCTGTCTCAACAGTATGTGACCATCTTTTACTACCCTTATAAAACAAAATTTTTTTTTTAAATGTTATCTGACAAAAATATCTTTTATCTCGATTTATAGTTTTGAAATTGTGAGATTAAACATTTTACTATTTATTTAATAATTTCTGCATTCTTATTTTTTTTACAGGAGCATTAATTGCAATTTTTAATTTTTTAATTAAGTTTTATTGGAGTATAGTTGCTTTACAATGTTGTGTTAGTTTCTACTGTACAGCAAAGTGAATCAGCTATACATATACATATATCCTCTTTTTTTTGGATTTCCTTCCCATATAGGTCACCACAGAGAGCATTGAGTACAGTTCCCTGAGCTATAGAGTAGTTTCTCATTAGTTATCTACTTTATACCCAGTATCAGTAGTGTATATATGTCAATCCCAATCTCCCAATTCATCCCACCCACCCCGCTTTCCCCCTTGGTATCCATACATCATACGGAGTGAAGTAAGTCAGAAAGAGAAAAACAAATATCATGTATTAACGCATATATGTGGAATCTAGAAAAATGGTATAGATGATCTTATTTGCAAAGCAGAAATAGAGACACAGGTGTAGAGAACAAATGTATGGATGCATTCTTTTCTGAAAAAATTATGCCTTTTAGCCATTTACCTACTAAAAACTTAGCATATTTAAGAGGGGATTAGAGAACAAAATAAATATTGAATCGAAAATAGAGTTATAGTAGAAATGGTACTGCTTAAATTTCTAGAAGCATTTATAAGTTTTCACAGGATCTTTAAGTCTCTTAAGGATCAATAGTAACATAGTATAGGGAACTTAGAGTCATTGTTAGGTTTTGCAAAGACATTCATGTTATTGCATTGTTTGGATGAAAACCATGAAGTCTAGGATTTAACAATGTTGGGTGGAGGGGCTTCCCTGGTGGTCCAGTGGTAAAGAATCCACCTTTTAATGCAAGGGATGTGGGTTCCATCCCTGGCCAGGGACCTAAGATCCCACATACTGCAGGGCAACTAAGCCCACGCGCCACAACTACTGAGCTCGCGTGACTAAACTACAGCCCACATGCCACAAACTACAGAGCCCATATGCTCTGGAGCCTGCATGCCACAACTAGGGAGAAGCCCGCGCACCACAAAGAGCCCACATGCCACAACAAAAGATCCTGCGTGCCTCCTCAGTGAAGATCCCGTGTGCCACAACTAAGACCCAATGCAGCCAAAAATAAATGAATTAAGTAAATAATAAAATTTAAAAAAAGAAATGTAGGTTAGAGAAACAAACAGAAATAGATGCAGATATATCACAGATGCAGATATATATTCTAGGAGGATAGTTTATAGTGATACAAGACTACCTCAGGAAATAAGAAAAATCTCCAATACATAACTTATACTTTAACTAGAAAAAGAAAAACGAAGAAAATCCAAAGTTAGTAGAAAATAAGAGACAAAAAATGAAAAGATCAATAAAAGTAAGAGCTGATTTTTTGAAAAGAAACAAAATTGACAAACCTTTAGCCAGACTCATCAAGAAATAAAAGAGAGGGAGCCCAAATGTAAAATCAGAAATGGAAGAGGAGAAGTTACAACTGACAACACAGAACAAAAGATCATAAGCGATTACTACCAACAATTATATGCCCAAAAAATTGGATGACCAAGACTGAATCAGAAAGAAATATAAAATATGAACAGACCAATTACAAGTAATGAAACTGAATCAGTAATTTAAAAAAAAACTGTCAACAAACAAAAGTCTAGGAGCAGACGGCTTCTCAAGTCAATTCTTCCAAATATTTAAAGAAGATTTAACACCTATCCTTCTCAAACTATTACAAAAAATTGAAGAAGATGGAACACTTCTGAACTCAAATTAGGAGGTCAACGTCACCCTGATACCAAAAAACAGACAAAGACAAAACAAAAAAAGAAACTTACAGGTCAATATCACTGAGAACATAGATGCAAATCCTCACTAAAATATTAGAAAACTGTATTCAACAGTATATTAAAATGATCATACACCATGATCAAGTGGGATTTATCCCAGGGATGCAAGGATGTTTCAATATCTGCAAATCAGTTAACGTGATAAACCACATTACTAAATTGAAGAATAAAATCATATGATCATCTCAACAGATGCAGAAAAAGCTTTTGACAAATTCAACAACTGTTTATGTTAAAAAACTCTCAACAAAGCGGGTATGGAGGAAACACACCTCAACATAATAAAGGCTAACTATGACAAACCTCAGCCACATCATACTCAACAGTGAAAAGTCAAAAGCATTTTCTCTAAGATTAGAAACAAGACAAGGATATGCACTCTTGCCACTTCTATTCAATGCAGTACTGGAAGTTCTAGCCATCAAAATAAAACAAGAGAAGGAAATAAAAGGGATCCAAATTGGAAAGGAAGAAGTAACACTGTCAATATTTGCAGATGACATGATACAATACATGGAAAATCCTATAGACACCACCAAAAAACTACTAGAACTAAGAAATAAATTCACTAAATCTTCAGGATACAATATTAATATATAGAAATCTGTTGTGTTTCTATACACTAACAACAAACTAACAGGAAGGGAAATTAAGAAAAGAAACTCATTTACAATCGCATCAAAAAGAATAAAATATCTAGGAAAATATCTAACTTAGGAGACTGACACTGATGAAAAAAATTGAAGATAAACAAATGGAAAGATATACCCTGCTCATGGATTGGGAGAATTAATATTGTTAACATAACTGTACTACCCAAGGCAATCTACAGGTTCAGTGCAATTCCTATCAAAATACCAATAGCATTTTTCACAGAACTAGAACAAATATTCTAAAATTTGTATGGAAACACAAAAGACCTCAAATAGTCAAAACAATCTTAAGAAAGAAGAACAAAGCTGGAGGTATCATGCGCCCTGATTTCAAACTATACTACAAAGCTACAGTAGTCAAAACAGTATGGTACTGGCAAAAAAGACAGAGATCAATGGAACAGAATAGAGAGCTCAGAAGTAAACCCATGCATTTATATGCACAATAAAGGAGGCAAGAGTATACAACGGGGGAAAAACAGCCTCTTCAGTAAATGGTGTTGGGGAAACTGGATAGCTACATAAAATAGAACCAAACTGGACTACTTTCTCACACCAAATAAAAAATAAATTCAACATGGATTAAATATTTAAGTGTAAGACTTGAATCCATAAAACTCCTAGAAGAAAACATAGGCAGGATGCTCTTTGACACTGGTCTTAGCAATATTTTGGGGGATATGTTGTCTCAGGCAAGGGAAAAAAGCAAAAATAAACAAATGGGACTACATCAAAGAAAAGAGCTCATGCACAGCAAAGGAAACTGTCAACATAATGAAAAGGCCACCTATTAAAATGAAGAAGATATTTATAAATGATATATCCAATAAAAGGTTAATATCCAAAATATATATATAGAACTCATACAACTCAGCATCAAAAAACCCAAACAACCTGATTTTTTAAAAAGTTGAGGACGTGAATAGACATTTTTCCAAAGAAGACATACAAATGGCCAGTAGGCACATGAAAAAATGCTTAACATCACTAATCATCAGGGAAGTGCAAATCACCTCACACCTGTCAGAATAGCTATGATCAAAAAGACAACAAATAACAAGAGTTGGCAAGGATGTGGAGAAAAAGAAACACTTGTGCACTGTTGGTGGGATTGTAAATTGGTGCAGCCATTATGGGAAACAGTATGGAGGTTTCTCAGAAAATTAAAAATATAACTACTGTCATTTGATCCTGTAATTTTACTTCTGTATATTTACTCAAAGCAAAACCACTAATTTGAAAAGATATATGCACCCCTATGTTCACTGCAGCATTACTTACAACAGCCAAGATAGGGAAGCAACCTAAGTGTCTGTTGATAGATGAATGCATAAAGAAGACATAATATATATAATACACAGTGGAATATTACTCAGCCTTCACAAATGAAATACTGCCATTAGCAACAACATGAATGGATCTAGAGCAAATATGCAAAGTGGAATAAGTCAGACAGAGAAAGACAAATGCCACATGATCTCACTTATATGTGCAATCTAAAAAAACAACCAACCATACAAAATACAATGAAAACAGACTCATAGATACAGAGAACAAATGGGTGGCTTCCAGAAGGGAGGGAGGTAGGGGATGGATGAAATAGGTTCAGGCGATTAAGAGATGAAAACCTCTAGTTATATAATTAATGTCATGAGGATGTAATATACAGCATAAGGAATATGGTCAATAATGTTGTAATAACTTTATATGGGTCAGATGGTTACTAGACTTACCGTGGTTATCAGTTCATAATGTATGCATATGTCAAATCATTATATAGTACACCTGAAACTAACATAATATTGTGTCAACTACATGTCAATAAAAAATGTACTATAAAATAAAAAAGAAGTGAGCTGTCAATAGGCTTTTTGAAAGAAAATTGCTGCCCTCCATGATTCCCATTACCCTCCCACATCTTTTGGAAAAGGATGGGAGAAGGAGACTACTTCTTTCACAACAATTACAGACAGGCAAATTTTCTAAGACTTTTTACTAAAAGCTTGGAGTATGTCCTCTGCAATGTGGAAAGAATAAAAAGCTGGTGAGAGAGGTTGGTTAGAGAGCTGCTTGGGCAGGGGAGCAACAGGTAACTGAGTGCTTCTAGGGAATAACTGGACTACTTTTCACCGATATGTCAAAATATGCATGAGTGCTTCCTTGGAACAAATATAAGCTACATGGGAGAGTGAGCCTAGAGCTCTTTTAAGTCCTACAAAGAGAAATACCTAAAAAGTGTGCCAGGATTCTAGAAACTATGAGGAGTGAGCTACACACACACACATACACACACGAGAAACAGGAAGGAATAGTGAAGCCATCAACTGAAAGTATTGCTTATGTTCTGAAAGTTTCACCTGGAGAGTACCATCAGGAGAATGTTTAGTACCAAGGACAGATCCCACAATAGTACCTCCATTTAAACATCAGCCAGGCACACACAGCAAGCCAATAACCATTCATGTAGGAAATTTAACTGATCTCTTCCCTTAACTGTCTCCCGTCTCATAACATCTCTACTCTCTAGCTACAAATGAATTAGTTTGGTTATTAGAGAGGGGTGGGGTTGAGTGGGAAGAAAATTAGAATAGAACGACCATACCTACCATCCCCACTGCAAATTGATAGCTTACTGTGGCCCAGGCTGGAGGATGGGAGAGGAACTGCTGTTAAATCACATTTGACATTGTGGTAGATTACATTGTTTTCCAACATTCCTTTGTTCCCTCTCTGCCACTGGCTCATTACCTACCTCATTGTAAGAGGAGTGTAATTTCTCACGTTGCTGATGCTGAACTTGGCCATGTGAGTTTCCGTGGCTGATGGAATGTTAGCGAGTATGACTGGAACAGAGGTTTAAAATAATGTGCTTTCAGGGTTGGTTTTGATCTCTTGCACTTCTATTTACCATGAGAAGAAAATGCCCTGGGTAGTAGCTGGCTGAAGAACGATGAAGACAGGTGAGAAAGATGTGAACTGAACTGAAGCCTAATATACAGCTTAGACCAGCTGAACCCAGGGGAGTTCAGAAGAACTATACTCCACAGATCTCAGAGTAAGAAATAAACACTCTCCCTGCCAGCCACTGACATTTTGAAGATATTTTTAATGCAGTGAAAAACTGGCTATTGCAAGCAATTTGATTAGCATAAAGGATTGGCCACTCTAATTTCTTAATTAAGATTCTGTTACTTTAATATGACCACAGAACATTTTACTATCTAAAAGTTATTTTTAAAACTTTGAAGTCAAAGACTGAGATTGTTTTCAAGAGCAAGAGAAAAATACTTTTCCACTGACTGCATGTTAAAGGGAAAATGGAAAACAAGAACTAAGTTGCATATTATTGAGTACCACAAATTTTGTCTATTTTTCTAGCTTTTAAACAGTTTTCTAGAGTAATAAGACCCCTTTCCATTCAAAAACAAACATTAACAGCACATATAAGAGTATACTAATTCTTAACTTTGTCACATAAATTCCACATAAATTAATCGGCATAAAAAAGGTCAGATATATGTTTGTCAAATGTACAATGTCTAAAACTAAGTCAACAAGGACACAACCTGAATTAGTTTCATTGTGTGTGAATAATGCTTTTACAAGTTTACTGATTTCTAAGGCTAAGGATGAAATGAGGACAAGAAACATCTTTTTCATTCATAATTTAGTTAAACTTGGACAATATTTGTTGCAGGCCCTAACATTTCACTTAAAGAATTTACAAAGCTCACAATCCAAGAATGAACAAACACCAGAATGTTCTTTAGGTATATAACAATAAAGTAAACATTTGTATTACAGATATTAGCTGATGTTATGTTATGGTACACGAGCTAAATTAATACATCTGCTCATATTATCTATCCTGTGACAATCCCCCTCCTTTTAAATAACAGAGAGAAAGAATTTCTATAAATAGTTTTCATCACATCAGCCTGAGCCCAGGCCCATTTCATACGAGATAATAAGATGATGTTAATCTTTTGATTTTTTTTCTCTCTCTAGCAGATTTCATCCTATTTTAAATCAGACACAAACAAAATCTTACAGGAAACATAATAAAACGTGAAATTGCTCTAAAGCACCTTTGTCTCTAGAGGAACTTTTTCACCCTCTGTGATGTGCTAGGATATATCTAATCTAAGGATCAGCTGCCACCAAGTAATTGAATATCCCAGAGTTTGAACTGCTAGAGAGCCTGTGCATTTTATTCCTCTTATTTTTAGCTCTAAATAAGTCTGCATGACACTAAATTGCTGCTTTTGATGAGAAGTTGCATATATTTGTAGTGTTTATTCTCAAGGTTGGTAGGTATTTTAGCATGTACTTGAAGAGGTATACTTGAAAATATACTTATTCATAAGAATGAATATATGGGGCTTTAAAGGCAATTTTAAAGTAGTTCTAGAAATTTGAATTCTAAACCTTCAAAAAATTTTAGCATCCTTTTTGATTATGAAATACAAGTCTTTTAAAAAATATTATAGTCACTAAGGTGATGAAAATACTAAGAGCCTTCTCTTGTGGAAAAACAAAATAAAAAAACACACAGGCAATATAATTGAGGGGTTTCAACCTGTTTTTTGATAAGGTGAATTCTTCTTATTTTTGCTATGTTAACCCTCAAAAAGAGTATTTTTCTATTCCTGCCACATAAAAATAACTGTAAGAAAAAGATGGTTAGGGTAACTTACTCTGAGCATAGCAAAGTGATCTTACTACAACTGTAAGATTTTAAAAGGGTATAAAAATTATAAGGCACTTGTAAACAGACTTTCTTATGACCTCAAATTTCCTTTACCTTATGAATACCTTCTGTGAAAATTCATTGCTCATATATAATATTCCCTTTCCTGGTAATTAGCAGAGCTGAAATCTAAAATTCTCCCAAGAGCGCAACAATCCCATCTCCAAAGACAGCTTGGAAGAAATACAGTAGCAATGCAAGCTTTCTTATCTCTAGGACCATTCAATGGCTAAATGAGAAAATTTGTAATTTAAAATAGCTGGTTTCCAACACACAAAGTTGCTGATGGTAGCAAAGCTCTCTAAATTATATTATAATCTTAGCACAACCGTGAGGAAAGCCATTTCTAAATGAGGAACCTTTAATATCATTCTCCACATGTTTAATTTCAGATAATAACCAGGTGGTTCAGAACTTATTTATAGAGTTAATTTGAAGGAGGTGAATTAGAACTCTTCTGAATGTTAAAACTTCACCAGGATACAATCCTGCCCAGCCCATTTCTTTAACCACACAAGCAGAGGAAAAATTGTACAGAATTACCTTCAACAAAGTCGTTAGTGTAGAGGTGGCCAATCCCCATAGGTATGTCTATCTTCACAAAATTAAGTGGAGTGACTGCTTGCCTAGCAGGGTATTCAGTAGTAATGCCTTCCCCCCCCAACCCCTCACACTCCCAGGGCCATTTTTGGTGTCCTCTCTGCTTTGTTCTTCCAGGCCATTTTCCTACTTTCATTCCTAAACTCATTTATCTTTGAATCACAGGCAATTGAAAAACTGCAGTCATTGGGCACATAGGTGACTTCTATTCTTTGAAGATTTAAGTTACTCTTTACTGCCATTTCTTTCAACACTACTTTTATTACATTTCTCAGTCATTTCATTTATCTATAAATATGATCCTTCTATTACCCATTCTCTAGGCTCCTCTCAGACCCTCCTCCTATGAACTTTTCCTCTATCCTTTATTAGCCTTTCACTTCCATGCTCATGTTCTGGATCTTGTCATTATAAACAAATACAACTCCTTCCTAACATCAATTTCATGCACACCACTCTCTAATAGTTACTTTTTATCTTTAGCTCACTCCCTTTAATACTGCAACTCCATCAACACTTTCACACCCACGAGAACCTATAATCTGTAGATCTGACTACCATTTTACCATGCCTCACCATACTTGTATCATAATTATTTTCTACCACAGATTTGATTCCATACCCCATCAATAAAATTATTCCCTTCCATATATATTTTAACTCTCTTGTCACTCTTTTCTCATCACTTTAGCAAAACCCTAACCCTAGTTAAATCCGACTCTCTGCCTCGTCTGATCCTATACATAAGTAACTAAATATGGCCAGAGAATTACACACAATTATGCTGTTTACACTTTAAACACATTACTATCAATGTCAAGTACGTGATCTACAGAGTTGCATGGCAGTCATGCTGTATTTCCCTGACATGTTCAATTTCTTCACTCACAGTTGGTGAGTCTGCTACCATTTTACTGAGGAAAAATATCATAGAATATCTGTAAATCCCCACATCACCTAACTATATATACTCTGTCTTCTCTCCATTTACTATAGATGAAATATCCATGCCTCTAGCTAAAACCATGTGCATTCATTCTCACCACCTATTGAATATTTAAAAATATGGCTCTTACCATTCTTTTACTTCTTTTCACCTCCATGTTCTGGCACCATGATCCAAACCATAACAATTTCTCACTAGAGTTATTATAGTGGCCTCTGAATTTGTCCCTCTGCCCCCACCCTTCTCCCTTATAATCTTCCAGATCATGTTACTTTTTTTTCTTTAAACCATCCAATGACTTAAAAGAATAACCAGATCCTTATGATATACTACAAGGCCCTATTTGATTTTACTTTCCCTTTCCTCTCCAATCACATCTCCCCATTATTTCCTCCAAGCACTCTGACCTCCTTTACTATTCCTCACTCTAGGGAAGCTTTGACCTAAGGATTTTGCACATGTTCCTGGTTTTGACTTGAATACTCTTCCTATAAACAATGTTATATTTCACCAACTTTGGGTATTTGTCTAGTTTAACTTCATGAGACTTTTTCATCTCCTTATTCATTGCTTCATTTTCCTCCACAGCACTTGTTAATATCTGATTATTTTATTATGCTTATTTATTTTGTTCATTGTCTATCCATCTCCACTAAAACATAAGTATCAGTGGAAAGATTTTTTGTCTATTCTTTTTTACGAATTTCTAGCTATATGTCTGGCATACAGTAGGCATTAAGTAAATATATTTGAATCAATTAATGAATAACTTTCACTGATAATTGGGGGTTGATTAAAATCCCATAGTTCCACAAGAAGAAAACAGTGATATACTTTTCATGTGATATATTTTTATGATTCCTAAGGACATACTGGAATACATTAAAATCCCTCTTGAAAACTTTTCTCTTAGATTTTAATCTGTAATAGCATCCCAAATCAGATTTATAATCAGAATATAATAACCTCAATAGTCTTGTCATGAGCTATTTTAGAAGAAATTCTCTATAACAGTTCTATTCAAGGATTATAAATTTTTAGAAATTTCCATTTTATTGAAAGTGAAAACTTGGTTCCTAAGCTTACTCCATCAATATTTCTATCTTTAAGTTTGACTGTAAATTACCTGGGACAAAAGAGAGTGGGAATTTTAGGATTACGATGGAATGACATTTTCTCTAATGTATAACTAACATTTTGATTTATAAGAAATGCATAAATTCCATTATATCTCCTTTTGAAAAAGACCATTTTTCTAACAAATGTCTACATATTATATACAGACCAAAACTGGTTTGTATATTTGATTTATGGACAATTAATAGGCAGGCTATCCTATCTCTTCATTCATGTATAGAACAGCTTTTATTTTATTGGACAGTTCAATATTCTTAGGAGCCAGTTCCTACTAACTTTAATTCCTTCCTTCTTTTATACTACAAATAATTCTCACTTCTATCAGTATATTCCCATCCTATACTCAGAATAACACCTGCAACCTGGATTAACTTTATCATGGCTCATGAATGAAAGTATAGTTGCCTGCAGTTGGCATACAGAAATGCTAAACTCATTTAGAATAGAGTCACAAAAGTCAACCTTCTTTCATTGCCAGAGAGACCATATGCAAGCCAGCAAGTGGGTACATCTTTTTGAAGTGTCAAATCAACATAATTATAATAAATAATTCATAATTTGTACTAACATGTCCTCATGTTCTAAGCAGAAGAATGACATAATCAGATTTGAATTTTAGGAAAATCAGACCAGAATGATTTTAATAAATGAAGGCTTCTAACATATCCTCTCTCTCACTCTTACCAAAATAGCAAGAGGAAAACAAAAGAAGCAAAGTCCATTACTTTAACTGGAAGTAGACAAGATGAATTGGAGCCCAATAGCCATTTTAATATATTTCTAGAGTGTTTTCATATATTGCAGAAGCTAGAATTCTGCATTTTCCAGAAACTCTGGCAGCTACAGCTCTGTATATAACTTTGATTCTGCCAGTCAGATACACTGCCATGACATTTGCATTGTTAACGTGATATGGGGGCCATTTATGCTCTTTCTTTTGTTTCTGCTAGCAAAGACCATCACAGGGTGTCTGGTTTTCTGTGGCAGCATTAACAAAGATATTAATGTGTGGTCACTTGATCCATGACTATTAATAAGAATTGTGTAGGGTATCCATTTTCCTAGTGACTTTTTGCAGGTGTTTCTGGAAGCTGCAGTTGTAACAGTGGCTTCCTGATCACGGGGATTTTTTGAGAACGGCTTTTTGATTTTAAGTTTTCTGATCTTGCTGTGGCTTCCTTATTTCGGTAATATGGCACAGCATGACTCTTGAGCTGGCATTTGGAATGGCAGGTTTCTAATTTTCTTAATCAAAGAAGAGCATTACCTCCCATTGTGACTCTCTTCTTTACTGAAGTCCTTGTGAAAGCTCAATCTAAAATGTATTTCTTAAGCTTAACCAACAACTTTTAAAACCATTTAATACACTGCAACAAACCTTTTTGTGCTTAAAACATCTAAAATACCCTTATTCATCCAAAATATACATGAAACTTCCACAAAACAACCAAAACCAGATAATTTGATTTTTAAAAATGGACAAATGACGTGAATAGACAATTCTCCAAAGAGATATACAAATGGCCAACAAGAATATGAAACACTGCTCAACATCACTAATCATAAGAGAAATGCAAATCAAAACCACAATGAAATAGCATCTCAAATCCATTAGGATAGCCACTATCAAAAGAATAGGAAACGAGTATTGACAAGGATGTAGAGAAACCGGAATCCTGTGAATTGTTGGTGGGAACATAATGGTGCAACAATTATGGAAAATGGTATAGAGGTTTCTCAAAACATTAAAAATAGAATTGCCATATGAGCTGGCAATTTTACTTCTGGGTGCATATCCAAAATATCAAAGCAGGATCTCAAACAGATGTGTGAAACTCCTATTCATTGCAGCATCATTCATAAGAGCCAAGCGGTAAAAGCTACCCAAATATCTATCAACATACAAAAGAATAAATAAAATGTAGTATATACATATAATGGAATATTACACAGCCTTAAAATAAAATGAAATCCTGTCACATGCTAAAACATGGATAAACCTCAAGGTCATTATGCTGAGTGAAATAAGCCAGTCACAAAAGGACAAACACTGTATGATTCTACGCATATGAAGTATCTAAGTAATCAAAATCATAAAGCAGAAAATAGAAAGGTAACTGCAAAGGGCCAGTGGGAGGGGGAGGGAGAATTAGTCTTTAGTGAATAAAGTTTCAGTTTTTCAAGATGAAAAATTTCTAGAGATCTGTGGCACAACAATGTAAATATACTTAACATACTGAAGTGTACACTTAAAAATCGTTGTCAGTAAATTGAAAGTGATTTTTTTACAGCAATATAAAAGTCCACATTCTCTGAAACTGAACCTTGACTATTTTACAACATTGAATGTCAAACCAAATATCACATAATATCAAACAAATACCATAACTATGCTATATATATTACAAAGGAAATGGACTTTATAGTCACAAATAAATAAATCACAGCTCCACTCTCAAGAAAGTTTCATTTTTAAGAGAAATAAATGCAGGAAATTATAGCTTCCTCTTATCAAAGTTTAGAAGGGGCCATGATGTGAAATAAAGTGGGCCCAATTATTTGGAAATGCCATTTGGCATCTCCAACAAACAGCATTCTAGTGAATTTGGAAAAATTCACCAGTGGAGACATCAGCCCTGACACATCAGACTTTGCATAGATTTCCAAAGAATCATGAAGCTTTTCCAACGTGGAGAACATTTTCCAGAGTTGGAGAATAACTGCACCCAAATTTGGAGAAATGAGAGTAGATATGAAAGTTTTCCATAAGAGAGAGAAAAAATGACTTTAAGCTACTTTTATTACACAAAGCAATACCAATTAGATATTTCAACATACATACAGCAAACCCAGCTAAAATCAATCTTTGACACAACATATTTTATGGCTGATTCAGTGAGGAAAAAAGAATTTCCCTAAAATAAAATGATTCTCTGCCTAAATGAGAAACGTGTATTCTGCCAATTTTTCAGTCAGATGTCCCATGAAAACTATCAGGCACAGCAATATTATTTTCTTGGAAGAGAAAGTAGGCTCAGCAAAAATTCATGTAAGAAGCACATTCCTGCAGTGGCTATAACCTATTAAGTTTTCTTCTAGTCTCAGCTCTTTCTCCTCTCCCTTAATCCTCTGAATGTCTGATGCTAGTTCATGTCAACAATATCTTTTCCAGGTTGAGTACTAAAAATACAAAATAAAAAAAGACGCTAACAGAAGCGCCCAATCAAATGTAGGGAAAAAATCCACTTATTTTCAGGTGGAGTCAAGGGGAAAGTAAGAGTCCTGAATATTTTGTATTCATTAAAAGACAAATAGAAAAAAATAATATGGATGCCATGTAAGTATTCTACAATGCATTAGAAGATAATTGATAAAAGATAAAGAACACACTTTAGAGGAACATTTACAATATAAAATATAAATAATTTTTAGGTACCAGATGGTTTACAATCTGAAGGAAAAAATAAATATAAAAAAGAGGACACGTGAGATAAAATTACATCTGAGGTAAAAGATAAGATGACGTTATTTTTTAAGTCAGATGGCATATACTTGAAGCCATTAGAAACAAGATTAAAATTGAATAAAAAAATTATCATTTTGAGCGGATATTTGAGAGGCTATTTATGAATACTAAAAAAAGGAAAATAAATGGAAATTGTTCAGGAGAAGTTGAGAGAACCAAGAAAGAAATGAGGAAGATTAAAAATACAGATACTTCGGAACAGAACAGAATAAGTGGAAAGGAAGAGATCAAGATGGCAAAGAGGATGTGGAGATCACATCCCTTCATGAAAACATCAAAAATACATCTACATGTGGAACAATTCTCACTGGAAACTAGAAGAAGGACTCCTTTACAACAAAGACTGTAAGAAAGATACACACATAATTGGTTAGGAAGGGAAGAAAGGAGATGTAGTCGGGACCTGTGCCCCTAGGAGGGGACTCAGAGGAAAAGGGAGATTGCAGGGGTGAATACCCACCCACACTAGGGAGTGAGCAGGTCAAGCCATGGACTGGGCATCCCAGTCCTGGGGTCCTAGTGGAGGAGACAAGCAACCTTGGCTGGTTGGAGGAGCTCTGGAACAGATAGAAAGGCTGAAGAAGACTGAACTCTGCTAATGAGAAGTACACACACACACACACACACACACACGTACACACACACACTGGCTTGCCCCCAAGACAATGCAGAGAGAGGTCTGATCTAGCAGCTGCAAGGTTTCCCAGGACTGCCTTGCTGCACACCCCAGCCCCAAATGAGTGACTGCTCCAGCCCCACTCACTCCATGCCACAGTACAACACTGGATCTGAAACAAACGGGACTGGGGAAATGAGTCGACCTTGGGAGACAGAGGTGACCCAGTCCCAGGGGAAGCCCAGGTGGGGTGGTGACAGCAAATGTTGGCACTTACTCAAGTGGTATCCCAGAAGCAGCCCAGATTTCTGATGGCAGCAAGTCTGCCACAGCCCTCCCCTGATAGTCGCAGAGAAACCACATGGGCCTCACCTCCCCTGCAGAGTGGTTTCACACAGAGTGAGAGCAGCAGAGGCTGGGCACACTCATGAGACATGAGAGACAAAGGGGACTTGGCCCCAAGGCAGAGTGCACAACAGTCTGCTCCAGTGACTGCCAGGTCTCCTGATAGCCCTTCACCATGATATATTCAGAGTGCTGAAAGGGAGAAACCTGCAATCTAGCATACTCTACCAAGCAAGATTATTGTTTAGAATAGAACGAGAGATAAAGAACTTCCCAGACAAGCAAAAACTAAAAGAATTAATCAATATTAAACCTACCCTAAAAGAAATGAGCAGTTAAATCCTACAGTATATTGAGATGTGACAAATGCTATAGGAAAAGTAAAGCAGGGAGGAGGGGTAGGGAGAGCAGGGGATTGCAAGTTATTAAAACACAGGCCTGGAAATTCCTGTATTTGCAGCAACATGGATAGACCTAGGGAATACTAACACTTAGTGAATAAGTCAGACGGTGAAAGACAAACACTGCATAATATCACTTATAAATGGTATATAAAAATAATACAGATGAGTGTATATGCAACACAGAAACAGACTCGCAGATACATGAAACAAACTAGTGGTTACCAAGGGGAGAGGGAAAGGGGGAGGAGAAAATTAGGGGTACGGGATTAAGCCATACAAACTGCTGTATACAAAACAGATAATCAACAAGGATATACTGTATAGCACAGGGAACTATAGTCATTACCTTGTAATAACTTTTAATGGAGTATAATCTGTAAAAATACTGAATCACTATGCTATACACCTGAATCTAATATAACATTGTA
Source organism: Balaenoptera musculus (assembly GCF_009873245.2). Lineage (NCBI taxonomy): Eukaryota > Metazoa > Chordata > Mammalia > Artiodactyla > Balaenopteridae > Balaenoptera > Balaenoptera musculus. Next base: position 63,041,866 of record NC_045796.1, on the reverse strand, counting down.
AATTAACTATGCTTCAACGGAAACAAAAAGCTTACATAGCTTTGGTAACAACCAAAAAAAAGGAATAAGTGGGAAAACACTTTTCAAAAATCTAAGGAAAAATGGTTCTTAAATTTTTTAATTCCTGAATCTGTATCTGGCAAGAGTTCACTGGCAAGGGCTCAATAAAGCAGAAATTATTATTAAAAAGTTATTGACAGGACTTGCAGTTTCTGTTCAGCCTGTCAGAAGCTAAGAAGCTGCCACTCCATCCTTACAACAATCAAAAAGCTGAACAACCTAAAAAGTGAGAGCTCTTCTTGGATCCTTCGGGTGGGCGGGGGGGGGGGGGGTGGTTAACAGGACAGACCACTGTTCAAAAAATGGAGATATTCACGGGCAAATACAGAGAAATACAACTTACCTGAACAGAAAAGCACAAGCTGAAACTCCCCCAGAACTAGTGCTGCAGTAGGAAAGCCTGACCTATAATCAATAAATTTCTGGAAGCCCACTGTAGACAAATTTGAGAGTTAAAAACTCTAGGAAACCCAGTCAGACAGGAGCCTCCACAAGTTGGTCAGATTTAACTATGGGAGCTTGACTAGGTTTTCACAGAAAATATCAGAGAAAAGCCCTCTCAGGCTTCAGGCAGGGAAAGAGGAAGAGGAGCTATTTTAAAACGTACCAGGGCATTTGGTTTTTCTTAAAAAGACCTGCCCTCAGGGGAAACTAGTTAACCAGAGTCTAAGCTGCTGGTGTTTATTAGAGCCTAATTGACTTGGGGAGAAAAAAACATGCGACCCTGCTAGCTCTAATTTTCTACTTGGAGAGAAGAAAATACCCAATACAAGTGCACTTTAGCTATTTTGTGCCACCTAAGGAAGGATGGGGATGAGAAGCTCTGTGTGCAGTTCATACTCCAGAAGCATGGGCCGATTAAAAATCTGAGACTTAATTATAACACTATAGTAGAGCTTTCTCTCCCTCCACAACTTGCTACTACATTAGTAAAAGCCTAGCTACAGAAGTTTCTTTTATCCAGTACAAGTCTAGTTACCAAAAAAAAAAAAGCAAAAACAAGACATACTGAAAGGCAAAACCACAGATTCAAGAGACAAAGTGAGCATCAGAAAGAGACCCCAAAATGGCACTGATGTTGGAAGTATCAGATCAGGAATTTAAAACTAGGATTAGTATGCTAAGGGTTCTCTTAGATAAAGTAGATAGAATGTATGAACACATTGGTGATATAAGAATAGAGATGAAAATTCTAAGAAGAAAAAGAAATGCTAGAGATCAAAAACACTGTAACAGAAATGAAGAATATCTTTGTCGAGCTAATTATTAGCAAATTAGACACAGCTGAGAAAAGAATTTCTGAGCCTGAGGATATCTAAATAGTAATCTCCTACACTGAATAAAGCAAAGAGCAAACAGACTAAAAAAAACCAAAACATAATATCCAAGAGCTGTGGAACAACTGCCAAAGATGCGACATATGGGTAATAGGAATTCAAGAAGGAAAAGCAAGAGGGAAACAAGGAGAATCAATATTTGAAAGAGTAATGACTGATAATTACTCTGAATACCAAACCACATATCCAGGAAGTTTGGAGTACAAGCAAGGTAAATGTCGAAGAACTGCACCTCGACAAGTTACTTTCAAATTACAGAAAATAAAGGACAAAGAAAAGAATCCTGAAAGAAAAGAAGATGGGGAGGTGCGTACTTACCATAGAGCTATAATAACAATTATAATTTAACATAACATTATTATATTTATAATATAAATAACAATTATCTCTGACTTCTCCTCAGAAAGCACGCAAAGATGATAGGGGAGTAAAATATTGAAATTGTTGAGGAAATTTTAAAAAGGTCACAAATCTAGAATTCTGTATCCTGCAAAATTATCTATCAGAAATGAAAGATAAAGACTTTCCCAGATAAACAAATACTGAAGGAATTTATTACTAGTACACTGCCTTGCAAGAAATGTTAAAAGAAGTTCTTTAGAGAGGAGGAGGTTACATAGGTACAAAACTTGGAACTCCATAGAGGAAGAGTATCAGAGAAAGGGATAAGTGAAAATAAAATAAAAACTTTAATTTTTCTAGATTGTGCTAACGTAACAATTTGTTCAAAATAATAAAAGCAATACTGCATATGAATAAACAACATAAATAACAGCAATGATACAAGGGGCAAAATGGAGGAATTAAGATTATTTTGTTCTTATAAGGTACACTAGCTGTGAAGTGGTACAATGTCATTTGAAAGTATACTGGGATTAGTTGTAAATGTATATTGCAAACTAATGGCAGCCATTTGAAAAAGTGAAAAAATAAATAAAACTGATATAATGAGAGGAGAGAGAATGGAATCATAAAATGCTCAATTACAACCACAAAAGGCAGAAAAAGAGCAGAAGATGAAAGTAGGAACAAAGATCAAGGGCAACACAGAAAACAGTAATAAATATAGTAGATGTTAACACAACTATATCAATCATCACTTTAAATATCAATAGTCTAAAGGCCCTCGTTAAAAGACAGTGGTTGTCAGAATGGATCAAAAAATAAGACATAACTATATGTTGCCTAGACGTTAAATATTAAGACACACAGGTTAAAGGTAAATGGATGAAGACAGTATCACATGCTGAGAAAAAAAATGAAGGTAGTTATACTGGTCTTTGGACAGGGCACAATTCAGAGCAAAACAGTATCAGGAATAAATAGGGGCATTATGTAATGATAAAGCTGTCAATTCTCTTAGAAGGCCAAACAATTCTCATTGTGTATGCACCTAACACAAGTGTAGAATTCTATGAGGCAAAAACTGATAGAACTCTAAGGAGAAATAAATGAACCCACTTTATACTTGGGACTTCATCACTCCTCTTTCAAAAATGGAGAGATCTCTTTCTGACTTACTTCACTCTGTATGACAGATTCTAGATCCATCCACCTCACTACAAATATCTCAATTTCATTTCTTTCTATGGCTGAGTAATACTCCATTGTATATATGTGCCACATCTTCTTTATCCATTCATCCGATGATGGACACTTAGGTTGCTTCCATGTCCTGGCTATTATAAATAGAGCTGCAATGAACATTTTCGTACATGACTCTTTATGAATTATGGTTTTCTCAGGGTATATGCCCAGTAGTGGGGTTGCTGGGTCGTATGGTAGCGTATGCTAACACATATATATGGAATCTAAAGGGAAAAAAAAAAAAGACATGAAGAACCTAGGGGTAAGACAGGAATAAAGACACAGACCTACTAGAGAAGGGACTTGAGGATATGGGGAGGTGGAAGGGTAAGCTGTGACAAAGTGAGAGAGTGGCATGGACATATATACACTACCAAACATAAAATAGCTAGTGGGAAGCAGCCGCATAGCACAAGGAGATCAGCTCGGTGGTTTGTGACCACCTAGAGGGGTGGGATAGGGAGTGTGGGAGGGAGGGAGACGCAAGAGAGAGGAGATATAGGAACATATGTATATGTATAACTGATTCACTTTGTTATAAAGCAGAAACTAACTCACCACTGTAAAGCAATTATACACCAATAAAGATGTTAAAAAAAAAAAAAAAAAAAAGGAGAGATCCAGCAGGCAGGAAACCAGAAAGGAGATAGTTGAATCAACAGCACCATCGGTCAAAAGGATATTATTGACATCTATAGATTACTTCATCCGACAAGAGTAGAATACACGTTATTTTCAAGCTCAAATGGACCACTGACCAAGGTAGATGCTATTCTGGGACATAAAACACAAATTTGAAAGAATGAATTTCATACATCTGCTCTCATTCAACAATGGAATTAAACTAGAAATCAATAACAGCAAAAAAATCCCCAAATGCACGGAGATTAAACAACGCACTTTAAATAATACATGAGTCAAAGAAGAAATTTGAAAAGAAGATAAAGACATTTTGAAATCAATAAAAATAAAAATTTATGAAAACTTGTGGCATTCAGCTAAAGCTGGACTTCGAAGGAAATTATAGCATTGAACGTATAACCATTAGCAATTAGATATTTAAGCGTGCATATAGCAAACCCAGCAAAAATCATTCTCCAACAATGGATCACTGTGTGGATGGTTCTGGGAACTAGCAGAATGACTACTGTACAACCCAGTCTATAAGAAATATACATGTAATTGGTTAGGAAGGGAAGAAAATAAAGCCAGGCTGGACCTTTGCCCCAGGGGAGGGGACTCAGAGGAACAGGGAGATTGCAGGAGTGAACACCCACACTAAGGAATGAGCAGGACAAGGCATGGACTGGGTTTCCCAGCCCCGCGGGCCTATGTGGAAGAGACAAGCACCCTTGGCTGACTGTGGGACCTATGGAACAGATGGACACAATGAAGAAGACTGAACTCTGCTCATGACAAATACACACACACACACACACACACACACACACACACACACACACACACACACACACACACACACACACACACACACACACACACACACACACACACACACACACACACACACACACACACACACACACACACACACACACACACACACACACACTGGCCTGCCCCCAAGGCAAGCCGGAGAGAGGTCTGCTCTAGCAGCTGCAAGGTTTCCCAGGACTGCCTTGCTGCACACCCCAGCCCCAAATGAGTGACTGCCCCAGCCACACTCACTCCATGCCACAGTACAACACTGGATCTGAAACAAACGGGACTGGGGAAATGAGTTGACCTTGGGACACAGAGGTGACCCAGGCCAAGGGGAAGCCCAGGTGACAGCAATTGTTGGCACTTCCTCAAGTGGTGTCCCAGAAGCAGCCCAGATTTCTGATGAAGCCAAGGCCACCTGATTCTCACAGGGTAACCATGTGGGCCTCACCTACCCTGCAGAGCCATTTCACCCAGAGTGAGAGCAGCGGAAGCTGGGGACAGTGACGAGCCATTAGAGGCAAGGGAAGTTGCCCCCTAGACAGAGTGGAGAACAGTCAGCTCCAGTGACTGTCAGGTCTCCTGAGAGCACTTCACCATGGGCCCCAGCCCAAGCCGTGCAAATGCTCTGGCCCCACTCACTCCACACCACAGTAAGGCACCTGACCCAGGGGGGTCATGACCAGAGAAAAGACTCAAACATGGGCTGTGTCTGAGTGGATCTGAACATGCCTACACAGGCAGTGCACTGGACCTCTGCATGTGCGTATGCCCCACTTGCTTAAGCACTCCCCTCCTATGGGCAAACAACCTGGTATGGGGAAGGGAAAAACACACACATAAAGGGAACAGAGCCAGCTCCAGCCTGAATCCTCAGGGCTTCTGCTCCAGCAATTGGGCTCAGGCCCTGCCCATGACAGGGCAGTGGTGGCCACTGAGTAGAGAGGAAGTTCCACCTCATACTTGGTGCCAGCCCCTCCTTTTCCAGTCCAATGCCCTAACAACATGATAACTGCCAGCACACCCCAAGGAAAGATGTGACTGGCATTCACCTCCAATCCAGCCATCCCACCAAACGCATTGGGCACATGCAGTTGGCATTGGGACACTCGCACATAAAAACACTCCTACAAGAGCACAATAGCTAACTGTTTCACCTAAATTCATAGAGGAAGAGAAAGTTAAAATCATAAGGCAGAGGAAGTACGCTCACCTGAAGGAGCAAAAGAAATCCACTGAATTTATAAGTAATGAAACAGAAATTAAAAAAACTTACCAGTTAAAGAATTCAAAATATTCGTAATAAAATGTTTACTAAATTAGGAAAACTAATTGATCTAAATACTCAACACTGTAACAAGGAACTAGAAAATAGTAAAAAGACCCCATCCAAAATAAGTAATTCAATATCTGAAATTCAACCAAAAGCACACATTAGAAGGAATAAAAATAGCAGACTAAGCAATACAGAAGAACACATATGTGATCTGGAAGATAGAATCATGGAACTCACCCAATCCAAACAGCAGAAAGGAAAACAATTTAAAAAATGAAAGCACCTGAAGAGATGGTTAGGATAACATTAAGCATTCCTACATTTGCTTTACAGGGCTTCCAGAAAGGCAAGAGAGAGTGAAGGAGATCACAAATGTATTGAAGAAATTATAGCTGAAAATGTCCCAAACCTGAAGAACGAAACATATCCAGGTAGAGGAATCACAGATCATAATAAGATGAACCTCCCCCAACCAAAATAAATAAATAAAACCCACACCAAGACATACCAAAACTAAAATAGCAAAAGTTAAAGAGAGAATTCTAAAGGCAGCAAGAGAAGTACAAAGAGTCATATACAAGGGGATTAACATAAGGTTATCAGCTGATATTTCTGCAGAAACTTTGCAGACCAGAAGGGAATAGCATGATATACTCAGACAGCTGAAAGGGGAAAACTTCCAACTGGTATACTCTACCCAGCAAGATTACTGTTTAGAATAAAGGTAGAGATAAAGAACTTCCCACACAAGCAAAAACTAAGAGAATTTATCAATATTAAACCTACCCTAAGAGACATGTTGCAGGGTTTTCACTAAATGGAAAAAAAAAAAACAAGACTATATAGGAAAGGAAAAATCCCACTTGGAAAGGCAAATACATAGTAAAGATTAAAAATCACTTAAACAAGCTGGTCGGTAGATTAAAAGACAAAATAGTGTAAAATCAACTATAACTACAATTAACAGTTAAGGGATAAGTATGAAGATGTTAAAATGACATCCAAAACACAAAATGTGGGGGCAGGGAGTAATAATATAGATCTTTTCGCTCGTGTTTGAACACAAATGATTACTAGTTTAAAACTGGGTCACAAGGAGGCTTCAACGAAAGAAATACCTATCAGTGTATTTTTGACCTTTTAACTCTGGGAAGATAGATGACAAACAAAATGAGTAGTTAAATCCTATCGTATATTGAGGTGTGACAAATGCTATAGGAAAAGTAAAGCAGGGAGGAGGGCTATGGAGGGCAGGGGATTGCAAGTTATTAAAACACAGGCCTGGAAATTCCTGCCTTTGCATCAACATGGATGGACCCAGGGAATATTATGCTTAGTGAAATAAGTCAGAAAGTGAAAGACAAATACTGTATGATATCACTTACATGTGGAATCTAAAAAATCATACAAATCAGTGTATATGCAAAGGCAGAAACACACTCACAGATATAGGAAGTAAACTAGTCACTACTGAGGGGAGAAACAAGTGGGGAGGAGCAAATTCGGGGTATGGGATTAAGAGATACAAACTACTATCTATAAAACAGACCATCAACAAGGATATATTGTACAGCACAGTGAATTAGAGTCATTACCTTCTAATAACTTTTAATGAAGTACAATCTGTAAAAATACAGAATCATTATGCTGGATACCTGAAACTAACCTAAGATTGTAAATTAACTATGCTTCAATGAAAAATAAAACTTACATAGCTCTGGTACCAGGAAAAGCAAACAAACAAACAAACAAAAACAAATAAGTGGGAAAACACATTTCAAAAATCTAAGAAGACAATTGTTTGTAATTTTTGAAATTCCTGAATCTGTAACTGGCAAGGGCTCACCAAAGCAGGCATTAGTATCAAAAAGTTATTAACAGGACTTCCAGTTTCCTGTTCAGCCTGTTAGAAACTCAGAAGCTGCCACTCCATCCTCACAACAATCAAAAAGCTGAACAACCTGAAATAGCAACAACTCTTCTTAGATCCTTGGGTGGGGTGGGGGGAGGGCGACAACAAATCAAACTATCGTTCCAAAATTGGAGATGTTCACAGGCAAGTACAGAGAGTTACAACTTACCTGAGCAGAAGACCGCAAGTTGAAGCTTCCACAAGAACCAGTGCTGCAGTTGGAAAGCCTGAACTATATAATTGATGCATTTCTGAAAGCCCTCTGTGGACAACTTTGAGAGGTAAACACTCCAGCAAATCCAGTCAGACAGGAGCCCCCACAAATTGGGGAGATTTACATCCAAGGGCTTGACCAAGTTTCCATAGTAAATACCAGAGAAAACCCCGTTCAGGCGTCCAGCAGGGAAAGAAGAAGAGGAGCCATTTTAAAAAGCAGCAGCACATTTTGTTTTCCTTAACATGGCTTGTCCTCAGGCGAAACTAGTTAACCAGATTCTAAGCTGCTGGGATTTATTAGAGCCTAATTGACCTGGAGAAGAAAGAAATATGCAAACCTGCTGGCTCTACTTTTCTGCTGGAGAGAAGAACTTACCCAATACCAGTGCACTTGGGCTATTTTGTCGCACCTAAGGAAGGCTGGGGATGGGAAGCACTGTGTGCAGTTGACAGTCCAGAGGCATGGGCAGACTAAAATACTGAGACCTGACTATAGCACTAGAGTAAAGCTTCCTCTCCCTCCAAAACTTACCACTACATTACTCAAAGCCTACTTACAGATGTTTCTTTTATCCAGTGTAGCATATCCAGTTAACACACAAAAACACAAAGCAAACATACCCAAAGGCAAAACCACAGATTCAAGAGACAAAGCGAGCATCAGAAAGAGACCCCAAAATGGCACTGATGTTGGAATTATCAGACCAGGAATTTAAAACAACTAGGATTAGCATGCTAAGGGTCCTCCTGGATAAAGTAGATAGAATGCATGAACACATGGGTGACATAAGAATAGAGATGAAAATTCTAAGAAAGAAGGAAAAGAAATGCTAGAGATCAAAAACACTGTAACAGAACTGACGAATATCTTTGTCAAGCTAATTATTAGCAGATTAGACACAGCTGAGGAAAGAATTTCTGAGCTTCAGGATATCTAAATAGTAATCTCCTACACTGAAAAAAGCAAACAGCAAACAGACGAAGGGAAAAATAAAACCCAAAACATAAGAAATTATCCAAGAGCTGTGGAACAACTGCAAAAGATGTGACATTAGGTTAATAGGAATTCCAGAAGGAAAAGCAAGAGAGAAAGGAGGAGAAGCAATATTTGAAACAATAATGACTGATAATTACCCCAAACACCAAACCACATATCTAGGAAGCTTGGAAAAAAACAGGCAAGGTAAATGCCTAAAAACTTCCCCTAGACATATAATTTTTCAATTACAGAAAATGAAGGACAAAGAAAAAATCCTGAAAGAAAAGAAGCTGGGGGGGGGGAGGGGTACTTACCATAGAGATAATTATAGATGACGTCTCAGAAATCATGCAAAGAAGACCATAGTGGAGGAAAATATTGAAAATGTTGAGGAAAAAAAACCCACCAACCTAGATATCTGTACCCTGCAAAACTATCTATCAGAAATAAAAAAGACTTTCCCAAACAAACAAAAATTGAGGGAATTTGTTCCTAGTACACTGCCTTGTGAGAGATGCTAAAATAAATTCTTTAGAGAGGAGGAAATTACGTAGGTCCACAACGTGGATCTCCATAGAGGAAGAGTATCAGAGAAAGGGATAAGTGAATATAAAATACAAATTTTACTTTTTCTAGATTGAGCTAACACAAAACAATTTGTTCAAAATATTAATAGCAACAATGCATATGAATAAGCAACATGAATAAAAGCAGTGATACAAGGGGCAAAATGGAGGAATGAAGATTATTTTTTTATTGTAAGGTACTCAAGCTACCTGTGAAGAGTACAAGGCTATTTGAAAGTATACTTGGATTAATTGTAAATGTATATTGCAAACTCTAGTGCAGCCATTTAAAAAACTGAAAAAAATAAATACGTTTGATATAATAAGAGAGGAGAGAAAATGGAATCAAAGTGCTCAATTAAAACCACAAGTAGCAGAACAAAGTGAAAGATCAAAGTAGGAACAAAGATCAAAGGCAACACATAGAAAACACTAACAAATATGGTAGGAATTAACAGAACTATATCAATAATCATTTTGAATATCAGTAGTCTAAATGTTCCAATTAAAAGAGGTTGTCAGATTGGATCAAAAAATAAGACATAACTATATGTTGCCTATAGGTAAATATTAAGACACAGATTAAACGTAAATGCCTAAAGATAGGTGTAACATGCAGACAAAAGTGAAGGTAGCTATATTGGTCTTTGGTGAAGTGAAGTGAAGTGAAGGTAGCTATATTGGTCTTTGGACAGAGTACACTTCAGCACAGGAAAGTATCAGGAATAAATAGGGGCATTACATAATGATAAAGGGGTCAATTCTCCTAGAAGACATAACAATTCTCATTGTGTAATATATGTACCTAACAAAAGAGTGTCAAATTTTACCAGGCAAAAACTGAGAGAACTCCAAGGAGAAATAAATGAACCCACTTTATGGTTGGAGACTTCTTCACTCCTCTAAGCAAAAATGGAGAGATCCAGCAGGCAGAAAATCAGAAAGGACATAGTGGAACCCAAAAACACCATCAGTCAACAGGACATAATTGACGCCTACAGATTACTTTATGCAGCAACAGCAGAATACATGTTATTTTTAAGCTCACATGAAACACTGACCAAGGTAGACCCTATTCTGGGCCATAAAACACAACTTTAAAAGAATGAATTTCATACATCTGCTCTCATTCAACAATGGAATTAAACTAGAAATAACAGCTGAAAAATCCCCAAATGGATGGAGATTAAACAATGCACTTTAAATAATACATGAGTCAAAGAAGAAATCTCAAGAGAAGATAAAGACATTTTGAAATAAAAGTAAAAATTTCTGAAAATTTGTGGCATTCAGCTAAAGCTGGACTGCGAAGGAAACTATATCATTGAACGTATACCCAATAGCAATTAGTTATTTAAGCGTCCATACAGCAAACCCAGCAGAAATCACTCTCTAACAATGGATCACTGTGTGGTTGGTTCTGGGAAATAGCAGGACTACTCTACAACCCAGGCTATAAGAAAGATACACATGTAATTGGTCAGGAAGGGAAGAAAAGAAAGCCACTCTGCACCTGTGCCCCTAGGAGGGGACTCAGAGGAAAAGGGAGATTGCAGGGGTGAACACCCACACTAAGGAATGAGCAGGACAAGGCATGGACTGGGTTTCCCAGCCCCGCGGTCCTATGTGGAGGCGACAAGCACCCTTGGCTGATGGTAGGTCCTATGGAACAGATGGACACACTGAAGAAGACTGAACTCTGCTCATGACAAATACACACACACACACACACACACACACACTGCCCTGCCCCCAAGGCAAGGCGGATAGAGGTCTGATCTAGCAGCTGCAAGGTTTCCCAAGACTGCCTTGCTGCACACCCCAGCCCCAAATGAGTGACTGCTCCAGCCCCACTCACTCCATGCCACAGTACAACACTGGATCTGAAACAAACGGGACTGGGGAAATGAGTTGACCTTGGGACACAGAGGTGACCCAGGCCAAGGGGAAGCCCAGGTGACAGCAATTGTTGGCACTTCCTCAAGTGGTGTCCCAGAACCAGCGCAGATTTCTGATGAAGCCAAGCCCACCCGATTCTCACAGGGAAACCATGTGGGCCTCACCTACCCTGCAGAGCGGTTTCACACAGAGTGAGAGCAGCGGAGGCTGGGCACACTCATGAGACATGAGAGACAAAGGGGACTTGGCCCCAAGGCAGAGTGGACAACAGTCTGCTCCAGTGACTGTCAGGTCTCCTGAGAGCACTTCACCATGGGCCCCAGCCCAAGCCGTGCAGATGCTCTGGCCCCACTCACTCCACACCACAGTAAGGCACCTGACCTGGGGTGGTCATGACCAGAGAAAAGACTCGACCATGGGCTGTGTCTGAGTGGAGCTGAACATGCCTACACAGGCAGTGCACTGGACCTCTGCATGTGCGTATGCCCCACTTGCTTAAGCACTCCCCTCCTATGGGCAAACAACCTGGTATGGGGAAGGGAAAAACACACACATAAAGGGAACAGAGCCAGCTCCAGCCTGAATCCTCAGGGCTTCTGCTCCAGCAATTGGGCTCAGACCCTCCCCATGACAGGGCAGTGGAGGCCACTGAGTAGAGAGGAAGTTCCACCTCATACTTGGTGCCAGCCCCTCCATTTCTAGTCCAATGCCCTAACAACATGATAACTGCCAGCACACCCCAAGGAAGGATGTGACTGGCATCCACCTCCAATCCAGCCATCCCACCAAACGCATTGGGCACATGCAGTTGGCATTGGGACACTCGCACATAAAAACACTCCTACAAGAGCACAATAGCTAACTGTTTCACCTAAATTCATAGAGGAAGAGAAAGTTAAAATCATAAGGCAGAGGAAGTATGCTCACCTGAAGGAGCAAAACAAATCCACTGAATTTATAAGTAATGAAACAGAAATAAAAAAACTTACCAGTTAAAGAATTCAAAATATTCGTAATAAAATGTTTACTAAATTAGGAAAATTAATTGATCTAAATACTCAACACTGTAACAAGGAACTAGAAAATAGTAAAAAGACCCCATCCAAAATAAGTAATTCAATATCTGAAATTCAACCAAAAGCACACATTAGAAGGAATAAAAATAGCAGACTAAGCAATACAGAAGAACACATATGTGATCTGGAAGATAGAATCATGGAACTCACCCAATCCGAACAGCAGAAAGGAAAACAATTTAAAAAATGAAAGCACCTGAAGAGATGGTTAGGATAACATTAAGCATTCCTACATTTGCTTTACAGGGCTTCCAGAAAGGCAAGAGAGAGAGAAGGAGATCACAAATGTATTGAAGATATTATAGCTGAAAATGTCCCAAACCTGAAGAACGAAACATATCCAGGTAGAGGAATCACAGATCATAATAAGATGAACCTCCCCCAACCAAAATAAATAAATAAAACCCACACCAAGACATACCAAAACTAAAATAGCAAAAGTTAAAGAGAGAATTCTAAAGGCAGCAAGAGAAGTACAAAGAGTCATATACAAGGGAATTAACATAAGGTTATCAGCTGATATTTCTGCAGAAACTTTGCAGACCAGAAGGGAATAGCATGATATACTCTGACGGCTGAAAGGGGAAAACTTCCAGCTGGTATACTCTACCCAGCAAGATTACTGTTTAGAATAAAGGTAGAGATAAAGAGCTTCCCACAAAAGCAAAAACTAAGAGAATTTATCAATATTAAACCTACCCTAAGAGACATGTTGCAGGGTCTTCACTAAATGGAAAAAAAATACAAGACTATATAGGAAAGGAAAAATCCCACTTGGAAAGGCAAATACATAGTAAAGATTAAAAATCACTTAAACAAGCCGGTCGGTAGATTAAAAGACAAAATAGTGTAAAATCAACTATAACTACAATTAACAGTTAAGGGATAAGTATGAAGATGTTAAAATGACATCCAAAACACAAAATGTGGGGGCAGGGAGTAATAATATAGATCTTTTCGCTCGTGTTTGAACACAAATGATTACTAGTTTAAAACTGGGTCACAAGGAGGCTTCAACGAAAGAAATACCTATCAGTGTATTTTTGACCTTTTAACTCTGGGAAGATAGATGACAAACAAAATGAGTAGTTAAATCCTATCGTATATTGAGGTGTGACAAATGCTATAGGAAAAGTAAAGCAGGGAGGAGGGCTATGGAGGGCAGGGGATTGCAAGTTATTAAAACACAGGCCTGGAAATTCCTGCCTTTGCATCAACATGGATGGACCCAGGGAATATTATGCTTAGTGAAATAAGTCAGAAAGTGAAAGACAAATACTGTATGATATCACTTACATGTGGAATCTAAAAAATCATACAAATCAGTGTATATGCAAAGGAGAAACAGACTCACAGATATAGGAAGTAAACTAGTCACTACTGAGGGGAGAAACAAGTGGGGAGGAGCAAATTCGGGGTATGGGATTAAGACATACAAACTACTATCTATAAAACAGATCATCAACAAGGATATATTGTACAGCACAGTGAGTTAGAGTCATTACCTTCTAATAACTTTTAATGAAGTACAATCTGTAAAAATACAGAATCATTATGCTGGATACCTGAAACTAACCTAAGATTGTAAATTAACTATGCTTCAATGAAAAATAAAACTTACATAGCTCTGGTACCAAGAAAAGCAAACAAACAAACAAAAACAAATAAGTGGGAAACACATTTCAAAAATCTAAGAAAACAATAGTTTGTAATTTTTGAAATTCCTGAATCTGTAACTGGCAAGGGCTCACCAAAGCAGGCATTAGTATCAAAAAGGTATTAACAGGACTTCCAGTTTCCTGTTCAGCCTGTTAGAAACTCAGAAGCTGCCACTCCATCCTCACAACAATCAAAAAGCTGAACAACCTGAAATAGCAACAACTCTTCTTAGATCCTTGGGTGGGTTGGGGGGAGGGCGACAACAAATCAAACTACTGTTCCAAAATTGGAGATGTTCACAGGCAAGTACAGAGAGTTACAACTTACCTGAGCAGAAGACCGCAAGTTGAAACTTCCACAAGAACCAGTGCTGCAGTTGGAAAGCCTGAACTATATAATTGATGCATTTCTGAAAGCCCTCTGTGGACAACTTTGAGAGGTAAACACTCCAGCAAATCCAGTCAGACAGGAGCCCCCACAAATTGGTGAGATTTACATCCAAGGGCTTGACCAAGTTTCCATAGTAAATACCAGAGAAAACCCCGTTCAGGCGTCCAGCAGGGATAGAAGAAGAGGAGCCATTTTAAAAAGCAGCAGCACATTTTGTTTTCCTTAACAAGGCTTGTCCTCAGGTGAAACTAGTTAACCAGATTCTAAACGGCTGGGATTTATTAGAGCCTAATTGACCTGGAGAAAAAAGGAAATATGCAAACCTGCTGGCTCTAGTTTTCTGCTGGAGAGAAGAAAATACCCAATACCAGTGCACTTGGGCTATTTTGTCGCACCTAAGGAAGGCTGGGGATGGGAAGCACTGTGTGCAGTTGACAGTCCAGAGGCATGGGCAGACTAAAATACTGAGACCTGACTATAGCACTAGAGTAAAGCTTCCTCTCCCTCCAAAACTTACCACTACATTACTCAAAGCCTACTTACAGATGCTTTTTTATCCAGTGTAGCATATCCAGTTAACACACAAAAACACAAAGAAAACATACTCAAAGGCAAAACCACAGATTCAAGAGACAAAGTGAGCATCAGAAAGAGACCCCGAAATGGCACTGATGTTGGAATTATCAGATCAGGAATTTAAAACTATGATTAGTATGCTAAGGGTTCTCTTAGATAAAGTAGATAGAATGTATGAACACATGGGTGATATAAGAATAGAGATGAAAATTCTAAGAAAGAAGAAAAAGAAATGCTAGAGATCAAAAACACTGTAACAGAAATGAAGAATATCTTTGTCGAGCTAATTATTAGCAAATTAGACACAGCTGAGAAAAGAATTTCTGAGCTTGAGGATATCTAAATAGTAATCTCCTACACTGAATAAAGCAAAGAGCAAACAGACTAAAAAAAACCAAAACATAATATCCAAGAGCTGTGGAACAAGTGCCAAAGATGCGACATATGGGTAATAGGAATTCAAGAAGGAAAAGCAAGAGGGAAACGAGGAGAATCAATATTTGAAAGAGTAATGACTGATAATTACTCTGAATACCAAACCACATATCCAGGAAGTTTGGAGTACAAGCAAGGTAAATGTCGAAGACCTGCACCTCGACAAGTTACTTTCAAATTACAGAAAATAAAGGACAAAGAAAAGAATCCTGAAAGAAAAGAAGATGGGGAGGTGCGTACTTACCATAGAGCTATAATAACAATTATAATTTAACATAACATTATTATATTTATAATATAAATAACAATTATCTCTGACTTCTCCTCAGAAAGCATGCAAAGAAGTTGATAGGGGAGTAAAATACTGAAACTGTTGAGGAAATTTTAAAAAGCTCACAAACCTAGAATTCTGTATCCTGCAAAATTATCTATCAGAATGAAAGATAAAGACTTTCCCAGATAAACAAATACTGAAGGAATTTATTACTAGTACACTGCCTTGCAAGAAATGTTAAAAGAATTTCTTTAGAGAGGAGGAGGTTACATAGGTACAAAACTTGGAACTCCATAGAGGAAGAGTATCAGAGAAAGGGAAAAGTGAAAATAAAATAAAAACTTTAATTTTTCTAGATTGTGCTAACGTAACAATTTGTTCAAAATAATAAAAGCAACACTGCATATGAATAAACAACATAAATAACAGCAATGATACAAGGGGCAAAATGGAGGAATTAAGATATTTTGTTCTTATACGGTACACTAGCTGTGAAGTGGTATAATGTCATTTGAAAGTATACTGGGATTAGCTGTAAATGTATATTGCAAACTCAAAGGCAGCCATTTGAAAAAGTGAAAAAATAAATAAAACTGATATAATGAGAGGAGAGAGAATGGAATCATAAAATGCTCAATTACAACCACAAAAGGCAGAAAAAGAGCAGAAGATGAAAGTAGGAACAAAGATCAATGGCAACACAGAAAACACTAATAAATATAGTAGATGTTAACACAACTATATCAATCATCACTTTAAATATCAATAGTCTAAAGGCCCTCGTTAAAAGACAGTGGTTGTCAGAATGGATCAAAAAATAAGACACAACTATATGTTGCCTAGACGTTAAATATTAAGACACGTAGGTTAAAGGTAAATGGATGAAGACAGGTATAACATGATGACAAAAAAAGTGAAGGTAGTTATACTGGTCTTTGGACAGGGCACAATTCAGAGCAAGAAAGTATCAGGAATAAATAGGGGCATTATGTAATGATAAAGCTGTCAATTCTCTTAGAAGGCCAAACGATTCTCTTTGTGTATGCACCTAACAAAACTGTCAAATTCTATGAGGCAAAAACTGATAGAACTCTAAGGAGAAATAAATGAACCCACTTTATACTTGGGACTTCATCACTCCTCTTTCAAAAATGGAGAGATCTCTTTCTGACTTACTTCACTCTGTATGACAGATTCTAGGTCCATCCACCTCACTACAAATATCTCAATTTCGTTTCTTTCTATGGCTGAGTAATATTCCATTGTATATATGTGCCACATCTTCTTTATCCATTCATCTGATGATGGACACTTAGGTTGCTTTCATGTCCTGGCTATTGTAAATAGAGCTGCAATGAACATTTTGGTACATGACTCTTTATGAATTATGATTTTCTCAGGGTATATGCCCAGTAGTGGGGTTGCTGGGTCATATGGTAGCGTATGCTAACACATATATATGGAATCTAAGGAAAAAAAAAAAAAGTCATGAAGAACCTAAGGGTAAGACGGGAATCAAGACACAGACATACTAGAGAATGGACTTGAGGATATGGGGAGGGGGAAGGATAAGCTGTGACAAAGTGAGAGAGTGGCATGGACATATATATACTACCAAACGTAAAATAGCTAGTGGGAAGCAGCCGCATAGCACAAGGAGATCAGCTCGGTAGTTTCTGACCACCTAGAGGGGTGGGATAGGGAGTGTGGGAGGGAGGGAGACGCAAGAGAGCGGTGATATGGGAACATATGTATATGTATAACTGATTCACTTTGTTATAAAGCAGAAACCAACTCACCACTGTAAAGCAATTATACAGCAATAAAGATGTTAAAAAAAAAAAAAAAGGAGAGATCCAGCAGGCAGGAAACCAGAAAGGAGATAGTTGAATCAACAGCACCATCGGTCAAAAGGATATTATTGACATCTATAGATTACTTCATCCGACAAGAGTAGAATACACGTTATTTTCAAGCTCAAATGGAACAATGACCAAGGTAGACGCTATTCTGGGACATAGAACAAAGAAAAAAGAATGAATTTCATACATCTGCTCTCATTCAACAATGGAATTAAACTAGAAATCAATAACAGATAGCTAAAAAATCCCCAAATGCATGGCGATTAAACAATGCACTTTAAATAATACACGAGTCAAAGAAGAAATCTCAAAAGAAGATAAAGACATTTTGAAATCAATAAAAATAAAAATTTATGAAAATTTGTGGCATTCAGCTAAAGCTGGACTTCGAAGGAAATTATAGCATTGAACGTATACCCATTAGCAATTAGCTATTTAAGCGTACATATAGCAAACCCAGCAAAAATCATTCTGCAACAATGGATCACTGTGTGGTTGGTTCTGGGAAATAGCAGAATGACTACTGTACAACCCAGGCTATAAGAAAGATACACATGTAATTGGTTAGGAAGGGAAGAAAAGAAAGCCAGTCTGGACCTTTGCACCTAGGAGGGGACTCAGAGTACTAGGGAGATTGCAGGAGTGAACACCCACACTAAGGAATGAGCAAGAAAAGGCATGGACTGGGTTTCCCAGCCCTGCGGTCCTATGTGGAGGAGACAAGCACCTTTGGCTGATTGTACGACCTATGGAACAGATGGACACACTGAAGAAGACTGAACTCTGCTCATGACAAATACACACACACACACACACTGGCTTGCCCCCAAGGCAAGGCAGAGAGAGGTCTGATCTAGCAGCTGCAAGGTTTCCCAGGACTGCCCTGCTGCACACCCCAGCCCCAAATGAGTGACTGCTCCAGCCCCACTCACTCCATGCCACAGTACAACACTGGATCTGAAACAAACGGGACTGGGGAAATGAGTTGACCTTGGGACACAGAGGTGACCCAGTCCCAGGGGAAGCCCAGGTGACAGCAATTGTTGGCACTTCCTCAAGTGGTGTCCCAGAAGTAGCCCAGATTTCTGATGAAGCCAAGGCCACCCGATTCTCACAGGGAAACCATGTGGGCCTCACCTACCCTGCAGAGCCGTTTCACCCAGAGTGAGAGCAGCAGAGTCTGGGGACAGTGACGAGCCATGAGAGACAAGGGATCTTGCCCCCTAGACAGAGTGGAGAACAGTCTGCTCCAGTGACTGTCAGGTCTCCTGAGAGCACTTCACCATGGGCCCCAGCCCAAGCCGTGCAAATGCTCTGGCCCCACTCACTCCAAACCACAGTAAGGTACCTGATCCGGGGTGGTCATGACCAGAGAAAAGACTCGACCATGGGCTGTGTCTGAGTGGAGCTGAACATGCCTACACAGGCAGTGCACTGGACCTCTGCATGTGCGTATGCCCCACTTGCTTAAGCACTCCCCTCCTATGGGCAAACAACCTGGTATGGGGAAGGGAAAAACACACACATAAAGGGAACAGAGCCAGCTCCAGCCTGAATCCTCAGGGCTTCTGCTCCAGCAATTGGGCTCAGACCCTCCCCATGACAGGGCAGTGGTGGCCACTGAGTAGAGAGGAAGTTCCACCTCATACTTGGTGCCAGCCCCTCCATTTCTAGTCCAATGCCCTAACAACATGATAACTGCCAGCACACCCCAAGGAAGGATGTGACTGGCATCCACCTCCAATCCAGCCATCCCACCAAACGCATTGGGCACATGCAGTTGGCATTGGGACACTCGCACATAAAAACACTCCTACAAGAGCACAATAGCTAACTGTTTCACCTAAATTCATAGAGGAAGAGAAAGTTAAAATCATAAGGCAGAGGAAGTATGCTCACCTGAAGGAGCAAAACAAATCCACTGAATTTATAAGTAATGAAACAGAAATAAAAAAACTTACCAGTTAAAGAATTCAAAATATTCGTAATAAAATGTTTACTAAATTAGGAAAATTAATTGATCTAAATACTCAACACTGTAACAAGGAACTAGAAAATAGTAAAAAGACCCCATCCAAAATAAGTAATTCAATATCTGAAATTCAACCAAAAGCACACATTACAAGGAATAAATATAGCAGACTAAGCAATACAGAAGAACACATATGTGATCTGGAAGATAGAATCATGGAACTCACCCAATCCGAACAGCAGAAAGGAAAACAATTTAAAAAATGAAAGCACCTTAAGAGATGATTAAAATAACATTAAACATTCCTACATTAGCTTTACAGGGGTTCCAGAAAGGCAAGAGAGAGAGAAGGAGATCAAAAATGTATTGAAGAAATTATAGCTGAAAATATCCCAAACCTGAAGAAGGAAAATATCCAGGTAGAGGAATCACAGATCATAATAAGATGAACCTCCCCCAAGCCAAATAAATAAATAAATAAATAAAACCCACACAAAGACATACCAAAACTAAAAATAGCAAAAGTTAAAGAGGTAATTCTAAAGGCAGCAAGAGAAGTACAAAGAGTCATATACAAGGGACTTACCATAAGGTTATCAGCTGATATTTCTGCAGAAACTTTGCAGACCAGAAGGGAATAGCATCATATACTCAGATTGCTGAAAGGGCAAGATTCCCAACTAGTATACTCTACCCAGCAAGATTACTGTTTAGAATAGAGGTAGAGATAAAGAACTTCCCACACAAGCAAAAACTAAGAGAATTTATCAATATTAAACCTACCCTAAGAGAAATGTGGCAGGGTCTTCACTAAATGGAAAAAAACCAAGACTATATAGGAAAGGAAAAATCCCACTTGGAAAGGCAAATAGATAGTAAGGATTAAAAATCACTTAAACAAGCCGGTCGGTAGATTAAAAGACAAAATAGTGTAAAATCAACTATAACTACAATTAACAGTTAAGGGATAAGTATGAAGATGTAAAATGACATCCAAAACACAAAATGTGGGGGCAGGGAGTAAAAATATAGATCTTTTCGCTCGTGTTTGAACACAAATGACTACTAGTTTAAAACTGGGTCACAAGGATGCTTCAACGAAAGAAATACCTGTCAGTGTATTTTTGACCTTTTAACTCTGGGAAGATAGATGACAAACAAAATGAGTAGTTAAATCCTATCGTATATTGAGGTGTGACAAATGCTATAGGAAAAGTAAAGCAGGGAGGAGGGCTATGGAGGGCAGGGGATTGCAAGTTATTAAAACACAGGCCTGGAAATTCCTGCATTTGCATCAACATGGATGGACCCAGGGAATATTATGCTTAGTGAAATAAGTCAGAAAGTGAAAGACAAATACTGTATGATATCACTTACATGTGGAATCTAAAAAATCATACAAATCAGTGTATATGCAAAGCAGAAACAGACTCACAGATATAGGAAGTAAACTAGTCACTACTGAGGGGAGAAACAAGTGGGGAAGAGCAAATTAGGGGTATGGGATTAAGAGATACAAACTACTATCTATAAAATAGATCATCAACAAGGATATATTGTACAGCACAGGGAATTAGAGTCATTACCATCTAATAACTTTTAATGAAGTACAGTCTGTAAAAATACAGAATCATTATGCTGTATACCTGAAACTAACCTAATATTGTAAATTAACTATGCTTCAATGAAAAATAAAACTTACATAGCTCTGGTACCAAGAAAAGCAAACAAACAAACAAAAACAAATAAGTGGGAAACACATTTCAAAAATCTAAGAAAACAATAGTTTGTAATTTTTGAAATTCCTGAATCTGTAACTGGCAAGGGCTCACCAAAGCAGGCATTAGTATCAAAAAGTTATTAACAGGACTTCCAGTTTCCTGTTCAGCCTGTTAGAAACTCAGAAGCTGCCACTCCATCCTCACAACAATCAAAAAGCTGAACAACCTGAAATAGCAACAACTCTTCTTAGATCCTTGGGTGGGTTGGGGGGAGGGCGACAACAAATCAAACTACTGTTCCAAAATTGGAGATGTTCACAGGCAAATACAGAGAGTGACAACTTACCTGAGCAGAAGACCGCAAGTTGAAACTTCCACAAGAACCAGTGCTGCAGTTGGAAAGCCTGAACTATATAATTGATGCATTTCTGAAAGCCCTCTGTGGACAACTTTGAGAGGTAAACACTCCAGCAAATCCAGTCAGACAGGAGCCCCCACAAATTGGGGAGATTTACATCCAAGGGCTTGACCAAGTTTCCACAGTAAATACCAGAGAAAACCCCGTTCAGGCGTCCAGCAGGGATAAAAGAAGAGGAGCCATTTTAAAAAGCAGCAGCACATTTTGTTTTCCTTAACAAGGCTTGTCCTCAGGCGAAACTAGTTAACCAGATTCTAAAGGGCTGGGATTTATTAGAGCCTAATTGACCTGGAGAAAAAAAGAAATATGCAAACCTGCTGGCTCTAGTTTTCTGCTGGAGAGAAGAACTTACCCAATACCAGTGCACTTGGGCTATTTTGTCGCACCTAAGGAAGGCTGGGGATGGGAAGCACTGTGTGCAGTTGACAGTCCAGAGGCATGGGCAGACGAAAATACTGAGACCTGACTATAGCACTAGAGTAAAGCTTCCTCTCCCTCCAAAACTTACCACTACATTACTCAAAGCCTACTTACAGATGTTTCTTTTATCCAGTGTAGCATATCCAGTTAACACACAAAAACCAAAAGAAAACATACTCAAAGGCAAAACCACAGATTCAAGAGACAAAGTGAGCATCAGAAAGAGACCCCAAAGTGGCACTGAGGTTGGAATTATCAGACCAGGAATTTAAAACAACTAGGATTAGCATGCTAAGGTTTCTCTTAGATAAAGTAGATAGAATGCATGAACACATGGGTGATATAAGAATAGAGATGAAAATTCTAAGAAAGAAGGAAAAGAATCGCTAGAGATCAAAAACACGTAACAGAAATGAAGAATATCTGTCAAGCTAATTATTAGCAGATTAGACACAGCTGAGGAAAGTATTTCTGAGCTTGAGGATATCTAAATAGTAATCTCCTACACTGAAAAAAACAAACAGCAAACAGACTAAGAAAAAAAACAAAACAAAACATAAGAAATTATCCAAGAGCTGTGGAACAACTGCAAAAGATGTGACATTAGGTTAATAGGAATTCCAGATGGAAAAGCAAGAGAGAAAGGAGGAGAAGCAATATTTGAAACAATAATGACTGATAATTACCCCAAACACCAAACCACATATCTAGGAAGCTTGGAAAACAACAAGCAAGTTAAATGCCTAAAAACTTCCCCTAGACATATAATTTTTCAATTTCAGAAAATGAAGGACAAAGAAAAAATCCTGAAAGAAAAGAAGATGGGGGGAGAGGGGTACTTACCATAGAGGTAATTATAGATGACTTCTCAGAAATCATGCAAAGAAGACCATAATGGAGGAAAATATTGAAAACATTGAGAAAAAACCCAGCAACCTAGAATTCTGTACCCTGCAAAACTATCTATCAGAAATAAAAAATAAAGACTTTCCCAGACAAAGAAAAATTGAGGGAATTTTTTACTAGCACACTGCCTTGTAAGAGTTGTTAAAAGAAATTCTTTAGAGAGGAGGAAATTACGTAGGTCCACAACTTGGATCTCCATAGAGGAAGAGTATCAGAGAAAGGGATAAGTGAAGATAAAATACAAATTTTACTTTTTCTAGATTGACCTAACACAAAACAATTTGTTCAAAATATTAATAGCAACAATGCATATGAATAAGCAACATGAATAAAAGCAATGAAAGAACGGGCAAAATGGAGGAATTAAGTTTTTTTTTTATTATAAGGTACTCAATCTACCTGTGAAGTAGTACAAATTTATTTGAAATTATACTTGGATTAGTTGTAAATGTATATTGCAAACTCTAGTGCAGCCATTTAAAAAGTTGAAAAAAAATACATTCGATATAATGAGAGGAGAGAAAATGGAATCAAAGTGCTCAATTAAAACCACAAATAGCAGAAAAAAGTGAAAGAGCAAAGTAGGAACAAAGATCAAAGGCAACACATAGAAACCACTAACAAATATGGTAGGTATTAACAGAACTATATCAATAATCATTTTGAATATCAGTAGTCTAAATGTTCCAATTAAAAGAGGTTGTCAGAATGGATCAAAAAAAAGACACAACTATATGTTGCCTATAGATAAATATTAAGACACTTACTGATTAAAGGTAAATGGCTGAAGGTAGGTATAACATGCAGACAACAAAAGTGAAGGTAGCTATATTGGTTTTTGGACAGAGTACACTTCAGCACAGGAAAGTATCAGGAATAAATAGGGGCATTACATAATGATAAAGGGGTCAATTCTCCTAGAAGACATAACAATTCTCATTGTGTAATATATGTACCTAACAAAAGAGTGTCAAATTTTACCAGGCAAAAACTGAGAGAACTCCAAGGAGAAATGAACCCACTTTATGGTTGGAGACTTCTTCACTCCTCTAATCAAAAATGGAGAGATCCAGCAGGCAGAAAATCAGAAAGGACATAGTTGAACCCAAAAACACCATCAGTCAACAGGACATAATTGACATCTACAGATTACTTTATCCAGCAACAGCAGAATACATGTTATTTTTAAGCTCACATGAAACACTGACCAAGGTAGACCCTATTCTGGGCAATAAAACACAAATTTAAAAGAATGAATTTCATACATCTGCTTTCATTCAACATTGGAATTAAACTAGAAATCAATAATAAATAGCTGAAAAATCCCCAAATACATAGAGATTAAATAACACACTTTTAAATAATGCGTGGGTCAAAGAAGAAATTTCAAAATATATTTTAGCTTTTCTTGAGACCTATGAGAAAATATAATTTATCAAAATTTGTGGAATTCAGAAAAAAGCAGGGCTTAGGAGGATATTTTTATCACTGAATGCATACCCAATAGCAATTAGATATTTCAGCATACATACAGAATACCCATCAAAAATCACTATCACAACGCATCACTGTGTGGTTGGTTCATTGAGGATACAAGAATTTCCCTAAAAAGAAATGATTCTCTGCCTAAATGAGAAATGTGTATTCTGCCAATTTTTCAGTCAGCTGTCACATGAAAGGCATTGGGCACAGCAATATTATTTTCTTGGAAGAGAAAGTAGGCTCAGTAGAAATTCATGTAACAAGCACATTCCTGCAGTGTCTATAATGTATTAAGTCTTCTTCTAGTCTCAGCTCTTTCTCCTCTCCCTTAATCCTCTGAATGTCTGAGGCTAATTCACATCAACAATATCTCTTTCAGGTTGAGTACTAAAAACATTCTAAAAAAATAGATTCTAATAGAAGTGACCAGTCAAATAGAGATGTAAAAATGTAAGGAAAGAATCCACTTCTTTTCAGGCAGTGTCAAGGGGAAGTTAGAGTCTTGAATATTTTGCATCCATTCATAGACAAATAGGAAAATACTATATGAATGCTATGTAAGTGTCCTGAAATGTGTAAGAAGATAACCTATAAGAGATAAAGAACACACTTTAGAAGATTTACTATATAAAATAGAAATAATTGTTAGGCACCAGATGGTTTACAATCTGAAGGGGAAAAGAAAGTAAAACAACATAGTACAAAAAAAGAGGAAAGATGAGATAAAACTATATCTGAGATGAAAAATAACCTGACTTTTTTTAAAGTCAGAAAGCATATAATTGAAGGCGTTAGAAACAAACTACAGGATTAAAATTTCATAAAAATAAATCATAATTTGAAGATTTATTTGAGAGACTATTTCTGAATATTAAGAAAAGGAAAATGAATGAAAATTGGTCAAGAGAAGTTGAGCAACCCAGGAAGGCAAGAGGAAGATAAAAATACAGATACTTTGGAACAGAACAGAGTAAGTGGAGAGGAAGAGATCAAGATGGCAAAGAGGACGTGGAGCTCACATCCATTCATGAAAACATCAAACTCACATCTACATGTGGAAAAATTCTCAATGAAAACTAACTGGAAACTAGCAGAAGGACTCCTGTACAACCAAGGCTATAAGAAAGAAACATGTAATTGGTTAGGAAGGAAAGACAAGAGACCTAGTCTGGACATGTGCCCCTAGGAGGGGACTCAGAGGAAAAGGGAGATTGCAGGGGTGAACATCCACCCACCCTAGGGAGTGAGCAGGACAAGCCATGAACTGGGCTTCCCAGTTCTGGGGTCCTAGTGGAGGAGACAAGAACCCTTGGCTGATTGTAGGACCTATGGAACAGAAAGGAAGAAGAAGACTGAACTCTGCTCATGAAAAATACATACACACACACACTGGCTTGACCCCAAGGCAAGGCAGAGAGAGGTCTGCTCTAGCAGCTGCAGGGTTTCCCACCTCCACCTTGCTGCAAGCCCCAGCCTAAAATGAGTGAATGCTCCAGCCCCACTCACTCCATGCCACAGTACAACAATGGATCTGGAGTAACCAGGACCAGGGAAAAGAGTTGACCTTGGGACGCAGAGGTGACCCAGTGCCAGGGGAAGCCCAGGTGGGGTGGTGACAGCAATTGTTGGCACTTCCTCAAGTGGTGTCCCAGAAGCAGCCCAGATTTCTGATGGCAGCAGCTCTCAGCTCTGCCACAAGCCACAGAGAAACCACACGGGCCTCACCTACCCTGCAGAACGGTTTCACACAGAGTGAGAGCAGCAGAAGCTGGGGACACTGATGAGACATGAGAGACAACGGGGACTTGCCCCTGAGGCAGGGTGGACAACAGTCAGCTCCAGAGATGGCTAGGTATCCTGAGAGCACGTCACCATGTGCCGCAGCCCAAACCAAGCAAATGCTCTGGTCCCACTCAGTCCACACCACAGTAAGGCACCTGACCTGGGGTGGTCATGACCAGAGAAAAGACTCGACCATGGGCTGTGTCTGAGTGGAGCTGAACATGCCTATACAGGCAGTGCACTGGACCTCTGCATGTGCGTATGCCCCACTTGCTTAAGCACTCCCCTCCTATGGGCAAACAACCTGGTATGGGGAAGTGAAAAACACACACATAAAGGGAACAGAGCCAGCTCCAGCCTGAAACCTCAGAGCTTCTGCTCCAGCAACCTCTCTCAGACCCTCCCCATGACAGGGCAGTGGTGGCCACTGAGTAGAGAGGAAGTTCTACCTCGTACTTGGTGCCAACCCCTCCTTTTCCAGTCCAATGCCCTACCAACATGATAACTGCCCGTACACCCCAAGGAAAGATATGACTGGCATCCACCTCCAATCCAGCCATCCCACCAGATGCATTGGGCACATGCAGTTGGCATTGGGACACTCACACATAAGAACACCCCTACAAGAGCACAAAAGGAAACTGCTTCACCTAAATTCACAGAGAAAGAGAAAGTTAAAATCATAAGGCAGTGGAACTACATTGAGTTGAAAGAGCAAGAGAAAACCCCTGAAAAAATAATGAAAGAGAAATAAAAAACTTACCAGAATAAGAATTCAAAACATTGGTAATAAAATGTTAACTAAATTGGGGAAAATAATTGATCTAAATACTGAATATTTTAACAAGGAACTAGAAAATATAAAAAATACCCAATCAAAAACAAGTAATTCATTTTCTGAAATTTTAAAAAACACACTAGAAGGAATGAAAATAGTAGGCTGACACAGAAGAATGTATATGTGTCCTGTAAGAATAACGGAAATCACAAAATCAGAAGAAAAACAATTTAAAAAATGAAAGCAACTTAAGAGATGGGTAGGATAACATTAAGCATTCCAACATTTGCATTATAGGGGTTCCAGAAGGGCAAGAGAGAGAGACAAGGGGATCAAAAAAGTATCTGAAGAAATTATAGCTGAAATATTCCCAAACCTGAAGAAGGAAACAGATATCTAGGTACAGGAATCACAGAAAATCACAATAATATGGACACCCACACCAAGACATATCAAAATTAAAATAGCAAAAGTTAAAGAGATAATTCTAAAGGCAGCAAGAGAAATACAAAGAGTCATATCCAAGGGAATTACCATAAGGATATCTGCTGATATTTCTGCAGAAACTTTGCAGACCAGAAGGGAATAACATATATATTCAGGGTGCTGAAAGGGAAAAACCTGAAATCTAGCATACTCTACCCAATAAGATTATTGTTTAGAATAGAAGGAGAGATAAAGAACTTCCCAGACAAGCAAAAACTAAAAGAATTCATCAATACTAAACCTACCCTAAGAGAAATGTTGCAAGGTCTTCTCTAAATGGAACAGAAATAAGAATCTGTAGAAAAGGAAAAAAAAACCCACTAGGAAAGACAAAAATATAGTAAGGATTAAAGATCACTTTAAAAACACAGTAGGCTAACACAACATTGTAAAGCAACTATACTCCAAAAAAATTAAAAAAAAAAAAAAAACCAATAGGTAGATTAAGAGAATAGTGTAAAATCAATTATAACTAAAATAAACAGTTAAGGGATAAGTATGAAGGTGTAAAATGACATCCAAAACACAAAATGTGGGGATGGGGAGTAAAAATATAGATCTTTTCACACGTGTTTGAACATAAATGACTACTAGTTTAAAACAGGGTCACAAGGATGGTTCAACCAAAGAAATACCTACCTGCTCAGCATATTTCTGACCTTTTAATGCAGATAAGATAGATGACAAACAAAATGAGTAGTTAAATCCTACAGTATATTGAGATGTGACAAATGTTATAGGAAAAGTAAAGCAGAGAGGAGGGGTAGGGAGAGTAGGGGACTGTAATTTATTAAAACAGGGGCCTGGAAATTCTTGCATTTGCAGCAACATGGATGGACCTAGGGTCATTCACTAATATCATGCTTAGTGAATTAAGTCAGACAGTGAGAGAAAAATAATGTATAATATAACTTACATGTGGAATCTAAAAAATAATACAAATCAGTGTATATGCAAAACAGAAACAGACTCACAGATACAGGAAACAAACTAGTAGTTACCAAGGGCAGAGGGAAGGGGGAAGAGCAAATTAGGGGTATGGGATTAAGAGATACAAACTACTATGTATAAAACAGATCATCAACAAGGGTATATTGTATAGCACAGGGAATAGTAGTCATTACCCTGTAATAACTTTTAATGGAGTATAATCTGTAAAAATACTCAATTACTATGCTGTACACCTGAATCTAATATAACATTATAAATTAACTATACCTCAATGAAAGAAAGCTTACATAGCTCTGGCATCAGAAAAAAAATAAGAAAAAAAAGAATAAGTGGGAAACACATTTCAAAAATATAAGGAAAAAAATGGTAAATTTTTAAATTCCTGAATCTGTAACTGGCAAGGGCTCACCAAAGCAGGCATTAGTATTAAAAAGTTATTAACAGGACTTCCAGTTTCCTGTTCAGCCTGTTAGAAACTTAGAAGCTGCCACTCCATCCTAACAACAATCAAAAAGCTGAACAACCTGAAATAGCAACAACTCTTCTTAGATCCTTCAGTGCGGGGTCGGGGTGGGGGGAAGGGCAATAACAAATCAAACTATTGTTCCAAAATTGGAGATATTCACAGGCAAGTACAGAGAGTTACAACTTACCTGAGCAGAAAACCACAAGCTGAAACTTCCACAAGAACCAGTGCTGCAATAGGAAAGCCTTATAATTGATGAATTTCTGGAAGCCCACTGTAGACAACGTTGAGAGTTAAAAACTCCAGCAAACCCAGTCAGAGAGGAGCCTCCACAAATTGGTGACGTTTACCTCTGGGAGCCTGACTAGGTCTTCACAGTAAATATCAGAGAAAACTCCTCTTGGGCTTCCAGCAGGGAAAGAAGAAGAGGAACCATTTTGAAATGCAGCAGGGCATTTTGTTTTTCCTAACAAGGCCTGCCTTCAGGGGAAACTAGTTAACCAGAGTGTAAGCTGCTGGGGTATTATTAGAGACTAATGGACCTGGGGGGGAAAATATGTGACCCTGCTGGCTCTAATTTTCTACTTGAAGAAAATACCCAATACCTGTGCACTTGGGCTATTTTGCTGCACCTAAGGAAGGCTGGGGATGGGAAGCACTGTGTGCAGTTGACAGTCCAGAGGCATGGGCAGACTAAAATACTGAGACCTGACTATAGCACTAGAGTAAAGCTTCTTCTTCTTCCACAACTTACCACTATATTATTCAAAGCCTACTTACAGAAGTTTCTTTTATCCACTGTATCATGTTCAGTTACCAAACAAAAAGAAAATCAAGACATACTCAAAGGTAAAAATACAGATAGAAGAGACAAAGCAAGCATCAAAACCAGACACGAAAATGGCAATGATGTTGGAATTATCAGACCAGGAATTTAAACAGCTAGGATTTGTATGCTAAGGGTTCTAATGGATAAAGTAGATAGCATGTATGAACACATGGGTGATATGAAAACAGAGATGAAAATTCTAAGACAGCACCAAAAAGAAATGCTAGAGATCAAAAACACTGTAACAGAAATGAGGAATACTTTGATGAGCTTATTATTAGCAGACTGGACACAGCTGAGGAAAATTTCTGAGCTTGAGGATATTTAAATAGTAATCTCCTACATTGTAAAAAGCAAACAGCAAAAAACACACACACAAAAAAAAACAGAACAAAATATCCAGGAGCTGTGGAACAACTGCAAGGTTGTGACATATGGGTAATAGGAATACCAGAAGGAAAAACAGGAGAGAAAGGAGTAGAAGCAATATTTGAAACAGTAATGACTGATAATTACCCCAAATGCCAAACCACATATCCAGGAAGCTTGGAGAACAACAAGCAATGTAAATGCCAAAAACTTCACCTAGCTATATTTGTTTAAAATTACAGAAAATAAAGGACAAAGAAAAAGTCCTGAAAGAAAAGAAGCTGGGGAGAGGGTACTTACCATAGAGATAAACATAACAATTATATCTGAAGTCTCAGAAAGCATGCAAAGAAGATGAGAGTAAAATGTTCAAACTGTTGAGGAAAAACAAACAAAACCCTCACCAACCTAGAATTCTGTACCCTGCAAAACTATCTATCAGAAATAAAAAAATAAAGACTTTCCCAGACAAACAAAAATTGAGGGAATTTGTTACTAGTACACTGCCTTGCAAGAGATGTTAAAAGAAGTTCTTTAGAGAGGAGGAAATTACATGGGTATGAAACTTGGATCTCCATAGAGGAAGAGTATCAGAGAAAGGGATAAATGAAGATAAAATAAAACTTTTAATTTTTCTAGATTGTGCTAACATAACAATTTGTTCAAAATAATAATAGCAGCAATGCATATGAATAAGCAACATGAAAGCAGCAATGATACAAGGGGCAAAATGGAGGAATTAAGATTATTTTGTTATTGTAATGTACTCACACTACCTGTGAAGTGGTATAATGTTATTTGAAAGTATACTTGGATTGGTTGTAAATGTATATTGCAAACTATAGGACAGCCATTTTTAAAAGTGTAAAATATAAGTAAAATTGATATAATAAGAGAGGAGAGAAAATGGAATTATAAAATGCTCAATTAAAACCACAAAAGGCAGAAAAAGAGTGGAAGATCAGATTAGGAACAAAGATCAAAGGCAACATGTAGAAAACACTAACAAATATGGTAGATATTAACACGGCTATACCAATAATCACTTTGAATATCAATAGTCTAAATGTCCCAATTAAAAGACAGAGGTTGTCAGAATGGATCAAAAAATAAGACACTACCTGTTGCCTATAGTTTAAATAGTAAGATACTTCCAGATTAAAGGTAAATGTATGAAGAAAGGTATAACATGCTGACAAAAAAAAAATATGAGGATAGTTATATTGGTTTTTGGCCAGAGCACACTTCAGAGCAAAAAAGTATAAGAAATAAAGAGGGGCATTATGTAATAATAAAGGGGTCAATTCTCCTAAAAGACATAACAATTCTCATGTGTATGCATCTAACAAGAGAGTGTCAAATTCTATGAGGCAAAAACTGACAGAACTCCAAGGAGAAATAAATGAACCCACTTCAGAGTTGGGACTTCATCACTCTGCTATTAAAAATGGAGAGATCTAGGATGCAGCACGTCAGAAAGGACATAGCTGAAGTCAACAACACCAACAGTCAACAGGATATAATTGACATCTATAGATTACTTTATCCAGCAACAGCAGAATACACGTTATTTTCAAGCTCAAATGGAACACTGACCAAGGTAGACTGTATTTTGGGCCATAAAACACAAATTTAAAAGAATGAATTTCATGCATTTGCTCTCATTCAACAGTGAAATTAGACTAGAAATCAGTAACAGATAGCTGAAAAATCCCCAAATACATGGAGCTTAAACAACATACTTTTAAATAATATGTGGGTCAAAGAAGAAATCTAAAGAGAAGCTAATAATATTTTGAAATCAATGAAAACAAAAATATAACTTATGAAAATTTGTGGAATTCAGCAAAAGTAGGGCTTTGAAAGAAATTTATAGCGTTAAATGTATACCCTAGCAAAGAGGAAAGACCTCAAATTAATTATCTAAGCTTCTATGTTAGAAAACTAGAAAAACAAGATCAAATTAAATCCAAGGTAAGCAGAAGAAAGTAAATATTAAGAATTAGAGCAGAGGAGGATTAACCAAGATGGCGGAGTAGAAGGATGTGCTCTCACTCCCTCTTGCAAGAGCACCAGAATCACAACTGGCTTCTGGACAATCATTGACAGGAAGACCCTGGACTTCACCAAGGAGGATACCCCACGTCCAAGGACAGAGGAGAAGCCACAGTGAGATGGTAGGAGGGGCGCAATCAGAGTAAAATCAAATCCCATAACTGCTGGGTGGGTGACTCACAGACTGGCGAACACTTATACCACAGAAGTCCACCCACTGGAGTGAAGGTTCTGAGCCCCACGTCAGGCTTCCCAACCTGGGGGTCCGGCAACGGGAGGAGGAATTCCTAGAGAATCAGACTTTGAAGCCTAGTGGGAATTGATTGCAGGACTTTGACAGGACTGGGGGAAACAGAGACCCCATTCTTGGAGGGCACACACAAAGTAATGTGTGCATCGGGACCCAGGGGAAGGAGCAGTGACCCCGGGGAGACTGAACCAGACCTACCTGCTGGTGTTGGGGGGTCTCCTGCAGAGGCGAGTGTTGGCTCTGTTTCACTGTGGGGATAAGGACACTGGCAGCAGAGGTTCTGGGAAGTTCTCCTTGGCGTGAGCCCTCCCAGAGTCTGCCATTAACCCCACCAAAGAGCACGGGTAGGCTCCAGTGTTGGGTTGCCTCAGACAAAACAACCAACAGGGAGGGAACCCAGCCCCACCCATCAACAGTCAAGTGGATTAAGGTTTTACTGAGCTCTGACCGCCACAGCAACAGGGAGGGAACCCAGCCCCACCCATCAACAGTCAAGTGGATTAAGGTTTTACTGAGCTCTGACCGCCACAGCAACAGTCAGCTCTACCCACCACCAGAGCCTCCCATCAAGCCTCTTAGATAGCCTCAACCACCAGAGGGCAGACAACAGAAGCAAGAAAAACTACAATCCTGCAGCCTGTGGACCAAAAACCACAGTTACAGAAAGATAGAGAAGATGAAAAGGCAGAGGTCTATGTACCAGATGAAGGAACAAGAAAAAACCCCAGAAAAACAACTAAATGAAGTGGAGATAGGCAACCTTCCAGAAAAAGAATTCAGAATAATGATAGTGAAGATGATCCAGGACCTCGGAATAAGAATGGAGGCAAAGATTGAGAAGATGCAAGAAATGATTAACAAAGACCTAGAAGAATTAAAGAACAAACAAACAGAGATGAACAATACAATAACTGAAATGAAAACTACACTAGAAGGAATCAATAGCAGAATAACTGAGGCAGAAGAACGGATAAGTGACCTGGAAGACAGAATGGTAGAATTCACTGCTGCGGAGCAGACTAAAGAAAAAAGAATGAAAAGAAATGAAGACAGCCTAAGAGACCTCTGGGACAACATTAAACGCAACAACATTCGCATTATAGGGGTCCCAGAAGGAGAAGAGAGAGAGAAGGGACCAGAGAAAATATTTGAAGAGATTATAGTTGAAAACTTCCCTAACATGGGAAAGGAAATAGCCACCCAAGTCCAGGAAGCGCAGAGAGTCCCATACAGAATAAACCCAAGGAGAAACACGCCAAGACACATAGTAATCAAAGTGGCAAAAATTAAAGACAAAGAAAAATTATTGAAAGCAGCAAGGGAAAAACGACAAATAACATACAAGGGAACTCCCATAAGGTTAACAGCTGATTTCTCAGCAGAAACTCTGCAAGCCAGAAGGGAGTGGCATGATATACTTAAAGTGATGAAAGGGAAGAACCTACAACCAAGATTACTCTACCCGGCAAGGATCTCATTTAGATTTGATGGAGAAATCAAAAGCTTTGCAGAGAAGCAAAAGCTAAGAGAATTCAGCACCACCAAACCAGCTCTACAACAAATGCTAAAGGAACTTCTCTAAGTGGGAAACACAAGAGAAGAAAAGGACCTACAAAAACAAACCCAAAACAATTAAGAAAATGGTCATAGGAACATACATATCGATAATTACCTTAAACGTGAATGGATTAAATGCCCCAACCAAAAGACATAGACTGGCTGAATGGATACAACAACAAGACCCATATATATGCTGTCTACAAGAGACCCACTTTAGACCTAGGGACACATACAGACTGAAAGTGAGGGGATGGAAAAAGATATTCCATGCAAATGGAAATCAAAAGAAAGCTGGAGTAGCTATACTCATATCAGATAAAATAGACTTTAAAATAAAGAATGTTACAAGAGACAAGGAAGGACACTACATAATGATCAAGGGATCAATCCAAGGAGAAGATATAACAATTATAAATATATATGCACCCAACATAGGAGCACCTCAATACATAAGGCAACTGCTAACAGCTATAAAAGAGGAAATCGACAGTAACACAATAATAGTGGGGGACTTTAACACCTCACTTACACCAATGGACAGATCATACAAAATGAAAATAAATAAGGAAACAGAAGCTTTAAATGACACAATAGACCACATAGATTTAATTGATATATATAGGACATTCCATCCAAAAACAGCAGATTACACGTTCTTCTCAAGTGTGCACGGATCATTCTCCAGGATAGATCACATCTTGGTTCACAAATCAAGCCTCAGTAAATTTAAGAAAATTGAAATCATATCAAGCATCTTTTCTGACCACAACGCTATGAGATTAGAAATGAATTACAGGGAAAAAAACGTAAAAAAGACAAACACATGGAGGCTAAACAATACGTTACTAAATAACCAAGAGATCACTGAAGAAATCAAAGAGGAAATAAAAAAATACCTAGAGACAAATGACAATGAAAACACGACGACCCAAAACCTATGGGATGCAGCAAAAGCGGTTCTAAGAGGGAAGTTTATAGCTATACAAGCCTACCTAAAGAAACAAGAAAAATCTCAAGTAAACAATCTAACCTTACACCTAAAGAAACTAGAGAAAGAAGAACAAACAAAACCCAAAGTTAGCAGAAGGAAAGAAATCATAAAGATCAGAGCAGAAATAAATGAAATAGAAACAAAGAAAACAATAGCAAAGATCAATAAAACTAAAAGTTGGTTCTTTGAGAAGATAAACAAAATTGATAAGCCATTAGCCAGACTCATCAAGAAAAAGAGGGAGAGGACTCAAATCAATAAAATCAGAAATGAAAAAGGAGAAGTTACAACAGACACCGCAGAAATACAAAGCATCCTAAGAGACTAATACAAGCAACTTTATGCCAATAAAATGGACAACCTGGAAGAAATGGACAAATTCTTAGAAAGGTATAACCTTCCAAGACTGAATCAGGAAGAAACAGAAAATATGAACAGACCAATCACAAGTAATGAAATTGAAACTGTGATTAAAAATCTTCCAACAAACAAAAGTCCAGGACCAGATGGCTTCACAGGTGAATTTTATCAAACATTTAGAGAAGAGCTAACACCCATCCTTCTCAAACTCTTCCAAAAAATTGCAGAGGAAGGAACACTCCCAAACTCATTCTATGAGGCCACCATCACCCTGATACCAAAACCAGACAAAGACACTACAAAAAAAGAAAATTACAGACCAATATCACTAATGAATATAGATGCAAAAATCCTCAACAAAATACTAGCAAACAGAATCCAACAACACATTAAAAGGATCATACACCACGATCAAGTGGGATTTATCCCAGGGATGCAAGGATTCTTCAATATACGCAAATCAATCAATGTGATACACCATATTAACAAGTTGAAGAATAAAAACCATATGATCATCTCAGTAGATGCAGAAAAAGCTTTTGACAAAATTCAACACCCATTTCTGATAAAAACTCTCCAGAAAGTGGGCATAGAGGGAACCTACCTCAACATAATAAAGGCCATATATGACAAACCCACAGCAAACATCATTCTCAATGGTGAAAAACTGAAAGCATTTCCTCTAAGATCAGGAACGAGACAAGGATGTCCACTCTCACCACTATTATTCAACATAGTTCTGGAAGTCCTATCCACGGCAATCAGAGAAGAAAAAGAAATAAAAGGAATACAAATTGGAAAAGAAGAAGTAAAACTGTCACTGTTTGCAGATGACATGATACTATACATAGAGAATCCTAAATATGCCACCAGAAAACTACTAGAGCTAATCAATGAATTTGGTAAGGTTGCAGGATACAAAATTAATGCACAGAAATCTCTTGCATTCCTATACACTAATGATGAAAAATCTGAAAGAGAAATTATGGAAACACTCCCATTTACCACTGCAACATAAAGCATAAAATAACTAGGAATAAACCTGCCTAGGGAGACAAAAGACCTGTATGCCGAAAACTATAAGACACTGATGAAAGAAATTAAAGATGATACCAACAGATGGAGAGATATACCATGTTCTTGGATTGGAAGAATCAATATTGTGAAATTGACTACACTACCCAAAGCAATCTACAGATTCAATGCAAACCCTATGAAATTACCAATGGCATTTTTTACGGAACTAGAACAAACCATCTTAAAATTTGTATGGAGACACAAAAGACCCTGAATAGCCAACGCGGTCTTGAGGGAAAAAAACGGAGCTGTAGGAATCAGACTCCCTGACTTCCAACTATACTACAAAGCTACAGTAATGAAGACAATATGGTACTGGCACAAAAACAGAAACATAGATCAATGGAACAAGATAGAAAGCCCAGAGATTAACCCACGCACCTATGGTCAACTAATCTATGACAAAGGAGGCAAAGATATACAATGGAGAAAAGACAGTCTCTTCAATAAGTGGTGCTGGGAAAACTGGACAGCTACATGTAAAAGAATGAAATTAGAATACTCCCTAACACCATACACAAAAATAAACTCAAAATGGATTAGAGACCTAAATATAAGACTGGACACTATAAAACTCTTAGAGGAAAACATAGGAAGAACACTCTTTGACATAAATCACAGCAAGATCTTTTTTGATCCACCTCCTAGAGTAATGGAAATAAAAACAAAAATAAACAAGTGGGACCTAATGAAACTTCAAAGCTTTTGCACAGCAAAGGAAACCATAAACAAGACGAAAAGACAACCCTCAGAATGGGAGAAAATATTTGCAAATGAATCAACGGACAAAGGATTAATCTCCAAAATATATAAACAGCTCATTCAGCTCAATATTAAAGAAACAAACACCCCAATCCAAAAATGGGCAGAAGACCTAAATAGACATTTCTCCAAAGAAGACATACAGACGGCCACAAAGCACATGAAAAGATGCTCAACATCACTAATTATTAGAGAAATGCAAATCAAAACTACAATGAGGTATCACCTCACTCCTGTTAGAATGGGCATCATCAGAAAATCTACAAACAACAAATGCTGGAGAGGGTGTGGAGAAAAGGAAACCCTCTTGCACTGTTGGTGGGAATGTAAATTGATACAGCCACTATGGAGAACAATATGGAGGTTCCTTAAAAAACTAAAAATAGAATTACCATATGACCCAGCAATCCCACTACTGGGCATATACCCAGAGAAAACCGTAATTCAAAAAGACACATGCACCCGAATGTTCATTGCAGCACTATTTACAATAGCCAGGTCATGGAAGCAACCTAAATGCCCATCAACAGACGAATGGATAAAGAAGTTGTGGTACATATATACAATGGAATATTACTCAGCCATAAAAAGGAACGAAATTGAGTCATTTGTTGAGACGTGGATGGATCTAGACACTGTCATACAGAGTGAAGTAAGTCAGAAAGAGAAAAACAAATATCGTATATTAATGCATGTATGTGGAACCTAGAAAAATGGTACAGATGAGCCAGTTTGCAGGGCAGAAGTTGAGACACAGATGTAGAGAATGGACATATGGACACCAAGGGGGGAAAACTGCGGTGAGGTGGGGATGGTGGTGTGCTGAATTGGGCGATTGGGATTGACATGTATACACTTATGTGTATAAAATTGATGCCTAATAAGAACCTGCAGTATAACAAAACAAACAAAACAACTAATACTAAACTTTCATTGGGTTATTTGTATGGAAATATGTTAATATAAATGTTTCAGACATTACATGAAATTTCTAAAAATCTTATATTTGTATTTGTATGGAAATAGGTATGGAAATATGTTAATATAAATGTTTCAGACATTACATGAAATTTCTAAAAATCTTATATGTTCTGGTATAATGTTATAAGTAATAATCCTAGTTATTACTTTAAAATGTATATCTCAGAAATAACTAATTTTCTTGTCAACTGCATTATTATGAACTCTCATCAAATCTTTAACCGTGGTCATTTTTAAGTCTTTTGTCATTTACAGACAGTTCTGGGTGTACTCTGATGATTTTGCAAATATGTTCCTATAAAAGGGTTTCATCTTCAAGAAATTCATGGAAAAGACTCTGACAAGTACAGGTTTCTGGTAACTGACTGTACTACTGAACTGAATGAATAAGCATTTTCAGAACTCTAATGAAAAACTGATGAACTCATAAAAGTGCTAACAAAAGATCAAGATAAAAAAAAAATTAATTACATGGGACTGAGTGAACTGATGAGGATGAGTATAATTTTTGTGACTTTCTGTCTGAATTAAAAAAAAAAAAAATCCCACAAGGACTCAGAGGCAAAGAATATACAAATCAATTTTCACTGCAAAGTAAAGGAGCTGTTACAGTGGAGGATTACTGGACTGAATGTCAATATTATGACATAGTATGAGTGTGTTTCATGTTTGGTAATTGCAATCATTGTTGCTTTTGTTGTGGTCATCCATGTACAATGCTTGGTGTCAGTCTATTTATCTCTTGTAAAAATAAAATACAGTGTGTGTGTGTGAAAAAAAAAAAAAACTACAATGAGGTATCACCTCACACCAGTCAGAATAGACATCATCAAAAATTCTACAAACAATAAATGCTGGAGAGGGTGTGGAGAAAAGGGAACCCTCTTGCAGTGTTGGTGGGAATGTAAATTGATACAGCCACTATGGAGAACAGTATGGAGGTTCCTTAAAAAACTAAAAATAGAACTACCATACGACCCAGCAATCCCACTACTGGGTATATACCCTGAGAAAGCCATAATTCAAAAAGAGTCATGTACCACAGTGTTCATTGCAGCTCTATGTACAATAGCCAGGACATGGAAGCAACCTAAGTGTCCACTGACAGATGAATGGATAAAGATATGGCACATATAGACAATGGAATATTGCTCAGCC
Organism: Balaenoptera musculus; assembly: GCF_009873245.2. Lineage (NCBI taxonomy): Eukaryota > Metazoa > Chordata > Mammalia > Artiodactyla > Balaenopteridae > Balaenoptera > Balaenoptera musculus. The sequence continues at coordinate 63,002,545 of NC_045796.1, read as the reverse complement.
ATAAAAAGAAATGAAACTGAGTTATTTGTGGTGAGGTGGATGGAGCTAGAGTCTGTCATACAGAGTGAAGGAAGTCAGAAAGGGAAAAACAAATATCGTATCTAACACATATATATGGAATCTAAAAATAAATAAATAAATAAATGGTTCTGAAGAACGTAGGGGCAGGACAGGAATAAAGACGCAGACATAGAGAATGGACTTGACATGGGGGAGGGGGAAGGGTAAGCTGGGACTAAGTGAGAGAGTGGTATGGACATATATACACTCCCAAATGTAAAATAGATAACTAGTGGGAAGCAGCCACATAGCACAGGGAGATCAGCTCCGTGCTTTGTGACCACCTAGAGCGGTGGGATAGGGAGGGTGGGAGGGAGACCCAAGAGGGAGGAGATATGGGGATATATGTATATGTATAGCTGATTCACCTTGTTATAAAGCAGAAACTAACACACCATTGTAAAGCAATTATACTCCAAGAAAGATGTTTAAAAAAAAAAAAAAGAATGGTAAAAGAAAAAAAAAAAAGAATTAGAGCAGAAACAATAAAATTTAAAACCAAAAATCAATAGAGAAAATCAATGAAACCAAAAACCGGTTCTTTGAAAAGAGCAACAAAATCAATGAGCTAACTAAGGAAAAAAGAGAGAGGATACAAATTACTAATATCAGAAATGAAAAAGGGGTTATCACTGTAGATTCCATAAACATTAAAAGTATATTAAAGGAATACTCTGAACAATTCTATGCCCATAAATTTGATGAAATGGACTGATCCCTTGATCAACAATATGCCATTATACAGGGGCTAAATGGAGGAATTAAGGTTATTTTGTTATTGTAAGGTACTCACACTAACTGTGAAGTGGTATAATGTCATTTGAAAGTATACTCAGATTAGTTGTAAATGTATACTGCAAACTCTAGAACAGTGATTTTAAAAAGTGTAAAAAATAAGTAAAATTGATATAATAAGAGAGAAGAGAATAATGGATAATCTGAATAGGCCAGTAACTATTAAAGAAACTGAATCAATGGGCTTCCCTGGTGGTTCGGTGGTTAAGAATCCGCTTGCCAATGCAGGGCACACGGTTCGAGCCTTGATCCAGAAAGATCCCACATGCCGCGGGGCAACTAAGCCCGTGTGCCACAACTATTGAGCCTGCGCTCTAGAGCCCGCGAGCCACAACTACTGAAACCCACGCGCCTAGAGCCAGTGCTCCGCAACAAGAGAAGCCTCCACAATAAGAAGCCCGCGCACCGCAACAAAGAGTAGCCCCCTCTCGCTGCAACTAGAGAAAGCCCACGCACAGCAACGAAGATCCAACGCAGCCTAAATAAATAAATTTAAAAAAAAAAAGAAACTGAATCAACAATTAACAAATTTCCAAAACAGAAAGCCCTAGAACTACAGAGATTCACTGTTGAATTCTACCAAACATTTAAGGAATAAATTATACAATACTCTACAATGTCTTCCAAAAGATAGAAGCAGAGAGAATAATTCCTAGCTCCTTCTATGAGCCCAGCATTACCCTATTACCAAAACCAGACAAAGATATTACAAGAATAGAGTTCAAAATGTAGGTCCACAAACACCCTGCACATGGATGTTCATAATAGTTTTATTCATAGCTGCCAAAACATGAAGTTATTTACCAATGAAGATATCCTTTGGTAGATAAATGAATAAACAAATTGTGGTACTGCCAGCAATGAAATATTATTTGTTACTAAAAAGAAATATTTTTTCAAGCCTTGAAAGGACATGGAGGAAACTTGGAAGTATTTTACTGTTTGAATGAAGCCAATCTGAAAAGGCTGGCTGAAATCATACATACTGTATGAGTCCAACTATGTGAGATTCTGGAAAAGGCAAAACTACAGAGACAATAAGATATCATAAAGGTGTATATATGCCATTATACATTTGTCTAAACCCATATAATGTAAACACCAAGTGTGAATCCCAATGGAAACTATGAGTGCAAATAATGTAACAATGCAGGTTCATGGGCTGTAACAAATACACCACTCTTATGTGTGTTTTTATTAGCGGAAGAGGCTGTGTTTTCATGGGGGTAGGGGGTATATGAGAACTATCTGTACTTTCTACTCAGTTTTGCTGTGAACCTAAAGCTAATCTAAAAATTAAAGCATATTGATTGAAAAAAATCTGAAAAATAAAATTACTAACACGTTAGTGGACATTTGACAATTACCTCCCCAGTATCCATTACCCTTTTTCCTCTCTAATCCCTACCCTAATTTCTGAGTCATATAGTATGGGTCTGATTACTCCTATCCTCAGTTCAACTTCTAGCTCTAGTAAGAACATGCTGGCTACTTAGTTCTGGCTGCTTAGTTCTGAACCTTCTTTCTCTCTTCTGGAAGTGACAGCAACAAGGAGAAGGGGGGAAAGCACAGACTCCAAGACAACTTTCAAGTTACTCCCAAGTATGGAGCAGGAGAAAAATCCACAAACTCCATATTACCTCTAAGTATGGTCTAGGATACTTGAAAGAGCAGCAGGACCTGTGCAAGAACCACCTGGTGTGGCAGAGAAGATTGAGGACTCTGGTAGTGGCCAAGCATTGGTAGATCTCAGAAATCTCCACCAAATATATTAAATAAGAGGAATTGAGTTGTATGCAGAACTGAGATTAAATGAGAGAAATCCTTGGAGGAGATGGAGAAACGGGTGCAGAAAATGTGTGAGTAGACAGAGGTGAAGTATCTAAGAAAACACTTTTTTCTAAAAAGAGAAGTGAACATTTGGGAAAATGGACACAGTCTCTCTCAGAAACCTAAGTCAGAAAAAATTCCCCATGACACCAGGGCTGCTGAAGAAAGCATTCAGTTCTCCAACTTCAAAATGTTAGCTATAGGTTTCTTGTAGATGATTTTTATCAGGTTGAGATATCCCTTCTAAATTTCTAATTTACAGAGATATTTTAAAAAATAAATGAGTGTTGAATTTTGTCAAGTGCTTTTTATGTGCCCTATTGAGATGTCTATGTGGTTGTTTTACTTTTCTTCCCCCTGCAAACTTGGTGTAATGCACTGATTGATTTTCAAATGCTTAGACAATCTGGCATTCCTAGGATAAACTCCACTTGGTTGTGATTTACAATTGCCTTTTACATTCCTGATTTGATTTGTTTGATTTGATAAGAGCTTTGATGTCCATGCTGATGAGTTTTATTTTCTTAAGTCTCTGCAGATTTGGGTATTATAATTATGCTGACTTCATGAAGAAAGAAAATATTCCTTCTTCCTCCATTCTCTTAGAGCGCTTTTGTAGAATTGATATTTTCTCTTGCTGAAATATTTAATTGAATTCAATAATGAAGACTCTGTCCCTGGGGTTTTCTATTTAGAGAGATGTTTGAGAAAAAAATTAATTTGTACAACAGTTATTCAGATTTGCAGATTTTTATTATGTTTTTCTGTTATTTATGTTTTAAAGGAAATTTCTATTTCTAACTTGTTCTAATTATTATAAATTTCTAAATTGCTGTATTTGTTCATGTAAGTTTTCATAATATTCTTTTACTATGCTTCTAATATTTCTAATATCTCTAGTCATCTCTTTTATTCCTGATACTGGTAATTTGCTTGCTCTCTCTCTTTTCACACACACACACACACACAAATACATACCTTTGTTAAGGATTTATCAACTTTATTAATCATGTCAAAGAACCAAGTTTTAGCTTTGTTTTTTCTTTTATTTGTATAGTTTTTATTTCACTTCTTCTGTTCTTATCTTGCTTATGATTTGAGATTCTTGGATCTGTAAATTTATGGTTTTCAATAAAATGGGGAGTATTCCATCAAATATTTTTCTTCCCTATTCTTTCTTCAAATATTTGTCTGTATTTTTCCTCTTTTTGTCTTCTGCAGCTCTAATTACACATATAATAGACTGTTCAATTTTATTTTGCAGGTCTCTGAAGCTCCATTCACTTTTCTTCAGTCTTTCTTCTCTTTGTTCTTTAAATTGTTTTATACATACAAATGTGTGTGTGTGTATACTTCTTTGGTTTTTTTTTAAAGGTTACATCATCTCTTTTCTGCCGTTCCCAATATGTTTTCAATGCCATAACTTGAGTTTTTCATTTCAGTTTTTAATTATTTTCAGATGTAACATCTTCATTTTGTACATTTTTATCAAATGCTGAGATTCTCCATCTGTTCATTCGTTATGACTTACATTGTCTTTGAGTTCTGGAATATATTTGTAACAGCTGTTTAAAAGTCCTTGTCTGATAATTATATTTAGTTCATCTAAACAGTTGGTTCCATTTTTTTCCTTTTCTCTTAAATATGAGACATATTTTTCTGATTCTCATAAGTTTAATGATTTTTGAGTGTATACTGGACTTTATAAATAATATTACACTCTGTAGGCTCTGGATTCTGTTATATTCCTTGGAAGAGGTTTGTTCTAGTACACAATCAACTTGACACAGATTCCAAACTGTATCCTCAGCTGTGGCAGTGGCTGAAATCTCTACTTCATTATTTAAACTTCCAGCTGCTGCTTTTCAGGCAAGCACACTAGGGTCTCTGCCAAGCATGTGTGATTTAATCAAAGATTTGGAAACTTTTGTGCAGGTTTGGAGTTCACCGCCTCTGCAGCTTCCTCCCTTATACAATCCTCCCCTTACATCTCTGGCTGCCCTCCAAGGCCCCAAAGCTCACCTCAAGCCATTAATAATAAAGCTTTCTTCTACACTGAACTGTATTTAAAATGTCAGGTAGCCCTTAGGCAAAAGCAACAAAGTCTAACTTTTCAAGGATAGACAGTTTCTGTTTGTGATCACACTCCAGTATTTTCAAATAGTTCTTTTAATATTTTGCATGGCTTGTATAACTATCTAGAAGTTTTTCTCTGCTCCCACACCCCTCCAAGCTAATCTGCCATTACAGGAAGTCAGAACCTGAGAAATAATATTGTTTTAAGACAAAGGAAATTGATTTCCTAATGAAAGGCTTTAAAAAATTATTTGTATATATACACAGAAATCATAACAAAGTATTCCCAGAACTATAAGCAAATGTCAGTCACACCGTTAAATATAAATGGGCATATATCCTCTATTAAATGAGAAATATTTTAAGACAGTATCATAAACCAAAACTTAATAAGATGGTATATTTATGAAACATGGGAAAATAAAGAGATTCCAAATAGTTAAAAAGAAAATGAGCAAAGGAAAATTTTTATTAGGCAAATACAAACAAAAGATATCAGAAATGTATGATTTTAATATTATATAAGGTAAAATTCAGAACAAAACAGCAAATGAGGTAAAGAGACCCACACTTTAGTACCAAAGAGTCAATTTACCAGAAATTTTTTTTGGGGGGTACACAGAAATTTTTAATGGTTCTTAATATCCATAAGTCATATAACATACTAGCAACCTTTATAAAAGAAATTTACAGGAGATACATGTAACTTAAATTCAGCTTTCTCAGCCTGAGAAAAATCAACTGAAGACAAAGAAATTATATAAAAGGCCCAACTACCACAAGCAAAAAAAAAAAAACTGATGCATGTTTACTAATATCAGGACATCATATAGGGAATACAACTTCTTTCCAAATGTTCATTAAACATTCATAATATTTGATTATTTACCTGACACAGAGAAGTTCTTGATAAATCTCTAAAAGTAGAAATGGAATAAAAAATATTCTCTGGTCACAATTTAATAAGAATGGAAGTTAATATTTTTAAAACTTGGAAATCAGACATCACTCTCCATTGTGAGTTGAAAAAGTAAATCAACTGGGTTTAAGTGGAAATAAAAACTATATTTGCAGGATTTCACAAGAACAACATTAAAAAATTTATATTTGAAAATTTGTGGAATAGAGCAGAGTGCTCAGAAGAAAGTTTATTGCCTTAAATAATTATATGAATGTAAAACAAAATAAGTATCAGACTGAAAGAATTAAGAAAATAACGATGCAATAAATAGAAGGAAAGCAGAATAAAATTGAAGCCAAGCAGGACCCTGTGGGGCCTTCCCAGAGACAGACCACCCCTGACCCTGTATGCCATGTCCCCCACCAGCCTCTTGTTTGTAGAAAAGCTTTTATCCTTCTAGGCCTTCCCTAAGTTTCAAAGAGCAAATTTAGAGAAGTGAGAAAGTGCAGAAACAAAGGAAAACAGTCAAGCAAAACAAAATAATAATAGTTTACCCATAAAACAAAGTCAAGGACATTTAGTTCCTCCTAAAGGGCTATAGATAAAATCCTGCGTCATATCCTTTTATTGTTCTGCAGATACTTAAAACCTCCACCATGTGGAAGAAGTTAACCACATGCTGACCACAAAGCACATAGACCCCAGACGGCTTGGACCCAGGTTGATGATGTTGATTCCCAAAATACCACCTGGTTACCTCACCATCAACCAATCAGAAGACTATCCGTGAGCAGATCAGTCATCCTGCAACCCTCTCCCTTACCTTGCCTTTATAAACGCTTCCCCAGAAGCCATCGGGGAGTTCAGGTGTCTTTTGAGCATGAGCTGCCCATGCACTTTGTTTGGCCCCACACTGAGTGCCTTACAATAAACACTATACCTTCCTTCACTACAGCCCGGTGTCGATAGATTGGCTTTGCTGCCTACTGGGTCAGCTAACCCAAGTTTGTTGGTTTGGTAACAAAATAATTAATATAGAAAAGCATACCTCCCTCACCTTGTACTTCCTTGTCCCCTTTTTATTTATTGGGCATGGGGAGGAGTGAGGGCATAGTCAGAAAAGATGCCTTATGTCCTGGAGCAAGGGTGTAGAGGTGTCACAGTAACCAAGGTCTGTCTCTCTTCCACTGTCTGGGGTAGACTTAATAAAGAGAGAAACTTGGAGAGAAAAAGAAAGAAAAAAAATCATGTATTTGTAAGAAAAACATTTAGAAATAATGAATAAATTAACAAACTGGTTCTTTAGAGGAAAAATTAAATATAAAAGACCAACTAGAAATTTAAAAAGGACAAAAACAAATACTAAAAATAATAAATGTATCAGTGAATCACAAGGAAACAGAAGATATTAATCAACTGATAAATTGTTAGCCTAGAAAGTGGAATAAAAACCACACAAAAAATAGAGTAATAACCATGGAACAAGTACAGAGGAAATTAGGCAGACTTATCAAGAAAAAAGAGAAAAGACATTAATTTTAAAAATATATATTAGAAATTAAGACAGGGTATCACTATCGACCTGTAGATATCAAAAAGATAACATGGAAATATTGTAATGAAGGTGATGCCATATACTCAACAACTTTAGTGAAATGGACAAATTTTTTGAAAGACACAAATCATCAAAGCTCAAGAAAGAATAAATAGAAATCTAAGCAGTTCTATATGTATTAAAGAAATTGCACACTTTCGTTAAAACCTCCCACCAAAGAAAACTCCAGGAACGAATAGCTTCACTAGTGAATTTTACCATACACTGAAGGAAGAAACAATACCAATTCTACACAAACTCCTTCAGAAAAGAGAAGAGGAAGGAACACTTCCCAATTAATTTTATGGGGTCAGCATGGCCCTGGGTCCCTCCTTAATCTCAGTACCTTGATTTTCTGGTGGTGAGTTGAGCTATCAACTTTTTTTTCTTTTACTTTTTTTTTTTTTTTTTTTTTTTACAGTCACCCAGACAATGCTAATGAGCTGCCAGGTTGTGAACCACTGGCATGGTGGCCAGGTAGGCTCATATAACTATTCTACTATTCTACAGGTAGTGATGCAACCTGATAAGGCTTTCATGGCAAGAATTGTAATATGTATTAAAAGCCCTCAAACAGTTCTTGTTTTTTAAACCCAATTTTAGGAATTTAACACTAAAAATTTGGAAATAACACATTGAAATGTAAGTACAAGAGGGTTTCCTCTATTATTTTATAATCATAACTAGTGTTTTCTTCAATAATATGTTGTTTAAATAATGTATGGTATGTTCAAACACTTAAAAATGATTCTTTAAAATGATTATTTACTTTTGTATTTAGTGATAAAAAATGTTCATGATATATTTCTTAATAAAAAAGGAGGTGGCTGACAAAAAAAGAAGATAGAGTCTTACATTTTAGAAGGTGGTATGGGTATATTTATAATTTCATGAAAATGGGAGAAAATATGTATGCATACATGTCAAGTATTCAGTTATATCTTGGGGTGAATCTGAGTTGATTTAAAGTTATTAAATTAACTTTTTCTTCTGTTTTTACTGATTTTTTCATGAAATGATAATGTATTTCTTGTGTAACTAAGCTAATTCTATAGAAACAAAGAAAGATCACCATGGCTACAGTGTTTAGAAACCAGCTATCATGAAATTTGAGTAATCTAGGTGATGATAGCAGTGAAGTGGAGAAAAATGACAATATTCAAACGATATTACAAAGGTATAATTAATTGGATTTGAGTATGCCAAAATGTAATATATTGGATCTTACTAATTCTTAGACTTTATTTATTTACTAGAAGAGGAAGTAAAAATATCTTTGTTTCATTTAATGTCAGAAGTTTAGGAAGGAGACACACGAATTGTTATTGTTCTCAATTAAAACCTAAGAAATAAACCCTAAAAAATCTGCAAATGTAATATGTCTGAATTTTTCATCTTAGGCCTTTTATTTTAAAAGAAATTATCTTCCTTATCTATAATTCATTTCACTTGTTCAATCTGCCACTCAACCAGCAACTTTTTAAAGATTTCATACATCACACAACTTGAGGGAGACAAAAGAAAACAAGATGTAATCTTTATGTTAGTATCAAATTATTTTTAAAAGCAATAAATTCCTAGACTATTTTGGGTAAAGTGAAGGTTAATTTTGATACAACCATTGAGATAATTTATCAGCTCTCTGGTCTCCCTCTCCAAATTTTAAAATACCATCTTGTGGCATAAAGGAACAGTGTTGTGGGCCCTAAAATATTCATATTGGCAGCTGTATCGCTATAGAAAGCAAAACATTATAGAATTAATTACTCATTTCTCTATGTCATTTTAAGTTATGTACATAGGTGAGTTCACAGAAAGCTCAGGGTTCTAGGGCCTCATTATTGTGACTTTGGCAAATGAGCCAAAAGCTCAACTGAGAGCTGTCTCTTCACCCACTGGCATCACTGTGTGTGCATACCTTTCCCCTGCTTCAGTTATTCAGTCTTATCACAGCATTTTTGTCGTTCAAATCTAAACTATTCCAGATTTAAACGTTTGAGGGAATATTATATATTTCTACTACTTTAATCATTTTGTTTATGCCTACAATTACTTTGAAGTTCAAAGCTAGAATTTGAAAGGGCTATGATCAAAATGTAATTAATTAAAAAGAATTCAGTATATGTAGGAATATCTTGAAACATGGAGTTAGGAACTGGTTTAAGTCTCTTTTGAGCATGTATATGTTTTAAGTCCATAAATACTGGGTTTCAAATTGCAGAGAAACTCTTTTTTAAACCCAAGAAAAGAGAAGGATCAAGTCAATAAAGTTGTGATACTCTAATCATTCTGGATAACTCCACAAAATAATTTCTAGAAGACCTTAAGTTTCTCCATTGTCATCTTAAACCTTAAATAACACATTTTATTTCCATTTCAACACTGAAAAGGTCCTTTTTTTCTTGTTTTCACTGTAATTTTTCAGATGAATTCCAATAAACAGTGATAAGCATTATTGTAAAAGAAATCAAATCTGGGAAGAAATTATTGCCATTGTTATTCATTTTCAAATATAAATATTTCAGTTATTTCAAAAGATTTTGCTTTAAAATGTACAAAATTTGTTATGTGAAATACTGAAAAGGAACTTACAAACATAATTCGTATTTGAAAAGATATAATTGTGGTGAGTAGCTTATACATAATAAAATTAGGGAATGATAACATAGTAGCAACAGTGTAAGCAATCACACTTTTTTCATGAGTGATTCATTTTTAAATAAATGTAATAGATGGAGACATTGACAAATATGTGGATTATATTACATTATGTCACACAAATTACAAAATCTGCATCAACAAAATGAAAAGACCTACACCTACAGAATGAGAGAAAATATTTGCAAATGATGCAACCAACAAGGGGTTAATTTCCAAAATATGAAAACAATGCATACAACTCAGTATGGCAAAAACAAACAACCCAATCAAAAAATGGGAGAGTACCTAAATTATACATTTCTCCAAAGAAGACATACAGATGGCCAAAAAGGACATGAAAAGATGCTCAACATTGCTAATTATTAGAGGAATCCAAATCAAAGCTACAATGAGGTATCACCTCACACTAGTCAGAATGGCCATCATCAAAAAGTCTACAGATAATAAATGCTGGAGAGGGTGTGGAGAAAAGGGAACCCTCCTACACTGTTGGTGGAAATGTAAGTTGGTGCAGCAAGTATGGAAAACAGTATGGAGGTTCCTTAAAAAATAAAAATAGAACTACCATATGATCCACCAATCCCACTCCTGGGTATATATCCAGAAACAATGAAAACTCTAATTCAAAAAGATACATGCCAGCAAAGGAAACCATAAACAAGGTGAAAAGACAACCCTCAGAATGGGAGAAAATATTTGCAAACAAAGCAACTGACAAAGGATTAATCTCCAAAATATACAAGCAGCTCATGCAGCTCAATATCAAAAAACAAACCCAATCAAAAAATGGGCAGAAACCCTAAACAGACATTTCTCCAAAGAAGATATACAGGTTGCCCACAAACACAAGAAAGGATGCTCAACATCACTAATCATTAGAGAAATGCAAATCAAAACTACAATGAGGTATCACCTCACACCGGTCAGTCAGAATGGCCATCATCAAAATTTCTACAAACAATAAATGCTGGTGAGGGTGTGGAGAAAAGGGAACCCTCTTGCACTGTTGGTGGGAATGTAAATTGATACAGCCACTATGGAGAACAGTATGGAGGTTCCTTAAAAAACTAAAAATAGAACTACCATATGACCCAGCAATCCCACTACTGGGCATATACCCTGAGAAAACCATAATTCAAAAAGAGACATGTACTACAATATTCATTGCAGCACTATTTACAATAACCAGGACATGTAAGCAACCTAAGTGTCTGTCGACAGATGAATGGATAAAGAAGATGTGGCACATACATACAATGGAATATTACTCAGCCATAAAAAGAAACGAAACTGAGTTATTTGTAGAGAAGTGGATGGACCTAGATTCTGTCATACAGAGTGAAGTAAGTCAGAAAGAGAAAAACAGATACTATATGCTAACACACATACATGGAATCTAAAAAAAAAATTGTTCTGAAGAACCTAGGGGCAGGTCAGGGATAAAGACACAGATGTAGAGAATGGACTTGAGGACACAGGGAGGGGGAAGAGTAAGCTGGGATGAAGTGAGAGAGTAGCATGGACAGATACACACTACCAAATGTAAAATACATAGCTAGTGGGAAGCAGCTGCATAGCACAGGGAGAACAGCTCTGTGCTTTGTGTCCACCTAAAGGGTGGGATAGGGATGGTGGGAGGGAGACGCAAGAAGGAGGGGATATGGGGATATATGTATATATATAGCTGATTCACTTTGTTATACAGCAGAAACTAACACACCATTGTTAATCAATTATACTCCAATAAAGATGTTAAAAAAAAAAAAAAGATACATGCACTCCAATGATCATAGCAGTGTTATTTACAATAGCCAAGACATGTAAACAACCCAAGTGCCTTCAACATACAATTGACTTAAGGTGTGGTATATGTACATAATGAAATATTACTCAGCCATAAAAAATGAAATATTGCCATCTGCAGCAATATAGATATAGAGAATATTATACTTAATGAAGTCAGACAAAGACAAATATGATCACTTATACCTGGAATCTAAAAACTAATACAAATGAATCTATATGCAAAACAGAAAGACTCATAAACACAGAAAGCAAACTTTTGGTTACCAAGGGGTAAAGAGAAGGGAGGGATAAACTAGGAGTATGGGATTAACAAATACAAACTACTATACATAAAATAGATAAGCAATAAGGATTTACTGCATAGCACAGGGAACTATTCAATATCTTGTAATAACCTATAATAGAAAATAGTCTGAAATATATATATATATATATATATATATACATATATTTCTGAATCATTTTGTTGTATACCTAAAACTAACACAGTACTGTAATTCAACTATACTTCAATTAAAAAAAAAAAAAGTGGGTCTAGGCATATGGTAAGGGGAGGGTCCAGCAGGCACTCAGTGAATAGTCTGCAAGCTCACATTTGCAAGCTGCATGCATGCCTGAGTGTCAGTGGACAAATCCTGAATGGTTTCCTATCCTCCCTTTGATCCAAAGTCTTTTAGTTCCGAGCAGCTATCCTAGCAATCTGAGCAGCCTAGAACATAAGGTTGGTCTCTCTACGTTATCTGAACTTCCTGTCTGCTACATCCCTACAAAAGCTTAGTTTCAATCAGAAAACAAAACAAAACAAAACAACAGATAGCTATTTCCTCATCTACCCTGTTCCTTCTATTCTTACAGTTTGTCATAGGTAAATTTTTAAATCTCCATCAAGCTTTTTCCAACTTAATTTCTCCTTAAAATTGATATTTTATTTTGCTTTAAATATTTCTAAGTATTATGAAATGTCTGCCATTCTATCACGTATTTGCTTTTTGTTTGAAATCTTTGTTTTACAATTTCTTGAATAAAGATATTTCAACCCACCCTTATGAAGATGGTAACCTCACTGAAGTTTAAAACTATACATCCTATGGCTCTGGGTACCTAAAAGCAACAAATCTAGGTACATGATTGTAAACAAAGTTTTATTAGAAAAAATTTTACAATACTTTCTTTTTTGTATCTTCCTAAATGATAATCCATCTCTTAAAAGTTTAAGCTTGGCACCTCAGTTGGCAAAGACTAATGTTAAAAAATTCTGACCAGAAGTCAAACTTTTTTCTCTATATAATTCATTAACATTTTCTTTTAAATCTCACTTAAGGAAATGTATATCAGCTCTTTGCCAGTTTCTAGTCTTTGGAATTTACCTGCTGCAGTAAAAATGTTTGTTGCAGTCTTTTAATCATAAGAAGTATTCCATCTAAAAATGCATCAACATACATGTTATGGACTACCTATAAGCCATAGCGTCACAAACACAAGACACTTCAACTTTGGTGGATATCCTCTTAAAAAGGATCCCCAGTCCCACATCCCAGACAATATCACCCTGGCTCAGGAGCTCACCACCAGAGATGACATTGCCCTCTGAAATGACTTCACCCCAGACACTAAAACCTCTGCCCCACTGACACCCAGAGGTTGCCTCTCCAAAGAAGTTGACAAATCAGACATAAAACATTTATTGCTTTTCTTCCTTTGCTATTAGAGCTTCTATTATGTTCTTGGAGTTTGCTGTCCATTTAACCCAAGTTCCTGGTGTACTCCTTGCTCTTGCCAACTCATACACCCCTACTCTCCCATGCCTAAGGGAGTACACTTGACTGACCTATCAGTTCATACCCTCCACCATCTTACCCTGAGGGGAACACCAAAATATTATTTAAAAAATATATAACTCATACTGTTATTGAACCAGCTTCATCTGTCTGATGTGCAGCAAGCCAAAACACTGAGACACCAAAGTTTGCAGCAAAGAAAGGGTTTATTCATGAGGCAACCAAGCAAGAAGATGGGAGAACCAGTCTCAGATCTGCCTTCCCTAAGGTGAGGGTCTTGAGATAGTTAGAGGATACAGAAGCAGGGAGGTCTGAGGCATGAGGAAAAGTCATTAAAGGTAGGGAAAAAGTGATGTACACTGTGTTCTGTGAAGGTGTATCTAAGTTACGTGCTCCTTCATGGACTGTATGTTCAAAAATGGTGGGGCTTAGCATGACCTGGGGGTGGAGTTTTTGGCCCTCTGACGTCAAAAGGTCATTCACTGGACACCTACGCAGGCCCTGTTTTAGCCTGCTTGAGCTAAACTTTAGTCTTAGCCTGCTTGAGCTTGAACTAGACACAGCTGATTCAAGTTCCTGGAAAACAACTCTGGCAAACATCAGCCTATTATTTAGGCTATGTGAAGTTTGGAGGGTATGCAATTTGCAACAAAATAATGAAGGTGAGCTTGCTCTGTGAAGGTAGGCTACAAGTGGAGGGTTTTTTAACAAGCTGTAAGACAAGCTCAAGAATTTGTTAGTCACCAGTTCCTGTTAACCCTATGGGGCACAGTTTCAGGATGGGTTTTTTACCTCTATGGGGCACAGTTTCAATATTTTGAACACACATTACAATACCATGGAGATATCATCAGACACCACAGAAATTTCAGATCTGTTTTCTTGGCTAATGCCATATAAATGAGAAATTTAGTTATGAGCCAGCCTATAAGGACCCCTTATACTTCTATTTATTTCCCTCCTTTTTTCTCTCATAATGTTTTCTATGCTGTTTAGGGCAACTATGTCTTACTCTTTGAAGGTGTCTCCTACTACTATTCAGGTCATTCAAATACCCAAATAACCAAGTTCAGACTAGTGTTAAGACATCAAGGAGACTATTGTAACATAGTTTTTAAACTGCTGTCCTGAGCCAGTTTTGAGGCCCTGGCAAGAGGCTGTTCAAGCCCCCTTCTTAAGCAGCCAGTTTAGTCCATACCCACAACTACCTTGCTTATTGGGCTCTTATAGCCTAGACCAATATCCACCTACCTTAACTACCCCAGGGTTAGGTACTAAGCAACCATGGACAGCCCCCATACCCCAAAGCCACTAAAATTATTCAAACTTAGACAGTTCTAAGTGTGCTTACCCTGCCTTGCCTGTTTTTTCCCTTGGAAACCACAATAAAGGCTCTTGCCAATGTTTCGCCCCTCAATTGACCACAGGTGATTCCAAGTGTAGCCCCTGGTGATGTGTGTTCTCCCTCTCCTGAATCTGAGAATATAACAAACTATCTTTTCAATGGCAGTTGTCTTCTGATCTGTTGGCCTTACCAAACCCAAACAGTAAAAAAGACAACAACAACAACAAACACCTCTTAAAACAATATTTGGCTAAAGCATATCATTTTCTGACATTTCATTAAAGCCTTCTATCCTGAGGGCCCCAGTTAAAAGGTTTCTAACAGCTTGATATATCAGTAATATTCTCTTTCTTTGGGGTATGAGCAGAGGTATATGATAGTTTTTGCACAGTACAGAGCAGTTCAAGAGGAATTAGAAATTGCCGATAAGAGTGATCTTTTATTTTTCTGGAAAGTTAAAATGAGTAAGAACATAGCCATGAGCTCAAAAAGCAAAAATTACAGAATTCCAACAAGCACTAAAACAAATACATTTTTGTTTTTGACATAGGGACATATATTTAAAAAGTTACTTTACTTTCCATTTTGAACTACTATCTAATCAAATCTTATGTCCCAAGACGATCAGGGTTCATTCCAAAAAAAAAAAAAAAGAACAACTTCACACCTGAGTAAAGAACACGCATCTCTGACATTCATAAGATGATTTATTTTGCACATTTTTTATTATATCTGTTAAGAGATTTACTTCTGCTTTGAGTCATTCCTTCCTTTTCTTTTGAAGCTATGTGGTGCACAGGGTGTGTGGGAGGAGACAGAGAAGTGGGAGAGGGAGGATTATTTCTAATGGAATTACTAAACTTTGAAAATAACAGTACTTCAGAATTACAGCATAAACAGTAAATATTGATGGCAATCTTTTAATTTTAATATCCTATAGAATCTTGGAAACCCCCCACTCCCCCCCCAAAAAAAGGTGAGGAACTAAATTAAACTACCATTGAATGTTCTAAAAGCATCAAGAAAGCTCTAGTCGTTCTTAGATAAATCAAACAAAGCTTTGTGTGGCTCGGGAGGGATTAATATGCTTTGAATTACTTTAATCCTTTTGGCTCAAGGGAGTTGTTACACCAACTACATATGAACGTCTTGGGAATAGATTTCCCAGCTTTACACACATTTGTATAGTGATCCACATAGTGTTAAAAGAGCAAGGTAAAACTGAATTGAAATCACCAATACTGATTATGTTTAAAGGTCAATGCTCTCCACCCCTATCCCAATGGTTTAATTTCCTACGTGGTATGAGTTGCATTCACAACAGCCTGTTTGCCCTGGGAATTATGAAAGGATCATTAGGTAACTATGCAGATGGAGTTTCCCCTATTTTATATAGTTTGGGACTTACATTTGCATGTGTGAATTAGTTTTAACCTACAGGGCCTTAATCCAAAATTTTAGCTCCAAAGAAAAGATTCCCACTCCTTTTATTTTCTTCTCATTGGGTCAGGTTTCTATAACCCCCCTCAGGTTGTCCTGTTTTTGTTTATGTATTTTTTCCTTCCACAGTCAGCTTCTAGTTTCCATTCCTTTGGACAGATGCTGATTGGTACACTCACTTCAATTCTCCTTGGGGAACTTTTCTTACATATGTATTGCACATCTCTGAGTTGCTGGACAGTGGAACTATATCAATAGAAAAGACACAGTCTTGACTCAGTATTTACAAAGACTGTTTCAGAATGCTTAGTTCCTGAATCTGTCACCAGCACATCCAGTCTTCCCAGGTATGGCAATCTCTTCTCCCTGTCTGCCCATCCCCCTTCGATTAGTCTTCTGTAATTCTTATTTACTGCTTAACATGAAGTTCTTTTGCAGTTTCTTCCATTGTTCTGATTCTGTTGCATCCGTTTCCCTGTTATTATCATTTTTCTACCCACATTACCCACAAAACAAGTGGAACATTTCAGGCTATGGTAGAATTGGTCAAAAACACATGGTTATTTGTTTGGTATCATTAATATCAAATAAACCTATATTAGACACTGAGAACCAAGTAATTTTCAAATAATTGTACCTGTATAATATTATTATATTCATGTATATTTGAGACACAATGAAATAAGTGAGGTCACAGGACAAATCCGTGACCCTCAAATTGGAGAGACCAATAAATGAATATGGAGGATCACAACTTACCAGAACAGAAAGCCATGAGCTGAAACCTTCATGGAAAGCAGTGTGGGGTAGGAAAACCTTAACTCTAATTGAAGAACTGCTGGAGGCTCTGTGTGGAAATTCTGAGAAATAAAATCTTCATGGTGGCCCACTCACAGGGAGGTCCCCACATTATGTGAGTTTTACTCCTGCAGCTTGACCAGGTTCTTACAGTGAATACCAGAGAAAAATACCCTTGTGCTTCCCATATGGGGAGGGGAAAACAGCCATTTTGAAATACAGCAGAGCAATCTGCGATTCTTAACAAGGCTTGCTCTCAGTGGAAACTAGTTAACTACAGCCTCATCAGCTGGGGTTTTAGTAGAGCCTAAACGACCCGGGGAAGGGAAATAACCAACTCCAGCTGGCTCTAGGCTTCTGCATGGAGAAAAGAAAATAACTAATACCAGCCTCCTCCAGGCTTCCATGAAGGAGAATAAAAATACACAACTCCAGTCCACTTTTGTTATTGGTCCCATGTGAAAAGGGGGTACTGAGAGGCACTTGTGTAGTTCACAGTCCAGAGGCATAGGCTTACTAAAAGACTGACACCTAAACATGGGACTACAGAATGTCTGCCCTCCCCACACCTCACCACCACATTACTAAAGGCCTAGTTACAGCAGTTTCTTTTATTCAATTCTTCATGTACAGACATAAAAAAAAAAAAAAATACAACATAGTATAAAAGGCCCCACAAATAGTTTTGAAGAGGCAGAGTAAGTATCAGGAAAAGACTCATCAGGAATGCTGGAATGATCAGATCTGAAATTTAAAACAACTACGATTAAAACACTAAGAGTTTTAATAGATAAAGAAGACAGTACGCAAGATCATATGGCAAATATAACAGAGAGAATGACATTCTGAGAGACGCCTCCCCCCAAAAAAAAGCTAAAATTAAAACACTGCAGTAGAAATGAAGAATGATTTTGATGATCTTATTAGACATCATTGAAAACGGCTGAGGAGAGAATCTCTGAGTTAGAGAATATCTCAATAGAAACTTCCAAAATTGAAAAACAAACAGAAAAGACTGGAAAAACATAACAGAATACCCAAGAATGGTGGGAAAACTACAAAAATTGTAACCTATGGGTAATAGGAATGCCAGAAAGAGAGAAAGACATGGAAAAAATATTTGAACAATAAAGACTGAGAATTTTCCCAAACTAGTGTCAGACACCAAACTACAGATCCAGGAAGCTGAGAGAACACCAAACTGGATAAATAGTAAAATACTAAACCAAGGCATATCATTTTCAAACTATAGGAAATCAAAGATACTGAACAAAGTTCTGAAAGAAACCAGAGGGAAAGAAACCCTTATCTATGGAAGGACAAAGGTAAGAATTATTTTTAACTTCTCCTCAGAAACAATGCCAAAAAAAAAAAAAAAAGAGAGTAGTGAAATATTTAGTGTTGAGAGAGAAAAAACCTAGAATTCTGTACCCTACAAAATTATCTTTCAAAAGTGAAAGGGAAAAGAAGACTTTCTTAGAAAAACAAAAATTGAGAAAATTTGTTGCCAGTAGATCTGTTTTGCAAGAAATGTTTGAAGAAGTTTTTTAGAGAGAAGGAAAATAATATACATCAGAAATTTGGATCTACATGAAGTAAGGAAGAGCACTGAAGAAGAAATAAGTGGAGATAAGATAAAAACTTTTATTTTTCTTATTCTAATTGATCTAACAGAGAACACTTTGTTCCTAATAAAAAGAGCAACAGTGTATTCAAATATATATATACACATATACATGTTTACAGATAAGTGAAATGAATGACAGCAATAATAAAAAGCATTAGAGGGAGGAACTAGAATTATTTTGTTATAATAAGGTACTTGTACTATCCATGAAGTGATATAATGCTATTTGAAAGTATACTTGTATTAGTTGTAAATGTATATTGCAAACTCTTAGGGCAGTCATTAAAACAAATTTTAAATGAAGTGTAACTGATATGGTAAGAAAAACAAGAGAATGGAATCATATAAAATGCTCAATTAAAACCATAAAAGGCAGAAAAAGATTGAAATACAAACACAGGAACAAAGAACAAGGACAACATATAGAAAACAGTAAGAAATATAGTAGATATTAATACAACTATATCCATAATTACCTTAAATGTCAATGGTCTAAACTAACTAAAAGACAGAGATTGTCAGAATAGATTAAAAGAAAACCAACTTTAAATATAAAGACAATATAAATTAAAAGTAAATAGATTGAGAAAGATATGCCATATAACACTAATAAAAAAAGTGGGAGTAGCTATATTAATTTTAAACAGAGTCAACTTTAGATCAAGGAATATTATCAGGGATAATGAAGGATATTACATAATAATAGAGGAGTCAATCCTCCTAGAAGACATAACAATTCTCAATGTGTTGTGTGCCCAACAGAGAATAAAACTATGTGAGGCAATAAGTGAAAAAAACTGAAAAAAGAAATAAATGAATCCACTATTGTAGTAGTTGGAGACTTCAACACTCCTCTATCAGAAACTGAGAGATCCAGCTGGCAGAAAAGCAGTAAGGATATAGCTGACTCAATAATACCATCAATAAACTGGATATAATAGACATCTACAGACTACTTCAACCAACAACAGCAGGATATAGATTATTCATCAAGATGGACCACATTCTGCACCATCAAACAAACTAACAAATTTAAAAGAATAGAATTCATATGACATCTGCTCTCATTCAACAATGGAATTAAACTAGAAATCAATAACAGAAAGATAGCTGAAAAAGTCCAAAATACTTGGAGATCATAACACATTCTGAATAATACTTGGGTCAAAGAAGAAATCTTAAGAGAAGTTAAAATATATTTTGAACTGAATGAAAATGAAAGCACAACTTAAAATTTGTGGGATGCAGAAAAAGTAGCACTTAGAGGAGAATTTATAGCATTGAATGTTTATATTAGAAAGGAAAACAGACTTCAAATCAATCATCTAAGTGTCCACCTTAGGAAAATAGGAAAACAAGAACAAATTAAATTCAAGGTAAGCAAAAGAAAAGAAATAATAAGAATTAGAGCAGAAATCAATAGAGGAAACCAATGAAGTCAAAAGCTGGTTCTTTGAAAAGATTAGCAAGACTGATAAGCCTCTAACCAAGCTAACTAAGAAAAAAAGAGAGCGGGCATGAACTACTAAGATCAGAAATAAAACAGAGTTATCACTGCAGATCCTTTGAACATTAAAATTATATTAAAGAAATATGATGAACAACCCTATTCCCATGAATTTGATAATCTATATGAAAAAGATCAATTCCCTGAAAGACACAATCTGCCCAAACTCACACAAGATGAAATAGAGAATCTGAATTGGCCTATATCTATGAAAGAAATTGAATCAATGATTAATAAAACAGAAAACACCAGGACAGATGTGTTCATTGGTGAATTCTACTGAATATTTAAGGAAGAAATTATATGAATTCTTTATAGTCTCTTTTGGAAGACAGAAGCAGAAGGAATACTTCCTATCCGATTCTATGAGCCCAGCATTAGCCTAAAACCAAAGCATACAAAGACATTACAAGAAAACTACCGACCACTATCTTTCATGAACTTAGATGCAAAAATCCTCAACAAAATGTTAGAAAATCAAATCTGACAATGTAAAAAAAACTATACACCATGGCCAAAAAGAGATTTATTCAAGGTATAAAAGGCCGGTTTAATATTTGAAAATCAATAAATGTAATTCATCACATCAACAAGCCAAAGAAGAAAAATCACATCATCATAATAAGGGCAAAAAACCCATTTGATAAAATCCAGTACCCTTTCATCATAAAGACTCTCAGTAAACTAGGAATAGAGGGGAATTTCCTCAACTTAATAAAGAATATCTACAAAAAACCCTACAGCTAACATCATATTTAGTGATGAGAAACTCAAAGCTTTCCTACTAACATCAGGAAAAAGGCAAGGACATCACCTTTCAACAATGTTTGTAAACTTGTACTGGAAGTCCTAGCTAATGGAATAGGACAAGAAAAGTAAATGAAAGGTATACAAACTAAGAAGTAAGAAATAAAACTGTTTTGTTCACAGGTGACATGATCACCTATGTTTAAAATCAGAAAAGAATTGACAAAAAAAAATCCTGGAACTAATAAGTGATTATAGCAAGGTTGCAAGATACAAGGTTAATATACAAAAGTCAATTTCCTATACATAAGCAATAGCAAGTGGAATTCAAAATTAAAAACAATGTCAATTACATTATATTCAACAAAATGAAATACTTAGGTATAAATTTTTTAAAAATATGTACATAATCTATAAGAAGAAAACTACAAAACTCTGATGAAAGAAATAAGAAAGAAACAAAATAAATGTAGAGATATTTCACGTCAATGTATAGGAAGACTCAGTATTGCCAAAATGTTAGTTTTTTGCAACTTGTTCTATATATTCCCTGAAATCTCAATCAAAATCCTAGCAAGTTGTTTCACGGATATCAACAAACTGATTCCAAAGTTCCTATGGAGAGGCAAAAGACCCAGAATAGTCAACACAATACTGAAGAACAAAGCTGGAGGATTAACACTACCCAATTTTAAAACTTACTGTAAGGCTACAGTAATCAAGATATTGTGGTGTTGAAGAAAGAATAGATAAATAGATTAATGGAACAGAATAAAGAGTCCAGAAATAGATCCACATAAATATAGTCAACTGATCTTCAATAAAGGAGAAAAGGCAATACAGTGGAGCAAACATAGTCTTTTCAACCAATGATGCTGGGACAACTGGATATTCACATGCAAAAAAAAAGTGAATCCAGATACAGACCCTACACCTTTCACAAAAATTAACTTAAAATGAATCACAGACCTAAATATAAAAATCAAAAGTGTAAAACTCCTAAAAGATAACATAGGAGAAATTTTAGATGACCTTGGAAAATGGTAATGACTTTCTAGATACAACACCAATGGCACAATCCATGAAAGAAAGAATTGATAAGCTGGACTTCATTAAAATTAAATCTTCTGCTCTGGGAAAGATACTGTCAAGGGGATGAAAAGACAAGCCAGAAACTGGAAGAAAATGCTTACAGAAGAGTCATTTGATAAAGGATTGTTATCCAAAATATACAATGAACTCTTAAAAGTCAATAATAAGTAAACAAATAACCCAGTTAAAACATGGGCCAAAGACTCTAATAGATACCTCATGAAAGAAGATATACAAATGTCAAATAGCATATGCAAAGATGCTCCACACCATATATCATCAGCGAAATGCAAATTAGAACAACAATGAGATACTACTACCTGCCTATTAGAATATTCAAAATCCAGAACAATGACAACACCAAATGCTAGCAAGGATGTGAAGTAACAGGAACTCTTATTCATTGCTGGTGGGGATGCAAAATAGTATAGCCACTTTGGAAGACAGTTTGGCTCTTGCTTACAAAACTAATCGCACTCAGATCATATGACCTAGAAATTTGTTCCTTGGTATTTACCCATGAGTTGAAAACTCATATCCACACAAAAATTTGAACACACATGGATTTTTACAGAAGCTTTATTCATAATTGCCAATACTTGGAAGCAACCAAGATGTCCTTCAATAGGTGAATGGATAAACAAACTGTGATACATCTGGACAATTAAATATTACTTATTGTTAAAAAGAATTGTGCTATCAAGCCATAGAAAGATATGGAGGCATCTTCAATGCATATTACTACATGAAAGACACCAATCTTAAAAGGCTGCATACTGTATGATTCCAACTATATGACATTCTGAAAAAATAAAAACTACGAAGACAGTAAAAAGTTTGGTTGTTGCCCCGGGTTAGGGGAGTGGAGGATCAATAGGTGGATCACAGAGGATATTTTAGGGCAGTGAAACTATTCTGCATGTTACCATAATGGCAAATACAAGTCTATGAATTTGTCCAAATCCATAGAATATACTACACCAAGAGTGTAAATCCAAAGCTATGGGCTTTGGGTGATAACAATGTGTCAAAGTAGACTCATCAATCATAACAAATGTATCGCTCTGGTGGGGGATGTTGATTATGGGGGAGACTATGATGTGTGGGTCTGGGAATATATGGGATATCTATGAACCTTCAGGTCAGTTTTGCTGTGAACCTATAACTATTTATCTTCATTTCTTCCTTTAATTAAAAAATACTTTCATAAATTTATCAGTGCTTTATATTGTGGATACAAGCAAATTAAAAGAAAAATAAAAAAAACTTCTCAGAGCTTGAGGTACCAGAATAACTGAGTTGAAAATAATGTAGCTGTGTTTCTTGAAAGCAAATTTTTGAGGCTAATAGAATTCGATGTGCCATAAAATTTTAGTAGATTGTTGATGAGAAAGACAATTTAAAAAACATGGCAATAATCCTTCAATGTGTCTTTCATTTAGTGACATAATTTATGACAGCTTCTATACAATACTTTTGCATTTGCACCTACCTAAAAACTACATTTTTATAAGCAAGCTAGGAAATGAGCCAATACATGGTAAAGAAGTAAAATTAATTCTGAGCCCCACTCAAAACTAGATGTAACCATTTGCATTAAGATGTGTTTGTAAATGTGTCTTTTGATGAAATAGGAAGTTTTCTAAGATGATTACGTTGGAAAGATTTCCTGCATAAACAAAGGCTTACCAGTTTAACTTACTCCTTAGTTTTTAGATGCCATCCCTACTCAATTTAAATTGTAAAAGATGTCAGCACTATTTTAGACTATTGACCTTTGGTCTGAGAGCATTGTCAGGAAATTTTTACTTAAATCTGAAGCTTTTCTTCTGTGTACAATTAAATAAAAACATCTTACATGACCATTTGTCTTTCAGGAACAGAAATATTTCACTCATTCATAGAACTCTCTTGGGCTATATAGAAAATGAACCACTCTTTAATGGCAGGGAAGTGGAGACATTTTGTGGAACAGAGTTCTTACATTTTTCCCCATCAAGTAATTCAAACATTCAAGAGTTTACTCATTAATTCTCCTATTGGTTCATTCATTTAGAATTGTATTGATTATCTACCCTGTGATAGGCAATATTCTTAATATTCCCATTACAGAAAAGAAAGTAACATTTCTGAAGGCACAACCTAAAAATATCTCAGTTGCTTGATTTTTGCATAGTATAATCATAATATTCACACCATTTAACCCACAGGAGTATTATGAAACAAAAATTGAGATAATGCAGGGCAAAGCCCTTTGAAAAAAATTAATGCACTATAAAAAGGAAAGGAATTGCCATTATTAAAAGTTAAATGGCCTAGATCCCTTTGACTACAAGTTCATGCTCTTATGTCACCTCTTTTCACTTTAACAAGACCATAAAATTGTATACTGTATGGAAACTACAGAGGGTACTGACTGGCCAAAACAACATCTAAACAAGAATCACTTCTGGGAGTTGCTTAATTTTCAAATATTGTTTATTATTCAAATAGAATTTTTAGTGACCCTGAAAGATTTACTTTTAATTTTTCCTGTGTTTAAATAAGTTTAGTTAAAAATCTTACTTGCTATATAAAGGCTTCCTTAAATTTGTTTCTTATAGGTAAATAATCTTTTATTCCTTTGAAATCCATGTTAGTTTATCGATGTATATTTTTATTCTTTAGTGTCATACATTGCTTATTCCTCTGAGACATAATATAATTTGCTTGTTTTAATGCACCTGTCATGTTTTTAACCACACTTTAAAAAAATTAATTTATTACAAAAATTTTTTTAAACGTTTTTATGCAATTTTAAAGGTTGCTTTCCATTTACAGTTATTAGAAAATATTGGCTAGATTCCCCCTGTTGTACAATACATCCTTGAGCCTATCTTACACCCAATAGTATAGCCCTCCCACTCCCCTACCCCTATACTGTACACCCCCCCACTGGTAACCACTAGTTTGTTCTCTATATCTGTGAGTCTGCTTCTTTTTGGTTATATCCACGAGTTTGTTGTATTTTTTAGATTCCACATGTATGTGATATCATACAGTATTTGTCTTTTTCTGTCTGACTCACTTCACTTAGCATAATACCCTCCAAGTCCATACATGTTGCTGCAAATGGCAAAATTTTGTTCTTTTTTTATGGCTGGGTAATATTCCATTGTGTTTATATGTACCACATCTTCTTTATCCATTCATTTGTTGATGGACACTTAGGTTGCTTCCGCATCTTGGCAATTGGAAATAATGCTACTATGAACACTGGGGTGAATGTATCTTTTCTAATTAGTGTTTTGGGTTTTTTTCAGATATATATCCAGGAGTGGAATTGCTGGATCATATGGTAGTTCTATTTTTAGTTTCTCAAGAAACCTCCATGCTGTTTTCCAGAGTGGCTACATCAATATACACTCCCACCAACAGTATACAAGAGTTGACTATACTTTGAATGCTGGAATCTGATTCATTTCTCTAGCTTCCATAATGCTTAGTAAAGGATCTTATAATGAATAAAGATTGAAATGAAAAAGACTGCACCATCTTTACAGCTGCAATTGCTTTTTCACAAAATTATACATTTCCCCCAACTTTTTATTATAAAAAATTACAAACAGAAAAATCAAAAGTATAATACAGTGAAGAAATATTCAAAAATTTGTATCAACAATTGCTAACATATTTTCAAATATGCTTTCTCTCTTCTTTCTATATACATACACACATAAATAAAAATAATATTTCATAAACTATTAAAGTAAGTTACAGACAACATGATACTTTACTCCTAAATCCTTTAAAGCACAGATCTTTAGAATAAGAACATTTACATATACAGCAATAATAACACTCACTTCTAATAAAATTGACAATTTCTTAATATCACCTATCATCCAGATCATATTCAGATTTTTCTAATTCTCCCCAAATGCTTGATTGCTATTTTTCAAACTCATAAAGCAATAAAAATGTATGCACTGCTTTTAATTATGTGTCTATAGTCTCTTTTAGTCTAGGACAATCCTCTCACCTTTTTTCTCCCCCGTGATATTGGATTTTTGAAAAGATTAGGTCAGTTGCTTTATAAAATGTCCCACTTTCTGTATTTGGTTGAATGTTTCCTTGTGGCATCATTTAATGATTCCTCTATCTCATATATTTCCTGTAATTTGGAAATTACATCTATCCTCCTGTGAAATTCATACTATACATTTCTTTCCAGTAATACTATGTAGGTGACACTGTACACTTCACACTGGATCAAATCAAGGTGGCACAAAATGTCATGTTCCAATATCATGTTGCCCCACTATTTTAAATGCTAGTTTTGATCATTTAAGGTGAAAAACTCCCATATTTGTTTATGGTAAAAGTATGTGTTTTTTTCCCTTTCAAATTACAGCAGATCCTTGAACAACAGGGGTTGAACTGCCTGGGTCCACTTACACAGAGAATTTTTTCACTAAATAGGTACTGTTACAGTACTACATGATCTATGGTTGGTTGAATCCACAGAACTGGAACCACATACATGGAGGAACTGTGCATGTGGAGAGCTGACTATAAAGTCATTCAAGGACTTTCTCTTGCAGGGACAGTAGGTGCCCCCTAACCCCCACATTGTTCAAGGGTCAATTATTTTATAAACTCCATGGAGATGTTCTGCTCTACAATATCTTTCATCTAATGGCTTTAATATTCATAAATGATCTTTGCATAATAATATTTCATTTCTAATTCTCTCATTCTCTCTACTTTTATCAACTGGCATTCTGTAAAAAAATGAGCTTTCTCTTTTCAACTGGGGTTGAACAATAGCTCTACTGAAAGTCCTAGGTTAAGTGCCTGATCCTTTACTTTTAATTATCAACTTTTTTCCTTGCTTTCTGTCACAGCAAAACATCCCAGGTTTGCCTTACATTTTCTTTCTGCCCCAGGTCTGGAATCAACCATTCCTCTAAAGAGTCCTGGTTTCTTTTATTGAAGAATGGTATTTATAAATCAGTGTCTGGATGCTACTTGTGCTCGTTAAGGTGTCACCATTTCTAGGCTTCTGCAGCAGAAGAAAAAACATATATTTTAAAAAATCTTAAGTTCCTATTAATATTCATCGTTCTGATTTCACATTAGCATTTGTACCTCCTTTGGTTTTCTGTTTTTTTTTTTTTCCTCCTTTGGTTTTCTATTTCTTATTTTTCTCTTACATAAAAATCATATTTTCTAATGACAATACGTTTATCCTGTTACACATTTGTTGATAGCTTTATTCTATATGTGAAACACTTTTAAAATTACAATATAAGTATTATTCCTAACCAAAAAACCCTGGTTGAATTTAATATTTTTGTAGTTTTTTTGTTTTGAACCATAATTCAAAAAGACACATGCACCCCAATGCTCATTGCAGCACTATTTACAATAGCCAGGTCATGGAAGCAACCTAAATGCCCATAGACAGACAAATGGATAAGAAGATGTGGTACATATATACAATGGAATATTACTCAGCCATAAAAAGGAACGAAATTTGGTCATTGTAGAGACGTGGATGGATCTAGAGACTGTCATACAGGGTGAAGTAAGTGAGAAAGAGAAAAACAAATATCGTATATTAATGCATATATGTGGAACCTAGAAAAATGGTACAGATGAACCGGTATGCAGGGCAGAAATAGAGACACAGATGTAGAGAACAAACGTATGGATACCAAGGGGGGAAAGTGGCGGGGGGGGTGGTGGTGGTGTGATGAATTGGGAGATTGGGATTGACATATATACACTAATGTGTATAAAATGGCTAACTAATAAGAACCTGCTGCATAAAAAAATAAATAAAATTCAAAAATAAATAGAATAATTCTATTAAGAATAATTCTATTAACATCACTCTAATATGTTGGAGTGATATGAAATCATTTTTTTCTCTATATTATCATATCAGTTTAAGGCTCAAATAGTTAATTTGTTTCCATTTGTTTTCAATTTTAGAATGAGGGTTTTTCTTTATTTTTTTAATATGTAAAATTTTTACATAGTTTGAAAACCAAAACTATTTTTTAAAAGACCTACTCACTTCCAATTCTGTTCTCACCACTCCTTTCACCCTTTCCCCATATTCATTCATTTGGGTATTTTCTGGTTAATGCCTCCTGTTTTCATTTTGCAGAAAAAAAGCAAGTGTGGACATATATTATTATTTTGCCACTTTTTTATACAAAAGATAACATTACGTAAATTGCTCTGTACCTAAATTTATTTCACTTAAAGTATATATTCAAAATCCTGAAATGTTAAAAATTCTGAAATGTTATATTTCAGAATTTAACCTCTAATTATACAATCATATCTCCAAATGGAGATCATTTAATGTCTTTTTCAATTCTTATGACTCATTATTTCCTAATATATAAATTTATTAATTAATATTTTCAGAAATGGATACTGAATTCAGTCAAATGCTTGTTCAATATCTATGGGAGTGATTTTTCTTCTTTTCTAGTATGGTAAATTATATAATCAAGATTTTAAAATACTTCTGCATTTTGTTATATTTTCCTGGTTAAATTAACAACAAAAAAGCAAGCAAGAAAAAATATTAAGTTCCTGTACAGCCTAAAAGGTTATGAAGAATTTTTAAGGCTGATAATATTAAGAGCAAGGTTTTATTTTTTTAATAAATAATTGCTGGAATACAAATAGTTCAGGTAATATAAAAATGCTTAGCTAACTCCTAGCTTGCTTAAGAAGCAAAAGATTACACCTCTTCTTCCTCATGGATAACCACTATTCAAGTTGGTTTCAAAATAAAGTTCTTGCTCCTATAAAATAGAATTTGGAAGATTTAAGTTTTGAGAATATCCATGCATGCACTGAGAATGAGGTTGTTATTAAACCTTTGTTAGATCTCATTTCTGGGTTAAATCATAGGATTTTTGTTTTAATACCAACACATCTCTGCATTTCTGTAATAAAACCCTCTTGGCCTTGATGTACTTTTAAAAGTGTCTGCTAACATTTTGCTTAGGATTTTTGCATCAATATTCATCAATTATCTAGCTTTTTTTGTTAGAACTGTTATCAAGTTTAAATATTAATTCCCCTGTGAATCATCTGAGCCTATGCTTTTTGGAAGGACAGTTATTTGAGAATTTTCTCTTTTTGTTAAAATATGTTATTTAAGCTATCCATTTCAATAAGATTTTTTTTAAATAGAGTATTTTTTGAGCAGTTTTAGGTGTACAGCAAAATTGAGTGGGAAATAGAGTTCTCAAATACTCCTGCTCCTATGCATATATTCTATGGATTTTTGACAAATGTGTGATGACATGTATCCACATTTTAGTACCATGCAGAAGAGTTTCTGTGGGCTTTACCTATGCATCTCTCCCTTCTGTCTAACCCCTGTCAACCACCAACCATTTTACCATCTCCATAGTTTTTTTTTCCAAAATGTCACTATAGTTGGGATCTCACAGTATGTAGCCGTTTCAGATTGGCATCTTTCACATAGTAAATCCTTCTATATCTTTTCATGTCTTGATAGATCATTTATTTTTTTTAATTTATTTATTTTATTTATTTATTTTTGGCTGCATTGGGTCTTTGTTGCTCTGCACAGGCTTTCTCTAGTTGCGGTGAGTGGGGGCTACTCTTCATTGCGGTGCGTGGGCTTCTCATTGCGGTGGCTTCTCTTGTTGTGGAGCATGGGTTCTAGGCGTGTGGGCTTCAGTAGTTGTAGTATGCGGTCTCAGTAGTTGTGGCTCGCGGGCTCTAGAGTGCAGGCTCAGTAGTTGTGGTGCACGGGTTTAGTTGCTCCACGGCATGTGGGATCTTCCTGGACCAGGGCTCAAACCCATGTCCCCTGCATTGGCAGGCAGATTCTTAACCACTGCGTCACCACAGAAGCCCCGCTCATTTATTTCTAATGATGAATATTCCACTGTCTGGATGTATCACAGTTTGTTTATCCATTCATTAACTGAAGGACATCTTGGTTGTTTCCAAGTTTTGGAAATTAAGAATAAAACTGTTATAAACATCCATGTGTATGTAGGTTTCTATGTGGATATAAGTTTTCAACTCAGGTTAAATACCAAGGGGCATCATTAGGCCACATGGTAAGGGAATGTTTAGTTTTGTAAGAAAGAGTCACAGTGTCTTCCAAAGTAACTGTACTATCTTGCATTCCCATCAGCAATGAATGAGAATTTCTGTTGTTCCACATCCTTGTCAGTATTTGGTGATGTCACTGTTCTGGATTTTGGCCATTCTAATAGGTGTGTAGTGGTCATCAATATTTTTAATCTTAATGTGCAAAGTCATCTCTTATAAGGTTGCTTTCATTTTTCCCCCAATGGCTATTTTGTCCTTGTTATTTATTTTGTGTAGTTGTGTTCTCCTTTGTCATTGATTAAGAATCCAAGGGTTTGCTTACTTTGTTGTTTATTTCATGATCCAGATTTGTATTTCTTCATTAGTTCTATTTTTTGTTTTATGCTCATTAATTCCTACTTTTTTCTATAATAGATCATTCATTCTATTTTTCTTCAGTTTATTTTGGAATTTTTTGCTCATTTTTATGGTGTAAGTTTGTTATTTTCATATTTCATTTTTATTTATATAAATACTAAAGAATATGAATTTTTCCTCTAATCACTAACTGTATCCTATAGGTTGAATCCTATATATTTTATTGTGTCTTACAGATTTTAATATATTACATATTCATTGTATTATTTATTAGATAATGTACATTTTGGTTTGTATTTCCCCTTACACTCAAGAGTTGTTTAATAGTGAGTTTAAAAAATTCCTCTGTGGAAGTATTTTGTAGCTGTTATCTTCATTTCTATTTATTATTTAATTTGTAATTACTATTTTTGTTGTATATTTATTATTTATAATTATTATTTCTATTTATTTATAGTTTTTTTGCACTGTAACTAATGTGTTATTTCTATTTCATTTAACTTGGGGTTCTCTTTGAATTAAGACACCATCATTTTTTGTGAGTGGTCTATATGCATCTGAAAAATTATTTTGTGCTCTTATTTTTTGGGTGTCCATGTGAACTATCTTAGACTAAAGTTGTATCAAAGTTGCCCTATATTAGCTTATTTCTGTTTGCATTTCCTCTTTTATTAAAATTGTTTTATTAAAGTTGTTACTATGTTATTTGATGCGTAGGTATTCATACCTAATACACCTTCATTGTGAATCATGCCCTTTAGCATTATGAAGGGTCATTGTGTTCCCTTTTAATCTTTTTGGTCTGAATTCTACCTTGTTAGACACTGAACTCCAAATGCCTGCTTTATTTTTATATGCCTGCTATACATTTACTCATCTTTTATTTTTGGCCTTTCTGAATCACTTTGTTCTAAAGGTATCTTTTTCATTTAGCAACCAACCTGAAAACACTTTTCTTTAAAGATAGGAGTAAAGTCTATTTGTAATTACTACTATATTGGATTTGTTTGGTTTCAGCTCTGTCATGTTATTTTCTACTTATCATATTTTCTACTATGTGGTCTATTCCTTTTTTTTTTTAATATTGAAATAGTTTTGGCACTTGGAAAGGCTTATGTTTCTGTTCTAGTGGTATTTTTAACATTTAGTTCCCTATTTCTTCATTTAGACTTGTACACTTGGTTTGTCAGCTTTGAAGAATATTCTTTGACTTTCACCTATTATCTGTGTGGCCATAAGTGAGATTTTCTATCTCTTTCTTCTTTTCCCATTTATTTTGTTCTCTTTCTTTTTTAACTATATCAAGCACATAACATTTGCATACTATTGTTTTATCTTTACCCCACATTTGTCTTAGTGTTAAATCTGCAATATTAAACTCAACCAGTTTTTTTGCAGATATAATCTCTTTGTGGGCTGAAGTTTGTTTTCTTTTCTTTTTTCTTTTAATTTATTTATTTATTTATTTATTTATTTATTTATTTATTTATTTATTTATTTTTTTGGCTGCATTGGGTCTTTGTTGCTGCGCACAGGCTTTCTCTAGTTGCGGCGAGCAGGGTCTACTCTTCATTGGGGTGCGTGGGCTTCTCATTGTGGTGGCTTCTCTTGTGTGGAGCACAGGCTCTAGGTGCACGGCTTCAGTAGTTGTGGCACATGGGCTCAGTGGTTGTGGCTTGTGGGCTCTAGAGTGCAGGCTCAGTAGTTGTGGTGCACGGGCTTTGTTGCTCCGTGGTATGTGGGATCCTCACAGATCATGACTCAAACCCATGTCCCCTGCATTGGCAGGTGGATTCTTAACCATCTGTGCCATCACGGAAGTCCCTGAAGCTTGTTTTCTATTAGACTACTCAGAAAGGTCTCATCAGTTCAGTGTTCTCTGAGTTCTTCAAGTTTAATTTTTTTTTTACAGATTTTATATTTGAAGAACAGCTTGGCTAAATACAAAATTCTTGTTTCTTAAGATTTTTTCTATTGTTTTCAATGTGACGTGGTTGTCAAGAAATTAGATGCTGAAATGACTTTGTTTCCTTTGTAAGTAGGACTTTTTTGCCTGAAGACCCAGAGGACATTTTCTTGCTCTTTATTAAAACCTGCTGGTTTTATTCATATAAGTCTTATAGTTGACCATTCTACTAAATTTTCCCAAGTATATGGGAAATGTATAAATTCAGGTCATCTTATATTTTGAGGAGGTCTCCTTGCATTACAGTTTCAAAGATTATTTTAAAGATTATTTTGTTCTGGTTTTCTGCCAATCTTCTCTATCACTTTGTCTTCTTTTTATTTTATGCCTTTCTTCATTTCAGTTAAATTTTCTTGGCACTTTGACTTCTCTCCTCTCTGATGCTTGTAACTTTTGGACTTGCCTATACTCCCCTGTGCATCTTGTAGTTCAGGTTCCTTACCTGAGGAGATTTTATCTTTTATTTTAATTTCCTTCCTGGGCTCAAATTCCATTTCACATCTGTCTGGCATCTTTCCATTTTTGATTCTGAGATTTTTAATTTCTAGTTTCTGGTGCTCTTTAATCTGCCATTATATTTGTCTCATTAGAATGTTGCATTATAATTTTCCTCTTATATTTCAGTGCCTATTTTTTAAATAAAAGACTTTACAAAAAGGCTTTTAAAATAATGTTCAAAGGATTTGTTTCTTATTTCTTAGTTTCTTCTTAGAACTTAATACAAATGTTGAGTTCTTTCTTTGATTCATGTTTATGTGTTTTGAATTTTCCTGGACCTACAATATATAGGTGATAGTGTGAGGATGAGTGGATGAAGAGGTTTGGATATCTTACCCAGCATCTTAGTACAAAATTGTCTTTTCATGGGTATAGTGGAGCAGTTTCTTTAATAAATGGAGAATTTTTGCCTTGGTTCTGTGAGATATTTTGACACTGCCCTTTTAGATTTTCCTTCTTCATCTTAACTGTCAACCATCTCAGGAGTACCTCCTAGGGTGCTTCCTTCTCCTCTTATCAAGGCTAGCACCTCTCAGGCCAAGCAATTTCTAAGAATCTTTTTTTCAACTTCCTAGTTACCAGTGCACTAATGCATCAGACCTTAGACATGTTGCCAGTCCTTCCATTCTCATTTGGATTCCTCTTCTTCTGGAGATAAATCTGAGCTGATATTATCTGTATTCTACTACCCCTGGGCCCTACCTTCACTCTTCTTCCTTCCACGCAATTCCTGCTTGACTCTTTGCTCTGGTGTAGATTCTGGAGATTATTGCATTGATCTTATATTTTTATCCATATTACATGCAAATTTCATCTTGCAGCATTCTCTCACTCTTAATTACACTGTAAGCAGGCTCACAGTTAATTTTAATTCTTTTTTCTTTTTTTTTTTTTGGTCTGCATGTTTTTGGCCCACATGCTATGGCAACTATAGAAAAATAGAATTTTTATGCTTATTCTAATCCAATAACCTCAGGAACGGTTATTAACAAGAATAGAGCTCTATTGTAAATCTTTTTCAATCTTTCCAGTCAAGAAGTCTAATCAACTTAAAACAGGGTAGCTGAATCCTGGGGAAATTTCCAATGCTCAATATATTTAAAGGAATTTTGGAGGAGATTAAGATGGTGGAGTAGAGGGACATGGAGCTCAGCTCCTTTCACAAATACATCAAAAATACATCTACATGTAGAACAATTCTCACAGAATACCTACTGAAAGCTTGTAGAAGATCTCATACAACCAAAGCTGCAAGAAAGATCCCCATGTAGCCAGGTAGAAGGAAGGGAAAAGGGAGAAAAGGAATTGGGACGGGAGCATCCCTAGTCGGGAATTGTGAAAGAGGAAAGGTTCCCTCACCCTGGGAATCTCCTTTACCAACTAGTCTTCTGGGACAGATAGGGAACTTCAGCAAAGTGCCAGAGCTGGCCTGCTGCCCCGACAGGGTAGAGAGCGATCAGTGCTGAAACTTGAGCTTCAGAAGACAGATCCGGGGAGAGGACTCTGTTTGGCCAAATGGAGACATCCCAAAGGGCCTGGAGTGTGTCCTGGGTTGCAACTGGGGGCACATGCAGGATGGAACATGAGTCCACCATAGGAGCCCAACTGTCAACACAGGAAAGGAGAGGCATGGATACACCATAGCAGTCTCATTGTCAGCTTGCTCACAGTAGGGTGTGGCTCCAGCCACTGCAGGTTCTGTGAACTTTGTGGGCGTGCACATGCGGAAGTAGGGCTGAAATCTGAGCAGATTACCTGCAATCCCATGGCAGGTGCTAGGACACAGCTCTGGCAGGTTTTCCCTCTAGTGGATTTTGGGACAAGGACTGCACATGTGCACCTCAGGGACATCTAGCTGATTACTGGAGCTCCCAAGAGGAGGGAGCCCCTCAGGGCAGTGCCAGCAACAGTGATCTTTGTGGGTACATACACCAGGTGGCAGGCAGCATCACAGAATCACACGTCCCAGCAGACAGCTCCTGGGGAAGAACACACAGTGGCTCCTTCCCAGCATGAGTGGTACAGTCCTGCCTACCTCACACCCCAGTTTAGAACTAGATCTGGGGGCCTCTACTCCAACAACTTGTGAACAGACTCTGCCCCCGACTGGGCTGTGATAACCACAGAGCAAAGAGGAGACCCCGCCCAACAGCCAGTGCAGGCTCTGGTCACCACAACACCAAACACACCCCCTATCAAGGGGACAAGGGCCAGCACACCCTGAATAAAGACATAGAAAGCATCTACACCCAAAGAGCACTTGTACCAAAAATATTGGTCTTGAGCAGACTACACAGGGATGCTCCTACATAAAAACAGCCCTCCAAGATCACAATAAATAACTGTTTCTCCTAAATTCATAGAGTCAGAGAAATATAAGTAAAATGAAAAATCAGCAGAACTACTCCCAGTTAAAAGAACAAGAGAAATCTCCTGAAAGAACAATAAAACAGACCTCTCCAGTCTACCAAACCCTGAGTTCAAAAAGGAAGTGATAAAGATGCTGAAGGAATTAAGAAAGACTATTGACAGAAATGAAGATCACTGTAACAAGGAACTAGAAACTGTAAAGCGGAGCAAATCAAAATTAGATAACCCAATTGCTGAGATGAAAACTGAGCTAAAGGCAATAAATAGCAAGCTAAATAATGCAGAAGAAAAAAATAATTGATATGGAAGATAGAATAATGGAAATCACCCAATCAGAACAGCAGACAGAAAGACAAATGAAAAAAGAAAAAGCAACATACAAGATCTTTGGGATATATAAAGTGTGCCAAACTATGCATAATAGGTATCCCAGAAGGAGAAGAAAGAGAAAAGGGGATCGAAAACGTATTTGAAGAAATTATGGCTGAAAACATCCCAAATCTAAAGAAGTAAACAGATATCCAGATAAAGGAAGCACAGAGGGTCCCAAACAAGATGAACCTAATCAGACATACTCCAAGACGTATCATAATTAAAATAGCAAAAGTTAAAGATAAAGAGAGGATTCTAAAGCAGGAAGAGAAAGACAGAGTCAGTTACAAGGGAACCCCAATAAGACTATCAGTTGAGTTCTCTACAGGAATGTTGCAGGCCAGAAAGGAGTGGCATGATATATTCAAAGTGCTGAAAGGGAAAACCCTGTAACCTAGGAAACTCTATCCAGCACAATTATTCTTTAGAATAGAAGGAAAGATAAAGAACTTCTCAGGCAAGCAAAACTAAAAGAATTCATCAATACTAAACCTATCCTAAAAGAAATGTTGCAGGGTCTTCCCTAAATGAAAAAGAAGTAAGAATCTATAGGAAAGAGAAAATCCGATGAGGAAAGGCAAATATATAGTAAGAATTAAAGATCATTTAAATAAGGCAGTAGGCATATTAAAAGACAAAAAATTGTAAAAGCAACTATAACTACAATAAACAGTTAAGGTATATGCATGAAGTTGTAAAATATGACATCAAAAACACAAAATGTGGGGAAGGAGAGTAAAAAATATAGATCTTTTAGAATGTGTTTGAACATAAATGACAAACAGTTTAAAACAAATAAACATAACTATGGGTAAACATATATGAACCCCCTGGTAATCACAAATTAGAAAGCTACAGTGGATACACAAACACCAAAAAGAAAGGCACACAAGCATATTACTAAAGAAAATCATCAAATCACAAGGGCAGAAACAAAAATAAATAAATAAATGAACAAAGAAGAACTATAATAACAACTGGAAAACAAGGAATAAAATGGCAATAAGCACACACCTACCAATAATTACTTTAAATGTCAATGGACTAAATGCTTTGAACAAAAGACACAGGGTGGCTGACTGGATAAAAAAACAAGACATTTCAATATGCTGCCTACAAGAGACTCACTTCAGGACTAAACACACACACAGACTAAACATGAAGGAATGGGAAAAGATATTTCACGAAAACAGAAATGACAAAAAATAGGGGACAGCAATACTCATGTCAGACAAAATATACTTTAAAACAAAGCCCATTAAGAAAGACAAAGAAGGACACCATATCATGACAAAAGGATCAATACAAAAAGAGATCACACTCATTAACATA
Organism: Balaenoptera musculus; assembly: GCF_009873245.2. NCBI lineage: Eukaryota > Metazoa > Chordata > Mammalia > Artiodactyla > Balaenopteridae > Balaenoptera > Balaenoptera musculus. The sequence continues at coordinate 62,965,490 of NC_045796.1, read as the reverse complement.
TATGCACCCAATATAGGAGTACCTAAATATGTAAAACAAATACTAAGAGACATAAAGGGAGAAATTGATGGAAATACAATAATAGTAGGAGACTTTTATACCCACTGACACAAATGGAGAGATCTTCCACACAGAAAATCAATAAGGCAACAGAGATCCTAAATGACACAATAAAACAGACTTAACTGATATCTACAGGACACTACATCCAAAAAAAAAAAAAAACAGAATATACATTCTTTTCAAGTACACACGAAACATTCTCTAGGATAGACCGTTACTAGGACACAAAACAAGCCTCAACAAATTTAAGAGGACAGAAATTATTGCACGGATCTTTTCTAACCACAATGGCATGACACTACAAATCAACCACAGAAAAAGAAATGAGAAAAAAGCAATTGCATGAAGACTACAAAACATACTACCAAAAAGCCAATGTGCCAAGAATGAAATCAAAGAGAAAATTTTTAAAAATACCTTAGATGAACAACAATGAAAATATAACCATACAAAATCATGGGATGCAACCAAAGTAGTTCTTAGAAGAAAGTTCACAGCGATACAGGCCTTCCTCAAAAAAACAAGTAAAATCTTAAACAACTTAACTTACAACCTAAAAGAATTAGTAAAAGAAGAACAAACAAATTGTAAAGTCAGCAGAAAGAAGGACATAATAAAAATCAGAGAGGAAATAAATCAAATAGAGATAAAAACAATTTAAAAAATCAATAAAACCAAGAGCTGGTGTTTTGAAAGCATAAACAAAATCAACAAACCTCTGGCCAGGCTCACCAAGAAGAAAAGAGAGGACCCACAATAAACAAAATAAGAAATGAAAGAGGAAAAATAACAACCAATACCACAGAAATACAAAATACCATAAAAAATATTATGAACAGATATATGTCAACAAAATGGGCAATGTAGAAGAAATAGACAAGTTTCTAGAAATATATGGCTTGCCAAAACTGAATTAATAAGAAACAGGTAATTTGAACAGACCAATCACAAAAGTGAACTAGAATCTATAATAAAACAACTCCCTGAAAACAAAAGTCCAGGACCAGATGGTTTCACAGGAGAATTCTACCAAATATACTAAGAAGAACTTATACCTATCCTTCTCAAACGTTCCAAAAGATTGAGTAGGGAACACTCCCAGAGTCATTATATGAACTCACCATAAACCTAATACCAAAACCAGACAAAGACACTAACAAAAAATATAATTACAGACCAATATCTTTGACAAATATAGGTTCAAAAATCCCCACAAAATATTATCAAGCCAAACCCAACAACACTTGGATCCATTATCAAGTCGGATTCATTCCAGGGTCAAAAGGATGGTTCAACATACATAAAATCAATGTGATATACCACATTAGCAAAAAGGAAAGACAAAAACCACGTGATCATTTCAATAGATGTAGAAAAAGCCTTTGATAAAATTCAACAATCATTCATGCTAAAAAATCTCACCAAAGTGGGTATAGAGGGAACATATCTCAACATAATAAAAACTACTTATGACAAACCCACAACCAACATAATAATAAATGCTGAAAAGCTGAAAGCCTTCCCGCTAAATTCTGGAACAAGATAAGGATGCCCACTCTCACCTCTTCTATTCAACATAGTATTGGAAGTCCTAGGCACAGCAATCAGACAAGAAAAAGAAATAAAAGCTATCCAAATTGGAAGGGAAGAGGTAAAATTGTCATTTTATGCAGATGACATGAGTCTCTATATAGAAAACCCTAAAGACTCCATACAAAAACTATATGAGCTGATAAATGAATTCAGCAAGGTAGCAGCTTACAAGAGTAATATGCAGAAATCTGTTGCATTTCTTTACACTAACAATGAAAAGAAAAGGAAAACAATCCCATTTACAGTTGCTTCAACAACAACAACAACAAAAACCTAGGAATAAACCTAACCAAGGAGCTGAAAGACTTCTACACTGAGAACTACAAAACAATGATAAAGGAAATCAAAGATAATTCAAGGAAATGGAAAGATATCCCATGCTCTTGGATTGGAAGAATTAATACAGTTAAAATGGCCACACTACCCAAAGCAATCTATAGATTTAATGATATCTCTATCAAATTACCCATGACATTTTTCACAGAACTAGAACAAATTATGCTAAAATTTATGTGGAACCATAAAAGCCCCAGAATTGCCAAAGCAACCCTGAGGAAAAATAACAAAGCTGGAGGCATAAACCTCCAGGACTTCAGATAACACTACAAAGCTACAGTGATCAAAAGAGCATGGTATTGACACAAAAACAGATATATGGATCAATGGAACAGAATACAGAGCCCAAAAATAAACCCACTCACCTATGGTAAATTAATCTTTGACAAAGGAGGCAAGAATATACAGTGGAGAAAATACAGTTTCTTAAACAAGTGTTGGGAAAGCTGGACAGCCACATGTAAATCAATGAAATTAGAACAATACCTCACACCGTATACAAAAATAAACTCAAAATGGCTTAAAGACTTAAACAGGATACCATAAAACTCCTAGACGAGAATATAGGCAAAACATTCCCTGACATAAATGGCACCAATCTCCCAAGGTAATAGAAATAAAAGCAAAAATAAACTAATGGGATCTAATAAAACTTATAAGCTTTTGTTCAGCAAAGGAAACCATAAACAAAATGAAAAGACAACCTACGGATTGGGAGAAAATATTTGCAAATGATGTGCCCAACAAGGGCTTAATTTCCTAAATATGCAAACAGCTCATACAACTCAATAACAAAAAAACAAACAAGCCAATCAAATAATGGACTGAAGACCTAAATAGACATTTCTCCAAAGAAAACATACAGATGGCCAATAGGCACATGAAAAGATGCTCAACACTGCTAATTATTAGAGAAATGGCAAGTCAAAACTACAATGAGGTATCACCTCATACTGGTCAGAATGGTCATCATCAAAAAGTCTACAAATAATAAATGCTAGAGAGGGTGTGGAGGAAAGGGAACTCTCCTACACTGTTGGTGGGAATGTAAATTGGTGCAGCCCCTATGGAGAACAGTATGGAGATTCCTTAAAAAACTAAAAATAGAGCTACCATATGATCCAGCAATCCCACTCCTGGGTATATATCCAGAAAAGACAAAAGCTCTAATTTGAAATGAAACATGCACCCAAAATGTATAGTGGCACTATTTACAATAGCCAAGATATGGAAGCCACCTAAGTGTCTATCAGCAGATGAATAGATAAAGAAGAAAAATATATATATAAATATACATACACACACACACACACACACACACACACACACACACACACACACAATGGAATATTAGCCATAAAAAAGAATGATACCATTTGAAGCAACATGGATGGACCTAGAGATTATCATAGTAAGTGAAGTAAGTTAGGGAAAGACAAATATTATATGATATCATTTATATGTGGAATCTAAAAAATAGTACAAATGAACTTATTTACAAAACAGTAACAGACTCAAAGATATAGAAAACAAACCTATGGTTACAAAAGGGGAAGGGGGTTGGGAGTGATAAATTGGAAATGTGGGATTAATAGATGCACACTACCATATGTAAAATAGATAAACAACAAGATTTACTGTATAGCATAGGGAACCATATTCAATATCTTGTAATAAGCTATAATGGAAAAGAATTCAAAAAATTTATATAGATACATATATTTTTGCATAACTGAATTACTCTGCTGTGCACCTGAAACTAACACAATATTGTAAATCAACTATACTTCAATAAAAAAGACATAAAAAGAAAAAACCAACAACAACAACAACAACAAAAAACTTTTTTGTAATGATCATTTTACCTCTATCCTATGAACCAGTTTGGAAATTCCATTATTACTTCAGTAACTACCACTTATGGGAAAACTCTGCATAGGTAAATGTAATTGTAACTACAGCCTTAGAATTTAACTGAATTTGCTAAGCAATATTCTATCTTTCTAATATATTTCACTATTGTAAGCCAACTTTTTCCTTCACTTATTAAACTCTTTCTTACAGTTTGAGAAATGGCAAATTATATATATATACAAACGTATATGTATATATATGTTTACATATATTTTTTTCTTTTCATGGATTCATGGATTCTTGATTTCCCAATTTCTTGTGTTTTGGGGCATGGACATTCACAATCACAGTGAAAATTAGAGTAGAAAATACCAATTAATACATTGGAATAGGCAATATAATAATTGTGGCTTGTGATCTGATGACATTAACCTTTCTCCCCAAAATGAAAAAATTACTTTCTTTCCACATGATATTTTATTACTTTTAAGAAGTCACACACTATGAAATGCCTCCCAGTTTTATAAATGTAAAGTAAGTAATGAAATCACCCAATGAAGCTTATAGTAAACAGGCCACACTTTTATCTATGCAGTCAGATTTTCATGCATGCCTTACACTTAATATTCAACTCAAGACAAGCAGATAATTGAATAAAAGTAAATTTAAAAAAGCAAACATGAAGTTTCTAACTATGTAAGAAACATGTTCCTATTGCATTGTATCATTTAATGAGATCAAGTACAACCAGAAATATTTCTTTGCATGTGTAATTAGTAGGCAACTAAAGTAATACCATAGTACATTCTAGTAATATATTAATGTACATAAAATAAAACTACAGACTCAAGAAGAATATATCATTTTTTCTCACAATTTTGGAGTATGTTTAGAACTCTTGCTTGTAAGGAATTAACTCACGACTATGAACAAATCAGATCTCGTAAAGACAATGGTGTCAAATAAGGAATAAATCCAGACAATACCTTATTAAAAAAAAGTAAAAAAAGACACCAATTTTTTTTTTTACTTATGTTTAATTTTTTTTAATTGAAGTATTGTTGATTTACAACGTCATGTTAGTTTCTGGTGTACAGCAAAGTGATTCAGTTATATATACATATACATATATATATTTATTCTTTTTCATATTATTTTCCATTATGGTTTATTACAGGATATTGAGTATAGTTCCCTGTGCTATACAGTAGGACCTTGTTGTTTGTCCATTCTGTATATAGTAGTTTGTATCTGTAATCCCCAAATCCTAATTTATTAAGCATATTAAGCATAAAATGGAGTTGTGCTTAATTTTAAATGAATAATTGCTTATGGAATCAAGCTTAATGTGCGCCTCCCTTGTGTGTGTCACTGTTCTAGGATTTATAGGGGATAAAAAGATATAGTCTCTTTCCTCATGAATATTACAACCAATTGAGAAATAAGAGACATACACCTGCAACAGTTATATGTAAAACAAAGATGATTATATAACATTGTGTTCCACATGTAACTTACTCAAGGGTTAAATATGTTACAGATTAAAAAAAGGATAATTGAAAGTCAGGAATATTAAAGTTCAGAAGCAATTAGGAATAACAAGACAGTCAAAGGAGCAAAATATTGGGAGAGATTATGATTTACAGCAATTAAGCAGCTGACCTTGGTGTTAATCTAGGGCGGGTTTTAGCGTACCTGGTTCTTGAGATGATGAATCAAGTGATGATCTAGTGGGAAAAATTGAAGTCTTATTAGGGTGAGCTGCCTGAGTGGATAAAATTGGTAAAATGAAAGAGTTTCTTTAATAAACAGGGACTTTTTGCTAGGATTTATTGAGATATTTTGACACTACCTTTTTTCAATTTTCCTCCTTTACCTTAACTACCAACCATCTCAGAGTTACCTTCTTCTTCTAAGGTGATGTAAGGGATGACAAGTAAGAGAACTGTGATTGACAAGAGCAAGAGCTTCTTTTCAAGACACTTCCAACAGGGTAGTTTCTAGTGAAGACTAAGATAGAACCATACTGCTGTGTGGTGGATACACAATAGCAACAAATGGAACATAAATTTCTAATATTACCACTGTAAAAGACAGTGAGAAGAGAGAAATAAATAGGACAGAAAAGAAAAATATGGGTCAAGTACCAAAGTATAAAGGAAGGTAGTGAAGGATGCAAGGATTTCTACACAGTTGTAATTGATGATGTCTGATATAAATTAACACTGAGTGTTTACTACTGCCTTAAATGAACACAAAAAAATCCCTGAGGCAAAATAAGCTACACAGAGATTTAAAAAAAAATTTTTTTTTAATAATTTACCCAAGGTTACAAAGCCAAGAAGGAGAAAAACTAGGATCTGAGCCCAGACCATGTATTCCAGCATTTGATTTTCTAATCTTAAACCCCGTATCCTATTTTGTGTCAGAACTGATGAGCAGAAACAACCAGAGGTCTCCAGGTGATTTTTATCCCAAGCTATAGAGGTCAGTTCTTGAAGAATCCCCACATGCAGATAATTATTAATATGTGGCATATGTTGTACCTATTTTTAGCTTATCAAGCAGCAGAACTTGTTTGGAAATAGTCTGGAAAGAACTATTAAGTGGCATTTCTGAACAGTTTCTGCCGTGGTTAGTTGCTGCAGCTGCAGCTTTCTTATTTGTATTCTTTCCTGTTTCAGGAATTGTTTTTCCTCTCTTTACCTATGATAAAGCACATTCGCTCTGAAGAAATCAAACCAAAGATTTTTAGAAACTGTAATTTAATAATTAGGGTTAATACTCAAAATACCCACGAAATGGCTTAAAATCTTGGCATTTATATTTTCTATGGGGCTATGATATCACATTGAGAAAACAGGAACATATTGAGGTCTGTCTCTTAAGAGAAATACTACAATAGAATAAATAATGTCTCTATGCATAAGCCACACGAGAAGAAATTTATTTCAATAGCAGATAACAAAATTTTAAACCCATTTACTTTTGTTTTCTATCACACAAAGAATAGATACTAAATAATTTAAGGAACATACTTGTCAAAATAACAAATAGAACCTGGATAGATTGTAAAGAATTTATGACTTGTTTATCAGTTTTCAAGTTATTCTCATTAGGCAACTTTGTCGCAGAGTGTTATAGAAAAAAGTTAGTGAAATGTAAGCCTGTCCTCAATGACCAAAAAAATCACATGGAGACCTTACTAAAAAAAATCAGTGTGCACCCACCCTACATTTCCTCCCCTCCCATTATGATTTAATTGGTATGGGCATCATTTTACTTTTATTGTAGCTACAGGTGGTTCTGCTGGGCAGCTAATGTTGAGAACCACTGTGTTAGTTTTCTAAGGCTTCCATAACAAAGTACCACAGACTAGGTGTCTTAAAGATGTTTGTTCTCAAAGTACTTACTGTTAGAAGTCTGAGATCAAGGTGACAGCAGGTTGGTTTCTTCTGAAGCTTCTCTCCTTGGCTGGTAGGTTATCATCTTCTCCCTTTGCCTTCACCTGGTCTTCCCTCTGTGGGTCTGTGTCCTTATCTATACTTATAAGGAGACCAGTCATGCTGGATAGGGGCCCACCCTAATGACCTCCCTTTACCTTTTTAAAGCATCTACCTCGAAATACAGTTATATTCTGAGGTACTGGGGGCTAGGACACTAAAATATGAATTTGGCAAGGACACAATCCAGACCATAACAACACTCATCTAGAAAGTGATTAGTTAAGAATGGATAACATACAACTAAAACTTTTAAAACTATGCATTCTTTCTAGTATTTAATTTTGAATATAAAGCTGTTATTTAGGGGCTTCCCTGGTAGCGCAGGGGTTAAGAATCTGCCTGCCAACGCAGGGGACACGGGTTCAAGCCCTGGTCCGGGAAGATCCCACATGCTGTGGAGCAACTAAGCCCGTGAGCCACAGCTACTGAGCCTGCACTCTAGAGCCTGCAAACCACAACTACTGAGCCCACGTGACACAACTACTGAAGCCCGCGCACCTAGAGCCCGTGCTCCGCAACAAGAGAAGCCACTGCAATGAGAAGGCTACGCACCACAACGAAGAGTGGCCCCCGCTCGCCGCAACTAGAGAAAGCCTGCACTCAGCAACAAAGACCCAACGCAGCCAAAAATACATAAACAAAATAAATTTTTTTTAAAAAGCTGTTATTTAAATTTCGAAAAATTACTATGGAATGCCTGTGCCATGATATTTCTAAATCCTTTATGATAAGCTGAACCAGAGGAGTTTATACTGAACAAGAATGTAGCTTAGAAATTCACTGTACTGGAATACTTTTTTTAACATTTTACTGATGATGTTTTATCTCTAAAGCAACAATTTCCACAACTCTACAACTTCAAAGTAGAAGCTTCAGATAAAATATTGTAAAGGTGGTAAATTTGAATAGCAAAAAACTCATCAAGGTGCCTTTCATCCACAGAAACCAAGTGATTCATAGGTGAAGACTAGAGTCAACCAGACTCGTGAAACCCTGAGCTCCCAACTTAGTACAGGTTATCAGTCATATGGCAACCCCGGAAAGTGCCCCAGGGCATTTATGGACATTGGCTTCACATGTGAATCAACTGGGTGGGACCTTTTTAAAATTCCATTTCCTGGACAATTAAAAAGAAATAGGTATGCGATTCAGGTGTAAGTATTTTTGAGGTGATTGCATGTGTAGCCAAGTTTGAGAATACCAACTTAGAGTCCTAACAGAGTGCCTGAATATAGACCTAATTAAGTCTTGTATCGTTTTCAACCCTGTTAATTGCCCTGTTGATCAGAAAGTTGCTCTGAGATACTCTACCACAACCACCTCTCCTAAAAATAAACAATTATAGCCAAGGGAATGGAAATTCAAAAATAAGAGGCCACATCTAAATTTACCATTTCAAGTATAAATTTATAGGCAAAACATTGCATAAAAATAACAAACATTGTGCATTGTTAACAAATTCTAAGTGAAAAGCAACCCTTTCCTATCAATAATTCAAATCCCCAGAGCAAACAGTGTGCTTTTTTCACTTTTACTTGAGTTTATTTCCAACCTAATTTCCAGTTTTCTACCTTATTTTCAAAACACCCAACAACATTCTCAGAGACAGCTTTTAGACAATGCCAGAAATCCTGAGTATGTCCATTAAAAAATAATGACCATATAGCTAGAGGTTTTATCATGCTGTTTAGAAAATGAACAATAGAACATTAAGAATTAAAATAAAATAAGCAACCGCTATTGTTTCTATATGTATTCTTTCCATCTTAAGTGTTTTTTAACTTTTTTTTTTACTAACCATACATTTTTAAAACTCAAACTTCCAAAATAAAAGTTCCCATTTTTAAGTGTAGCGTTCAATAAGTTTTGACAAATATAAGTACCACTGCAATCAAGGTGCAGTTTCATCACCACAAAAAAGGTCCCTTGGTGCCCTTTCCCAGTCAATCCGTCAATCTCTGTCCTCCCAAACACTGATGAGATTTCTGACTATATAAATTAGTTTTGCATTTCCTAGAATTTCATTTAAATTGAATCTTTATAGTAGGATGTATTTTTTATTCCTGACTTCTTTCATCCAGCAGTTTTTTTTAATGTATTCACTCATGTGGTGTCTATCAGTAGTTTGTTCTTTTAACTACTGCATATTTCATTATATAAACATACTAAAATTTATTTTATTTACCTATTAATCTGATGATGAACATTTAAGTTGTTTCTGGTTTGAGGCAATTAAAAATAAACCTGTGGTGAACATCCCTGTGTAATTCTTTGTTGGACATATACTTTCGTTTCTCTTGGGTAAATACCTAAGAGTGGAATGGATGGGTAGTTTATTATTGTGCTAGGGCTGCTATTATAAAGTACCACAAACTGGGTGGCTTAAACAACAAAATGTATTGTCTTACAGTGCTAGAAGTTGGAGATCAATGATGTGTCAACAGGATTGGTTCCTTCTGAGAGTTATGAGTGAGAATCTGTTCCATGTTTCTGTCCTAGCTTCTGGTGGATTGCTGGCAATCTGTGGCTTGTAGAGGCATCACCCTGATAACTGCCTTCATCTTCACAGGGCCTTCTCCCTATGTGTGTTTCTGTGTCCAAAATCCCCCTTCTTGTAAGGACACCCATCATATTGGATTAGGGCCCACCCTACTCCAGTATGATCTCATTCTCACTGAACAAAATGACTTTGAGGCTACTTGCTGAAAGGCAAAGAGCTCAGGCTAGAAATCAAAAAGCAGTCATTCACAGTGCTTCTGCCAAAAATACATAACCTGAGTATAATCATGTGGAGACATCAGACAAACCCAAATTGAGAGACATTTTATGAAATCAATGCTCTGTACTTTTCAAATATCAATGTCACAAAAGACAAAGAAGGACTGAGGAATTGCTCCATATTAAAGGAAACTCAAAAGACTTGACAAGTAAATGTGATATGTGACCCTGTTGTGATAAAGGACACTTGTGGGACATTTGATAACATTTTAATGAAGTTATTACATTAAATAATGGTATTATATCAATTATAATTTTGATAATTATATTATGGTTATATAAGAGAATATCCTTGATTTTAGGAAATGCACACTGTAGTATTTTGGGAAAGTGGGAATAATATATGTGACTTACTATAAAATAGTACAAAAAATTAATTATACACCTCCCCCCTAATATACACACAGAGGAAATAATAAAGCAAATATGGTAAAATGTATATTTGGATTTGATCACCAAGAGAATGAATGTAAATAGCAAAGACAATAATGCCAAGGACAAACCCTTCAGTACTCCAAAGTTTAGAGATCAGGGAAAATGGGGAAAAATAGAAAAAAAAACACAGCAACTCAGTTGGAGTAGCTTGAGAGGTAAGATCAAAACTGGGTGGATGTCTTTGGATTCTTAGCAGCTTATTAGAGTTTCTAGACACAGAACCAATAGGAAATACCTATATCTATTTCTACATCACATCTATATCTATTTCTATATCCATATTTATATCCATATCTATATCTGTATCTATATCTATATCTCTCTATGAACTTGCTCCCGCAATTGTGGAGGCCGGGAAATGCAAAATCTGCAGGGTAGGACAGCAGGCTGGAGACCCAGGGAATAGCCGCTTGAGTCCAAAGGCAGTCTAGAGGCAGAATTCCCTCTTCTTAGGGGAACTTTAGTCTTTTTTTCTCTAAGACCTTTATTTGGATGAGGCCCACTCACATTATAGAGGGTAATCTGCTTTACTCCAAGTCTATTGGTTTAAATGTTAATCTCATCTAAAATTATATCTTTACACCGACATCCAAACTGGTGTTTGACCAAATATCTAGGGAGAATAGCCTAGCCAAACTGACACATAAAACTAACCATCACAGAAGCTAACTAAAAAGAGGGTATCAAAAATGAGAGAATGCTGCAATGGATAAAATAAATGAGAATTTGACTACAAACCGACCACTGGAATTAGCAAAACAATGCCACTAATGATCACAGGTGGTTTGGATGGCGGTACCTGATTGCAGTGAATTCAAGTGGGAATGTGAGGAGAGATACCGGATGCAGTAAGAATAAACAATTCTTTGAGGAATTTTTTACTTTAAAGATGGGGAGATGTATAGCATGGTAGCTTGATTGTGTGACGGAGTCAAGAGAAGATTTTAATATGGGATAGATAACAATATGTTTGCTGATGAGAATGATCCAGCAGAGAGGATGAACAAGAGAAAAAGGAGAAATGCAGCATTTTGAATAGTTGGAATGGAAGAGATCCAGCATAGACGTGGAGGGGTTGAATTTAAACAGGAGTGTGGATGGTTCACCAAACAGGTGGGAAGCTGAGGGTATGGGTTGAGAGGTAAGTTGGGGTGAGAGTGTAGTAGCAGGAGATGATGAAAGTTCTCTTCTGATTATTTCTATTTCTCATGAAACAGGACACGGCCAGGCTCATGGGTATGCAACCCACATGACTGCATAGGACCCGATGCACAGAAGGGTCCCACAACTTTTAAATCTCTGTTGTTGATGTTATAAAATTCTTAAAAGATTTATCTTTGAACTTTCATGAAGTCCAATGAGACAAAGGAACATGAGGGTGAGCAGAGGAGATACACACAATATGTGCATCTTCTCTTTCTTGCTACCCCCTTCACATATAGCATTCATGATGCCCTGTGAACACAGAACTCCAGTGGACTCACTATGCGTGGGAATTCAGCAAGACTCAAAGCAAGTACAAGGTAGGCCAGCCTGCAACTGGGAAAGCCTGGGACACTGACAGCCCAAGAAGCCACACTTTCAGTTTGTACAATAACTTGCTTCCAGCTCAGAAAAAAAGGCAATAGTGATCCAAGAAACACAAAAAGAATTAAGGAACCTGTTATATCTTTTCTTATTCAAGTTACTTCCCTGTAGTAGCTGACTACTTACACTGAAAGTGATGACATGAAAGGGAAACACAGGGCAACCCATACTTCTTTTTCTTTCAGTTTTTCCTCACTCGGCAGTAAGCTGAGGTGGAGAGTTTAGACAGAATGTGCATGAATAAAGAAGGGAAAAGAAAATATTTGATTAGTTTTGTGCAACATTTCCTCTATTCTGATAAAAATAAAATACATATGCATATATAAACCACAAAATGTAAATTTTGTAATTTTGATGATTCTACATACAAGTTAAATATTCTTATTTTTGCACTTAAAACTGGCACTGCAAAATATAAAGATGAATGGTAAAATTCATGATAATAAATTAAACTTTTTAAATTTTTCTTTACTTGGGACAAGATTAACTACAAAGTAAAAAATGCCACAACTATGTGAGAGACCATGAAAGGAAAAATGTTTAAATTTTAGTACTTTTAATGTCACTTTTTTTCCTGCTTTTTAAATAAGAGGCGCTGCATTTTTATTTTGTATTTCATCTTGCAAATTATGTGGCTGGCTCTGAAACAGCAGGCACATGATCAGCTGAGAATGATGATGAGAGAGGAGATTTTGGAAGTTTGAGAAAAGAAAAGCTATGAAACGGTGCCATTGTAGAGTGGAAGCGTGAATAGTAATAGCAAAATGAAGTATGCTTACTGGGCAGCATTAAGAAACCACTTGAGGTTAATGATCATAATTATGAAGAGTGTCCAGTCAGCGTGACAGTATTTTTTCTCCAGACATATTCCTCTGCATGGAGGGCAAGGAGGTTGAGTGCATATGAAAGGAAGCAGAACCACCGTAATAATTGACTAGGAAATTTAATCTAAATAAGGAGGGAAGTGAGAATTTAAGGAGCTAACAGACACTGAGAAGTCATAAAATCAGATATTTTCTTATTTTTGGAGGATTTTTAGAGTTGGAGCACTAGAGGGGATGAGCCAGAAAGAGGAAGTGGGAGGTGTGATGTTGAGATTTTGGACGGGAGGTAGTCATTGGTCATGAGCACCAGGATATAATGAGAATGTGTGGCTATGGTAGAGTGGAAGAGATCAACTTACTGAGAGATCTGAATGCTGGAAGGATCTTCATGGATAGCGGAATCTCAAAGAGTTCTGATAGCAGTGTTGGAGAGAACTACAGTGAACCCAGCCCTGACATCAAAGAAGGAGGACTAGTGACCCTAGGGAATGATAGTTGAATCCAATAGAGAGAGGTGGTGATAGATTAATGACAAAAGACTCAGAGATTTAGGGAATCTAAATCTCCCTTCAGCAGGGGAGGAGTGGGAGTTGAGGTCAGAGAAGGTAATTTTCAGTATGTAAAAAATCAAAGTTCCAAGGGATGAGCATTAATGTAGGAGACTAGGGTTTCTATAGTAATGACACAAAAAGGAATAAAGAGCACAATGTAATCATTCTTGATGGTCTCAAGAAGGAATACTGGTGACAAAGTTGTGAGTGTTGGGGGTTGCAGAGTTCTGGCGTGCCCCTTGAACCTTGCTCATGGAGAATTCAAGTCCCACAGAGATGTCTAATTATTAGTGACTGGACACTCCTGACCTCTCTAATGACAATCAATGGAGCATGTATGAATTTATGAAGATCTGCTCATTGAGGGAAATGACAAGTAGTTTTGAAAACAAGCATAAGTTAAGTGTGTGGGAGTAAAAGAAGGTGAAATTTTAAAGGTGGACCATTTCAAAGGAATTAGAGTTTCAGCCTACATATAAAGAGGAGTCTTTGATGGATCTAGCCTGGGGTAGTAGAAAGAGGTTGTATTAAGAAAGGATTGATATTCAGTTCTGCAATTAACTGGCTTTGGCAAGACACTTGTATATTTTCTACAACTTAAAAAAGGAAAAGTAATGCACATAAATCATATTTATTTTACATTAATTTAGCTTGGAAGAGACATTATCAGATCTATTCTATAATAGTAACTCTTGAAGAAGGTGACTACTGTAGATCAGGCCAGAAGGGAAGAGAGCCAGGTCTCAGAGCAAAAGGAGAAAGGCTGATGAGGCAAAAGATGTATAAGTGGTAAAGTCCCATTAAATTAACGTAATTGTGGCCAACTGGATCTGTAGTTTAGAAAATAGTAGGAGACAAAGGTAAATTCAAAGACTCCTGGCACTACGATTTAGTAGAATCAAAGAGGAGGTAGATGCAAAGATAAAGATTATGATGTATATTTTGGACATTTTAGATTGGAAGAACTATATATCCAGGTAATGGGATCCACTGGGGAAATAGATATATTCAAAAGGGCACTGGTTCACAATGAAGATAGAAATTTGAAACTCACAGAATTTCAGGCACTTGGAGAGATGAAACCGTTCAGAGTGTAATAAGAAGGTGGTTTTACATTAAGTGAAATTAATGTAAAAGTTCTGTAGAAGTGAATGTTGATGAGCAAGGAGGCTAAGGTGTTAGACCAATCAACAGCCTTATGCAGGGAGGGTGAGGGTGGCTGGGAGGAAACCTGGCAATCAGCTGCAAAGCCAAAAAGGATTAGGTTACAGAGGCCAAAATTTTGCTTGTTATTGTCTTCATCACTTCTTATACATGGGCCTTATGCCACAAGAGAGAGAGGGGAGGGGGAGAGAGAGCCCCTAAGAATGTTTAGAGATCTCATTAATTTTCAGACATTTCAGAAAGAGACTGAGTTGTCAAGTCTAAGATATGTTCAAGATCTTAGCCCAACGCCTTCCTATCTCTCCAACAAATGCTTGAATATTTTTTAGCATGTGCTGCTCTGCCTTTCATGAGACAGTTATCACTTTGTAAGCTCAAAGGGAAGTCTGTCTCCACACCTGTAGCAGCCCAAATGACTTCAAAGTCTTGTTGCAAAGGGGAGAAAGAGACTGATGACCCAAAAAACTGCAAAAAGAGAAGAGCCTTGGATTTCTTGAGCAGATTGCCTGTACCTTTACCTGTTAGTCCCATTTGTACGTTTGTTTCTCCAGCTGCACAGAAGACATTTCAGCCACCACGGAGTTGTGGCACCAAATATGAAACACCTATGAAGAAAAAAGAATTGAATTCTCCTCAGATGACTCCACTTAAAAAACTTAATGGGGCTTCCCTGGTGGCGCATTGGTTGGGAGTCTGCCTGCCAATGCAGGGGACACGGGTTTGAGCCCTGGTCTGGGAGGATCCCACATGCCGCGGAGCAACTAGGCCCGTGAGCCACAATTGCTGAGCCTGCGCGTCTGGAGCCTGTGCTCCGCAACAGGAGAGGCCGCGATAGTGAGAGGGCCGCGCACCGTGATGAAGAGTGGCCCCCGCTTGCCATGACTAGAGAAAGCCCTCGCACAGAAACGAAGACCCAACACAGCAATAAAAAAAAAAATAAATAAATAAATAAAAAAAAAAATAAAATTTAAAAAAAAAAAAAAAACTTAATGACATCTCTCTTTTGGAAGGTGATTCAACAGCTGATGAAGAACTTGCCCTGATAAATACCCAAGCCCTTTTGTCTGGTTCAGCAGGAGAAAATCAACTTACATCTATCAGTGAGTCCACTAGTCCAAAAGATCATCTTGGACTGAAAAGGCCTTACACTGCATCTGTGATCAAAGAATGAGGGAATTCCCCAGCCAGGACTGAAGAACAGAAGACTAATATGCAGGACACAAGTACAATAAAAAATATATCCAAGAGACTGCAAAGGCGACAAAAACCAAAATGATGACAAATTAGGTATTGACTCAACCTCTCCAGTTTGTAAAACATATACAATTTCAAATGCTACATCAGAATTTGCATAATGAGAAAAGAAAGGAAAAAGTTCAAAATTTATCTACGTGCTTGTATATCACAGCAACGCTCTTTGCCTGCTTCTATATTGGTATACTCTTATTTCGATTATATATCTTAAAACTGTGACTGTATATTTATTAACTAATCAAGAAAAAAATCTCCTTTAAATCTTTATGACTAGATTTGGTCACTATAAGTATTATTTTACAAACGAAGTTAACATACCTGTTTCTTTTAGATTGTGTCCTTATAATTAAAAGAAACTAGGTTTCTAAGTGCAGTTATTTTGACTCATATAATTCCTCTTAGTTTAGTTCCTATTTTAGGTTTGTTTTTAAGAGGTAGCCCACTATGAACCAGTTTTCCTTAATGCACATGTTGGTTCTAATATAGTTTTATCCTGATCAAAAAAGTCAGAATGAGTAAGATATTACAGTGGTGTTTTCTTTTGACCAATTCTTCATCCTTAAGTCAGCGTGACTACAAGAAAAATAGAACCCTCAATGTACTTCCCTCTTATGATTCCAATGTGATCTGTAAAATTAAATTATTTATTAAAAGTTCAAATACTTTAAATCAGAAGCAGATTTTAAATCAGAAGCAGATTTCATAGTGTTAATTTGTTTTTGTTTTTGTTTTTTGACAAAATGATCGTCTGAACTGCAGACGATGTAGAGAAAAAATCTCAGTTTTTGATATTGGAATTAAATCCTGGCTCTGCTATGCAACCTTGGATAAGGTTTGTTATTCCATTTATAAGATGGGATAAATAGTTTATAGGTTTGCTAGGATGCTGTGTCATTATATGTGTAAAAGAGCTACACAGCTGTGTGGATGCACCCACACACAAACACATATATATTCATGACCCATCCCCAAACTACACATGCTATCGTACAGACAACCTTGAGAATGTTCTTACACTAAACAGTACTTGTCAAGCTACTGGTCTTAATTTTACCCCTTAGAGGGATCAGGACAAATCTTGTCCTTCTTGTCTAAGTGGGAGGAAGATAAAGAAAACTGCAGGAAAAAGGAACCAAAGATGGTCTTGATATCAAAGGTGTTGAAGCAAGGAGGATTTGGGGCATTTAATATGTGTGAAAGTATGGTAACTGGATCTTAGATTAAGTCAAGTGCATTTGAAAGCTTTCCCAACTGTGAAAGTTACTCTAAGTAGTTCTCTCAACAGGTTTGCCTCAGGAAATTAACACACCCCAGGACCAATTGAAGTTCTCATCAATTAAGCTAATTGACACAGCAGGCTTAACCTATTTTCCAATGGTGAATATAAAGTATTTGTTCAACAAACAAAGGCCTCTCAAATCTTTTGAAAGCCTACCCTAGTCAACTGGTTGAAGGCTCAAAATTAAAAAATATATATATGAATAAGCTTTAATAACACCAAACTTACCCTCCAATTAGGCAGGCATTGTGATGAGGTGGAGGGATTTATTATATTCAACTAAACTTATGATTTTATGTTTAAAATTGTTAAACATCAAGATTTCCATACCTTCTTTAAGGAAATCAATGTTCCATTGAAGTTCTTTACAGTCTTTTAAAATTGTGCTTTAATATTTTTATTACAACCAAAAAGTAATACGAAATAATCATTTTATTTTAAGCTTTATGTTCAATTTGGAAAGTAATTATTAAGTTTTCAAATGGTATTCTCTTAATTCCATTACATGTTTTTTTTCTCCTAAACCTAAGGTTCTGCTGACATTGAATTTAAAAAAATAAATAAAATAAAATAGGACAGAGAATATGAAAAGTTCTTTGTAAAATTTAAATTATTTTTGAGGTAGATATCATTACTATAATCTTAGAAACCAACGTGATGACCTTTCCTTTGATCTCCTGTTGAAGTTTATGTACTCATTTAATTTACAATACAGACTTTTTTCTCATTTCCCCATTTTGCTAGTATATTGTCTGCTTGACCTTGGAAAACTCATTTAACCTCTCTGTGTCTCAGTTTTCTTATTAGTAAAATGGGCCAATTTGAGAGGGTCATTGTGAGAATTAATAATGAGAATATGCAGTAAAAGTTTTAGTGTGCTTGCTAGTATAAATGAGCACTCAATAAGTATGTGCTATTGTAAGCAGAAAAATGGAAACGGAAAAAGAAAGGAGAGGCATTCTAGGTGGAAGGGATGTTATATGTCAAAGACACAGAAGCAGAGCTTAGCTGTGCCTGGTGAGTGGCAGCGAGGTGTCAGGCTAGAATCCTGATGTTGCAGGGAATGATGACAGGTGATGGTTCATGGGGATTTTGTAAAGCCAAACTGAAAGTCTGGGTTTTAAGTTTTGTTTAGTGCATAGTAGAGAGATTTTGTTTGTTTTTCTTGTTTTGATTTTAATAACAGTAAATGAAATGATCAAGCAAATATTTCAGGAAGATTAACTGGAGCAATAGAATAGGTATCATCAAAAACAAGAGAACAGACCCAAAATGGAGTCACTGATGCTAAGCCCCATGTCATCAAACCAAGACCTAACTTAATTACAATTTCAGCTCTCCCAGAAAAGGAATCTTAAACCAGTCAATCAGGAATTGCCTGATCAGGACTAGTTAGGTCATCTACCTGATAAACCTCTACCATCCTCTAAAGGAAGTAATCTTGCAATAATCAATTTGCCTTTGCCTGGCATAACTTTTTTATTCCTGCTCCATTCTGCCTTTCAGTCTTTCATTTTGTTCAGCTCCTAGGAGCTCTTTTCTATATGTTAGATGGGATGCTGCCCAATTTATGAATTGTTGTATAAGGCCAATAAGATCTTTAAAATTTACTCAGTTGAATTTTGTTTTTTAACAATGTGAAATTTGAAGAGTAGAGATCAGTCTGGATATTATTGTAAGAGTCTGGAAATAGGTTAATAGTATTTACTGGGTCACAAGGCAATACAAGAAGACTTAGAGATAAGTTAGTATGTTCTTTATCCATCTCTGAATTTAATGTACAAAGAAATCAAAGTATAAAATCAACAAATGATTTACTTAGGTCACACAGCTAATTCTACTAGATCTAGGCCTAGAACACAATTTTCATGTTCCCAGGTCCATGCTGTTTCTATAACACCAAGCCATCTCAATTCAGCAGGCACATATTGCAGATATACTATGTGCAAGGCATTCAAATGGGTGTCTCAAGTAATCAGAAGGGAAGACCTGAGTTGTAAAAACTATGATGGCTTATTCCATTATGCTTTTAATTTTCAAGTATTTGAAGGTGTCACAAGAAATTATTTCACAAATTTGGAAAGACTTAAATACTGCTAGTGACTCCATTTCTAGCAACTTGAAAATGTCCAGTTGGATTACCTGTCAACCAAAAAATTTTTCAAAAAAGTATACTCGATTCTGAATTACATAGGATTATTAGCTAGTGCAAAGGGCCTCTTACTGGCTTGTAGGGGGAAAAAAATGAGGGCTCTCCACCTGGCCTTCTCTGACACCACACCGGCAGGGTGATAGTGGGGCAAGCGGTATCTTATACTCTGGTGAGAATGGACAGAAAGGTTCCAGACTCAACATTTTCAGTAAGGATAGGAGTGGCGCCACGGTTTTTTCTCTGGTGTTTTGCTGGGCTAGAGCGGTTATTGGCTAAAATTTATCTGTCTTGCTAGGCTTCCCTTTTCCTGGACCTTTGGCTAGAAAGAATGAGCTTTTCTTGGGGTTATTTTTGTCTGTGTGTTGGTGTTTCGGGATTGCTGGTTCTCCAGAAACAAATCTGGCATATATCAAGCACAGAGAAAATCCAGAGAACTCATCACTATGTCATTACTCAATTACAAGATCCCTAGACTGTCTACTGTCTTCTCTCCATCTTTTCTAGGCTCTACCTAAATTTGCATTATATATTATGTCAAAGAATTTTAACTGTACTTAGTGGGAGGAATAGGGAAGAATATATCTATTCTAAATTTCCAAAAGTGGAAATCTCTTTATGAGCTTTCTAAACTGATTTTTATATTGTGACATAGGATAATTTCCCCTCAAAATATTTTTTTACTTGTCTTACTTTTATTGCAAAAGATCTGATTTTATAGTTGTTCTCATAAAAGTACCACATTTTACTGTATATTTCAACCATATCATTTCAGATGCTAGAAAACCATTATTAGGTGATTAGAATATTTCATAATCTATGTCTATTACAGAGTCCAATTGAGATTAATTAAATAGTAAATTCAGATTTTTCTGATTCCAGGACTGCCTTATTATAAAAGCTAATAAATTTATCTTCAGAAGACATCAAATTGATAGTTTTAAGGAGAATATAAACTAAAAGCTGTAAATAATGGAACTAGAAAATTTGTTTTGTCTTTATTTTCAAGTGTTTAAAAAAAAGAACAGTCATTTGGGTTACTGAGGAGTAGATTATATTCAAGGACCTACTAAAAATATGTTTATATTGTATATATAGCAATTTAACCTGGCTAATTTTTCATGAATCCCCCCTGATAATTAGTTTTATGCCATCTTGCTGGAGGTATACTATTTTTTTCAGCACTCCTGGGAATATCTGGAATATGCTTCAAGCACTCTTATGATAATACAACATTAAGAAATTTATCAACATACAGATTACACATCCTTATTAAAAATTAAATGTGTAGAGTGCATATAAGCATTGAGGATTCCTGGGTAACATTAGTCTGCAAAGTCAGCTCACATCATCTTCAATCACTGACATTTATTCCTTTAGGAAAAGGAGAGACTTGGTGGGCACTTGATTTTTGTCAACTCTCAGCTCTACCCAAAGTATATATGTGTGCAGAGTCTCAGAGACAGGTGGCAAACCATCTTAGCTCTACCTCTGGTTCAGCAATGGTTTCCCCTCTTTGATAGATCTTCTCCTAATTTTCATTACTTGAGCTGTGATTGAAGCAGTCCACTGCAACCTTCACCTTTCTAGAAGCTGGCGGTCACTCTCCAGGGGAGTCACACACACATGCTACCAAACTTTTCCAGGCCCTTGGCAGGGAAGGGCATGTATTTAACCTTACTGGATACTGCCATTGCCTTTCTTCTGGGATGACGAAAAAAATCTACTTCTTATCCCATTATATCTTTCCCAGATCTTTAGTTCTTCAAAGACCTCTTTCTCCACTCTGTGCACAATATTTTTGCACCCATTTTTATCATTGTATTCAATGGTCAAAATATCAATAATATTTTGTATTATGTATTTTATACATGAATGAACAAAAATATCTATGAAGCATGTAATGGTTGGCAGATAAAAAAGTGCTTAGTAAAGTTTAGATATAATTATAATTGTTCTAAATAATATTTTATGATAATACTCAGTAGAGTTGTTTTACATTAATTAAAGAAATAACTATAGCTTATTAACTATAAAGTAAAAGCATCATAATAAAATAGAGATTAAATAAAGTGGAAGGAAAAATGCATTTAAACACCAAGACTACATATTAAATTACATTTACAGGCAACAAGATTTTAAGTGGAATGTTTCTTATTTCTAAAATCTTTTTTATAATTATCTTCTTGCTCTCATTAATAAATATTTATGCATAATTATCAAACTATGTAAGTACAAGTACTAGATCAGTTGGACTTTTATACGTCTTATTGCTCTCCATCTCCTCCACTGCTTATTGAAAGGAGATCAAACCGTGGTTCCTTGAGCTCTCCAGGGCTGTGAAGATGTACAGACTTCATCTAACACAAATGGACTTTTCCCCAAAACCAGTGACCCACTAGCATGGGAGCTGAACTGTGTGTGTTCTTTTTGCCTAAGAAGATGTGGAAATAGTGTGACACCAGCCCTCTGCTGAGGGATAAGAAGTCACCAAAAGTGAGTTAAAGAATCTTAATAAAAGGAACTGCTTACCTGGAACAAAATTGAAGTTTTGGGCTCCAGGTATACTATAAAAACACCATTTTTCTTCTTTGTGATTAATGAAAGAAAGACAATATCAAAATAGAAGAACTTCACACAATAAGAAGTATCATTCATAAACACTCTAAGTCACAGTCACCTGAAAAAGAACACTGAATTGTTAAACACTGTAACACACTTGAATTACCAGGAAGTACTTTGCCCTGTGAGAACATGTAACATAATAGACAAGATGCCATAAACTTTGCCTTAAACAACGATGGACTTCTATGTTTGTCTTGCCTGTGGTCAAGACATTGAAAATGCACTTGTTTACCTTTTTTATTCAGCATGTTCATAAACATTCTGTGTCCAGTCATTTCTTGAAGTTTTAATTGAAACAAAATTATGACAAAACAGTATCTAAAGAACAACCCCAAACTAGGTTGAAAGTGTGAAAAAAGAGTGTTATAATGTTAGAATTATTCTAAGTCCATAATTATACTAAGTTTTTCATTGAATTCATTTCTTCTATCATCTCTTCCTTTGTCTGTCTTCTTCTCACAAGATTTCACACATAGCTTCATAGTTTTGAGAGACACAACACAATCGAATCTGATTTCTTCTTTAGTTAACCAATAAGAAAGTGAACTGTGTCCTGTACTATGTTAAATATTGAAGGTACAACTTATAAAGGAAGTTAAGGTGCTAGAATCCTGTGAATCTGTTTCTGTTTTGTAAATAAGTTCATTTGTATCATTTTTTAGATTCCACATATAAGTGATATCATATGATATTTGTCTTTCTCTGTCTGACTTACTTCACTTAGTATGATAATCTCTAGGTCCATCTGTGTTGCTGTAAATGGCATTATTTCATTCTTTTTTATGGCTGAGTAATAAAACAAACTTATGGTTACCAAAGGGGAAAGGTGGGCAGGGAGGGATAAATTTGGAATTTGGGATTAACATATACACACTACTATATATAAAACAGACAATCAACAAGGACTTACTGTATAGCACAGGAAATTCTACTCAGTATTCTGTAATAACCTACATGGGAAAAGAATCTGAAAAAGAATAGATATATGTATTCATATAACTGAATCACTTTTCTGTACACCCGAGACTAACACAACATTGTAAATCAACTATGCTCCAATATAAAATAAAAATTAAAAGAAAAAGAAAAAAGAAAACAGCCTTACAACAAAACATAAATAAATAAATAAAAATAATGGCTCTGTCCTGAAAAAAAAAAAAAAAAAGATGCTATAATCCTGATTTCTAGTAGCTTCCAAACTTACTAGGGTAAGCAAAACATACAGAAGTGTAAACACATACTAGACTTTGGGGTGCCCCGTGAATCATGTGTTTAATTGGAGTAAATCTTTGAGTGATGTATAAACCTATGGCACAGCTCCTGAGATGCTCCTTTGTGGTGCTACACACTTGGTATCTTCATAATCCCCAAATTCACTCCATCCCTTTTCCAGGTTTGTCATCTGTGCTATCTCCCCTACCCCAGGCCCTCATCACCTTCTGCTGAAGACTAAGAAGCACAAGGAAGAACAGGAGGGGATCCTCAAGGTCAGGACATTTGTTCGGAGAGTGGCCTATTGAAAACATGTCCTGCACCCGTAGTGTGCCAGGCACTGTGTTAAGCCTGTTACTTACATATCTCATTTAACCCCTACCCCCATCATATGAGATAGGGTGCTATTATGCCCTTTAATAGATGAGGGAACTGACTGCACTGAGAAAATTTTCATAATTTGCTTCAGGTCGTATGGCGTATATCTGAGATGGTCTGATATCAAGTCCATGTTTAGTGGCTTCAGAGAGAACCCTTCTCAGAAAGTGGGGAGAAAATGGAAACTAAGGGGCTGATAGAATATACGACTATACTACAGGAGTGGGTATTAAGAAGATAAAGAGAAATGTCTAGGGGTCTGCTTTGCAAATGTCTCAATATGCAAAAACCAGGGGTGTTTTAGGTTCCAGTCTCTGACAGAAGTCATTTTATAAATAGAGGTTGTTTCCTCCAGGAAGTGGTAAGCATATCATCATAAGTGACTGAAATTTAAGTTTACAAATTGTGGGTTGCTGACCACTGGTATATATTAATACAAAACAGAAAACGAAACCAAGAAACCTATCTTTCTTCTCGATAATTTTGTTTGCCTTTCCTTTCTACTTTCTTTTACCCAAAATGCTAGTTCTTTGCTATGGATTGTGGCTAGCAAATCAATATAGGTCTAACCTTAGGGTTCTGGGAACATTACTTCTAATTGAAAAATAATATTGTAGACTGAAATTGGTGCCTTGAGTTTAAACTGCTATAATGGCTTGGCAATGCTTGTGATTTCTAAATCGCATTGATGTAGTATTGGTATTTGGATATTTTAGTGGCTTTATTGACCATATGGATCTTTGCAAATGCTGGCTGCATGAACAATTTGGAGGTGGAGCCCAGCTTTGGAAGTGCAGAAGGAGCTACACCTGTTTCAGTAACAGATGATCCAAGCTGCTGCTGCAGATAAAACCCATCTGGCTGGCACAAGGTAGAATAAAAAATCAGGGAGGAAGCGCACTTTTCTGAGTTCAAATTTTCTGAGGGAAACATTAAGGGATAAGTTTCAAATTGAGGACTTTAACTTTTCTGTGGGAACAGGAAACTATCTGCAGAAGGTTATCTATTGTCACCTGCTGGAGAGCATTAGCACACTGCTGCTATATTTGGCATGATGGCATTTTCAAGTTATGATGTTACCTGAAACATACTGGAAAATCTTGTTTTGCAGCCTAATTGGATAACAGAAAATTTCAAAGTGAAATTCAGAAGGCTTTTTTGTGTTATGCTTAAGATGAGCTTCAAATAAACAGTGTACTTTCCTGAACTATTTAAAACAAAAACTACTAGAGGCAAAATAAAAGGGTATAAAGTTCCCAATTCATTGACCTAAGAATGAATTACAGTGGCAAGGATTGGAGAAGTTGTGGACAGAGCTTCTCTGATAGTCTGTGATCACCTCCCCCAAAGGGGATTCTCACACTCTTGGCTGACTATGGGATTTTCTATTAATTCTCTGGGGTTAATAAAAGGTACATGAAAAAATCAGGGATATGGTGTTATTTAGGGGAAGTTCAAGGTTCTCATCTGCTCCCTGCTTTTACCATGCAGCCCCAACTTCATCCTTTGGGAGCAGGGTTGTAAATCTAAGCTTTTCAGGTTTAAGATATTATAATGGGCTACAGTTCAAAGGGAAGATATTTCAAAAGCATTGTAGGTCAGAGTGGTGTTTTTCTTTATTATTTTTTAACTGAGGTGTAATTCACATATAACATTATATTAGTTTTAGGTGTATAGCATAATAATTTGATAGTTGTATATACTGCAAAATGATCACCACAATAACTCTAGTTAATATTCATCACCATACATACTTAGAGAACTTTTTTTTTATTGTGTTAAGAACTTTTAAGATTTACTGTCTTAGGGACTTTCAAATATGCAACACAGTATTGTTAACTATAGTTGCCATGCTTTACATTACATCCCCATGACTTATTTATTTTATAACTGGAAGTTGGTACTTTTTGAACCCTATCATCCATTGTGCCTACCCCTGACAACCACCAATCTGTTCTCTGTATCTGTGAGCTTGGTTTTCTGTTTATGTCTTTCTTCAAATGCTCTCTTCTCCCACACAGTTAAGGGAGACCTTTCAGAAGATACTTGAAAAAGGTCTAAGGCAGGGGACCATCGTCATTAGAGCAAACATTTTTTTCTTCATGCTCTTTATCTGGGCACATATGAGTTGGCCTTATTTAGAACTGGAGTTTGAAATTGGGTTTGGGATTTGGCAAGGGTGTAAATGGAACAGATCTTTTAGCCTGTTTTGGTTTTGGCCCATCTGGACTTACCTAGTTTAGGAATCATCTTCATTGTCTCAGTCTAGCCAATTAGAACGTTACAGAGGATTCAAGGTAAAAGTCCATCCACTGTAAAATGGTAATTTTTCTTTTTCTGGACATACTTTTCTTTCAGGAACCATACAGAGAGGAATAGCAAATCCTGGGTTATTTTTGGGTCTTCGGTCTGTCATTTTAAACCCACTTTAATATACTCTACCCGGATGTCCTTGGACTGAATTGCTGGCAATTGCTACCTCTTTATATGTTACACAGCTGAAATATTGGGTTTGTCTACCCTGTCTGGTCTTATCCTATTTATCTCTAATTCAGTCCAAGTCCCAGTTTGTTATAATTAATCTGACAAAATAAAATAGGGCAGATTCTCAGGGCCTTCACCTCTAGGTATCTGTAATTTTTAGATGGTCCTGATTTAAGACTTGATTTGAGGACTTTTAAGCCAAGTGGTTATCTGATGGTGTAAAGGAGACATGCTGTGTTAAACTACCCATATGACTCCAATTGACCTTATGAAAATATAATTGCTGCAGTATATATGCATGTCAAATATCCATTACCTCTGACCCTTTCAACATGGTTTGAAACTAGGGCCCCATGAAGAACCAGACTTCATTTACTTTTAGTCTCTAAATTGGATTTGGATTCTGTAGCACGTCTGGATTTTCTCCTCTCTGCCTATAGTAGAGTCTTTACCTCCACACATATCTACAATTACCAGGAGAGCACTCTTTTGTCCAAGGGGCATTGACAATCTAAAACTCTTTTAAGATGACTTAATGTAGCCCATAAAGGTTTTGTTATCCAACCAATATTTACAATTGCAGAAACCAACTGCTTGCTTTATGGAGAGAACATTTCATGTATACATCATATTTTTTTCAGTGATTGCCAAAAAGATCAATTTGAGCTTTCGGTTGAAGTAAGATATATATTTTATAATGTCTAAAATAAATAATTACTCTATTATTCCTGAAGAAATTTTAGTATTTACAGAGGGAAAAAAATATGATGTTTTTATTTCCCCTAACAATCTATGTCAGTATGCTTTAAAAGTGTGCTATTTTTTTTCAGAACCATATGTACTTTTAATGAATAAAAGTGTTAACTTCTAAAAGGTAAAAATATTTTTTATGATTATTAAGGTCAATATGATAGAATCAAAATAAATTGGATTTTAGAGTTGAAACTCAGCTCTACCACTCCCTAACAATGGGAAATTTGGCAAATCTCTTTACCTCTCTGAATTTTATTTCCCTCACCTGTAAAAAAGGATTAATGCTATAAATCTTAACTTATAGAGAAGCTGGAACAATTACATTGGAACACCTACTGAAATAATAATAATAAACAGTTTATTCCTTATTTTTTATACAGTTCTATGTAATTTTATTTTATGTTTAATATTTAATAATATGAACACTTAATCACATCATTATGTTTAGGACCAACCAAAATCTTAAGCTGTTGGTATCAAAGATGTTATTATTTTCTTCGTGTAATCTATAAATAAGAAAACTAAGGCAGTATGTGTAATTGTTAAGAACATTGACCCTGAAGCTAGATTCCCTGACTTGGATTTCAGTCACCCATCTTCTCCAACCCTACACACAGACAAGTTATATGACTTTGGACAAGTTACTTAACTTCTACATGCTTTGGTTCCCTTTTCTATAAAATTGGGATGATGAAAGTACCTATTTCATAAAAATACTGTATATAAAACTTTATATAGTTACTGATATAAAGTAAGACCAGTATAAATTATAACGACTAATCTTAGAAGATTGTCTATAACCATACAGCTAATAAGTAGGGATTTTTGCCCAGGATTTCTGATTTTGAGTTATTTTTTCCCCCTGACTCCACACTGCCCTTGGAATTTCATGTAAATGTAAGTGTAGTAAGAATTTCATAGTACTGGTACATAATTACAAAGAACATGCAGTAGTTCTATTTTCCTTACCAAAGTGTGTTGATGAGAAGCAAAGCAGTGCAGAGTCCAAACCAGAGGCCCCAGTCTGAGTTAAGATCATCGATTCTCATAAATTTATTGCCTCCACAGTCACTGACATTGACTGAATGTTCAGGGCCTCTGTCTGAGTCGTTTGTTAGACTGTTGCTGTGGACCCCAGATCACTGACTCCATAAATCTCCAGCTGGAATCCACTCTATCAGCATTCTAGGTCCCCAAGTGGCCCTTACCAAGTGTGAAAGCAGATGCAGTCAATAGTGAAATAAATACATTATTAATAATGCATCTATTTGGCTGGGAATGAAGTCAAGAAAGACTGTCACAAGTGATAAATATAAAGTGTTCACTTTTTGAAGTTGCATTTCTAATTTTATTATTTCACCAGTTTTGCCAAAAAGTCCGCAGAACGAAGAGCGAGATATGAAATTTCTAAACAAAGGCAATGAAATAATTTAAAATTTGATTAAAGTGTCAGATTTGTTTTCATTTGGAAAATATAGCCTTTGTTTATGAGGTAAAAGGAAAGCGTTTTTCCCACTTTTTGAAAATACTTTTACCCATTCATTGTTCACTTAAAATCACATTTTCCAAGGACACCAGAGAAAATCTCTTCTTTAAAAGTTTTTAGAACATTGCTGATTCTTGCTGGATGTTTTTCAAACTCGGTCAAGGAATTACAAAGTAAAACCCTCCAATGTCAAATTCTTTGAATAACGGCAGGAAATAACTTGCCAGATCAAAAAAACTTTTATCTATCACCTAACCCAGGGAAAGCAGAAAGCTATGTCCCTGAAAACTACATTGAAACCGTCTAGAAAAAGAAAAAGACCACTCCTTTCCAGAGACCAGTTAGCACTTGAGGCCAAACCAGACTGTGTTCCATGAGCTTCACGAGATTCATAAGTGACCTAGATAGATGTGTGTGAGAGTGAATGCACACCCATGTCTGAATTTTGCTGTGAGAGATGGATATATCATCAAAGAAAGTGTGCTTTAAGAACGGAAGTGTCAGGCTTCCCTGGTGGCGCAGTGGTTGGGAGTCTGCCTGCCGATGCAGGGGACACAGGTTCGAGCCCTGGTCTGGGAAGATCCCACATGCCACGGAGCAACTGGGCCTGTGAGCCACAATTACTGAGCCTGCGCGTCTGGAGCCTGTGCTCCGCAACAAGAGAGGCCGCGATGGTGAGAGGCCTGCGCACCGCGATGGAGTGGCCCCCGCTCGCCGCAACTAGAGAAAGCCCTCGCACAGAAACGAAGACCCAACACAGTCATAAATAAATAAATAAATAAATAAAAGAACGTGAATTTCTTAAAAAAAAAAAAAAAAGAATGGAAGTGTCTCATGACGGGAAAAAAATTATTACTGAGGAGAATTTAGGATTGTTTTATGAATCCCTGCAAAAATAAGCCAGCTAAAATGCATCTTAAAATTTCACTGAGGAAGGGTTTTTTTCTATTTAATTATTTCCCAAATATGTTTTTCAACGAAATGGAGGAGTTACAGAATGTATAGTTTTCTAGGGTGTAAGATTCATAGATTTGAAATAGACATTAGCAGTTTTTTCATCCCACCTTCTATAGCGTCTCTGCAAGGTAGTGATTCAGCTTCTTCTTGAAACTATGAAAATAAGAGCTACCATTTCTAAGTGTTCATTGTGTGGTCATTGTGCTAAGTACTTCACAATTATCTCACTTAATCTTCATAATAACCCTATGAAGAAGACATTATCATCATTTTTTTAGACAACTGAGGTTTAGAACACTTACTGATTTGTTCAAGGTCAAAGAACTAATATGAACTCAGTTCCTTTTGCTTTCAAAGAATGTGCTCTTAATACCCATGATTGAGTTTTACAGATGAACAGCTTTAGTTCTTAGAAAAGTTTTCCTTATACTGAGCAGAAATATGCATTCCTATAAATTTCAGAGCAAATTTAATAGTTCTTAACTGCCCTTCAAATAAGGTTATACAGCAATCAAATTTCCTTTTACTCTTTGTTTAAAGGTAAATATTCCAGATACAATTCTAAAGTCTGCTTTGAAGGAAAAAAAAAAAAGGATCAGAGTCATGAGGAGATAGAGCAAACTTAATGGAATCTCTCTTTCTATCTCATCAATCTACCATGTTATCTAGATTTTTCCAACCCATGGGATTAAGAGATCTTCTCCAGAAGACTGCTGTGAAATCAGAAGCTACTTAGGGTCAGTAAAATAATTGTACATCATCATGGATTAGTTTATCCATTAATTGTTTCCCTATCGAGAAGAGAACAAGGAAGGGTGATATAGTATAGGTATGTTCTGATGTATCTACACAGAAATAGGTACTGGAAACAGGGTACCCTCAGGTGTAGATTAAGTATAGAGCATACAATTGCTCGATGGCACCCTCAAGAAACCTCTCATCAAAATATACTTTCCTTCTAGGAGCCATAATAACATAAATTCTCCTATTAGTACTTTATTTCTGTGGGTTTAACACTCTCTCACCAGGATTTTCTACTGAAATACAAATATCCTTAAAACTCAATGTGGATTAATTTGACAGATTCCATTTTTTCCTAACAGTAGGCACTGAGATGGAAAGAAAGGAACTGACTAGATCAGTAGTTCTTCAACTTTAGCGTGTATCAAAATCATCTGGAGGGTGTGCCACACTCCCAGAGTTCCGGACTCAGAAGGACTTGAGTGGGGTCTAAAAACGCACATTTCTAATAAGTTCCCAGGTGATGCTGATGGTGCTGTTCTCAGGTTACACACTGAGAACCACTGGATTAGGGAGTGGTATAGAAAGGAAAATGGGGAAGGGCTAAAGGAGAGTGTTCCACAGCCTAACTTAGCATATAGATCATTAGTGTTAGAAAATTCACAGTGCTCGTTTATAAGCCTATCTCCAATAAGAAAAATGAGGCATACAAACTCAAAGCAACGTACACCATTGCTGAATATTGATGAGATAGGATTTGAGTCTTTGGACTTTCAGCTTTGCATTTTAGTCATGAACAGAGCCTTTCAAAGTTGAGGCTCATTAAAAAATCTCTGAGGAGGTTGTGAAAAGTACAGATTCCTAGACCCCATTCTGGAATCAGGGCCCAGAGAGTCTGCATTTGAACAAATTCTTCTGGTCACTCAGATTCAGGAGGTCTGAAGACAACATTCTAAGAAGCAAAGCAAACACATCAGGTTCTAGGGACAGCTCACAGGGGAGGAGTGGAGACCTATGTGAGCATGAGAGCAATCTGTGATGCCCGAGGGGAGCTGAGGTAGGCTGGGGAAAAATAGGATGCACATTTGTTACCCAACAATTTGGTGCAAAATAGATGCTCATTGTGGAAACAAGACACCAACTCACTATACTTGTCAAAACACTACACCCCCTCCCCTTGTATAAAAGAATCCTAACTCTACAGAGAATGTGAACACAGAGCAGCCATGTCTAATCCTCACCTGGCAGAAACCGACTCTACTATGATAAAGTTTCCCTCTAATGACTCACCATGAAAAATAATTTCCAAGGTACATAACCATTTTGAGTGTCATCCCATAGGGGCTTAAAACCTTTGCCCCTATAGGCAAATGGGGAATCCAACAGGAGAGGAAAGAGACAAAATTAAGCTTGCTTAGCTTTAGCTTTAATTTTTCACTTTCCCCAAATATGCAATTGTATTCTTATTCCTAATTAAGAAAAAATACCCTGCTAATTTGTCATCTTTCTTTACTCTGTTTAGCTGTTCTTATGTATGGAAACTTAATAATGAAAACACTTGTCACCATCAAAGTAGCATATCATGAAATTCTCTTGCTTATTCCATTATTTTTCTAAAAATGTCATTAAAATAAAATCACTTTTAAAGAAAATAAGGAAATAATGAAAATTCCATCAAAATTTTTTGCTGAGTACCTTTAGACTTTTAAGGGCATGAAAATGAAAAACATATTTTTTTGGCACTGAAAGTAGACTTTGAAACCCTATCATAAGTCATCTTACTACATATAGCACACATTAGATTAGAGTAGAGGTCAAATCAATTCCTATATGAATACATATTCCACTCTAACTCCAGGAAAAATGATGTATCTGCACATCATTTTCTGTGAGCTTTCTATTATAAGAAAATAAGTCCTGAAGTATAAGAATTACTTCTCCAAACTCCCTGTAGGCTCTTTCAATGAATAAAGCCAAAAGATCTTTCACAGCTTTTAAGGCATCCCATGATTACCCTCATTTTTCCCCATTTCAATTTTATCTTACATAACCCCCCTCTCCCCACCCCTCCTGCCCTTGCCCCCTGCTCTTCTACACATATAGCCTTACAATTCCTAACCACACTTAGATTTACCTTGAGACTAATGAACTTGATGTGCCAGGGCCCCTTACATGCACAAGCCTCTTGAATGCCAGAAGTTGCTGGGAGATGTAGAGAGTTCAAGAGAGGACCTGGAAGTCAGGTTGCAATCAGGAGGCATTTTTTTGCAAGCATTTCTGATAAATCACCTAAAAGGAAAAAGTCATGAATCTATAAGCTTCCAGTAATTTGGTGGGATTTTACGTTTTATTTTTAATAAATATTCATTTTTGCATCTAATTTTTATTCTCAAGTGTGTATTCTTTTTCTTAAAGACGGCCATAAATTCTGTAAGTTTCATGCCCACAATACCTGGATCTGCCCTATTCCCAATACATACTGCCTTTATTTACATTCATTTCTTTGAAAAAGCTGTTTCTAGAATACCCTTCCATTCTCCCCATATATACCCCATTTCCCATATGTCTGTATATTACAATAATATCCATCCTTTAATTTTTAGTTCAAATGCTACAGCCTTATGACGTATCAAATCTCCAGTCAGTATAAATCTCATCTGTATACTTATATTTCATCTCTCTTTTATCATAAATACCACTATGTCTTAAATCAAATGCCATTAGTTATACATCTTTAATAAGACAAAACCATATCTTTATTGTCTTTTGCTTCTTTGATACCTATGCAACAACCAATGGGAGATGGAAAGTCAGGGTTGGGTGTGGCAAATTTACAATTAGAATAGCAGTCACCATATGTATAGTATTTACTAAGCATGGATACTGTGTTGGTAACTGGATACATAGTATGTAATTTAATGATCAGAATAGCTCTACAAAGCAATAGCTCTACACCAGGAAAAAGAGGCTCACAGGTAGATTATTTGCCTAGGGTCATTGTTATGAACTGGACTGTGTCACCTCCAAACTCATATGTTGACTGTATTTGGAGATAGGGCTTTTAAGGAGACAATGAACATTTAATGAGGTCATAGGGTAGGGGTCTAATCTAATAGGACCAGTGTCCTTATGAGAAGAAGACACCAGAGATACGCATCTGTGTAAAATGCCATGTGAAGACAGTAAGTCAAGAAGAAAGGCCTCAGGAGAAACCAACCCTGCCCAGAACTTTGATCTTGCTCTTCCAGCCTCTAGAACTGTGAGAAATAAATTTCTGTAGTTTAAGCCACCAAGTTTATGCTATTTTGTTATGGCAACACTAGTAGACTAACACAGTCACACAGCTAACTTACATTGGAAACACTGGAGTTGAATTGAACTGAGGCCTATTTGATCTTCCTGCTCCAAGGTCATGTTGAAGAAATGGCTCAACTCTCTGCATAGTGATAACCCATGCTCATTTTATAAAATATTCAAAATGTCTGTCATTCAAAAAGACAAGAGTTTCCTTTCTTGCTACTCTAAAGATAGCAAGAGAGTAAAAATCTAAATAATTTTATATTAACAAAAAGTCTTTGAAATAGGGTTTTATATTTATGTCTAATGCCTGAGTCTTAGATTTATTTCTTTAATGATTAAAATGGCAACACAGGGGAACACAGTTAAAAATGGCTGAATATATACAGAATCGAGAAGAGAATATATGGTGGGTTTGATTTTCATTTCCTTTTCTATGTAAAAAAAAATCAATATACCATACACACTAGAATAATGAACATATTTTGTAAGTAACTGAATTACCTTGAGTTCCATTTATTAGAAGAATTTTTCTTAGAAATTAGTTTTTGCCATTATGGTACATTATAAATTTTCAGAAAGCTCTATCAGGGTCAGATTTCTACTTACAAAGCATATTATAGACACAGAGGATAGAAAGCAAACTGTGGTCAACTATATTCTGAAACTGGGAATTAGAAAACAAAGACTACTGAAAAAATAAGAACCACAAATTTTTTTTCCATACAGAATAAGATATCAGTGCAAGTTTTTGTTTGTATGATCCAACTAAATTATTAAATTTATGGAAATTTGGGGACAAATAATTATTAGATGTTATTTAATTTATTAAAACTGAAAAGAAAAAGCAGTTCACCCATTTCTCCCACCACTCCCCCCACCGCGACCCCACCACTTCTGGGGCAACCGCTAATCTCTCCTCTGTATCTATGACTGTTTATTTTTTCCCTTCAGATTCCACATATAAGAGAAATAATACAGCATTTCTCTTTCCCTGTCTGATTCATTTCACTTAGCGAAATTGCCCTTGAAGTCCATCCATGTTGTCTCAAGTGGCGAGATTTTATTCTTTTTATGGCTGAATAATATTCCATTCTATATATATACCACAATTTATCTATTCATCCATTGTTTCCGTTTCTCGGATATTGTAAATAATGCTGCAATGATTATGAGGGTCCATATATATTTTCAAGTTAGTGTTTTCATTTTCTTCAGGTAAATACCCGAAAGTGGAATTGCTGGATCATATGTTAGTTCTATTTTTAATTTTTTGCAGAACCTCCATACCGTTTTCCATAGTGGCTGCACCAATTTATATTTACAATGTTCCTACCAACAGTGCACAATGGTTCCCTTTTTTCACATCTTTGCCAGCACTTGTTATTTCTTGTCTTGGTGATAATAGTCTTTCTGACAAATGTGAGGTGATATTGCATTGTAGTTTTGATTTGCATTTCCCTGATGATTAATGATGTTGAGCATCTTTTCATGTACCTGTTGGCCATCTGTAATTCTTCCTTGGAAAAATATCCCTTCAGATCTTCTGACCACTTTTAATCAGTTTTTTTGTTGTTTTTTTGCTTTTGAGTTATATGAGTTCCTTATATATTTTGGATATTAACCCATGATTTGCAAGTATTTCCTCCCATTCAGTAGGCTGCCTTTTCATTTTGTTGATGGCTTCCTTTGCTGTGCAGAAACCTTTTAGTTGGATGTAATCCTATTTGGTTTTTTTTTTGCCTTTGGTGTCAGACTCAAAAAATCATCACCAAGACGTATGTCAAGGATAAATAAACTTGTAAATTAATTAAATTCCTTGAGTGTAAATTTTCCTTTTTTTAGGCTAGAATTAGACTAAAAGTTTATTTACCTTGTTTTTCTGATTTCCAGGGCTTAATAAATCAACCAGATGAGACTGACTTAAAGCCTTTGATATAAAAAATGTTTGTAAAATTCATTGGAAAGCCATGTCACTGGTTAACTCATGCTAAGCTAGGACACCTGGATTCACCTTTTACTCAGTCACCATCTTGTTCTGTGCCTTTAGGTGACTCACCTATCCTCTTTATGCTCAGTTTACTCATCTATAAAATATAAATAAGAGGATTGGACTTGATTATATGTCCCCCTCCAGTTTTATAATTTTATGGTTATAAAGAAAATATTTAATATTTGGTTTTCTAATTCTACACTCTCTTCCTTGCTGAGGTGTCCCTGAAAATCATGTTTGAAATGTATGAATCACAGGACTGGAGTAGCCTAGATCTCTCTGTAGTCTGATAGAGAAATAAAGTTTTACTGTGCTAGTTCACTGAGGTTTCAGGACATATTTGTTAACACAGCAGAGCTGAGACTATTCTGACTAATAAAAATGTACTCCCTGGTATGGCCTAAATTGTGCCCCTCCCCCCACAAAATTTATATGTTGAAGTCCCAACCCCCAATGTAACTGTATTTGGAGACAGAGCTTTTAGGACCTAATAAAGGTTAAATGAGGTCATAGGAATAAGGTCCTAATTCATTAGAATTGATGGCTTTTTAAGAAGAGGAAGAGATTTCTCTCTCTCTCTCTCACACACACGACACACACACACACACAGCAGGTACCAAGGAAAGGCCACGTGAGATACAGCATGAAAGCAGCCATCTACAAGCCAGTAGGGGAGCTCTCACCAGAATCCAGCAACCTTAGGGGAGCATTTCAGTACACTCTAAAAATGGGCTTAGAGGATTCAAGCTTAATTCTGGTTCAGTCACATGGATTCTCTGTTTAGATTGACACGGTCCTTGACCATAAGGATAATAACCACTTGTCCAAGTATACTTCTTGTTGAGTCTCCCCTACAGTGGTTCATGCAGGCTGAAGTAAGAAAATAATGGTTTCTGTAAGCTTTAGAAAAGTGTCTTTATCCCTCTTGCACCTGATCCTCCCAGTCAATAGATGCAAGCAGGGGATGCTTACAAGAAAGGGGAAGTTATGTCCACTAGAGTGGGACATGGGACACACTTATTTTGTGGTAGTGGAGGGGCAAAAATGACCCTGGCACCTGTGAAGGGAGGAAAGAACGTTAATAACTTTTCATCTTTCAGAATTGCTTTCTGGAGCTACTCACACAAATGAATGCCTGGCATGGTTCTCCCAAACTATTGCAAACACCTTAAATTAAACTGACTACTGGGTCTGCCAATCCCTGCCACATAGCTCTGACCAAAATTTGATTGCCACAACTCTTAGACTTTCTGAGAAATGTATCACAAAGAGCAGAGGATAGCCTCAGTCCTGCAACTCCCATGCAAAACACCTGAATATTTTCTCCATCCCACATTTCTATAACTGTTGCTCAGTCATTCCATGGCACAGCCCAACATAACCTGGCTGGTGACATGGACATCCTCAAGTGGTTCCTTCAACAGCAAAGCCTAGACATAACTATTTGCACTGAATTGGGAACCCTAAGGCTTACCAGCCAGCCAAGAAATCACATTGGAGGCATTGTCACACTGCACCCCTTGACTGATGTAGGTCCCACTTGTGACAAACCCTAAATGACAAATTGAGCAAATTTGGTCCCACTTCATCAGTCAGAATAATTAGAGTGGCTGACAGTGTAGTGTACTCATGGGAACTTTCACAAGTCAAGAGACATAGAAACAAAGGGTGGATAGTTGTTGGGATCATTTCATAGTTTGTTTTGTTGCTATAGCTACTTTCTTGTTTCATTGAAGAGAAAGTTTGTCTCCTTTTTCTAGGCAGTAGGCTTCATGGAAACAGAAGACTAAAATTGTTCTTATGTAATCATGTTTAATCAGAAGTTACCTGAGAGTTTTAGAAGGAAACTTTCATTACTTTTGGGAGGTTGAAAAACTGAATAATTTTTGAAGTCATATAGACAGTCAGAGCTAAAAATCAGTATCTTTAGAAAGGCTCTTAAAATAATATCATTATCCACTGGAAGAAATGACTACTCTGCCAGTTTTTTTAAGGGTTGAGAGGAGATGATTTTAATTACATGTTGTCCTGCCCTTGTCAAACTTTTCTAGAATGGTAGAGCCAAGAAATAACCTTAAAATAAGAGGAGAGGTAGTAGAAATTCTCTGTGTTAAGAGTCTCTACCAATAAAAATATGTGAAAAATTTTTCTACTATTGGTTTCATCTGTTTGCTCACTACATAATTTATACTCTAGACCTAATTGTTTTCTTCTCTCAAAGAGTAATGTCCAATGAGTCCTAAAGGACAATTTGGACAATATTCTGTAAGTGCTGCAGGTTCACTGATATCATCTATTACTGATTTAAGTACTTCTCATGTGTATTGTGCTCTTTAGGTATATAATTCTGTGATCAAAATATAAAAATGTCCTAAAAGTTATTTTCATGGTGTGGACACAGGGGAGAGATAATAATGCCCTGATACATCCTTGCTATATTAAGCAGTGTTTCACACAAGCGGTTATTATAGATTTCATTCATTTTTTGTAATTAAAAGGAAAGAAAGCCAAGGTGGAAAAACTTGGAGATAAACAAAAAACAATTACATAGTTTCATATGATCAATTGTATTAGCAATAAAAACAACTATTAATTTTCTGCCGACACACCAAGCTTCTGTCAATGTGCATTGTCTGTTTACACCTTGGCAGATGGTTCCTCAGGCAGTAAGCACGGAGAAAACATATTCATAAAAGAGTTTGCAAAACAAAACAAAGCAAAACAAAAATATATCAAGAAATTTATGCTTTTTTTCAATGGAGTTATGGCTCTTGGCAATAAACATCAAGGGAAGTTCTGGTTAGAATCAGAACTTGAAATTAAATGAGCATTGAAAGTCCAATCTATGATTAAACAATTAACCCATATAAATAAAATCATCTCTGTAGGCTTCTGATTGATATTTCACCTATTAGACTAAGGCATAAATTCCTATCCCCTACAGTAATCTTTAATTTTAAAAAATCAAGAGTGTTAATAAAACATAAGCTTAATCCTGCCATTTCACCCCACAACAGCAGTGGGACCTGACATGAGCCAGTGTAACTCCGAGTGAGGAGAAAATACTCTGAGTATAGAGAATGGGGCAAAATGTCTTTACTGTGGCCCACAGGTCACTTTTCAAGCATTCTTGAGTTTGCCTTGAATGGGCATCCAGAACTTTCTTCCTCCCTTGGTTTCCCTTCCTTCCTTTCTCCTCTTTCATTTCTGTATCCTGCTTCTGTGTGGCCTCTTTTCTCCATGGTCAAAAGTCCTCTTTTGCCTGGACCTTCACATTCTTCAGAGTGGAGCACTCACAAGAGAAGTCTCTCTTACCTGTGGGGAGTCTCCTTCTTAGCATTATTTTAAAGGGCCCCTTCCCTTGGGATGTTGGGTGTGGGCTGAAAGGGACTGGGGGAATGAAGGGATTCAAGAAGAGGTAGAGTTCCATGCTGGGGATGGATTTTGATAGACACCTCCAACCTGCCCCATAAGCGTTGAGTTGCCATTCCCTTGAACTTTTCTCTATGGTATCCCTCAGTGAAATTAAATTTTAGAAAGTAGGAGCTACATAGATATAGAGAACTAACTAGTATCAATAGTTACTAGTGGGGAAAGGGAAGGGGGAGCGGATTAAAGGGGGAGGGGATTAGGAGGTACAAACGATTAGGTTTAAAACAAGCTACAAGGGTTAGGGTTAGGGTTTGGGATTGACGTGTGCACACTGCTATGTTTAAAATGGATAACCAACAGGGACCTACTATATCTCACAGGGAACTCTTCTCAATATTCTGTAACAAACTAATTGGGAAAAGAATTTTAAAAAGAATAGATAAGTGTACATGTATAATTGAATCACTTTGTTGTACACCTGAAACTGGCACAACATTGTTAATCAACTATACTCCAATATAAAATAAAAAACTAAAAATAAATTTAAAAATTAAAAAAAAATAAAACAAGCTACAAGGATATATTGTACAAAACAGGGAATATAGCCAATATTTTATAAGAACTATGTATGGAATATAACCTTTAAAAAGTGTGAATCACTATGCTGTACACCTAAAACATATAATACTGTACATCAGCTATACCTCAATGAAAAAAAAAAAAGAAAAGAAAAGTTAAAAGTCAAAGGAACTGAAAGAGCCAAGATCCCAGGTTTTTGAGATCCTCTACAGTGATTCAGAACAGATTTTGATTTTATGGGAAGCTGAAAAATTCCATAGCCAAAACATGATTTAAAAAAAAAACTTCTTGGGACTTCCCTGATGGCGCAGTGGTTAAGAATCTGCCTGCCAGTGCAGGGGACACGGGTTCAAGCCCTGGTCCGGGAAGATCCCACATGCCACAGAGCAGCTAAGCCCATGCACCACAACTACTGAGCCTGTGCTCTAGAGCCCGCGAGCCACAACTACTGAGCCTGGGCGCCACAACTACTGAAGCCCACATACCACAACTACTGAAGACCGCATGCCTAGGGCCCATGCTTCACAACAAGAGAAGCCACCGCAATGAGAAGCCCGCGCACCGCAATGAAGAGTAGCCCCCGCTCTCAGCAACTAGAGAAACCCACGCATAGCAATGAAGACCCAACGCAGCGAAAAATAAATAAATCAATTTATAAAAAAATAATAATCACTTCTAATGACTTCTTTAAATAGAGAACTCATTCACAGGGTTCAAGATTCAAAAGGTAAGAAACAATATGAAATGTATATTCTTTCTCTCACTGAGTTCCCCTCTTTGGAGGAAATCAGTATTATCAGTTTCCAAACAGGTTTTTTAAAGGCAGAAGCACAGGCATGATTTTTGAAGGTTCATGTGGGTTCACAGTAGTAACTGTGTATTGACTTCATAATAAATACAGACTTTTATCACTTTATTAGGGAACTGCTGACCGAAACCACCTGCCTTGGTCAGGCAGGATAATAAGCACTTGCATGAGTTGTCTCACGACAGGAGGTTCCAGATAAAGAACACACTGCTGCCGCTGAAAACTAACGGGGAGAATTCGGGAGGGGCCGAAAGGAGGGAGGAGATGCTAGTTCATAGTAAGTCTTGTAAAACTACCTGGAAGGATTTGGGAGGGGCCAAAAGGAGGAGGGAGGAGACGATAAGTCTCCCAACCTCCCAGAAACCCTCAGGCTAGAATCCTTCTTGGCTGAGAGATGACCATGCCACCAGGAAGGACCCTGAGTCACCAAATATGGGCCAAGCAAGATGACTGGCCAGAGACAACCTAGAAACTAACCCCGTTACCATGAAACCTGAGACTGCGAGCCACGTGGCAGAGCAGTTCTCCTGGGTTCTCTTACCCTGCTGCTCTCTGCCCAGGTGCCCCTTCCAAATAAAGTCTTTTGCTTTGTCAGCACGTGTGTTTCCTCAGACAATTCATCTCCTACTGTTAGACAAGAGCCCACTCACGGGCCCTGGAAGGGGTCCCCCTTCCTGCAACAACTTCAGACCAGGAGCATTCCAAATCAGGAGGGATTTCTACGGCAGCATTCCAAGAGGCCTATCAGAATATCATCCAATCTATCATGTAGCATCCACTCTCCTGGCCCTGCTTTCCTCCCACTCCTATCCCCGTTTATTTACTCTCCTACAGAGGAGTTGCTTAATAGAAGGAAGAGTATGAGATTCAGAACAAGGCTCAATCCTAGACTGTCACTCTGATGACAGATAAGTCATTTTATCCTTTCGTCTCCATTTCTCCATTTGTGACATGGAAAAATATGTATAGCAGTGATTACTTTATAGGCAATACCAGAGGTGAGGGATAGGAAAATCTTTTGTGTTACTTAGAGGAAAGAGGTTACATGAACACCTAGTACTGTATAATCACATTTACAATCAGAACAGAAGTCAGTATAGAAATCTTGGCTCAGTCCCATAGATCACAGCTCTTATATTTTAGAGGAATAAAACTCGTCTCTAAAAGGTGATTAAAGACTGTGCAACTGACATCAGGTATCTATCCTCAGAGTCAGAAACTTCTGAGGAATGCAAAATTTCTTAGAGCTCACTTTTTGCCCAGCATCTCATTTAGTTTCTGTTACAACCTCGAGAAAAATCCTGTGTTATGGAAAAGTACATAATATAAAAATATATAGAAACCATAATAGTAATTATGATGTAGATAGATGAGAAAACAACACATAGGGATCAAATTAATAATGTTTAGCACCATTTCTGATATCTCAAAGTCAAGTCTAGGAATTATTTCACCAACAATGCAGAGAGGATAAAAAGTAACTTAACAGGCATCAACTCTTAGAAAACCTAAAGTAATGAACCAGTTCACCCAATAAACTAAAAAAGTTTAATAGTTTAGTTATTCCAATATTTCTACAACTGCTCCTTGTAACATCAGTACACCTGTGATAATATTTGCCAACCTAGAAATTACATTTTTGAAACAGTCAACACAACAAAAAAAAACCCACCATTGTATCAACCATCACCATAGGGAAAAATTATCCCTTCTAACCAAAGATAAGTTACATTATAGTGGTGACAGGGAATTCAGAATCCCCTCTCTCATCAACTGTATGAAAATAATTAATGCCAAAAGCCCCAGCACAATTTAAATATCTAATTATCTTATTGCACCATGTATTCTCTGTAGTATTCTGAAGGGAGTACATAGGTGTATGTACACATGTGAGTGCATGCATCCATGTGTATGTGTGTATCACTCACTTCTAAACAATTATGAACACTAAGACATATAAAAACTTATTTCTATACTAAGCACTCCACTTATTATAAAAAGAAATTGGCCTTAGCTTCATCAGTGTTGCCCAAGCTGCAGTTTTGCTCGGTGGAAAGTACGCCAGACTTTTCATTTGCCTCTCCAGAGTACTTCAGCGAATGTAGATAACAAGTGAGGCAGTTGGGATGACTAAATAATACGGAATGGGTCAGCCATTCCCTTAAACATCTGTGCAGGACTGCTTCAAATCATGCCAGCAAACAGACTAATGCAGGTGGAGACACCTGCTCTTCCCAGCAGCATTACCTCAGATGCACAGGTGCCCCTTATCTGCCAGATACGTTCATACTGATGGTAATTTTAAATAAGTTCGATAAAATACCCACAAAAAGAAGTCCAGCAAGGCTACCATCCAGAGCACCACATTTTGTTACCTGCTCTCTGAGTATTCTTTGACTGTGGTCCTGTCAAAACCTTCACTGGCTTCCTAGAGGAAGAAAACACAATCAAGACTTGGCTGTCTCAACTCTGAAAGCAATCAAGTGCTCTGATGAAAGATGATGGCGCTCACATTCTTGGCGCAGGTCTGTTCTCTCCTCCTCGCAGCTCCCTTGTTGCCATGGTCACCTCTCCGCAAGGCAGAGCGCCCTCTAGCACCACTTTGCTACTGCATTCCTCCTTCCTGTCCATTGCCTGGTCTAGTCTAGGTGTGTCTCCAACATTCCTTGACCAGTACCACTTCTTTGCATTTTTGATACAGGCTGCAAAAAGAAACACACTGAAGATGCCAATGAGTTGTTTTAAAACGGCAGATCAGAAACAAAGAGTGCTAAGTCTTCACAGACATATCGGTTTTGTGTTGTACAGCAGCAATGGGAAGGCAAGGTTCTATCTAGTGTCTATGCCATGTGAGTCATTATAGAGACTGGGCCCTACCCATTATTTTTTTTAATTGGATCTATTAGTCTGAATTATAAAAAGAAATTCAATCTGGTGGTAGTGTGTGAATAGGGATGTTATGCTGGTTTATACAAGCAGTTGTTCCTGAATATATCCTGCAAAAAAAAGAGGAGAAATGATGGCTAAGGATAAGCCAGGGTTCCAAATATACATAGTGCCTGATGTCTTCAGATTTATACATTGTTTCAGGCACAGACATACGTGAATTTCTTAGGAGATTCAGAACACTTGAAATTAAATGTTGTGTAAGGAGTTTATTTCACATGGCCACAGAGTCAGAGATAACTCTCAGGAGAAAGTATTAAGGAAATACGTAGATATGTTCTTAAAATAATTCCATTCCTTGATGTTCAGATGTCACACGATCTCTTAAAGTGCTGTTTGTTCAAGAAATCGAATTTTGTTATTGTTATTTTAACAGTCTCTCATCCTGGGCTGGGAAGGTTATAATTGTTATTTTATGCTATATTATTTGGTTTGTTAGGGTTTGATTTTTTTCTGCTGGTCCTTCTTTTAAACAAACTATTTTGAACTACTGCTAGTTGATTGTACTTGTGCTTGGAGGGTATTTTTACAAACAGCATAGAGAACTGAAAAATAAATGAGATTTGCATATTTGTAGGATCTTTAAGGTGAGAGATTGTAAAGATTATAGACATTATCTTTCTACATTTATAAGAGAGTCGACAAGTAAGAAACATTTTCCCCAACCACCAGAAATAAAAACTTTATAAAAAACAAGGTTGTAAATAGCTGGTCTTTATGTTTAGGGGAAAAGCAAGGATGCAGCTTATTTTAAAAGGTAGTCAGATTTATCTGTTCATAT
The DNA here is from genome assembly GCF_009873245.2 of Balaenoptera musculus. NCBI lineage: Eukaryota > Metazoa > Chordata > Mammalia > Artiodactyla > Balaenopteridae > Balaenoptera > Balaenoptera musculus. Next base: position 62,921,705 of record NC_045796.1, on the reverse strand, counting down.
TAATAATGCATAAGATTTTTAACTCAAAATACCAAGAGGGGAAGGGATTTCCACAAATTTGATTTGGCATATTTATATTCAGTAAATAATAATTTAAAAAAAGAACCTCACACAAATCAAATTACTTTTTCCCAAAGGAGACTACAAAAGTTCCTAAGATCTTTTGGACATGTAGTAAATTGTGAAAAATCAGTACTTTATGAACTTCAGCAAAACACCATTTATAGTTGTTGAAAATCAATTTTATCTTTTATGTCTTTGGTGAAGAAATATTCCTCATGCTAGAGAACAGGGCATTCCAATTCTATTTTCTCCTTCTACTTGTCATTTTTATTAATGCCAAGACAAGACACCCACGTACTCTTATAGATGCGAAATAGATGTGGTAAAAGAATTAATATCTTCAAAAGCTTTCTGCTTTCTTCTGTAGTGTAGTCTAGACACTGAAGGTATCACAGACGCACAGAACAATAATCTACCTTTGTTTACCCCTTGTAATCCAGCCTGAGAATATTTCTTCTAATTTTCAATGACAAAATATATATGCATTTGGGTATCTAAATTAAATGGCACTCATTTGTATTCAACTGTTAATACAGTTAATAGTCTTCCTTCCCATGTTGTAGAACATACTGGAAATATTCATGCTGACCAAATGCTCTTAGGGATATCCCTTTAGTGCAGTGATTCTCAACTGGGGTAATTTTCCCCCCTCAGGGGACACTTGGCAATGTCTCTAGGCAAATGTCCCCTAGGAGCAAAACCATTTCCATTGAGAAACACTGCTTTAGAGGACAGATTAAATTGTCACACAACCTTGACTACTTGGATAAACTAATATTAAAAACAAAATTCTGGTATGTGAGAGGGACTTTCTAGATGGAGGAGTAAGAGGTGGAGATCACCTTCCTTTCCACAAATACATCAAAAAAACATGTGCATGTGGAACACTCCTACAGAACACCTACTGAACACTGGCAGAAGATCTGAGACTTCCCAAAGACTTTGCATTTGCCATTTGTCCTAGGGTTCTGTCTGTCCGTTTTTGGTTTTGTTTTTTTTTTGCATGGATTTTAGTGCTTGTTATCACTGGTGGACTTGTTTTTTGGTTTGGTTGCTCTCTTCTTTCTTTCTTTTTAATTACATTTTAATTTTTTTATTTTTAATAATCTTTTTTATTTTTTATTTTAATAACTATATTTTATATAATTTTATTTTTTTCTTTCTTTCTTTCTTTCTTTTTTCTCCCTTTTCTTATGAGCCGAGTGGCTGACAGGATCTTGGAACTCCAGCCGGGTGTCATGCCTGAGCCTCTGAGGTGGGAGAGCCGAGTTCAGGACATTAGTCCACCACAGACCTTTCAGTCCCGCGTAATATCAAATGGCGAAAGTTGTCACAGAGATCTCCATCTCACCACTAAGACCCAGCACCACTCAACAACCAGCAAGCTACAGTGTTGGACACCCTGTGCCAAACAACTACCAAGACAGGAGCAAAACCACACCCATTAGCAGAGAGGCTGCCTAAAATCATAATAAGTTCACAGACACCTCAAAACACACCACCGAATGCGGTCCTGCTCCCCAGAAAGACAAGATCCAGGCTCATCCACCAGAATACAGGCACCAGTCCCCTCCACGAGAAAGCCTACACAGCCCACTGAAACAACCTTACACACTGGGGGCAGACACCAAAAATAATGGGAATTACTAACCTGCAGCCTGGAAAAAGGAGACCCCAAACACAGTAAGTTAAGCAAAATGAGAAGACAGAGAAATACACAGCAGATGAAGGAGCAAGGGAAAAACCCACCAGACCAAAGAAATGAAGAGGAAATAGGCAGCCTACCTGAAAAAGAATTCAGAGTAATGATAGTAAAGATATCCAAAATCTTGGAAATAGAGTAGAGAAAATACAAGAAACGTTTAACAAGGACCTAGAAGAACTAAAGGGCAAACAGACAATGATGAACAACACAATAAATGAAATTAAAAATTCTCTAGAAGGAATCAATAGCAGAATAACTGAGGCAGAAGAACAGATAAGTGACCTGGAAGAAAAAATAGTGGAAATAACTACCACAGAGCAAAATAAAGAAAAAAGAATGAAAAGAATTGAGGACAGTCTCAGAGACCTCTGGGACATTAAACGCACCAACATTCAAATTATAAGGGTCCAAGAAGAAGAAGAGAAAAAAAGGGACTGAGAAAATATTTGAAGAGATTACAGTTGAAAACTTCCCTAATTTGGGAAAGGAAAGAGTCAGTCAAGTCCAGGAAGCGCAGAGTCCCATACAGGATAGATCCAAGGAAAAACACGCCAAGACACATATTGTTCAAACAATCAAAAATTAAATACAAAGCAAAAATATTAAAAGCAGCAAGGGAAAAGCAACAAATAACATACAAAGGAATCCCCATAAGGTTAACAGCTGATCTTTCAGCAGAAACTCTGCAAGCCAGAAGGGAGTGGCAGGACATATTTAAAGTGATGAAAGGGGAAAACCTACAACCAAGATTACTCTAACCAGCAAGGATCTCATTCAATTCAACGGAGAAATTAAAACATTCACAGACAAGCAAAAGCTAAGAGAATTCAGCACCACCAAACCAGCTTTACAACAAATGCTAAAGGAACTTCTCTAGGCAGGAAGCACAGGAGAAGCAAAAGATGTACAATAACAAACTCCAAACAATTAAGAAAATGGTAATAAGAACATACATATCAGTAACTACCTTAAATGTAAATGGATTAAATGCTCCAACCAAGACATAGACTGGCTGAATGGATACAAAAACAAGACCCATATATATGCTGTCTACAAGAGACCCATTTCAGACCTAGGGACACATACAGACTGAAACTGAGGGGATGGAAAAGATATTCCACGCAAATGGAAATCAAAGGAAAGCTGGAGTAGCAATTCTCATATCAGACAAAATAGACTTTAAAATATAGGCTATTACAAGAGACAAAGAAGGACGTTACATAATGTTCAAGGGATCAATCCAAGAAGAAGATATAACAATTGTAAATATTTATGCACCAAACATAGGAGCACCTCAGTACATAAGGCAAATGCTAACAACCATAAAAGGGGAAATCGACAGTAACAAAATAATAGTAGGGGACTTTAACACCCCACTGTCACCAATGGACAGATCATCGAAAATGAAAAAAAAAAGGAAACACAAGCTTTAAATAATACATTAAACAAGATGGACTTAATTGATACTTAAAAGACATACCATCCAAAACAACAGAATACACTTTCTTCTCAAGTGCTCATAGAACATTCTCTAGGATAGAGCATATCTTCGGTCACAAATCAAGCCTATGTAAATGTAAGAAAATTGAAATCGTATCAAGTATCTTTTCCGACCACAACGCTATGAGATTAGATATCAGTTACAGGAAAAAAAATTGTAAAAAATACAAACATGAAGGCTAAACAATACACTACTAAATAACAAAGAGATCACTGAAGAAATCAAAGAGGAAATCAAAAAATACCTAGAAACAAATGACAATGAAAACAGGACGACCCAAAACCTATGGGATGCAGCAAAAGCACTTCTAGGAGGTAAGTTTATAGCAATACAAACTTACCTCAAGAAACAAGAAACATCTCAAATAAAAAACCTAACCTTTCACCGAAAGTAATTAGAGAAAGAAGAATAAAAAACCCCCAAAGTTAGCAGAAGAAATCATAAAGATCAGATCAGAAATAAATGAAAAGGAAATGATAACAAAGAGCAATAAGGCTAAAATATGGTTCTTTGAGAAGATAAACACAATTGATAAACCATTAGCCAGACTCATCAAGAAAAAAGGGAGAAGACTCAAATCAATAGAATTAGAAATGAAAAAGGGGAAGTAACAAGTGACACTGCAGAAATACAAAGGATCATGAGAGATTACTACAAGCAACAATATGCCAATAAAATGGACAACCTGGAAAAATGGACAAATTCTTAGAAATGCACAACTTTCCGAGACTGAACCAGGAAGAAATAGAAAATATGAACAGACCAATCACAAGCACTGAAATTGAAACTGTGATTAAAAATCTTCCAACAAACAAAAGCCCAGGACCAGATGGCTTCACAGGCGAATTCTATCAAACATTTAGAGAAGAGCTAACACCTATCCTTCTCAAACTCTTCCAAAATATTGCAGAGGGAGGAACACTCCCCAACTCATTCTACGAGGCCACCATCACCCTGATACCAAAACCAGACAAAGATGTCATAAAAAAAGAAAACTACAGGCCAATATCACTGATGAACATAGATGCAAAGATCCTCAAAAAATACTAGCAAACAGAATCCAACAGAGCATTAAAGGGATCATATACCATGATTAAGTGAGGTTTATCCCAGGAATGCAAGAATTCTTCAATATATGCAAATCAATCAATGTGATACACCATATTAACAAACTGAAGGATAAAAACCATATGATCATCTCAATAGATGCAGAAAAACCTTTGACAATATTCAACACCCTTTTATGATAAAAACCCTCCAGAAAGTAGGCATAGAGGGAACTTATTTCAACATAATAAAGGCCATATATGATAAACCCACAGCCAGCATCATTCTCAAGGGTGAAAAACTGAAATAATTTCCACTAAGATCAGGAACAATACAAGGTTCTCCACTCTCACCACTATTATTCAACATAGTTTTGGAAGTCCTAGCCACAGCAATCAGAGAAGGAAAAGAAATAAAAGGAATCCAAATAGGAAAAGAAGAAGTAAAACTGTCACTGTTTGCAGAAGACATGATACTATACATAGAGAATCCTAAAGATGCTACCAGAAAACTACTGGAGCTAATCAATGAATTTGGTAAAGTAGCAGGATACAAAATTAATGCACAGAAATCTCCTGCATTCCTATACACTAATGATGAGAAATTTGAAGGAGGAATTAAGGAAACACTCCCATTTACCTTTGCAACAAAAAGAATAAAATACCTGGGAATAAACCTACTTAAGGAGACAAAAGCCCTGTATGCAGAAAACTATAAGACACTGAAGAAAGAAATGAAAGATGATACAAACAGATGGAGAGATATACCATGTTCTTGGATTGGAAGAATCAACATTGTGAAAACGACTATACTACCCAAAGCAATCTACAGATTCAATGCAATCCCTATCTAACTACCAATGTCATTTTTCACAGAACTAGAACAAAAAATTTCACAATTTGTATGGAAACACAAAAGACCCCGAATAGCCAAAGCAATCTTGAGAAAGAAAAACGGAGCTGGAGGAATCAGGCTCCCTGACTTCAGACTATATTACAGAGCTACAGTAATCAAGGCAGTATGGTACTGCCACAAAAACAGAAATATAGATCAATGGAACAGGATAGAAAGCCCAGTGATAAACCCACACACATATGGTCACCTCATCTTTGACAAAGGAGGCAAGAATATACAGTGGAGAAAAGACAGCCTCTTCAATAAGTGGTGCTGGGAAACTGGACAGCTACATGAAAAAGAATGAAATTAGAACATTCCTTTACATCATACAAAAAAATAAACTCAAAATGGATTAAAGACCTAAATGTAAGGTCAGACACTATAAAACTCTTAGAGGAAAACATAGGCAGAACACTTTATGACATAAATCACAGCAAGATCCTTTTTGACCCACCTCCTAGAGAAATGGAAATAAAAACAAAAATAAAAATATGGGACCTAATGAAACCTAAAAGATTTCCACAGCAAAGGAAACTATAAAGAAGATGAAAAGACAACTCTCAGAAGGGGAGAATATATTTGTAAATGAAGCAACTGACAAAGGATTAATCTCCAAAATATACAAGTAGCTCATGCAACTCAATATCAGAGAAACAAACAACCCAATCCAAAAATTGGCAGAAGACCTAAATAGACATTTCTGCAAAGATATTCAGATTGCCAACAAACACATAAAAGGATGCTCAACATCACTAATCATTAGAGAAATGCAAATCAAAACTACAATGAGATATCACCTCACACTGGTCAGAATGGCCATCATCAAAAATCTACAAACAATAAATGCTAGAGAGAGTGTGGAGAAAAGGGAACCCTCTTGCACTGTTGGTGGGAATGTAAATTGATACAGCCACTATGGAGAACAGTATGGAAGTTCCTTAAAAAACTAAAAATAGAACTACCATATGACCCAGCAATCCCACTACTGGGCATATACCCTGAGAAAACCATAATTCAAAAAGTGACATGTACCACAATATTCATTGCAGTACTATTTACAATAACCAGGACATGGAAGCAACCTAAGTGTCCATCGACAGCTGAATGGATAAAGAAGATGTGGCACATATATACAATGGACTATTACTCAGCCATAAAAAGAAACGAAACTGAATTATTTGTAGAGAGGTGGATGGACGTAGAGTCTGTCATACAGAGTGAAGTATGTCAGAAAGAAAAAAGCAAATACCATATGCTAACACATATATATGGAATGAAACAAACAAACAAAAATGGTTCTGAAGAACCTAGGGGCAGGATGGGAATAAAGACGCAGATGTTGAGAATGGACTTGAGGACATGGGGAGGGGGAAGGGTAAGCTAGGACGAAGTGATAGAGTAACATTGACATATCTACACTTCCAAATGTAAAATAGATAGTTAGTGGGAAGCAGCTGCATAGCACAAGGAGATCAGTTCAGTGCTTTGTGTCCCCCTAGAGGTGTGGGATAGGGAGGGTGGGAGGGAGACACAAGAGGGAGGGGATATGGGGGTATATGTATATATATATATATATATATATATAGCTGATTCACTTTGTTATAAAGCAGAAACTAATACACCATTGTAAAGCAGTTATACTCCAATAAATATGTTAAAAAAAATTCTATGATAACTGTATTCTCATGACTATGTCATGGCAAGCAGCATGTTTTTAAAGGAATAAATAAATTACATACTTCTAAAAAAATTAAATCTTCTCTTAAAAAGCCTGCCATTGTTTCCTGGCTTCTTGTAACAAATTTTACCATTCTGACTGAAATATGTCTTATATATTTTGGAAATTATTACAGTTCTTTATGGCCACAGAGGAACCATTTTACAACTTACTATTTTATTATAGCAAATTGTCTCTAGTGGCCTAAAAGGCAATCCCATTTAATTGGCCAGTTTGGAGTAGAGCCAAACGATTTATTATAAATTACTAAATTATTAAAAATTTGATACAAAAGTTTCTTTGAGAGTTTGGTTAACCATTTCTAAGTCTTTACCCTGGACAGGTCCTGTCAAATCAGAACTAAATGTACAAACTTGTATTTTGAATGGTGATAGGATAATAGTTTCTTTGGTAAAGTATTACTTCATCATTCTGCCATAGGCTCTGAAGTCTGTTATAAAGCCACTAAGACGAGGCGTAATATACTGTGAAGAACACAAGTCTTAGAGGTTCAGGCCTAAGGCTACATATGACCTCAAGCAAGCCACTTAAACTCTGTGACCTTCAATTCTTCATCTATAAAATGGTGATAAACGTACCCAGTTCATTTGTTCTAAAAATGGAAAAACAAAGTTTTATAAATGTGCTTACCTTCTCACTTGTTATGCACTAATATTTGATTTAGTTAACAAACTTTAACTTGTTAGAGAATTGATGTTTAATTTTTCTTTTTTTCTAGATTAGAAATTTTTTTGAATTTTATTTTATTTTTTTATACAGCAGGTTCTTATTAGTTATCTATTTTATACATATTAATGTATACATGTCAATCCCAATCTTCCAATTCATCCCACCACCACCACCCCCCTCCCCCCCTGCTTCCCCACCTTGGTGTCCATATGTTTGTTCTCTACATCTGTGCCTCTATTTCTGCCTTGCAAACCAGTTCATCTGCACCATTTTTCTAGATTCCACATATATGCGTTAACATATGATATTTATTTTTCTCTTTCTGACTTACTTCACTCTGTATGACAGTCTCTGTATGACACTCTGTACATCCACGTCTCTACAAATGACCCAGTTTCGTTCCTTTTTATGGCTGAGTAATATTCCATTGTATATATGTACCACATCTTCTTTATCCATTCTTTTTCCAAAACTAACAAATAATTAAAATGTTAATGATATCTATAACACATTAATAGAGTTTCAAAATATATAAACTATCTTTTAGGCTGGAAAACCTGAGGAAGCCTCACATTCTAGGCAGGATGGACACTGAGTGTTTGGTGTTCATTTCTTCCTTTTTTTTTATTCCAGTCATTTCTCTCTAAAAATGATTGAGTCCAATAATGACCTTCTCCATTTCATAGGTCCACCAACTTAATTAGTTTTTTTCTCTTATAACAGTACATTTTGTAAAGTAGCTCCATTTTCATGCTCAAATAAAAGTGCAAATGCCTTTATAATAGTTTAGGTAATGCTGTGTCTACATGCCTACTATGCAATAGAGTTGAGTAGAGAATTGATTGATTACATTTAGGGAAAATGTTGTATTGGCTGCTTGAATAAATTTATGGATTGTTTACAGAAACTAGAGTGATATGATCGCATGCATTAAGCAGAACAGGCGTGGATTTTGATTTCCTGATGCCTCTCTTTCTCTTGCAGAATAGTTTTGCCCCCTCAATTAATATTACTTCTTTATTTTTCATGCCTCTTTAAGTTCTACTTCCTAATTCCTTACAATTCAGTCTCATTAACTTACCTGATATCATTGTGACTCACAACAGATTATAATTTTTTTCTTCATCTTCTTCCCTCTTTAACACTCTTCGCTATACTTTTTATGTGCATCACCTGATGACAACCTACTTCTCAATTCTTCTTTTGAATATAGTCTATTTCTTGAAAGCATGTCATCATAAATTTTTCCTCCAAGCGATAAAACTTTCCTGTAGTTATGTACACTAGAAAACTTACCATGCTCTCAAAACTGTGGAACATGAGTCATATATTTCATACAAAGAACTTGTATTGCCATAAAAATCCATATTCTATTCCATTATTTTTCTTTAGTCTATTAAAGATTGGTAAATGAGCAGAATGATTAAAATACAATTAAATTTTTCTATGAAATTTGAGTTGATTCATTTTTTTCTTTGATAACAGAAAATTGGTCTTTAGATCTTTACTCCTGAAGATTTCCTTTCTTTCATGTGCTTCTAGTTTTTAGTAATAATTGGAAAGTGTTACATTTTAAAAAATCACTTATGCAAACTGTTTTTTTAAAATGCTTTCCAATTACTCCCACATATAGACAGACACCTACACACACATTAGTGTGTTTAGTTTCTATAATTCCCTTTGAAAAGGGTTGGTAGATACCTAAGTTTAAGGAATGCAACTGAATTTATTCCTGAATCTAGTAATGTTTCTAGGAAAAGAAATATTTCATGGTATCTCCCTGGATGTCTTATCTCCATTCCATTATATTTTTTAAAATTTTTATTGAAAAGTAATATCAAATTATCTCTCAAGTCAAATAACCTTCTTTATAAACAATATGGCAATACTGAGAAATGGAGTCAGATAAAAATTCTTATTGGTCCTTAAATTCAACAAAGTAAATATACTTTATTTAAATATAAAATTTTAAGATTGTGCCTAGAGATGGGCATCACATGGTGTAAGTTTCTTCTACAAGTTATAAGTGATTTTAATTTTCCCAAATATGATATTTACACCAAATTTATTCTGTTGGTAGCCACAGTACACTGTTATCTCATAGGCCTTTTTGACATGTCACTGATCAATACCTTCCTCACTTGCACTCAAGTGTGGATTTTCCCACATGCATGTATGAGACTTCCTGAAATTTTGAATTTATTGGAATTTATAAGCTCTCTTTCATCCTGCAGGAAGTTTACAGGTGATTAAAAAAATTGATGCTTCAAATAGTTGATATTGCTTTGGCTTCAGAACATCAGACAATTTCTTTAATACATCGTTTATTTATTGAAATCAATTTAAAGTTATAACAGCTAGATAAGTTTCCTCCCCACCTCCAAATAAAAGGGAACACTAGCCTTTGAATGATGTAAGAAACACCACACAAAATAATTTAAGGTATGCAAATATGTTCATTTTTATTTATGTCGAAACACATCCTTCAGACTGAAGAATTCAGCTCAGTTTTCTCCATTGTCTCGCAATTCATTTGCCTACCCATCTTCACATCTTACCTCTTTAATGCTTATTATCTCTTTAAGTCCTAGTTAAGATTCCCCAGTCTTCCTAGGTTAGGTCTGTCAAGGTTTTCCCAACATCTTATGAACTCCAACACAAATTATATACATTGGACGCTTATCAGCTCTGCATAGTTAATGAATTTTTATAAATCTATTCTTTCTCCCCAACTAAATCATAAATTTCTTTAAGGATTTAGGACCTTGTGTGTTTCATACCTAGTGTAATTTTGAAAAGATATTTAATGATTCATTGACTGATTGATCAGATTGCTTAATTGAAAATTCATCCCCATTTATTGCTATATAATTTTATTTATTTTAAGTTATAGAATGTCTATAATAGAAATATTAATATAATAGGCACTATAACTTGCTGTTCAATAGCATTTAATAAGTTAGAATTTATACTCTTGATTTTAAGAGTAGACTTTGTTGTAGAAGTAGTTGTGCAATTATTTTTAATATGACATAGAGTGATTAATTTAACATGTAGTAAATTAAGCTTGAGTCTTTTTAGTGTAACAGGAGGGACTCAGGATAGGATATTAGGAAAAATAGGTACAAATTTTTACCTTCTACAACTACCATTACCTGGGAATTTGGAAAATTCATATAAAATCTTTTAAATTTGGGGGTCTTCATTTCCTAACATAAAATAAATGTGGTCTAGAAAACACTCTAAACTTACTTTCAGGTATAAATTTACATATGAGCTGGGCACACTGGAGAAATAAAAGTATTTGAGCTTCTTTCTTTACAAAGCCTCTTTTTGTTAAAACTTTCGTGTAAAATTCTAAGATTGCTAAAGCAAACAAGAAAATCACTATACATCTTGTATATTTCCTCATTTAGCCAAACCCCTAAAATGTAGGTGTTGGTGAGATTGTGAGTCACAATTCTCTTTTTATGAACAAGAAAAATATTTGTACATTAAACAGTATTTTAAAAGTCAAACTGCAATAGGAAGTTGGCAAATATTAAGTGATGTATTTGTGATATTTCATTTTTTAAATGTAGATGTATGTATCGATATCCTCACAAACTGCTGAGCAATCCAAATGTCTATCACTTTATTCCTTTTCTTCCACTTTTTTCTTTACAAATATAAATTTACACACTGAGAGTTAAAGGTACAAATGCAAACATACATAATAAGCAAATCATAAAAGCACATGACGTTCTGAATACAAATATACTATCAAAATTAATAATTGGAAAATCAATATGAAAGCTAACTGTATGCATTATAAATAAAACAGATTCACCTCATGAGTTTTACCCATCCTTTTCTATGCCTTTATTTGGGGGCATCTCTTAGGTTAATACAAATGTGAGTAAATGCATGAGGTGTTAACATCTGCTGGCAGAAATGGTTGGGAATATTGTGTGACCAGTACAATTTGACCAGGAGGCAGGCCTGGAGCATCTGGTATAGTCAGCGTTTAAGATTTATTTATAGTTCCATAACTTCTAACATCATGTAGAGAAATGCATCAGATGCTAAGTAAATTGCATTTGCAAATCTTGTCTCAATGAACAGAGTGTCTGTAAGTTATTAACCACAATGGGTCTAGAGGTACTCTCCGATCTTTCCAGCTCTGATACTTACTTTGGTTTTGATAGGTTGTTATCATTATACAATATTCACTGAGTGTTTAAAATAATTCAGAAACTTACTGTAGAAAGTAATTTTTTAAATTATTAAAATAGACCAACAATCAAATAGATCCAAATCAAATCTAAATTAGTATCATGCTTTCACCTACCAGAGATAACGAGTTCTTCTAAATTAAAAAACAACCCAAAGAGTTAGCCAATCATATTCTACTGAACTTCAAAACAGAAGATGACATCTTTATTTTGGAAAAAGTATAAAAGATAACACCAAAAGAGTTGAGTTTTGTTTTGGGGCAAGTCACTATAACATCTCCAAGCTTCATACCCAAAAATAGAGATAATATGCTTACTTCACAGTACTATCATGGGGATTAAATGAGAAATGTACAGGGAGATGATTATTAAACTATAAATATTCTTACAAATGTAAAATAATATTATGCATTGGCTACATTATATATCAGTTTTGTACATCTTTAGGTAGCAATAATAGCTGAGGGTCTCCAGATAATTTCATCCTGACTGAAACTGTGCTCTGAAATTTATAATAAAAAATTTCAAATTAAAGGTGTAGTCAGTTAAAAGACCCAGATATTTTGGAAGACTCACATGGGACTAATTTCCTATCTGAAGCTTAACAATATGCTAGAGGCTAATAATGTGGATTTCTAAATAATTTATATATTTGAGAGTAGTTAAGTTATATAAGAAATACTTAATCATCTTCCAAATTTTTCCCTATTTCATTACCTGATTTCATTACTATATTTTATTATTTGGTTTTTATTTTACCTATATATTGTACAACTATCACAAATAATGCACTGAGCTAAATGTTAAGATGGCAGCGAGGTAACAGAAAATAGGGAGATAAAGATACAGCACAGTCCCTGGCCTCCACAGACTTTTTATTTTCAGGAGAAAGGTAGATATCCCAAACGAAACAAATGACATAAAGGGATTTTAGAGAAAATGTTGAGTACAATCAGAATAGAGAAATAACCGAACTCAAAATCTCAAGTCAGGAAATGTTATCTTGTCGCCTCACTTAAACTCGGGGTCCAAGAGCAAGATTCGGGACAGGATATCTCTCCTGAGCCAGGAGGTTTGAGCATAGGATGAACAGAGGCTATCATGCCAAGACTTGGCTGACAGTAAGATAAGGCAGAACAGGAACATTAGCTATGGAACTCTGAAGTTTTAGGAGAGGAACTGCGAGTAACTAAAAGGACCAATGATCAGAGATACAACGTTCAGGTAGGGAGTGCCTGCAGGTCTGGCAGGCAAGTGTATCGGAAACAAGTATGAGGTTATGGAGCAAAGTGTCAGAAATTCAACAGATGGTCAAAATAAAGGTTACAGAAAAGTTCAAGGATTTTTGGTTAAACAATAAGAGGTTAGGATATATTAATTAATTAATTAATTAATTAATTCTTTATCCATTAACCATGTACCGAGAATCCTAGAAACCAAAACTTGAGGAAACAAGGATAAATATAAACAAGTCTTGCTACAGAAGAATATATTCTATAAATGTTTATTGAAAACCTCTAAATTATACCAGGGGCTGTGCTGGGCACAAGCTAGAATAAACGGTAGACGTAAGATTCATTCTCTTGGAGTTTACATCTAGATGACAGCAAATAATTAAATGGAAATAAATGTTAATAAAAGCATATGGGAACTGCCACAAGAAAGAGAAGCATTTAGCAGAGTCTTGGGGAAAATAAAATGGAGGCATTTGTCAGGTATATGGCAAGCTACAAATACACTTGGAACTGTGGTGGATAGTGTGACCTCAATATATATTTATTGAATGATTGATGAAATAAGTAGATTATGAATGAATGGCAGAAACAGTATACAGAGAGATGGAGTAAGGGTGAAAAAGGCTAGAAAGGAAGGGGCATATCTATATATATTTGAGTAAAAATCATGAATACAGTGATCAAAAATCCAAGATTTTCTGAAACGGCTTTGATTTAAAAAAGCTTGTCCTGTAGTTCCCCAAAGACACTCCTGCTTGCCAGGCATGTATTGATGATTTGCTTTAAAAACGTGATCATTTTAAGTATGTCGAGAAGAAAAATGAGGCTTGATGCCAAGGCAACTGGCTGCTGAGGCAGAACTCTTCTGAGGCAGGACTCTTCTATGGCAGGACCCATTTGGTCTCAAAGAGAAGACTGGTGTGAGTTTGCAGGTGGAGACAGGTAGAACACCTGTGGGTCCCGAGGGTCGGAAAGCAGGGGTCAGTGACGACATAGTTCAAGATTCATTGCTAGTTGGCCAGCTACCTAACTCCTCCTGTTTTTATTTTTTCCTATGATCACACCTCAAAGACTTCATTATTTTATTTTAAATCACTAGTTGGCTGTTTGCGAGTTTAAACACGGAACTACTGCAAAAATGATTTTTCGATTCTCTCTCACTATCCCATGCATAAAATAATGACTCAGAAAAATGTGCTTAGTACCTTCAGTAACATCCATTAAGAAGAGCCCAAGGCTTTACCCAGAGTTCTTCACAATTTCTTGCACCATTTGTTCATAGTTTAATTAGATTAGCAAGCAAATTATTGTCAATTACACCGTTTCTGACAAAAGTAATCGCATACATAGACACTATCTTGAGATGAGTTCTTTCTGCAATAGATAATTTTCATTCTCCCACAACTCACTCCTTCACTATTTTCAAAATTAAAATCCCACACACTAAGCTGCACCACAGTAATGCATCAAATGTCACTTGCTGTTTCTTCTCACATTTAATTTAATTTTTAATGTCTACAGTTGAAATTATTCTGTAAATTTGGAATAATACTACAGAAATTAATGTTTTTGCCTAAGTCTGTGATATACAGTAGTGGAGAGAGGAATCCTAAACAATATTTGATTAAAATATTAGAGGCTTTGGTCTTCTGAATAACCTCAGGACATATGTCCCATAGTTATAAAAAATCTGATATTACAATGGGAGCCTATTTTGGTTTATCTTTGTATCTCATAAACATTGAAATATTTGGCAGTTAAAAGTATAGCTTAACATAAAGACCAGCCATGCCAAACTTGGAAAAAAAATCTATTAACAGCTGCAAGTATGTTGGCTTTTCATTTACTCTTAGGCCAAGTCAGTAATTAGAATCATACAGAGAATTAAGAAATTGTAAATCAAGTCCCCATTATTTTCTATAGCCATGCTAATTAGTAATCATTAGAACTGGCTTTAAATCTTCCTGATCAATGATTTTGATAAGCAGGCCCCTGAAAGTCAACCATCAGCAATGTATTCTTGCCAAAGGACTTGCCTCTAAGACTGATATCAAAACCACTCAGGCTTTAACGTAACAAAGATAAAATAAAATTCTGTAACCAGTAGAAACCCAGATTGTGTGTGTGTGTGTGTGTGTGTGTGTGTGTGTGTGTGTGTTTCAGTTTGCATAATTCCTATTGACCTATCTTGATGTTCGCCAATTCTTTCTTCCACTACATTGAGTCTACTGATGAGGCCATCAAAGGAATTCTTCCTCTTTGTTACTGTACTGTTCATTTCTAACATTTCCATTGGATTCTTTCTTATAGTTTCCATCTCTTTGCTGAAATTAGCCATTTAATCATGTATGCTGTCTACCTTTTCCATGAAAACTGTTAAACTATTATTCACAGTTATTTTCTTTCCTGTTATATAGTTCCAACTTTTAAGTCATGATTGTGTTGTCTCTCGGAAGAATGTTGCTTTAGCTCATGTTTTCATATGCTTCCTAGCTTTTTGTTGTTGTTGAAAGCTGGACTTCTTGTGTAGTATAGTAAAGACTGGGGTAAGTACCTTTATACCTGGAAATGGGCATACCTTTCTTTCATCAAGGCCTTTAGTGAACAGATTTGATTGACTCTAATTAAGAGTTGGGCTGGGTTTGGGTTTTTTGTTGTTGCTGTGGTTACCTTAGTGCACCACAGACTTCAATTTCCTCTGAATAATTACTTTGCATTTAGAGTAGGGGCTAGTTTTTCAGAGGTTTTTATTTTGTTTTATTTTGTTTTTATTTTTATTTTTTTGTTCTCAGTGTCTGTTCCCCTGTTAGTTTTAGGTCTTTTCTTTGCACTGCATCTCAGAGGTGGTCTGTCTCTAGCAGAACTCCTTTTTAAATTTAAGATTTTATTTTTGAGAACAGTTTTAAGCTCACAGCGAAACTGAGAGGAATATACAGGAGATTTCACATATGCATGCCTAGCCTCCCCCATTATCAACATCACTTACCGGAATGGTATGTTTGTTACTAAGGATAAACCTAAACTGACACCTCATAATCACTCAAAGTCCAGAGTTCACCTTAGGGTTCACTCTTGATGTTGCACATTCTATGGGTTTGGACAAGCATATATCCATTATTATACCATCATACAGAGTACTTTCACTTCCTTAAAAATTCTCTGTGCTCTGCCTGTTCATCCCTCCTGCTGTCCTTGAGATATTGTTTTTATTCTATGCCTGTTGACCTGGTAGGGGTTGGGGTAGGAGTACTCTATGTTTGAATAAAGCCTCAGTCTTAGACAGACACTATATCTCTGCTGACCTTCCACAAGGGACAGAAGGGTTTTTTTTCCCTCTTGTTTTCCCTCACCTGCAGGGAATTTCCACCAGTGCCCTAATGGCGACAGTGTTTGTTGCCCTCCCAGCAGATTAAGCTTTCGTTCAGTAAAGGAGATGGGATGAGTATCTCAGCTGCTATTGCCCCCTCCTCCTGTTCTGTACCATGAGGGAGACTTTCTAAGAATTCTCCCATTTTTTGTGTGTGTGAGCACCAGTGAAGTTGGTAGGAAAAAAACCTGAAAAGGATGAGGATATCCCTTATATCTGTAGCCCCCAGATGTTCACCTCTCTCACCAGTACACCATTCAGTGTGTCAAGTACTCTAGCTGAACTCCTACTGTGGAGTGTCTGACTATGTCTTGTCCAAGCTAGTGCTCCAATCTTTTCTCCTCCTGCCTGTTTCTCCTTGGATCTGGGGCCAGTTTGTTGCTGTACAATGTTAGCACTCCAATGGACTCAAGAAAGATTATGAATTTGGTATTTGTTTGGCTTTTTTTTTCACCCTAAGATTAGGAACATCACTCTTTGCAGCTCCCTACATCTCTCAGTAAAAAACAAAGGGAAATTTTTGTTCTTTGAATTTTAAAATTTTTTGATACTTTCTTTGACAATTGCTTCTACTGACCTGCTATAAATACACAGTCAGACAAATAATATAACATTTCAATTGGGATGTTTTAAAATAGATCTCAGAAAAGTAAACATAGCAATAATTTTGAAATAATCATTATTGAGCAAAATTTTGTCTTTTTTTACCTTACATTCCAAGATTTCTAAATTTCATAAATATTTATACACATCCACAGACACAGGTGCATATAAACAGGGAAAGAGACTAAACACAAAGTGTTCTTGTTAGCCTGAGAAAAATATGGTGAACTAATAAATGTTATTTCTATCTACTATTAATTTAATAAAGTTTTTCTCCCCAGAGGAGCAGAAGTCACTTTAAGGTTCCCTAATTTGCTTTTAAGTAGCTGTTAAAAGAAGCAATAATAGCCCTTATCATCTGAGTGTACACTTGGAGAAATTGAACAAGTAGCTTGCCCCAGGCCAAAGTTAATCAGTGAGTCATTGGAGAGTCCAATTCCCAGTCTGGTGGATTGTTCCCTTCATCTCCCTCTCTGCAAAGAAATCCTTATTTAAGGTTCTTGAAATTTTAAATTAAGTTGCCAGATATTAATGTGACTATCCCACCATCTTTCTCTGTATTTTCCCTTTGGTGTTTTTATAGGTCCAAAATCCTGTGCTAAAATTTTTCTCCAAAGATGTGTCTTACATAGAAAGAAAAGCTGAACGCTTAGGATCCCTATTTGTAGAGAAGCTGCTTTGACAGTGCCGGAGGCTATTCCTTCTTAACCTGGTGAGTGGCTCTCACCCTGGCTATGCAGCAAAGTCTCCTATAAAACAGTGCTTCTCAGGCTTCATGTGCATATCAACAACCAAGTTTTTGTCAAAACACAGACTCCAATTCAGCAGATGTTGCAAAACCCAAGATTCTGCATTTCTCAGTAGCTCCCAGGAGATGCTAGTCTGAGAGCATACATTAAAAACATTTTTTAAAACAATAGACCTCATTTTTAGGAATTTTCATACTGAAGGTCTATGAGGTCAGGCTAGCATTTGTGTTTTCTAAAAGCTCCAAATGTGGTTTTATTGTACACCTAAGGATAAGAATCATTTCTGTTGGTACCTTTTTGGAAGTGTTTGCAAAGGGTCTTGTAGAGCTCAGTTTTGATACCTAAATTGCATAGTATATATTTTCCTTATTTAGCAAATTCCCTGTTAGATTATTGGATAAAACAGAAAGTCCTTTTTGAAATATGATGAACTGTGACATGATAAAATAATATTTTAAATTCATATGTTCACATAGGTTTTTTAAGTAGGACATATTTTTTAGAATTCCTTTCATTGAAGTGAAAGTCATTTTGAATGTCCCTTTTTTTTGTTTGTGAGGGAAAAAAAACTAATCTTTGAGGTGAGATAATGAAGTTTAAAGTTCTGATAATTTAGAACTCTTCAAAGGTGACCTAATTAAGTTCTAAACCATAATCACAAAATCTCTGACTTCACAAAGTTGCTATAGGTTTTAAGATAGTCTCCTTGTAGGATCCCTTCAGAGGGAGATTCTTTTGCTATTAAAAGTTCTGTCTATCATTGCCTACTAAACAAGAGGGCCTTAATGTTTCCCTCAGCTTATCCAAACTTTAGACAGGCTTCTTTCTGCCTCTAGGCCCCTGATCTCCTTTTTCTTAGAGCATTTACTTTAGAAAATCTGTAATTGCAAATTCTGTCTCTACCCTTTTGAAATATAAATCGTTGCAAAATCCTCTTGTCTGTTTTACAACCCAGGACTGTCTTTCTCAAGTACCTGGGGGCCATCCTTTTGAAATGTAATCATTAAGCTTCCTTCTCCCAGTTTCTGGAAGAGTAGGAGCTTAACTTACGTGGGCACCTTTCCCCATGTTGTAACACGGCTTCTTATTATGCAGATATGAGAGTGTTTACTTTTCCACTGGGTAAGGCCAATTAGCAAACATAGATGGCCCATGATCCCCCCACCCCATCTCTTAGAACCTATCCTGACCTTATTTCAGTGGAGTTGTGTTCAGACTGAGCTCTGGCCCTGCCACCCTATTGCAGTAGTCTTGAGTAAAGGCTTCCTTGGCTGTTTAACTTTGTCCAGTATAATTTTCCTTTGATACCACCTTGACATTAAACTTCCAAACTGAATTTAAGGAGTGATCAATTTCCCAAACTTTTCTAACAGAGAAATTATTTGGTCTCTAATCTCTTTCCCACCATTTTCCCTAATACCCATGAGGACCTTTCTTGTTTAATTGAATCATTGGTAAGTCTCACCAAAATGCAGGTTCACAGCACCTATGCATCAAAACTGATTAGACTGATTCTACGTAAGTTGAATGGATCTCTACCATAGCATTTACTTAAATGAGCACTGAACTGTAGAAAGAACAGTGGTTTTTTCAGACCTTTGGGTGAGCTTTTCAATCATGAGTTCCCTTCTGGAATATGGTTGATCAGAATCCTTTGTGTCAGATTTTCAGATGGATTTGAATATTTTGTACTCATAAAGGTCCTCCTTGGTTCTTTCATCTTTCCAACTGACAGCAGGGAAAAGACAAACAACAGTTTTGGCTGGCTAATATAGGTTAGCCACACTTATATTTGTCAGCCAGTGCTTTTCCTTTTTTTAATGTTTATTTTTAACTATTATACTATAAGCCCATTAGGGAAAAGACCACATCTAATTTGTTTACCATTTTAAACAATATCTAATACAGTGCTAATTATACACAAACAAAACAAAGTTATAGTGGCAACATGCAAAAATCTAAATTAGAAGTAGCTGGACAAAAAGTACGACGTATTTAGTATATATGAATTTGGTGAGAAGGATTCATGGGAGTTCGGTTCCCCAAAGATATTTAGAATGTTTGCTGCTTTACATTTAGAGACCAAATTCCTCAAACTTTATAGGTTCTAGGCTACTTTCTAACTTTGTCCTAATAGTGTTCACCAATTTTTTATAATTCTCTAAAGACTCAAGTAAAATAAAAGGTATGTGGAATAAATTCTGTCTCCAGAATTTATATGATCACTGAACAAACTTCCAAATGGCAGAGCCACAATTCACAATTCAAATCCAGGTTTATCTTACTCTAAAATTTATTCTTTTAACCTTTAATGTATCATGACTTAGGATATAATTTTTTATCATCTTGTGGGAAAATGATTAATTAATATATATAACCACAGACAAAATCAAAGTTTGATAAAACATAGGCTAATTGAGAATAATACAGGTATAGCCATTTTTATTGTTCATACTTCTAAATGATATTTTCCTAGACTTTTAAAAATTATCCCCCCAAATTTCAATAATACAGCTCTTGCTGGGAGGTATTTGTATCGTATTCAACACTATGATTATTTGTTATAAAAGCCAGGCTCTTTACTCATTATTTATCCTCCTTTATCTAACTTCTGTTTAGGAAACATTTAACAGGACACTACATTCAAATTCTTTGACATAGCGGAGAACTCCATTAGACATTCAGAGCTTTCAAACAGAAAGTAAAGAATATTTCATGACAATTTACCTATCAGTTTTCTTATATTCATTTAGTACTAGAAAGGCATTTCAATTAATTTGTTGATCTTGATTTTCTCTGCATTGTTACACATTCAAAGATGTCTTTTACTTCCAGATGCTTAAACACACACACTTAGAATCTGTCTGTGATTTTCGTATGTCAGGAGGTTGTATTATACCCAATATGTTTATGGATTACATAGAACGTATAAAGGTATCATAAATTAAACCTTTGTTTGAGAATTTCATTAGCACTGGCCTCCATGTCTAGGGCTGTTACACTAGTGTCACCTGCTTTCCCATCCTCTAGCATTGCTCCCTCAGTCATCCTCTGTACACAGCAGTCAGCCTAGCATGCTTCCTGTTCAACTACTACAGTGCAACTCATCGCTGGCTGTACAGTAAAATCATCTGGGCAATGTTTAAGATGTACTGATGACTGGACTCCACCCCCAGAAGGTCGGTGAGCCAAGGCATTTAACAACTTCCCAGACAGATCTAATGTGTGACCAGGATTGAGAACCTCTGGACTTCAACCAGAGCAGGTCTTTTATTTGATTTACTTATGGTGCTTACCCAGACACATCTTTTGAAGAAACTTGTATTGCTTAAAGAAATATGTTTGAAAGTCACTGCAGGGTTGAATATGCCTTCCATATGCCATCGTAGAAATCGACCTAATACACTTTGAAAAGTATGGTACCAAATGCTCTGTATCTGCCTCCCTTAAGAGTCTCTTTGAGAACAGAGTTCAAGTTTTAATCTCTCTATATCTCACGTTTGTCATTTGTAAAACGGGAATTTTAAAAAAAGGTTGTTGTAATAATTAAAGAAAACAATCCCATATAAAGTACCCAAAACTTGGTCGGTGATCAATAAGTATGCATTTAAGTAAATATGTATTTAGAGGTAGAGAATAAATATTTATCCTAGGTGTAAATAAACAATATGATTCACTCCACAAATAATGCATGCTTGTCATAAACAATATTTTTATTTATTTTATTTCTATAGTTCAGGCTACTAAACTAGAAAAGCTCCTTCTGTGCATATTCTCCCTTAGAAAAAAGTATAGAGCTTCAATATAGCCAGTGTGCTGATCAATACCGCTGCCCTCTACCCAGCACCCCACCCCACCCACGTAGATAGGTGCCTTTCTCATCCTTCTTAGAGTCTAACACCTTGTTCCAAGCAACCCACCTGCAAGAAACCCCCTCTTCACTGTGCTCTGGTCTGACACCATGAGCTGGCATCTTCTTATGCAGATGGCCTACAGTGTTTAGACAGACAAAGGGAAAAGAAAGGGGTTCAATTTCCTTTAAAATACCATCCACTAGTAAGTTTCTGTCACAAAGTGACTTATTCTATTTATATATTTATTTACTCTTGGAAAGTTATGTTTACTGGAAAACAATGTTTGCTTTTAAAAAACTTATAAATAGCCAAGATCAAGTGCATTTCTTTTTCAGTCTGAGGTAGGGAATATAAAAGATGAAAATGGAACATCTTGTAAAAATAATAGCAACAACAACAAAAACAACTAATAAATGTTGAGAATGATAGAATTATAAACACTACCACTTTAAGCAACCATCAATGTAATAATTGATTCCTTTTTATTTTGGTCACGTTGTTTACCTAAAGGAGTGTTGATCTGAATTATTTCACTTTCTAAGATTTAAGTAGCTGATAACATAACTAGTTATTTCAAAACTTGAAACAAAGTATTTTGGCTCAAAGCAGCACCCAAATACTAAGTCAAATCAGCTCCAAAAGACTGAGGAAATTTTATCTTCAAAGCTCAAAGTTTACCAAAAAATTTTAGAGAGAATAGTATGTCCAGAATTGAGACAAAATCTAAATAATTTGATTTACAAAGAGCTTTCCACGATACTATGCCCAATAGAGAGAGGCACGAACTCGGCACTTCACTGATAAGAATGTAAAATGGCATGGACATGAAAATCCAGTTCTATGGATTTGTAAACTTAGAACTTGACCAGGTAATTCATGTTTGACCAGGTATGTCATGTTTCTCGACTCTAGTCACTTGTTTGCCCTGAGCGCACCCTAAAGCAAACTACTTTAAAGCATTAAGCCAACATATCTGTTCTTCTGTCTCCGTCTTCCCCACCATCATCTCTAACGGGCACTGCTCTATTCTGCCTTCTGTCCAGAGGCACTAGCCTCATGGCTTCCTAGTTCCTTAATTCTGAATTTCCCTCTCCCCAGTTATTATGCCAAGACCTTCAGCGTTGCCCCAGCTTCCACCTTCAAACTTATTTGCCGAAGTTCAAGATAGTGCTCAGCAAACAAGGACCTGATGCTATCGGGAATCATCTCTTAAAATTCAATGGCGGTTGTAAAGGAAAATATCCTCCCTGTTACGCATGTACCATGAATGACGGGGTATAATGTCACATGCCTATGCTACTAACTACTCAAGAGGCAGAAACTGTAAGATTGCTGAGCTCAAGGGTTTTGGCCTGCAGTGGGCTCATACTAAATTTAGCAACATTATGCCATGGGGCCATAAGGAGACTTTTCATCCAGCTGGGGGAAAAAAATGCTCAAAAAGATACTTCAGCTCAACCATGGCAACCTGAATGCACAGTTTTTTAAAATTCATTTGTTTAAAGATAATATTTCATTTTCAATTTACATGTTAAATTACTTTTTCATTTTATATTGCTTATTTTGGGAATTTATATGTTGCTACTATGCTACTATAATACAATGTTATATTTGAATTGCACATATTCATTAATTTATATTGTAATTGATGTTTTATAATATATTTATAATTTTCTGTATTTGATTTATACTATATTTTATATGTAGGTATCTGTGCATTGTAAATTATATAATCATATACATTTATATTTCATATTTGCTTTGTAATATATTATATACAGATCTTTGAATTATGTTATATATTTAGTTTCAGCTGATTTTTATTTGTATATACTGGGTAATTTTTAATCAAATACTACTATTAATATTGGTATTTTGGTATTATGGAAATAAACACACACACACACATATCCTTGTCATTCTGTGCCCATGTTACAAATCACCAGAGGGATAAATATTCCAGGATGGAAACAGAGCAAAACTTATGTGCTGGTTAAAACACAAATGTTTGGGATGACCATTAAAAAAAATGAGTATTTCCATCTGATTTTTTTCCTGATGTTGTCAGATGCCTCTTTAAGTTTATATGTAGAAAAAATCCAAGATATCTGCAAGTACCTAATAGTTCCTACAAACTACAAATATTATTCAGTGCCAGGTATTATCCACTTTTTTTCAAATTATTCATTTACTAAGAGAACAGTGAAAAGATTGCAGTTCAAATTGCACTTGTATATGTTGTCAACAGAAATTATTTAGAGAAATCTAAGGAAAAGAGCTGTATTTGGATAATGGTAGAGATATCCAGTGGTAACATTCAAGTCTGTCACAATAATTTAATTCATTTATCAGAACCAATAAAGCAGAAAGTTTTCTAAAAAAGAAACAATTGACTCAGATACGAGAAAGATAATACAATAAAACAAGGGCGTCCATAAATTGATTGAGCTTAGGTTTGCTGACATTTCTATTTTACTTTAACAATGAACCCCAGAGAACATTTATATCACAATAGCATTATTTATTAACGTTATATTATTAATATTAGTAATGAACACCCTCATTTTACAAGGTATCATTCAAAACATAAAAGATAACATATTATTCCTGAAAAATAAACATTTTAAAGATGAAAAATTGAGAGGGTGATCTTTGCCATTTATCACTTCACGTAATAGTATATATTTCCAAAATTTAAATTAAGTTGACAAACATAATTGTTTAGGAAATAATTGCATGATTAGTTGAATGATTAATAATACATAAAATACCAATAATAAACAATGATATTAATGCCTGATAGTCACTGAGTGCTTCGTATGTGTCAGCACAGCACTATGCACTTTGCATAAATCATGTCATTGAATTGTCACAATCCTAAGGTACTATTATTATCACCATATTACAGATGAAGAAAGTAAAACACAGAGAGTATTACAAATTGTTCATTGTTTTAACGGCTTACCATAACTGTGAATAACTGAGTTAAAATGATTGTGGCCACATTTTTCAATGATACTTCATTAAAAAAAATAGCCCAGAGCTCAAGAGACCATTCATGAAGTTTTGGACACAAAATATATATGAGATGGGACTTGTCACCAAAATAAAAAAGAAAAGGAAAAAAAAAGAAAACAATATTTATTCACTTTGGTAAGACGTGGTGCCTATATTGATCAGGATTCAAAGTCACACTAACTCTCTCTTCTACTTTTTATTGCTATTCTCAGCATCATTCTCTTGATGTAGCTTTGTACACAAGGTTGAGGGTCAAGCACCTGGAGATTACTGCTAAAATCCTTACCACTCCATGACTGGAGTTGTGATAGTCAGTGTAATGTCATTGGGTTGTTTTTTTTTGGGGGGGGGGTAGGCAGAGGAGTGTTCTTTACATTATGGATTTTTGTTCTGGGGAATTTCAAATTTTTCAGAGAATTTACTCCCATTCCCTGCTTGTGTAGCAGCCACACTGACAGTGCTCTGATTTCTGGACCGGAGATTGTGAGGATTAACTTTCTCTATTCAGGCTTGTGACCAATGACCTGGTTTTTAGCCCTGGGCCTCATCACCTGGGGTAGTATATCAGGGAGAATTTCATGGAAGGGAATGATTGTTTCATATATAGGTTTTATTTGACTATGGTGAGCCGTGTGCAAGTCCCCACACAAGGAAAAGAGAATATTTTTATACAGACGAAAGAAAAGTTGGGAGGGCGTAGTAAACCGGCCCTTGGCTTTTTATTGGCTGAGTCCTTGAGGGGAAAGAAGAGGAGTGAATCCTTCTTCCTGATGGGCTTTGCTACCTTTGAAGGGTGTGAGAGCTCCCCCTTCTGGTCTCCCAACTCTTTCAATTGAGCTTTCTGTTTATTAATTTTTTAGTTGTTGATGGGTCATACTGTAAAAATGAAAAAGGGAATTTCCAAGCTGGCTATGCTATTAGTGCTCAGTATGAAGTACTTGAGAGGGTAAATCTCGCACTAGCTAAAACAACTCAACAAGCAGAGAGATCGATACTCTCACCAGAGCATGCCAGTTATCAGAAGGACAAATTATTAATATGTATACCAACAGCTGGAATGTCTTTGGGGTTGCCCATCATGTTATTGAATAAATTCCACTATGTAATATTGATTATACATCTTAAAATGTATTTATATATTTTACTTTAGATGAAAGTTATTTTCTATTCTTTTTCAATTACATAAATTTTCTTATAACATCTTTCAAATGTTTTTTGCACATATATTAGAATTTCTCTGGGATAGGTAGATAGAAAGAGAAATAAAGATATTTTTATGTCTATATATTTACATAAGTACACTAGAAAATATATTTGTGGAAATGTATATCATTGATCCACAGATTACTTAGAAGTGCTTTATTTAGTATCTAGGTAGTTGAGAATTTTCTAGTTTCTTCTGTCATTTAAATCTAGCTTAGTTCTGCTGTGTTCAGAAAGCATTCTCTGAATCATTTCAATCCTTTGGTATTTATTAACGGCTGTCTTTATTGACTAGCATATGATAATTTAGGTTAGTACTCCATCTATACTTGAATTTGTATTTGGTGACAGTTAAGTGCATTGTTCTATAAATTTCCATTTGGTCAAGTTTGTTCATTGTTTTCTTCAGATCTTTTATATTTTTACTGATTTTTTTTTTGCTTCTTCTGTTGGCTAATGAGAGAGATACGTTAAGGTCTGCATATACAATTATACGTGTGTCTATTTCTCTCAGTTTTGTCATTTTTTGCTTTGTCTATTTTGAAGATAAGTTATTGGGAATCCATTACCATTACAAAAAGTCCTTTATCTTTAGTAATTCAACTTGTTTTAAAGCCTAGTGTGATATTAAAATAGCTATATTAACTCTATTTGGTTAAGGTACTATATGCATAGTACATCTTCTTCTATCTTTCTTCTTGTTGTCAAGCTTTCTGTATTCTTGTATAAAATATGTGCCTCTAGTAAGAAATATATAATTGGCTTGTTTGGTAGTACAGTTTGGCAATATTAGTATTTTTCTTATGCTAAATACTTTACATGTCATATTATTATTCATATACTTTGTTCTATCGTACCATGTTATCTTTTTGTTTCTGTTCAATCGATCTGTTTAAAGCTCCTCTTTTTAATTTCTTGCATTTTTGTATACATATTTCTATTAGTTTGTTGTGTCAACCAAAAAAAAAAATGCAGAAGGCGGCAAACAAGAAGAGTTTATTTGGGGTCCTAAGAATTCCCATTTGGGAGACACAGATTTGGGTAAAACTGAAAGAGGGTTCTGGGGAAGAGAAATAGTCAGGGACTTACAAAAAGCAAAAGCCATGAGGCTGTACGCTGACACAAGAAAGGAAATATTTGTCCTTAAGGGATGGCTGTCATGGGTTGTTTTAGGGTAAGTGTCCAATAAATATCTTGAGTTTCTGGCAGATGTTTTGGATGCCTTCATTAGGACAATAAGTGGTCAGAAGGTCAGATTCCATCCAGGTTGACATGTGCATAAGTCATACTTCCTCAATAGCTTCCTGGCTCCATTTCAGCCAGCTCTCTTAGCAATATTGACTTCAAATTGATTTTCCTTTCACATTAGTCATACATATATTCTAGTGCAATATTCTTTTAGTGGCTTCTTCCAAATATTACAGCGAGGACCTTTGATTTATTACAGCTTAATCTGAAATATGACTTTTAAACTTCTCTAATAATTCTAGAACCTTAGAATGTTTTCTTTAACTTGTTTGCTTAAGCCTATAAGTTTAACCATGAAATCTATAAGCAACCTGGGGCATGGCCATTCCTTAAGGGTTGAAGTTCCAGTCTGTATAATGGCAATTTTATCATCCACCTTCACAGAGGGCAAAGATTACACTCACTCTGTGAATGTAATCTACTAAGCTTTGGTGGAGCCACATGAAGCCTTCAGTGTACAGTGCAGAATACACCCTTGGAACACTGTAGAATATGGGTCGTTGAAATTAGCAAATTATTTAAGCTAACCTCAAGGTTACTCTGACCAGAAAGCTGAAAATTTACTACTGAATCTATTCTCCATTCCAAATTAAGTCATGTTTTTCAATGTATCTAATATGGTTCTTCAAGGAAGTCAAATGATAATATTAAAACATTCTAATAATAAAATGCCAACAGTTGAGGGGTCAAAAAATTGAATACAAATGTACTTTCTCCAATTACAAAGTTTCATTGGAAAAATTAGAGTCCAAATACAAAAATTCCTTGCAAACTTAAGTTCAAAGTCATTAAAATCCAAAATCAACTTCACTTGCTTTTTGAGTATTAAAAAATTGTAAATTCTTTCAGTTCAGCTCTTAATACCCAGGTGTAGCAGAAGATATTTGAGAAGCTGCAGCCTGGGCTGTCTTTCATGGGAATAGATGAGATTCCTTCTGGTCTTGAGGAGAATTAGTTTAATGCTAAGTTTCTGAGGTACCTCACTTTCAGAGAGCCTAGAGGATTTACAGGACACACAAGATTTTCACAATATTGAAACCACTATCAACAAGTTTAGAAAACAATCAGTACATATCCTTGAAAGCAATTAGTCCAGCAAAATTATGTACCCTGAAACCAGTATTTAGCATTGCCTAAGGTAGTAGCAGTAAGCCAATGATGTTTGAGGGAAGGGAGTTTGAACTGAAAGTCAGCTTCAGTAGATTCCCAGAATCTATGTAACTTCCAGAATTCACTTACTAGGATATTAAATTCAATTGAGAGAGATGTTTACAAGTGGCTTATTTACCCTACTTGCAAGGAATATTAGCTTATGCTTCTTGTCTCTTGTAATTGAGGTATTACTTTCTGCAATGGTAGAAATTTGCATTATTGCCATCTCTCATCACCAGCCTTCACTTGAGGTGTCTTTCTTTTCAATTCATCATATTCAAGAATTTTGCTGAGTTGAGTATGGAATCTAGCTAGTGACAAAGTTATATTCCTTCCTCTGTTTATAATGCCTCTTGCCATCCTCATCTTACTAGAAATGATTTCTCTCTCATCCCCACATGTTTCAGCAGGATTCCTGAAATAAAATAGCATTTGATACTTCTGAAGCCAACGCACCAAGGGCATAGGAAGACCAACACCCCTGCTGTGTACTTCTAAAGATATTGTCTTTCCTCAGCTTTCAAATACCCCAGGCTTTGCATATCTGCCATATCTTTTTCTGTGGTTTTGAGATATGCCTCTAATGAAAGTGTTAGCCAACATTCTTACACTTTACATTTATCTGCTTCTTAAATGTTACTTTTTCTAATACATGTAGGGCAAGCACTGGTTTCAGGATATGAGCGCTTTCTATTTTTCCCATTTTATGTCTTACCTAGATGTTTACTTTTTTAATACATCTCTAGATTTTGTCTTATTGATTGTCTAAAAGTGAGAGATAGGAAGCCATTGAGCTAAGGGAGAGGCAAAAGCATTTACTGTCCACATATTACCCATCTACACTTTACTAAGTTGAGTAATGAATAAATATATTCAATAGATGTGCTCCCATCAAACCAACATCTCACCCAGCTAGGCCTTGCCCTGTTATCGCATTCCAGGTACATTTAACATGGCTCATTTTTGTTGTATCTTCTTTCAAAATCCAAAGAACAAAAATTATAAATACCTTGAGCATAAGCTCAAATAATAGCATCATTCCCAGAATATCTGCGACACTTTGAAACAGACCCAATAATTCTTTGAGTACTTTATTCTGATCTTCCTCAACTTTTCTCAAATCTGTTCAGATTTTATGCAGCCATATCATTTATCTGTCCTAATTTTTTAAGTGATAGTTTCTACATCACTCTTATTAGAGACTATGATAGTCTCCTAAAGGAGTCATCCCAATTCACTTTCTGAGATTACACCTCTTTCTTCTTCAGATTTCACTGGGTACCAAGCACAACTTCCAAACTAATAACAACCAATCGCCACTATACTGAAAATTCATCTAGAGAAATTAAAACTGGTAGGTATAAGTTTCCTTTTTATGCCAGTCTATATTGTCCTTCAAGATTTTATTATCTCAACTTTATCTTACCGGACATTTATCTAAAGAAATCTATCTTTCTCCAGTTTAATCAGTTTACCTTATTTTCATTCTTCCACTGCTCCTGTTTCAGTGGTAACCATTCCAGTTTCCCCTTGATTTCCTGGGTAAACTTGATTCTAGAAGGCAGACCATTACATGTACAAGCCTTGTTAATTGTTTCTTTTACCTTAGGGTTTGTGATAATTTAATTGTGTCATTAAGTTATACTTTCTTCACTATAAGGAGCCCCATTCTTCTTTTTCATTTGTATATTAATAAAATCCTTTTTTATGAGGAAAGCTACAGGTTGGATTTCTGAAATGCTTAGAGTTTTATAGCTTAACACATCCAAAACTAATTTGATGTCTTTTGGTGGCAAGTGACACTAGAGACCGTGGACAAAATACAGGAATCAGACCCTAAAGACAGGTCAGAAAAAAACAGAATAGGGAAAGGACTTAGGACAACTAATCTATAGTGCCTGTTGACATCTGACACTAATAAATTCCTTGCAGACTTGAGAAAGTCACATAGTAAAACAGAAAATAATTTTTATCGCAGATTCCTTTGGCTCAAAGCAAGCTCTTACTAAGTCCAAATGATAATCTTTCCTTTACACTGTAGTGCTCATTACAGCTCTTTCTGCTTGGGAGAAGCTGTGCCCCAATGTCAAGCTGTAGCTACCTATGCCCTGAGACCTGGGCATAGCTAAACAGCCTGCGTATTGCTGAGGCTGGTGCCTTTGCTGAGGGCTACAGGCATATAAATCCAAGTGGGAAAAAAATTGCCATATACTGAAGAGTCTCACCAGGAAGGAAATTCCACATGTCCTACCTTTATAAAGGTATCACCAAAGTCTAAAGTTTCCTCCCTTGTTAAATGCTTCAGTTAGCATATATTTTTATTAACTTCCAATTTTACTCCTTGGCCTTATCTCAAGAGTTCCGCTTATACACCAGATTTTGGAGTTCAAAGTGATAGGGAACTGAAGCTGCCCGCGTTGGCCAGACACGATGATAACCACTTGCATGAGTTGTCTCACAGCAGGAAGTCCCAATAAGGAACAGGGTGTTGCCTCTGATAACTAACCAGGAGAATTCAGGAGGGGCCGAAAGGAGGAGGGAGGAGACAATACATCCTCCCAACCTCCCAGAAACACTCACATTAGAATCCATCTTGGCTGAGAGATGTGTGCGCCACAAGGGAGGACCCTGAGTGGGACCACATATGGGCCAAGCAAGATGATTGGCCAGAGACAGCCCCGGAAACTAAGCTCATTACCATAAATCCTGAGACAGAAAGGCACGTGGCAGAGCAGTTCTGTGTTCCCTTACCCTGCTGCTCTCGATCTGGGGGCCCCTTCCCAATAAAGTCTTTTGCTTTGACGGTATGTGTGTCTCCTCAGACAATTCATTTCTGAGTGTTAGACAAGAGCCCACTCTCGGGCCCTGGAAGGGGTCCCTCTTCCTGCAATAGAAGTGGCCAATACAAATCAGTTGTCTTCTATACATGAGTTCTGAATGAACTGATACATCAAATAAATGAATGGAGAAATGGGAGATAAAATTATCACCTTTATTTTATTGATAAAATTTAGTTTAAAAAATGCAGCTTATAACCACAGGTAAAAGACTTCCGAATCCTGACTGCCAAAGTTAAATACTTATCTGCTAGTCACAGGAGGTTAAGGAAAACAAACCCCTCTCTTTCAAGAGCAGATTCCTTTTACAATCACAGCAGGAAGCAGCAGAACACACCTTCAGAGCTGTGTTTGGCTTATTAAAAAGGACGGGGTTAGGAAAGAGGAGTACATATCCAGTTCCTTATCATAATTTACCATCAGCCAGAAGCATCAGTGACCCAGGATGAAAATCCCATAAGCCTAAGGTCTGATGTTAAATCTACCCACACACGGTAAAGCAGCTCACTCTACAACATAGGCTGCAGCAAACTGCCAAGGTCAAAAAGCTTATAATAGAACAATGTTGCCATTGGCTTAAAAGCCACATGTTCTGACTGCCAAACCCTCATCTCTACAGGTTATCTTTCTGCTGCAAAACTCTGCTTCCTTCTATCTTCCCAAGCACCAGATATTGACATTTGAGGAGAACAACACATAACATTCCCCTCTCCTATCCCACTCCTTCATGTTCTTATGAAATTAAAAGATAAAACAAGTGATAAAGGCAGACAGAAAGCCAACTATCACCTTTACTACTGATGAAACTGATTTTGAAGATTAGGTTGAGGAGGGAAACAACACACATTTACTATTATTGAAATACGAAATGAAGTCAGTGTTTCAACTGAGGCTGGCCCTGCTGAGCCCAGAGGACAGACCCCTAGTGGGACCCACACTGCTAAGAAGAGGGGGGGCACGAGCTCTCTTATCAGCCCAGTTCCTCAGAAGAGTCGGGAGGAACTGAGTTGACATTGTACCATTTATTTATCTATCAAATCATCCCTACTTGCCTAGAGAAAGCCAAGGAAGGATGGGAAAAGGGAAAAACCAGAATTGTTTAGAAAAACCTCTCTTTATGAAAGTCAGAATTATGAAAGATATATTACTAGCCACGAGTCCATTTTGTTCAAATTTTCAAATTCATTCGCATGAATTGCTTCATACTATTGTCTTATATAAGTTTCTGGAAGCAAAAGCATTTTATATAATGATGAAGTGCAACATAGCTGTTAAGCAAAAAGACCCTAGAGACACACTGCCCCAAGTTAATTCCTGACTTGTGTGTGACCTTGTCAGATCTGTGACCTTGGGCAACAGTAAATTGAGAATAGTAATACTCTCTACTCTGTTAGGTGTGTGAAGATTAAATGAGTTAATACATGTGAAATATAAGATGTTATTGTTTTACTTCACTCTGTATGACAGTCTCTAGGTCCATCCACCTGACTACAAATAATTTCGTTTCTTTTTATGGCTGAGTAATAGTGAGTTAGAAAGAGTAAAACAAATACTGTATGCTAACACATATATATGGAATCTAAAAAAAAAAAAAAAAAGGTTCTGAAGAACCTAGGGGCAGGACAGGAATAAAGATGCAGACATAGAGAATGGACTTGAGGACACGGAGAGGGGGAAGGGTAAGCTGGGACAAAGTGAGAGTGGCAATGGACATATATACACTACCAAATGTAAAATAAATAGCTAGTGGGAAGCAGCTGCATAGCACAGGGAGATCAGCTCAGTGCTTTGTGACCACCTAGAGGGGTGGGGTAGAGAGGGTGGGAGGGAGATGCAAGAGGG
The DNA here is from genome assembly GCF_009873245.2 of Balaenoptera musculus. Lineage (NCBI taxonomy): Eukaryota > Metazoa > Chordata > Mammalia > Artiodactyla > Balaenopteridae > Balaenoptera > Balaenoptera musculus. The sequence continues at coordinate 62,888,763 of NC_045796.1, read as the reverse complement.
AGGGGATATGGGGATATATGTATAAGTATAGTTGATACACTTTGTTATACAGCAGAAACTAACACACCATTGTAAAACAATTATACTCTAATAAAGATGTTAAAAAAAAAGATGTTATTGTTATCTGCGCATTTTCTCTTAGCTTATTTATTTCTGTTGTTTTTGCTCAATTTGACAAAAGTTTATTTGATCAGTTTTTCAAAAAACTTTGCTATTTTCAAAATTTTATTCTTTTTTGCCTCTTTATTTACTTTTATCTTTATATCTTTTTTCCTGTTTATCTTTCTTGAATTTATATATGAATGATTATGTCAATAATTTTCAATCTTTCAAAAACTTTTATTTTAAATACCTGCATTTAAGGTTGTAAATTTTCCTCTAAACTGCTGTATAGATTCATCCTGAATTTTTAATATCTCATATTTTCATTGCTGTTTAGTTTTAAGTATGTCCTATTTTTACTTCATTTTTTGACTCCTGAATTTCTTATAAAGATGATTCTTAATTTTTAAATATATGGAATTATTTTACTTTTTGATTTCTCACTCTCTTTAACGCATTTCCCATTTTACCATTAAGCTCAGAGATGGAGGTACAATTCACATTGTATTCTAGGCATTGTATTCTGTAAAATCAAACATCCATTTCTAAAAGAATGTAATTTTTTTGTTGCAGTTATTTTAATCTGTTATCAGAGTTATCACCAATAAAGAGATTTATGAATAAATCTATAAACACGTACAGTTTGTATTCTCATAGCCTCAAATGTGAGCACATCTAAACCATGCTGCTTATATTGCATATTTTTTACCCAAAATAACTAGATCTGCAGACAAAGCCATATGATTTAAAAAATATAAAACAGCCTGTGAGCATATTTTAAAAGCAGGTATTAGATTGAATTTTCTAACATTTGTTTTAAAGTGAAAACAAAATAAAGCATTTGCTAGCCACAGATAGCAAAGAGCCAAAAATAGTGCTATTTCAAATTGCTATATTTCCATTTATTTCCTCAAATCATCATATTCAAGTACTTAATAAAAACAGGTCTTTAATAAGTATTGAGTATAAAGAAATTTTAAAATATTTCTATTATTAGTATGTACAACCAATGAGGATATGAAAAAGTGAACTTAATTTTAGGTTCTTATGAGAAAAATAAATACAATATAAAAACGGAAAATTTAGAATTTTCACATTGATCATACTATCCTTGTACAAGTTGACTAAAAGTCTAAAATCTTTAGAACTTTATTTTTCTTTATATAAAATAGGATTAAACTCACCTTTATCAAAGTAGATGTAGGAATAAAGTACATAGATTAAAAAAATCACTATTGATGAATACTGCTAAAATGTAAACCTAATGAGTTTTTTTTTAATATTTTTATTTTATTTTTTGGCCATGCCACGTGACATGTGGGATATTAGTTCCCTGACCAGGGATTCAACCTGCTCCCTGCAGTGGAAGCATGGACTCTTAACCACTGGACCACCAGGGAAGTCCTAAACCTAATGAGTTTTAATAATTTCTGTTTTTAATTCAAGTTTCTTACCTAAGAGAGTATAATATGATTTCACAAAATTATAGTGGAAAACATAGATTTCTCCAGAAATCTTTATACCATTTCAAGCATATTTTTTTAAAGGGATTCCTTCAGGTTATATATTCATGAGAAAACCTTTGTAAGGGACAAACACTTTTCTCACAATATGATACTGACATGTTAATTTAGCAGAAAAACAAAATAAAACACATTAAATATGTAAAATGCATATAGAAACTCAAATTTCGTTTGAGCTCAATCTGCAAAACCCATTCATACAATCTGTCACTTTTGGATTTTATTTCATCATAAAGTGGTAAATGAGACCTGGCAGAGCATTTACTTCTGCACACCTTGGTTTCCCTAGCACTCTATTGTATGTGTTGAGTTTTACAAATGTCCCTATTGTCCATTTCATCAGTGCCTCCAGTTGAACTCTTTTTATCATATTTGCCTATTGTAATTCCCAACTCTACATAGATCGCTGGTTGCTTAGCTTGTAATCTGTTTACTTCTTAATTACCAGAAAATCACCTGAACCACCAGTTATTCCCAAGCTCTCTCTGACATTATCAAAGGTAGTTATTATTCCTGGTAGTTGTCTCCTTTTCTAAATTATCCTCGTTGATGTCTTTGTTTTGGGCAAGAAATAATTTGTGACCCCATTCAATATTCCATCTTAAAACAACCCATCTGTATTTATTTTTGTAACTCTGTTACTATTTGTCCAGAGGTAAATGAGTATCTTTCCTTCTTATATGCACAACCCACCCAGTGCTTATATTGTGGTGCTCAAAGGGCAATGTTGAGGACCCAGGCACTCTTCTACTTTGCAGGAAGCAAAGCTCCTCTGCCGAGAGCAGTAGAAACTCTGGAGAGACAGAATGATTATGAGTACTGACATCACAGTCCTACCATATCTTTGTCTCTACTTTGAAACTTTCAAGGTCTCCAAATCTACATTTGTAAAATGAAGATAATATATTCTTATACGAGAGCAGCATTTAGTCAGCAAAACAGTAACCACTCTAGATATTCCAGGTAGAATGGGCTTTACTTTAGTAAATGATGTACTTACAAAGTGCTCCATATTCTCGTCAGTATACTGGTATTGCCAGTATTTTTTTTTTAGCCGCAGCCATTCTAATAAGAATGTAGTAGCATCTTCAGTTTTTTTCTCATGAAAAATCCCCAAACATCTTATAGCATATTCTCACTACAACTTTAAATTACAATGTCTTACAAAGATGGTTTCTTTTTCAATATAGTTTTTCATTATAATCCTTATATTTAAGCTATTTATAAACTCAAATTAACCCCTATTTTTGCAATCGAAACAAGAAGATAGTGTAAGAACACTGTAGATATCTCAAAGCATGGAAATGACTTCATTGTTCTTTAGGAAATAACCAGAATTTACTCCTACAAGTTTTTCTTGGAATCACATTCACTTTGAGGTTTAATATAAATGACACACTTTGCTTTTAGAAAGAACAAACTAACAAACACCAACTATCTTCTAAGTTTACAATGACTTGTCACCATGGATTTAAATTCAAAGCAAAGAAATTTAAATATTCAAAATTACAACAAATTCGTTTTCCTTTATGTATTTATACAGACATGTAACATTCTGTATTGATAACCTTACAGATGAGTGTGTAATTTAATGATAGTAAATAGTTCTAAGGTCTCTTTCTTTGTTTCCCAAAGCACCTCTTAAAAAGAGTAATTCAGAACCAAAAAGATAAACTAAATTAAAATTAGGTGATAGATTCATTGAGAAAATCATAGAACTTAATAATTTTATCAAAATATTTACCAAGACTCATTCCACGAAGGAGTTAGTTGAACTGGAAACTCATATTGGCTGCAAACAGGTATTGACGTTAAATGCTGGTAAGGTCCTCATCTGGTAAATCTTCACATGTGTAAAATGATAAAGCTGTGTTCTGAAAGAGATGAAGTGAAGGGCAATCAATACTCATTCCTTTGTTGTGGATTTTGAGAGAAATCTAGAAATAATTGAGCATGTGGTGCTAAAATCCTCAACTGCTTTTTAGTCAATGAAGAGGGTCAAATTATGAATTAATTTGAACAGAGATTCAATCAGGGTGTTTTAGTATGTTTATTAAGAGGAAATATAAATAGATCCAGAGACATGTAGGCATATTTCATATGTTAATGAACCTAGTATTGAAGGAATTACTACTGTTGGGACTCAGGTATCTCTGGAGATAAGGAGAGTCATTTTAGAGAGAGAGAAGAAGATAGCGGAAGAGTAAGACGCGGAGATCACCTTCCTTCCCACAGATACATTAGAAATACATCTACACGTGGAACTGCTCCTACAGAACACCCACTGAACGCTGGCAGAAAACGTCAGACCTCCCAAAAGGCAAGAAACTCCCCACATACTTGGGTAGGGCAAAAGAAAAAAGGAGAAAATATTTGCAAATGAAGCAACTGACAAAGGATTAATCTCCAAGATTTACAAGCAGCTCATGCAGCTCAATAACAAAAAAACAAACAACCCAATCCAAAAATGGGCAGAAGACCTAAATAGACATTTCTCCAAAGAAGATATACAGATTGCCAACAGACACATGAAAGAATGCTCAACATCATTAATCATTAGAGAAATGCAAATCAAAACTACAATGAAATATCATCTCACACCGGTCAGAATGGCCATCATCAAAAAATCTAGAAACAATAAATGCTGGAGAGGGTGTGGAGGAAAGGGAACACTCTTGCATTGTTGGTGGGAATGTAAATTGATACAGCCACTATGGAGAACAGTATGGAGGTTCCTTAAAAAGCTACAAATAGAACTACCATATGACCCAGCAATCCCACTACTGGGCATATACCCTGAGAAAACCATAGTTCAAAAAGAGTCATGTACCAAAATGTCCATTGCAGCTCTATTTCCAATAGCCAGGACATGGAAGCAACCTAAGTGTCCATCATCGGATGAATGGATAAAGAAGATGTGGCACATATATACAATGGAATATTACTCAGCCATAAAAAGAAATGAAATGGAGTTATTTGTAATGAGGTGGATGGAGTTAGAGTCTGTCATACAGAGTGAAGTAAGTCAGAAAGAGAAAAACAAATACAGTATGCTAACACATATATATGGAATCTAAGGAAAAAAACAAAAAGGCCATGAAGAACCTAGTGGCAAGATGGGAATAAAGACACAGACCTACTAGAGAATGGACTTGAGGATATGGGGAGGGGGAGGGATGAGATGTGACAGGGTGAGAGAGTGTCATGGACATATATACACTACCAAATGTAAAATAGATAGCTAGTGGGAAGCAGCCGCATAGCACAGGGAGATCAGCTTTGTGCTTTGTGACTACCTAGAGGGGTGGGATGGGGAGGGTGGGAGGGAGGGAGATGCAAGAGGGAAGAGATATGGGAACATATGTATATGTATAACTTGATTCATTTTGTTATAAAGCAGAAACTAACACACCATTGTAAAGCAATTATACTTCAATAAAGATGTTAAAAAAAAAAAAGAAGAGGCATTTTAAATATCACTGGGCTAGTTACAGTGTCAAGATACTGAAGAAAAAGAAAACAAACTCTCAATTTTTTAAAATAAATTTATTTATTTGTTTGTTTATTTATTTTTGGCTGCGTTGGGTCTTCGTTGCTGCACACGGGCTTTCTCTAGTTGCGGCGAGTGGGGGTTACTCTTCGTTGTGGTGCGTGAGCTTCTCACTGTGGTGGCTTCTCTTGTTGCAGAGCACAAGCTCTAGGCACGCAGGCTTCAGTAGTTGTGGCACATGAGCTCAGTAGTTGTGGCTCACGGCCTCTAGAGCGCAGACTCAGTAGTTGTGGTGCACGGGCTTAGTTGCTCCACAGTATGTGGGATCTTCCCAGACCAGGGCTCGAACCCATGTCCCCGGCATTGGCAGGTGGATTCTTAACACCTGCACCACCAGGGAAATCCCAAACTCTGTCAGTTTAAAGGCTCTCCCTCACCTTTACAGTCTCAGTTCTTCCCTTTAGATGTCAACAGAAAGAAATTCAGAAAAAAATTGAGGCAATAAGAGTTGAGGCCTGCATTGGATTCTGATTATTAGGAAGACATTTGATGACCACGCAGAATGAGTGGTGTCTGTGTGGGCGGTGGTACCCATGCTGACTAAGAAAAAAGGCTTTGGAGCTTCAGCACTCCCTATATGTGTGGCCCAGATGGGACAATATACTATCACATCACCAAAACCCTCAGGTTTTCCATGTGAGATGAAAGTATCTAAATTATAGAGCTGAGATGAAAATGAAATGAGAGAATTGATATAATTTTCTAGTGTATAGTAAGTGCTCAAGTAATATTAGCAGTTTCTATGTTGACATTTATTATTCCTGCAGATGCAAGACAGTCTGCCAGGCTGGATATTTTCCAGTTCCATTTATTTCTTTACTGACAGGCTTATTGTAGGATTCAAACAAATATATATATATATATATTTTATATGTATATATATATATATACATAAATATATGTATATATTTATATTTATATATATATATATACACACACAGCATGCAACCTGGCGAGCATATGCTATGTCAGCACACCTATACCCAGCATACTAAGCTGGTGCAAATTATGATGCAAAATATGATCAAGAGAAGCTAAAATCAGTAACTACTGTCACTTGAATGTTCTGTTTGTATTGATTTTGTTTTGGCTTTGGCAAACTCATTACATCTGAACCTAAAACCCTTGAAGTTTGAGATTAGGGTTTCTCTTCCATATTGCTGTTTCAAGTTAGTTTTTCTTCAATTTTCTTTCTCTTTAAGAATCTGTTTGTCAAATATCAACTCTCTAAGTGTTCTCTGGTGTCAGCACCTGATTTGAGGTACAAGTGATATTAAATTTGTCCATTAAATCATCAAATATGCAATATACCTAAAATATTCTTACTTTATATAGAAAATGGACATTCAACAGGTAGAGAGAAATGTAATGTGAAAATATGTCCACAATGGTCATGTATCAGACTTTTTGTCAACTCATAGACCCTTCTATAAAACATTAGTCCACTCTATTACATTGGCAAGTATAGTATTCGACATACAAATCAAGCATGATTTCTTGATGGAAAGATATTTCAGTTCTCAGAGTTCACTTTTAGATAAATAAATTATAGGAGACTATATATGTGGTTGCCAAGATGTGGGGGGAGGGAAGGATTAGGAGTTTGGGATTAGCAGAGGCAAACTATTATATATAGGATGGATAAACAACAAGGTCCTACTGTAGAGCACAGGGAACTGTATTCAGTATCCTGTGATAACCCATAAAGGCAAAGAATATGAAAAAGACTATAACAAAAGAAAAAACCATAGGAGAGTAGACTAAAACTACAAGGACCTATGAGGCATGCTGTTTAACCTATTTCTGTTTAAAATAACCTGCAGTTAATACTCTTAACTTATTATCATTAAAATTAATCACATTTTAGGAGCATTTGGCAATATGTTTACATTTGTTAAAATACATTTAACAACAATGAAACTAGGAAATCATTGTTTCAAGATGGCTTAGTAACCACATTGTTCATAATTATTTCATATCTCATTTTTCTCTTCATGGTTCTGGAGCACCTGAAAGCAGATTCTGTGGCTTCCTTTGTATTTTAGTGCCTCTTCTCACAAAATGCTTGACTTGTACTTCAAACTGACATTCATCATCACCAGTTGCTATATGTAAGCCATTAAAGGTGATGTTTTTGACAGTAAATGATGGCTTTGTGGCTTAAAACTAAGTGATGCCTGAATCTTACTCTGTCAATCGCCTTTAACCATCACTCTACCTCCCTTACTGCCCCCACCTTCAATGCAAGAATCTAAAGGAGCTGTTTACAAAGAAGAGTCACTGAATAGGAATCAAAGTACCACTTTCAAAAGCTACTCAATTTTGGAAACTTCTGTGCATGCTTCTAGGTTGGGGGTGTGGGCAGCTCTTGGATAATAGTCAAGGAAGGGTTTCTATTTACTCAGATTTAAATCTTGGACCCATCAGACTCTGCTTTACTTGTGGGGAGAAAGAGAAATATAGATGACTAATATGCATAGAAATTTCTTGGAAAACCACCTCCCTGGAAGAGGGTGGGCTAGAAGTGAAATAAGAGAGTTACAATTCATGGTTCTTGCTGATGGCAGACCTTACATAGCTCTGCTCACTGCATGGATGAAGAATGAGTAACAGTGGACAATATTTGGGCACTGCCCCTTAAGCACAGTAATCCCACTACTTAACGTCATAGTTCCATCAGTATTTGACATTCTGCTCAATCAAATTGGAAATGTGTTTTCTCTTGAAAGTGATTTAAGAAGGAAAACATGGAACTTCCTGGAGTCACAAGGGCAAGAAGGCTCTTAATTTTTGAATTTTATCAGGACTATTATCACTGTTTCTGAGTTAAGGGTAATTTCTTCCTTACCACCATATATTTTATAATTATTTGAAAGAAGCCAGTTTTTTTTCTCAAGAGAAATTACATAACTAATTGAATTTTTAAAAGGCTATATATTGCAACCCAAACTCTTAGTGTGTTTGGTATTTTTCAAATGGATAACAGGGCCTGGCCTGGCCCAAACAGTGCTGAAACTTCTGAATCATTCTGAAGGGCAAAATGGCATCAGGAAGATATAAGCCTTTGTTGTACAGGAATTTTGTGGCAGACTTAGGTGTTTCCTGTTATATAATAACTCATCATAATGGAAGAGTAAAATAGTGTTAAGCTTTCTAATATGATCATATATGATTCATGTTAATTTAGTCTCAAACTCCTCAAGTATAATATATTATTAATATTCAAATATTCCCACCAATCTTCACATTCTGACAAAAAGTTCAGATTTGAAAGTATAGTTGTCCCAGTTGAGGAAGGTGCTAAGAAGGACCCACTTTTGTGGATCCTGCATGGCTATATGGTTAAAATCCTGTTCATTCCATGAGTTCTTACATATGCAGTTGCCATTTGACTCATCAGTACAACATAAGCCAAAACTTAAAATGGCCATAGAGTGGATGAAGGACTCAGAGAACTGAAAATAGAGCCTTGGAGACTGATTGAAAAGAGGAGAAGAGAATTACTTTTTGCTGAACAAAGTATTAAAGAAAGAGAGCAATAATATAGTAACTGTTAGTAAAAGGAATGAAGGTCCTTTACCTTTGGTAATTGGAAAACTAAGAATGTGTAGACAAAAGTTGAGAACAGACTAAGCAAGTCGTGGTTGCCCCACGATGTGAGGAGTTTCAGAAATCTTGGAAAGTAAAGTATAAGCAGCAGCAACATAGGGCTAGGGGCAGAGGAGGAGAGAGAATGTAAGTCAGGTGAGATGAAACAAAGTTTTCTCATCTATATCCATGAATTGATGGGTGCCGAATGTGGGAGAGGGAGTGAGCTACAACTGTAGTGCAAAGTAGCCAGGTTGTGTCTTTGAGGGCATAGAAGTTCATGCATGCAATGAGGTTCTAGGAAAATCAAAATTGTCTATACCTTGAACAGAGAAGGAAGGATACCAGAGCTCCTGGATATAAATTCTAGCATCTGAAAGTTTATCAGTGGTTAAGGATGAAGTTAGTACATTTTAAAAACTGAGGTCACTGATGAATTCCAGAAATATATAGACCATACTTATAGCTATAATGATGGACTTAGTATATTTCTTCCCATTAAAATTTTTAACATGACTCTGGGTTAAGCAAGTAATCAATCAATCAATAGTACAGAAAGAAGTTTAGATAAGTTATTTTCATGTATGAGAACTTAAATATTAGAAAACATACTGATAGTATAAAAAACAAGATTGGTTTAATCATTAAAAATAGATTTAGTCATAAGTACTGTTGAAAGTGATGGATTTTTCTTTGATAGCATTTACTCTGACAATTGCTTGACATATACTAATGACTGTTCATGTATTGATATATGTATACATACCATTTAGAATAAAATCTTGCCTTGGAGGAAGAACAATAAAATATACAACAAACTTAGGTTAATAGTTTTATGGAAAAAAGTTATGCTATAAATGTTGTAAAGATAGATCTTATAAATAAAATCTTGCAGATTGGATTCCCTCAACTGAGACCAAACTCTTGACAGTCATTTATATTTGAAACTTGAATATTAATAGAATGCCTAAAGTTCATACTGTTAGAGAAGGTCATATGTTATTATTAAGAACAAGATTGATCTGCAATTACACTACTTATTGAATTTAGTATATGACTACAAATCTTTTTTTCTCTCCCATTTTTAATATGCTTTATGAAGAATAAGGAAAACCAAATGCATTAATAAAGGAGGTAAAATAATCTTGTTCTCTCAACACTAGTCTTTTAAAATTATTGGAGAAATGACTTGAGTCACTCGACTAAATCTCTAATATTAAATATCTTATGACCTTCTTGAAATTTAAAACATAGATTAAAAATTCTTTATAGGAATTAAAGATTACTTTAATGGTTTTCTCCCAAACTCTCCATGTCATAAATCTGGCTATTTAAAATACAAAATTTACAGTGTATTTAATAATTTATACTTTTTTTATTTCCCTAATGCATAGCTTAGTGCCTTTTTATTTCCTTCTTTAGGTTTTCCTTCTTTAGGTTCTTTATGCAGAACTATCATTAATGAAGACAATTTCTTTTTAAAAGCTCTTCACTTACTTTATGAATCCAGGATAAAACACAAATACATTCTATTGTTCATTTAAGTGTCAGGACAATATCTTTGGTTGGTGTAACATATGTTATGGAACCTACACTCTGATACTCAATGGAAATTCTGTTTAGTCCTGGTCACTGGCCCACTCCCTGCCCTATGATAGGCACATAACTAAGGTCTGTCATGGTTCCATTTCTCAGGATGAGAATTATTAAGTAATGAGTATGCGGGAAAATCAGAGCCCTCTGGCTATCGTTCCAGTACATGGAGAAAAGAACAAATAAAATAGGGAGAGAGAGAGAGAGAGAAAAAAACTGATGATATCATCTGAGTATCCAGATAGAGTTTTGTCTGAGGCTAGTGCTACTCCTAGACTCTTCAGTTCTGGAAACCAATGAGTTTCCCCTTTTACTTCAGTCAGTTTGGGTTGATTTTTCAATGACTTACATCTAAAAGTGTCCTAATGTATGTGCTTAAAACATTTAAGCCCTTCACGTGACAGGCACTTTGTGAAGCACTGAGAGCCAAATATGAACAATGGAGAATCAGTTCTCTAGAACAATGGTTCTTAAGGACACTGTCCCAAGTGTCCAGGTATTTTGTGATATGTTGGAACTAATTTATTACTGAGAGTAGTTAAATTTTTTATTCGTGCAAAAATTTTTGATACGTTAGTGTTATTTCAAGGATATTCTTATATAACATTTTCTCTCTTTTCTTCTAAGAAAAAGTGACTCAAATTAAAAATTATAAAATAGTATTCCTCTGCACCATATGCACCCACTCTGCAGAATACGAACACTCAGGATTCTCCCAATAGTTCTGAGAGTTCCCAGGTGAGGCTCTCTCACAAGCAGTATCACATATTCTCTAACCCAGGACTTCTTGCTGGGCCATAGTAACCACTGACTTGTGCCTAAGTCATGACAATGGGATCAATAAAGCATATATCACTGTACTAAATGCCCAGTGCTGCCGATAATCATGATAAATGTATGCTCAGAGGCTCTTTGGTCAGCCATTGCCAGGACATGAATATCCATTTAACTGTAGTTTCTTCTCCATTCCAAATGGAGGAGATGACCTTGGGATGATCTATGCTTCTGTACCTATTCCCAGGATTACATATCAGGACTTCGTTATGCTTCTAATGTGTTACAAACATTTGTGAGGATTTGATGGAGTAGCAGGAATTCTCCTTCATTGCTGGTGAGAATTCAAAATGGTACAGCTATTTTGGAAGGCAGTTTGGTTGTTTCTTAGAAATCTAGACATACTCTTACCATATGATCCAATAATTGCACTCCTTGGTATTCAACCAAATGAATTGAAAACTTATGTCTACACAAAAATCTGCATACAGATGTTTATAGCAGTTTTATTCATAATTAGCAAAACTTGGAAAGAACGAAGATTTCCTTCAGTAAGTGAATGGATAAACTGTGGTACATTCAGACAATGGGATATTATTTCATGCTAAAAACAAAAGTGCTAATGAACTATGAAAATACATGGAAGAGCTTCAAATGCATATTACTAAGTGAAAGAAGCCAATCTGAAAAGGCTACATACTGTATAATTCCAACTATATGGCATTCTAGAAAATGCAAAACTAAGAAGATGATGAAAAGATCAGTACTTGCAGGGGGTTGGGGAGGTTGGGATAAATTGGCAGAGCAAAGAGGACATTATGGGACAGTGAAAATTTTCTGTATGTAATTACAATAATGGATATATGTCATTATGCATTTGCCCAAAGCCATAGAAGGTACAATACCAAAAGTAAACCCTAAGATAAACTATGAACTTTGGGTGATAATGATGTGTCAAATATAAGTTCATCAGTTGTGACAAATGTACCACTCTGGTGAGTGATGTTGATAATGAGGGAGGCTATGCGTGTGATGGTGAAAATTCTGTGGAACACAATGTGCCAATATCTAACAAAATTGCATGTACATTTGCACTTTGATCCAGAAATCCTACTTCTAAGGCTCTACCTTGCATATACATATCCGCAAATACAAAATAATGAATACACTAGGTTATTCATTGCACCATTATTTGAAATAGCAAATTTTGAATAAAAACCAAATACCGGGATAGGGAGGGTGGGAAGGAGATGCAAGAGGGAGGGAATATGGGGATATATGTGTACGTATAGCTGATCCACTTTGTGATACAGCAGAAACTAACACACCATTGTAAAGCGATTATACTCCAATAAAGATGTTAAAAAAAAAACAACTAAATACCCATTCATAGAGGATATATTCATATAGAACAGCCACACAATGGAGTACTATTCAGTCATATAATAAAAAGGTAATTAGCTTTGAAATTAACTTTGAATTAACTCAGATACATCAAGAGTTTATATAGTATGATACCCTTTGTATAAGAAAATATATATACGTGTATATCCTCTTATATATGCATATATAATTGTAATATGTAATATATTACACACACAGAGAAAGGATAAACAGTAAATAATGCAAGTGGTTAATTTGAAGGTGGGTATAAAGAAAATGGAAAAGATGAAGGGATGGAGATAAGGATTCACAGATGAATGGCAACCAATAAATGTGGAAGGAATGACAGAAAAATAAACATCTTCAACCTCTAATGTAAAAATTAAGTCAGACAAGCATTATCAATAGATGCTGAAACCGCTGTGTGAAAAGTTGTTGGAAACAAGGATATTTCTACCTCTTCAAGATATAACACAAGAGATTACTAACACAATTACTAACACAAATAAATGGCTCTTTACAAATGAATGATTTGGTGGCCAAACTTTGTATCATCAATGATAGGACAACCTGATACGATGTTCTTATTATTGTGAAACAGTAAGAAACATATAATAACACCTCTGTACTATTCTTGCCAAAATTATTAATCTAAATCTATTCATGTGGAAACAATAAGAAAAAACAAGAATGTGATGCATTCTAACAGATCAAAGGCCTGGATTTATCAAAAAAATTCAATATTATGAGAAATTTAAAAGATAGAGGGACAGTTCAACATTGAAAGAAACTAAAGAGATCAAAAAAGAACAAATATAATTCGCCAACTGCAATTGGATCCTGGCGTTTTACCAAAAAAATTCTAAAAAATTTTAAGAACAATTAAGACATGAATATGGACAGCATATTAGGTCGTATTTTTAAAATAGCATTAATTTTTTAGATATGACATTGATATAGTGGTTATAAGAAAGAATGCTTTTATTCTTAAGAGATCCATGCCAATATATTCATTAGAGAAATTATAGAATGGCTATAAATTACTTTCAAATGGTTCAGGAAATGAAAAAAAATATGTCCATGTATTTAAAGAAAGAACAATTTTGAAAAAAAATATTGATGTGTAAATCTAGCTATGTACTGATTGCATATGTACCTATTGTAAAATTCCTCCAATTTTTCTATAGGTTTGATTTTTGTCAAAGATAGAAATAAGATGCAAAACTTCTTACTGGAATTGCTAATTTGAAAAGATGACTTGTTTTTTGAAATTAAAATATAAAATAGAGATCATTTATCTGGTGAATCAATATAACCAAAGAAGATTTTTCTAATACAATCCTAATATGTATGTTTCTCCACCCCCTACCCCTCAGCCCGCCATTTGCTGAAATCCCTGTAGAGGACATAGTTGCAAAGTTGACATTTAAATTAAGGGACATCACAAAAATTAAACAATTTATGAAACATTTTCTTAATGGTTTTACTCAAATATAGACGTTAGCAGAAAGTCTGTTTGCAAGATACTCATCTCCAAATGCCTCAAGCTCCCTCAGGAGCCCTGCATCATTCAGGGATTGGAGTTGTAAGAAAAACAAAAACAAAGATCAGGGATAACTGGATTCTGAAGGGTCATATGTCATCATCAGAACTTGGTCTTGCCCTCTCCATCTCTTAGTTTTGCCTTGTATTGGTGGAATTGTCAGGCTGGCTGTCCACTTATGCTGACCAGGTTTATGCCAGCAGCTTGAGTCTGTTTCCTTCCCACCCTCTTGCAACTCCAATAGCTGGAGATAGTTTCCTCTTTCCTCTGATTATTCTCTCTTGGATCAGATACTAATCCTGAAGAAATCCTTGTGGCCAGGGACATGAGACTGATTTACTGGGCTCACATTGCCCAAATCTAAAAGAGGACTGACATCATAGCACCTGGGCTACCGAAACTGAAAAAAAGAGAATGCTCCCCACCCCCAAGTTAGAATTTTTTAGCATGAAAAGTGAGAATGAGAGCTGAGCAGGCAAAACCAACAGCTGTCAACTACAAGTGCCATGGCCATTTCTGGCCACCGGAACTGCACACTTTATTTTCTTCACACTTTGTGACTTCCAATAAGCTACATGAATAATATCTGGAGATTTAAATTTTCTCTTCTAATCAGTGTTCCCCTATATATTTTTATTTTTATAGAATGAACTATCTTTGATTACAATTTTCTTGATTTCACACTCATCTTTATTGAGCTGAACACATGTAATACTTGTTTGTTATAAATTATGAATCTTTTCTGTATTAATTTGTTTCTCATTATTTTTTGTACTATTCAATTTCTAGTCATATTTCTAGAAAGTTAAATTAATATTAAGGGTGAGATACTAATCTCTAAAGCAAAGAGATTCTGATACAAGGATGATACATTTTTAATACAGAACAAAGTTGTCACAGTAATACATTAATTTTCTGGAGCATAAGGTGACTTTTACTCTAGAAGCAGCAGATATTCATCACTTTTGTCCTTCATTAGTGAGATAAAATCATTCTTGATGGGCATGAAAGAGCACCATGTTATAAACTATCATATTTCTTTTCATATAAAATGAACAGAAAATATAAAAATCATCTTGTAAATATGAGTTTTATACTCTCCTTATTAGGGTTCAAAAAACCCATGTACTTAACAATTCATTATGTTTTTCAATGATTCATATATACTAACTACTGATCCATTGGATCCTTCTGAATTTTTTCTTTTATAGAATTATATCAAGCAACTTTTTCTTCAGCACGAGACAATCCTAAAATCTCAAAGGTTGGCAACACTATTTAGTTCTCACTCATGTTACACAAATGCTGAGGGTTGGCTTCACTTGGCTGGGTTTTGCTGGAATTGGTGGGCTGCCACTAGATCTTTCTGTGTTTGGCTTTGCTCCACATGAGCAGGACCCAGGCTGAAAAATCAGCCACTACCACAATGTACTGCTGTAATGGCAGAAGGCAGAAGTTCAAGGTGATTGACAGAAACCTGCAATACTTCTAACGACTTCTGATAAGATGAAGCATCTGTTATATCTGTTCAAATCTGATTGGCCAAGACAAGTCACATGGCAAAGCCCAACATCACTGGGGCATGAAATTATACTTCTCCCATGAGTGGGGGCAGGTGTAAGTAAGTGGGTGGTGAATATTTGGAGACTAATAATACTATCTACCACAGAAGGTAACCAAGAAGCTGACTTATTTTACTATGTTTGTTAGTAGCTAGGCAACTATTCATCCACCTGCTAATTTACACACACATTGTTTGAATGTCACTCAGATTTACCTTCATCTATTTGTGAACACTGTGAGATGTATAAGCATGTTTGTAGTTGCGAGTGTTCAAAAAACTGCTATCTGCGAGAACCTTAAAAAAATGATAGCAACCTGGCACATTTATATACCATAGGAGTAATGAACAAATGTATTCATTTATAAACATTTCACCTTCAAGTTCCTGCCCTTCAGCCATACAAACATGATTTGAAGACTTTAAACATACAACAATTTAATCACAAATATCTTCCAGCTGCTGGCCAGTAATGACATTTCTTATTGTCTCTCTTTTTCTTCTCTCAAGGAAAAGAGAGTATAAGAAAAACTGCCAGATGTCACAAGTTGCAACCTTGATAAACACGGTGCAGTCTCAAAAACAGATGGAGGTGTCTGAGGCTCACTGCATGCCATGATTCTGCTCTTTCTCTGGTGTGACTCACTAGAGGTGATTATCGTGGAGCCCAGATGCTGGCTCTGCAGCTGCCGCCCGGAGCTGCACCCTCTCTCTGTGTCCTCTACTTTATACAATGAGTTCGAAAACATTTAGGCCCTGCTGGGCATGTGTTTTTGTTTTCATTTTTTTATGATTAGTCAGTAGTGAAATGAAATGGGCTCTGAAGATAATAAATCAAATTTAACAAGGAAGCAAAGACAATTTTTTCCTGAGGCAATGCTAGCATTTTGTGTAAGTACAACACAGGAGAGCTTGGTAACTGCGTAAGATGCAAGCTGAGCCAAATTCCAAGAGATTGAACCAACTTTAATGATAATGGCATTCTAAGATGTAAGCCTAAAAGTTAGATCTTCTTGAGAGCAAGAATTTTAGCTACATCTAGTCCACCTAAGATCTATTCTACCACATGAAGTAGGTGTTTTGGAGTCAGATGATTTACATGTGAGAATGGAGAAAAACAGTATGAGTAAATTAAATAGTAGTAGACCAGAAATTCCAAGTAGTCAACCAATATTATAATTGGAGGAATCAAGGAAAGATGTTATTGACCAGGAATGAGACAGAATATTGAAATTTTAATATTACAACCTGTTTCAAGCATCCAACTTTAACAAGTGCTAGGTAGACTAGATGCCCAGGGGAAGTTTAAGGCTGAACACAAGGCACAATTCAGTAGATTTACTTCCCTGCATAACACGTGGAATGTGGCACACACAAGGAGGGGAATTAGATTTGTTAAGGGAATTAGCAATTATTTGCTACTTACATATATTTTTTTAAAGTGGATGACAGGATAGCAGATTAGAGGAAAGGAGAGAAAACCAGCTTACAATCTCAAAGTAACTAACACTCTGATTCAGGAGCTAAGACATATACCCAAGAGACAGTAGCATCGTATAGGAACCAAGTACTTCTGCACAAATATCAATATAAGTTTCTTATTAAGGGCAAGGATCATGTCTTTCTTATGAATATTCTGGCTCTAGCACTAGTCTTTATTAGGTAACTAACAAATATTCACTGAATAAACACAAAGTAGGCTAAATTAGAGTAAAATTCTTATTGGCCAGTACTTCAAGGAGTAATGGGCATGATTTGGCAGAAAAGAATGGGAGAGAAATCCATGTGGGAGAAATTGTTAGAAAATAAAAGGTGAATTACATATAGCATTTAAATTTGCAATGTCTAAAAAATATAGACTGAATTCCTGACTTTAAATTCAAGACCAGAGGGAAAGGGAAGTACCATAAGTTTATTTAAGTGACTAAAGAGGAATAAATGCCACCTAAGGAAAAGTGTTCTTGGAACCAGATGTAGCCTGAGTTGTAATAGGAATAACAGAAGGCAGAAAAACTACTTGAAGACTCATAAATATTCCAGCATTAGTTGAAGACGGGCTAGTGTAGGTCATGGGAAAAGAATACAATGATCAGACATAGTCTGTGAGAACTGATTTACATGTGAAAATTGAGAAAAATAATAAAAATAGAGAGTACTAGACACCCCAAGCAGTCCATCAATATTATAATTGGAAGAAATGAGGAAAGATGTGTTATTGGCTGAAGAGATGGTTAGGAGAAGACAGCACACTGAATTTTTTAATATTACAACTTGTTGCAAGCATACAGATTTAATGAATGCTATAGTTTTGTCATATTTGTTTACCCTCCTCTCTTTTAAACAAATAAAACAATACAGATGCCTTTGAACTTCTTTCTTTCCCATTCATTTCTCCCCATGATCAAAGGCAGGCATTAAAATTGATTCATGTTTACAGTCTATGTTTTTATACCTTTATTAAATCTGTGTGATTCCATAAAGTATTGATTATGGTATTTAAAATTTATCTAAATATTTCATTTTGCAGGTTGCTTTTTTACACTCAGCATCTTTGGTTACCTATGTAGATACTTGTAATACAGGCATATGTTGGCAATGTTGCAGGTTCAGTTCTAGACCACCACAATAAAGTGAATCACACAAATTTTTTGATTTCCCAGTGCATATAAAAATTATGTTTACACTGTACTGTAGTCTGTTAAGTATTCAATAGCATAATGTCTAAAAACACAATGTACATCCCTTAATCAAAACATAATTTATTGCTAAAAAGTGTTTACCATCATCTGAGCCTTCAGGAAGTTGTAATATTTTTGCTGGTGGAGGGTCTTGCCTCAATGTTAGTGGCTGCTTACTGATCAGGCTAGTGGTTGCTGAAAGCTGAGGTGCTATGGAAATTTCTTAAAATAAGATAACAATGAAGTCAGCCACACCGATTGACTCTTCCTTTCACAAATGATTTCTCTATGGCATACAATGCTATTTGATAACATTTTACCCACTAGAGCTTCTTTCAAAATTGGAGTCAATCCTTTCAAATGCTGCCACTGCTTTATCAGCTAAGTTTATGTAATATTCTAAATACTTGCTGTCATTTTAATAATCTTCACAGTATCTTCACCACGAGTAGTTTCCTTCTCAAGAAACCACTTTCTTTGCTCATCCATAAGAAGCAACTCCTTGTCCATTAGTTCCATCGTGAGATTGCAGCAATTTAGTCACATCTTCAGGCTCCACTTCTAATTCTAGTTTGCTTGCTATTTCCACCGTATCTGCAGTTACTTCCTCCGCTAAAGTCTTAAGTCCCTCAAAGTGATCTATGAGGGCTGGAATCAACTTCTTCCGAATCTCCTATTAATGTTGATATTTTGAACTCTTCCCATGTTCTTAATGGCATCTAGAATGGCGGATATTTTTCAGAAAGTTTTCAATTTACTTTGCCCAGATCCATCAAAGGAATCAATATCTATGGCAGCTGTAGAACTACGAAATGTATTTTTTTAAATAATAAGACTTGAAAGTCAAAATGACTGTTTGATCCATGAGCTGCAGAATAGATGTTGTGTTAGCAGGCATTAAAACAACATGAGTCTTCTTGTACATCTCCACTGGCACTCTTGGGTGACCAGGTGCATTGTCAATGAGCGGTAATATACTGAAAGGAATCATTTTTTTCCTAAGCAGTAGAACTCAACAGTGAGCTTAACATATTCAGTAAACCATGTTGTAAACAGATGTGTTGTCATCCAGGCTTTGTTATTCTATTTATACAACACAGGCAGAGTAGACTTAGCATAATTCTTAAGGGACCTACGATTTTTGCAATGCTAAATGAGCATTGGCTTCAACTTAGAGTCACCAGCTGCATTAGCCCCCAAGACAAGAGAATCAGCCTGTCCTTTGAAGCTTTGAAATCAGGCATTGATTTCTCCTCTCTAGCTATGAAAGTCCTAGATGACATCCTCTTCCAACAGAATCCTGCTTCATCTACCTTGAATATCTATTGTTTAGTGTAGTCACCTTCATGAATTATCTTAGCTAGATCTTCTGTGTAACTTGCTGCAGGCAGCAGCTTCTACATCGGCACTTGCTGCTTCACCTTGCACTTCTATGTGATGGAGACGACTTTCTTCCTTAAATCTCAGGAATCAACCTCTGCTAGATTCAAACTTTTCTTCTGCAACTTCCTCACCTCTTTCAGTTTCCATAGAATGGAAGAGAGTTAGAGTCTTGCTCTGGGTTGGGCTTTGGCTTAACAGAATGTTGTGGCTGATTTGATCTATCCAGACCACTAAAACTTCCTTCCTATTGGCAATAAGGCTGTTTGGCTTTCTTATCATTCGTGCATTCCCTGGGGTAGTACTTTTAATTTCCTTCAAGAACTTTTCCTTTGCATTCACAGTGTAGCTGTTTGGGGCAAGAAGCTTAGTTTTCTGCCTATCTTCACTTTCCATATGCCTTACTCACTAAGCTTAATCATTTCTAACTTTTGATTTAAAGTGAGAGATGTGAGACTCTTCCTTTCATTTGAACACTTAGAGACTGTTATAGGGTTATTAATGGTCCTAATTTCAATATTTTTGTGTCTTGGGGAATAGGGAGGGCCGAGGAGAGGGAGAGAAACAGAGTTATGGCTAGTTGGTGGAGCAGTCAGAACACAGACAACATTTATCAATTAAATTAATTGTCTCATATGGGGGCAGTTCTTGGTGCCCCAAAACAATGAACAATAGTAACATCAAAGACTGCTGATCACAGATCACCATAGCAAGTAAATGATAATTTAAAAGTTTAAAATATTGTGAGAGTTACCAAAATGTGACAGAGACACGAAGTGAGCCAATGCTGTTGGAAAAATGGTACTGATAGACTTGCTTGGTGCAGGGTTGCCACAAACCTTCAATTTGTAAAAAATGCAGTGTCCGAGAAGTGCAATAAAGGTATACCTGTACAAGTTTCATTCACTCTGGTTCATCCACTGTCATTGATTTATTGACTTTGTTTACGGTATCTTTGGCCATACAGAAATTTTCAACTGTAATGTCTAATTTATCAATCTGTTCTTGTAGGGTTTGTACTCTGTGTATCTTGTCTAAGAGGTTCATCTTTGGCTTGAAGTAATAGTACTCCTCTTTATTGTTTGTTTATTGTGTTTGTTGTTTCAAATTTACTTCTAGAATGTGGGACTTAGAAATATAATTTTCTGCTTTTCAATATGGATAATCCAATTATCCATTTACTAAATCATCAATATTTTCTCCACTTGCTTTTAATGTCACCTCTATCATACAGAAAGTTGTCTTATATCTATCTGTAGGTGATATTTTCTTTCTGATGTATTTGTTATCCTTGCACTAACACCACAATTATTTCCATTTTTATAACATCATTAGTATTGGTGAGACCACCACTTGTAAATATCTACCAAAAGCTTGCTGGGAATTTGATTGGATTATGTTGAATTTATGGACTGATTTTGGGAGATATGACATTTTTATGGTATCGTCTTCCCATTCATGAAAAATATATCTCAGTTTATTTAGTTCTGACTTATAGTCATCACAAACTTTTTATAATATCCTACATAAAATTCTCCTATTATAGTTAGCTAGATTTATATACAGATTATAACTTTAGTTGCTATTTTTAACAGGATTGCTTTAAAATTTCAATTTCTATTTGACTTTTACTGGTGAATAGAAACACTGTTGATTTTTTTGCATTCCTTTCTTATACATATCAAATCATAAAACTCCCTGAGCGGTTCTAATATTTTTTTTTTTTAATAAATTTATTTATTTATTTATAGCTGTGTTGGGTCTTCGCCTCTGCGCAAGGGCTTTCTCTAGTTGCGGCGAGCAGGTGCCACTCTTCATCGCCGTGCGCGGGCCTCTCACTGTCGCGGCCTCTCTTGTTGCGGAGCACAAGCTCCAGACGCGCAGGCTCAGTAGTTATGGCTCACGGGCCTAGTTGCTCCGCGGCATGTGGGATCTTCCCAGACCAGGGCTCGAACCCGTGTCCCCTGCATTGGCAGGCAGATTCTCAACCACTGCGCCACCAGGGAAGCCCAAAATGTGTAACTTTTAATAAGAATTATGACTTAGACTTTTTATTTACTTATTGCATTGGCTAGAACTGTCCACTATATTTAGCCACCAACCATATATGGCTATTTAAATATATTAGTTAAATTTAAATAAAATTAACTACTCAGTTCCTCAGTTGCTATAGAGACATTTCAAGTGTTCCATAGCCATATGTGGCTACTGGCTACCATATTGTACAACGTAGAAATAGAACATTTCCATCATCACAGGAAGTTTAGTGGGCAGTCCCAGGCTAGAACCTTCAGTGTAATAAGGAATAGCACATACAAGACTTCTCACTATATTAATTTCATATTGCTGTATAACTAACTATCTCAAACTTTGTGGCTTAAAACAGCACAAATTTATTATCTCACAGTTTCTGCAGGTCAGATACCTGAGCACAGAGCACAGTGTGATGGGATTCTCTAATCAGTGTCTTACTAGGCTGATATCAAGTTGTGGACCAGGGGTGCACTTCTCACAGAGATATTGACATCTTCCAAGCTGACTGGTTCTGGCAGCATTAATTCCTTTGCGATTGTAGGAATGAGGGCCCCAGTTTCCTACCAGCTATTGCCCACGACTACTTTCAGCTACCCGAAACCACCTGCAGTTCCTTGCCATGTGGCCCTCATGGGCAGTTTACAACATGGATGTTTGATACAGTAGTATTGTATAGTATGAGTTAACCACAATGTGCTTATACATTCTCCTCTGTGGGTTGTTTACAGTTTGGGACTATTATAAATACATCTGTGAACATTCTTATATTACTCCTTTAAACATATATTTTTATTTAGCTTGGATAAATATGTAGAAATGGAATGTTTAGGTCACAAGGGTATGGATGTTTAATTTCCTTAAGTTTATCAACAGCCAGTTTTTCAAGGTAATGGTACCATTTTATATTCTCATCAGGATTGTATAAAGAAATAATTCCTTTTTAAATCCTTTAAGGTTGTTCTATTATTTGTATTGCTTCAAGAATAAATGTTCCTAGTTGTTCAATTTGGGAATACCTTTTATTGCATATATTACACTTATTTTTCTTCTTGTACTTTAAAACTTTAATTTTTATCTCATTTGAGTGGTAGTTATCCTCTCCTCATCTAGCAGTTTTGCAGCCCCTACCTAGCCTCCTGGAGGCCTCATTTTTGAAACAGTTTTTATTGTGACTCTCAGCCCCTGAGAGTCATATATTAATTGAAACGTATCTGGTGTATTTACCAGCTTTGCTAAAGTCTATTTGCGCAACTCTCTCTGCTTTCTTCAGGTTCTTCAGGTAGAAGTTCAAACTTTAGACTGGGCAACAATTTCGACTCCTTTCAGCATCCTTTCCCAGGAGGGCTAGAAGGACAGAAGCCACTGATTCCACCTTCAGTCTGGCTCTGATCCCCTCACATGTGTGGCCTATTTTCCATTTTATTTACTCAGAAGGAAAAAAAAACTCCAGGCCACCTTTTCCTGGGTTCATTTGCAAGAGTCCAGTAAGCACACAGAGTTAGCTGTCAGTCACTGTTCTTTTTATGTTCATTGTGTTTCATGTTAATACATTGTCCTTGGAGATGTATAGCTTGCTCTTATACACAGCTATGCCTTTTAAATGTAATTAAACATTTATTTCTATCATTGCTGTTTGTTTGGAGTTGCAAGTAGTTGATTAATGTTTGAACTCTCAGAATCATCTTGACTGGAATGTCTTTGAAGTTTTTAACTTTAGCTATCGAAATTAATATAATTATGTTCATGATGATTGAAAATGTATATAAGGGAAATACATAATCAACCAAAAACTTCTCATACAAATTTACTTATGTTTACCTGGAAAATTTATTTCCTTATCTTTGTTCTTACTTATGACTCTTTGCATCACTTACACAAAATCATAAATGGAGAACATTGATAAGATAGATATTTTGTTCTGATTTATTTTTATCAACCAATTTAATGGAATGGAGACTCAGAGTGTGAAATACGTTTTCAATTATTGTTTTCCTACAGCAGTGATGTAATTGCACTTACCCCTTAATATTCGCTTTCCAAAGACCCATTATAGCCAATAATAAATATTTTCATAACAGCTACCTATGATTATGATATACAGCCTGTATAGAGGTTAAACCAATGATTTTGATGAAACAGCTATACGTTAATCATCTTGTCACAGAGAACCATGGTTAATAAATTGCAGTAAATGGTTTACCCTGATGGTTTCTTAAAATGAAACAGTTATATGAGGTAACAACTGAAATGAATGTTTAAAAGTCCAGAGAGAAAATTGGTTTACATTTGCTATACAGATATTTTAATACAATCCACTTAAGTTTTATTGATTTCTTGCAACATTGGTATCGTGAGAAAGCCCTTCTAGGTACTATTATCCATTTCAAGAAGGTGAAGATGAACGAGATTTATTTCAATGGACTGAGAGAACTAGAATTCATTACCTTCATAGCTATTATTACTAGAGACTTCATAACATAAAGTCTAATGAAATACTTTTGAGAAACAAAAAGTCTGGGTGCACAAATAAAGATAAAGCAAGGGGAAAAAGCTGTCCAATTCAGTAAATATTTCCAGCCCTACTGGAAAGTTGAGATGCTGGCTAAACCACTTAAAAATTTCATTTGAGTTTTCTTGAAAATATTTGGAGACCAAAATCAGAAATGTTCACTAGAGTCACAGTCTAGTTTAGTAGAAAGGAATATAGTAGAAATAAATGGACAAAATGCTCTACCATTGAAATAATAAAAATTATTTAAGACCTGGAAAATATTACAGGTAATGAGTAAATGAAAAAAAATTCCAGTGGAGAATGCATGGCAGAGATATTAGTCCTCACTAGACACATGTGAGCACAAGCTTCAGGTATAGCAACTGCAGCTTTGGCTCAGGAGTACATTGCTGATGATTCCCCAAATGATGCAAAAGTACAAATTATGGATAACCTACTGGAAGGTGCCTTTACAACTAGCTGGAGCAGAGATCAAAGCAGGATGTTGGGAATTTGGAGAAAGCAAGTGTAACACTGTGTTAGTGGGTAGTACTCATGAGATAAGGTGCATCCTGTGTTCCTGTGTCCCATGGTCAATTCAATATTGGCCTGCATCAGAGACACAAAGCTTAAAGTAGAAAAAGAATTAAGAAGCTGATGTTATAAGGGAGTGTCAAGTAAGGCTTCAAAATAATAGATGACCTGAGGGCAAAATTCTAGTTTCTTTGGAAGATGGGTATGTTTCAAAGAAGACTTAATGAGAGATGATTATACATTAGCAGCCCTTTTTTTGTCTTCTCAAATGGTAGGCAGAGTAGTGGCTCCACACAGAGATCCATGTCCTAATCTCCAAAATCTCAGAATATATTACTTTTTATGGCAGATGGACTTTTCAGATGAGACTAAGTTAAGCATCTTCAAATGGGAAAATTTTCCTGGATGTATCTGGGTGGGCCCAATATAAGACACTTACAGGGATCCTTATAAGAGGGAGGCAGGAGTGTCAGACTCAGAGAAGAATGATAGAAAAGCAGATGTTGAAGTGATGCAGTCAAGTCAAGCAATGCAGTGGCCGCCTAAAGCTGAAAAAGGCAAGGAACAGGTTCTCTCCTAAGGCTTCCAAAGGAATACAGTCCTGCTGACTCGCTGTAGAATTTGACCTCCAGAACGATAAGAGAAAAATTTGTTTTGTTTTAAGACATGAAATTTTTGGTAATTTGTTACAGCAACAATAGGAAACTAGCACAAATATGTAGTCATACTTTCCCCAATCGATTTGATCTCACAGATCATATATTCTACAAACCTAGGGCAAATTGATCAGTCTTGTGATGAGGCTGAAAGCCACATTTTGTCTGTCCACTTTTCTTTCTTCATATTCTGCTTTCACCTTAAGCAGAGTCTGGGAACTTTATCTTTCCTGTGATAATTTCTCTGGGAGCTAAGATTAACTTTTTCTAATTTTACTATTTGCAGAACCAGCTTTATGATAGTATTATATGCTCCATGAAGAAGTAAAATACATGAGATTCTCTGGAGAGATTGACTGGTTGCATCTACCCTTGCTCTACACAGAGAATCTGAAGGAGACCCCTATCCAAGAGTAAGAACTAGAAGTTGGTTAGAAACAAACTGAGCTCTTACCCTCCTTTAGGTTTTAATAATGTTAGGCTTTTAATATTTTGAACATTGACAATAATAAAGTGATTACATTTTTGGATTTTAATTTCTGCCTTGATATTTGGTTATCAGAAGGGCATTACCATTTTCAACTTTGGATCATTTTATGAAACATCAGTTCAATATCAAGGTAACTGATGTTATCAAAAGATCTCTATAAAAAATACAGAGAACTATCTTGGACCATGCATTAGTTTGCTCGGGTTGCCATAGAAAAATACTATGTACTTAGTGGATTAAACAACAGAAATTTATTTTTTAACAGTTTGGAGGCTGGAAGCAAAAGATCAGAGTGCCAGCATGATCAGGTTCTAGAAAGGGCTCTCTTCCTGGCTTATAGATGACCATGTTCTCATCATGTCCTCACATGGCACAGAGAGCACATAAGCAAGCTCTGTGTTGTCTCTTCTTATAAAGGAACTAATACCACATCATGACAATCCCACTCTCATGACACCATCTAAGTACCTCCCAAAGCCTTATCTCCAAATACCATCAGTTTGAGGGTTAGAGCTTCAACACATAAATTTGGAGGGGATACAAACATTCAGTCCGTAACAAACCATATGGCGGGGCACTATTTGAATTTGAACTTAGAATAAGGATGAATTTTCAATTTGAGGTACAGTGGGGACATGTATTTACTTTAATTAGTACATTTTCCTTAACAATATCAAAGCCTTTTGTGTCAAAAATCTGAACTGTTCAATAATGGGTGCTAGAAAATGCATAAAAGATCAGTGGGTGATATTTGGTGTGAGGGCTACTGAAAGTGGAAACAGGATGTCCACGTAAGAGAGCAAAAAGCTTGTCAGGATTATGAGAGAAGTCCTTATTTTTCATTTTTCATGTTTCCCTTTGTGAGGAAGAATTGTCTCTTCACTCCCAGAAGGAAAACACAGGAAAAATTTTTTTAAAAGTCTAGCCTTTTCTTATCCAAACCTACTGCTCAAACAGATGCTAAGGGAGATTGGGAGAAGGAACTGGATGCCTGCTCATGAGTCTTATCTGAGATCTCTCTTGTTAAAGCAGCTTATCCTCAGAAATTATGCTTTTTCTGCTTATGTGTGATACATTTATTAAGGTACTTTTGGAGGCATATTATTCTGGTAATTTAAGGATTATGAAAGCCTAGTTTTGGCTATAGATCCAAGCCATATTTTCCAGGTTAGCTTTATCAATAATAACTCGTTATCTCAGTTTATCTGTGTCTTAGTCCATTCAGGCTGCTACAACAAAAATACCATAGGCTGGGTGGCTTAAACAACAAACATTTGTTTTTCACAGTTCTGGAGGCTGGGAAGTCCAAGATCAAAGTGCAGGCAGATTTGGTGTCTGGTGAGAGCCTGCATCCTGGTTCACAGATTATCATTTTCTTGTTATGTTTTCACATGATAAAAGGAGTGAGAGAGCTCTGTGGGGTCTTTTTTATAAGGGGACTAATCCCATTCCTGGAGGTTCCACACTCATGACCTAACTATCTCCCAAAGACCCCAGCTCCTAATACTATCACATTGGGGCTTAGGATCTCCACATGTGAATTTTGAAGGGACACATTCAATTCATAACAATCTGGTTCCTTTGCCTTTTTCCAATTTGTCTAGAAATTATATTGGAGAGAAAAGAATGAATAGTTATCACTCCTAAAACTCAGTTCCTAAAATTTGTAAATCAACAGGATCTGCTGTAAAGAGAAGAATGTTTTATAATTATACAAAAAAAAGCACCAGCTTAATTTTTGCTGAACTGTCTTATAGTGCCATGTTGTTCCTTGCAAGAGTAATAATACTTCATATTTGTTCATCTTTTCCAGTTTTTAAGTTGATTATACATCTTTTCTCCCCTGATCTTTCTAGACCTTGTAATATAAGAAGGCAGGTATTTTGCCTCATTTTATACATGAGGAAATGCAATTTTGGAGACTCTAAAAGTGGCATTGTAAGAACTAGAAAATGCTTGAGATGGAAAATGGAACCCACACTTGTAACTCTGAGTTCACTACCCATTAACTCATTACCTAATTAATAAATTAATTCAATAAACTCGATTGATTGTCAGGCACTGTTTAAAGTCCTACAGATATATTGATGAGCTAGCTAGAAATAATAACTGCTCTTACAGAACGTTTACAGTTCATAAGGAAAAAACAGACCATAACATTTTTTAAGTCAATAAAGTTAAAAATGTGCAATCTTAGGACAAGGTTGTCATGAGATCATGACATGAATCAGGATGTCATGAGATCATACAATAGAGAATACTTAAGCCAGCCTATACCTTTGACACTTGTCTAAATAATAGAATTTTAATGCTGAAGATGTATCCAAAGGTCATCACTATTAGACATAAAGGATCAGAGTAGCTGCTATTTCTATCTAACAAAAACTCTAACAAAGAAACTCTGATCATTCTTCATTTTTTTCATCCATAAAACTATTCAAGACAAAGGATACAAAGATGAATATGACATGGTTTCCATCCTCAAAGAGTTCACAACCTTGTGGAAGAGACAGATATGTAAGTGTATAATTGCAACAAAATATGGCACATTTTAAATTAATTTTTGTGCTTTGGAAACATAGAGGAGAGTATGGAAAACTATCTGGGAGTATCCAGAGAGGTATCACTAAGAAAGTTAATTTTGAGCTAGTTCTTGAAAGATATGTAAAAATTGGTCAAGTAAAGATGACGATGAAATATACAGAAAGAGACAGAATGTGAAAAGACAATCTATTGTTAGAGTCATGATATATGCAGAAGATGGGAAATGTTTACTTTGCTTTCACTGCTGGATACTT
This sequence comes from Balaenoptera musculus, assembly GCF_009873245.2. NCBI lineage: Eukaryota > Metazoa > Chordata > Mammalia > Artiodactyla > Balaenopteridae > Balaenoptera > Balaenoptera musculus. The sequence goes on along the minus strand of NC_045796.1, from coordinate 62,860,085 downwards.
CGAAGGAATATGTAAAGAGGTCCAGAGGTCTATGGGGAGTTATGCTGAGATGAGATTGCAAAGACAATATGATTATAACCTTAACAAGGATGCAACAGGGAGCCATTAAAGCTCTTTAAATATAGGATTATTATGAAGATATTTTAGGATTCTGCATTGTAGATGGGTTGTAGTAGAAAGACTCGTGCAGGGAGACTAATTAGGAAGCTGTGGCAATAGTTCCGTCAAGAGACAATGAGGGACTTTACAAAGGAAGTCAATGAGTGTACATAATAGAGGCAGAATTTAGGACAGTTTCTAGAAGAATTTTCAGCACTTTAGTGCTTGTGATGAAGAGAACTTATAATGATTAATGCCCACTTGCTACAAACATTTTAGGTAGAATAGTTACTCAGGTATGGGGTTGTGGCTACTGTAATAATTTAATTAAATGTAACCATTGAATATTTAGTGATACCAATAATAGATATTTCCAGAGAGCAAATTGCATCAGTTCAAAGCTTCTAGAATATTTGACTTCGTTGAACTGAAGTTGAACTTCAAGATTTGAAGGATAAGAAGATACATGGGTTTCAACAATGGAATTATATGGTATCTTTAGAGTCTAAATATGGTCTAAGTATAGGAGTTTTGGAGGAAACGTGTCTAAAAAATGTAAACAAATAGAATAACTAGTCTTTGGTTAATCTTACTTTAGGGTGACTAGTGTTCTAACTCTAAATTTAAATATTTTATTTTACTAAGATGAGTACATTCTTTGTTTCTATTAGATAGGATATAAATTTTACACAACTGATGTGTGTAAAGAATGCAGCTTATTGCATTTCTTTTATACTTTATTTTTTTTTCAGTTAATCGAATAAGTTGCTATTTATAGGAAAAATATTTGTACTGTGTGGCCAAAATCGGAAATAATAATTTAAGCACAGAATTGGTGATCCTCACTGTTTTATTGAATGTATTCTATTGATCTCCTAAAGGTAAAGAACCATCATATGCTGATACTATATAAATATAATGAATTTCTGTAAATTATTTAAAAATAAAATAACAAAATTGGATATTAAAGTCACATAAATAATTATTAAATAATAACACAAAATATTGTGACAATTAATGAATATGTAAACAACTTCATGCTAAAATAAAAATTTTAAACGAAAAAGAGTATTTTCATTTGAGTCTCTTTGTAAAGTGCAAAAATATAGTCAAATAAACATAGGGAACTTAGCAAATAGATGACAATAGCTTTTAGAAATAAATTTTCCACTTTCTAAAAATGAAATTACTAAAACAGTTGTAAAATCCTAGTGGTAGATTTTCAACAACATAATCCCATGACAGTTTCCATCTATTTCTAAGAGTGTGGTTTTTAAAGTGACTCATTTTAGCTTAGCAGGAGATATTCGTTGAATCACACATAAATTATCATCAGAAATACCTATCCTATTTTAAGCTCAGGTGAGGTTCAAAAGGAGCATATGAGAGGGCAGGGGTAAAAATTCACAAGAGAGCAAATCTGCTAAGAGTGCAGCTTCTGGAATCAGAAAGACTCAGGTTCCATGCCTGTTCTAGCACTTTCTGGCTGTGTGGCCTTGAGAATTTAACACTTCATGCCTAATCTCCTATTTGTAGAATGAGCCTACTAATAGTAACTCACAGGAATGTCATGAAAATTAATGATATGAAAGAAGTACATATATTGGTATAGTACCTGGTACCTTGTAGGTGTTCATTAATAGTAGTCAGCAATGCTACTTATAGTATTTTTCTATTTTTAAATGACAAAGAAAGTGGAAGAGAGACAAAGGAAGAAAAGCTCATAAAAATAGCAGTGGAAAAAGATAGATCACCCATGAAAGTCAATTATTTTGATAACAGACTTGTCAAAAGCAACAAAGAAAGGCAGAAAATAGTAAAATATTTTTGAACTACTGTGAGAAAATAACTGTCTACCTAAAATTATGTACTCAATAAAAGTATTTTCGAGGACAAGGACAAAATAAAGAATTTTTAGATGAATAAATCTTGAGTGTTTATTGCCAAGGATCTTTCAATAACAGAAATTCTAAAGATTGTTATTTAGGGAGAATGAAAATGATCCCAGAAAGAAGACTGAGGTGGTTAAACATGAAGAACAAACAAACAAAAAATTGTTTATCAGGTAGATATGTATCTATAAAAAGTCTATATGTGATGATGATGATGATGATGATGATGTCTAATTTATAGGGTTAAAATATCAAAAAAAAAAGACTTGATGACAAAATAATGTAAATCCAGTTGCAGAGTGTCTATCTGCCTGATAGTTTATCCTTCATTAGATTTCTTCCTGTCTCTGTCTTACTAACTAAATAAAATACTTTTATTCAAAATTCAACATCATTAGTAATTAGGATAACTCAAATCAAAGCCACAATGAGATAATAATGGATATAATTTTAAAGGCAAATAATGAGTGTTGACAATGATAAATAAAATGTGATATATCCATACAATGGAATATTATTCTGCCAAAAAAAGGACTGATGTACTGACATATAACATTACATTGATGGACCTTGAAAACGTTATGCTAAGTCTAAGAAGCTAATTTCAGAAAAAAGTAGATATTTTATGACTGTATTTATATGAAATATCCAGAATAGGAAACTCTATAAGACAGAATATAGATTAACGGTTGTTCAGGGCTGGGGAGGTTGGAAGAACTGTGGAGTTTTTGCTAATGAGTATTTTTTTTTATTAGAATGGTCAAAATGATCTACAATTGACTGTAATAATGGTTGCATAACTGAATATAATCACGATCATTGAACTGTACATTTTGAAATGATGAATTATATCATACATGAATTATATGTATACATTATATTCTCAATAAAGCATACATACATTTAGATATATTAAATTAGTTTTTTCACAAAAATGAAAACAAATTGTCAATGCCCTTATAAAATGTTGTTCAATCATACAAAAAGATACATAAGATAACAATGAAATAATTTTTAGCACCAACTAGATAGGCAAAACTTAATAAGTCTGATAACAATAAGTGTTGTTGAAAATGGGGATCAAGTAGAAAGATTATTGCCAGGGGCTGGGAGAAGGGGAGAATGGGGAGTTTGTGTTGAATGGGTACAGAGTTCCAGTTGGGAAACATGAAAAAGTTCTGAAGATGGATGGTAGTGATGGTTGTGATACAATATGAATGTACTTAATGTTAGAGAACTGTACACTTAAAAATTGTTAAAACCGTAAATTTTGTTATGTATATAATAATAATACATTTTTTAAAAAGCAGAAAAAAAGAAAAAGAAGGAAGGAAGGGGGAAGGAAGGAAGGGGGAAGGAAAGAAGCAAAAGTGGAAATCGATGGAAATTTTTATCCACTGGTGACCACAGTGTATATCAGAAAATAAATTAAAAAGCCGAGAACCAGATTGAGAACCTGGTATGTGATGTAGAAACCTTCCCCTCCTATTTCTATCTTCCCACTTCAGCTCATATGTGGTGGACTCACTGGCTTGTTGAGCACCAGAGTGAATGTTTCCCTGCCTGTAGCTCCTGAGGAAAGTTTTCTCTCCTTATTCAAGGAAGAATCACTGAATTGAAATCAGGGAACCATAGACTTATCTCTCTTTGACTTTGTTCTGTGGACTTTGCTGTCCTTAAGCAAGCATGCTTTGTGCCTTCACTTTCTATCCTCATTTATTAAGCCGATTATGGAAGGTTAATGAGGGGAGTCTATACTTCAGGTATACAATGCTGATACCCTCATTCTCCACCTACAGGTATCCCTCTCATTGGCCTGAATTGTGCGGTATTAGAGTTGAATAATACTCTGATTCTTGGATTTCTGAGTTGCATCTAGAACTAAAAAGAAAAACAATAGCTTTGGTATTAGAGAAATCAAGGAGAGTAACATCGATCTTTCCCTTCCTATTGCAAGAGGACTGACAAAAAATCAGCCATAAATTTCTTTCTGGTTCATCAAGAAAAACATAAAGCAACAAACACAATTCTATTTTGACAGTGAAGTTTAGAGAGAAAGACAGCAATTTGGAGAAAGTATTGTGCTTTTGTTCCTATGTATTCTCATTATTGACTCGTGTTGTAAGAAATTGAAATATTTACTTCTTACAAGGTTGCTTGGACCCAATACGTCTGGAATTAAACAAGAGGTTTAAAGAAAAAACTAGCCATTAAATACCTACTTATATCTGTCAGAAGCATATCTCATTAGAGTCAATAAGTTTCTTTTCAAGAGTTTTAGCATATTTCCCGCAGGTGAGGTTTATAGGAGAGTAAAAATACAGATGAAAATAGAAAGTGACCTTGAAATAGTAAAATAAATAAATTAAATTTTTTTAAAAATAAAAGTGAGTCAGTGTTTGAGTTCTAGCTAAAATTCTATCACTAACTAATAATGGGATCTTGGAAAATTTGTTAAAGCTACGTAGGTTGCAAAGTTATCTGTTAGATTGGAAGATATCTAGAGCTGCTTCCAGTTTTAATTTCATAGTCTTTACAATTTTGTCAAGTATCCAAGTTGATGCTTTCCACAAAGTTAAAATCTACACCTTAGGAAATAACTGCAAGACTGCCACATTTTCAATCTATTATTTGGAGCTCTGTAGACAAAACTTCAATCATCAAGCAAATTAGTTTGTCCTCATTTCTCAAGCAATAAAAATGCTGCTTTGCATAGAATCCATTGTTTCTATACTTCAAAATCATGCTTATGTTTGACTTCCCACTATGACAAGACATTCACTATGAATAACTTAGCTTTTTATTCTCTTTCTTCCCAATCTTTCTGATTTAGTCCTTTGTTGTAATAAAGGACTGATCAATAAAAGAATGCTAAGACTGCCTTATATGGTTCATCCCTAAAAAGGACTTTAGAAAAGAAGTACATTTAGATTTTTTTCCAGAGTTTTTTATCTCTCACTGGAGATTGGAAACAGAATTCACTGAGCTCAGTAATATCCTCAATAAGATGTATAGTCCATAGAGTTATGTTTAGTCTAATGACATCCCTCAGGACTGGAATGAGATTCTCTTCATTTTGGAGTCCCCACTATCTAGCACCAGGCGAAAAACATGACAGATTTTTCTAGAAATGTGTGTTGAACCAAATTTAAAGGAAGGGAACAAGGAAAAGAATTTTTAAAAACTTCAAATGAATTGGGCTAGACGCTTTGTGAGCACTTTAAAAAAGTTATCCCACAAAGGTTACCAACTTTATGTAGATATTTTCAATAAACACACTGAAGCTGCATTTGTTCAGGGAAAAAGGACCCTATTCTCATGGATTTCATTAATGCGTTAGAGCAAAGTCTCACATCTCTGGCTTGATAAACCAGTTTCCCCTTAGATTCAAGGTTTGGTCCCATGTTCACTCTACCTCATAATCTGCCTGTAACTCAATGTTTTCCATAAGCACTTTGGACTTCATTAGAGGGTAGAAAAACAAAACTTGCAGGTTAATAGAAATGAACGTAGTACGTGCATTTTAAGAATTATTTGTAAAGTTGTAGAATTCTCAATTTATAAGAACTTGACTTTGCCTTCTTTGAGTGTTAATTGGTAACAATCTTTTTCAAAGGAATCAAAGAATAGATAGTGAAAAATGAGTATGGTTCATTCAATCCCAGCAGCATTTTAAATACTGGCTGAACATACAGCCATGACAGGACCACAGATTTAAGTTAAAAAAAAAAAAAAAAGGCATTGTGAAAATGAAATACTGAATATACCAAAGTTTTATCAGGTTATTACTTAGTTCCAAATACATTCTCTTTTGGCCTATAATTTATAGAATCATTTGTGGAATATTTGCTTTAGTTGAAGTGTCAGTGTATTCTGCAGGAACTTTCTATACAAAGGGCATCATATTTACACTCCTGAGGATCTACAACAAATATTTATGGAGCGGCTTCTATGTGCTGAGTATTGTTTTAGGGTTAAGCCCTGGAGATAAAGCTTCAACTGCACTTGAGAGCCACACTCTAGTAAACTATACTCAAATAGGGAGATATAAACCCCCAAAAAGTAAATAAAATGTGTACAATTAAAACTAACATAAACAGATAAATAGGATATATTCAGTAAAAAAATAAACCAAGTCTATGGAAAAAAAATTGATCCATGATTTAGAAAGATAGTGATTAAAAAGGTCTTCTCTGAAGAGGAGTCAGCCATGTGACGATCTGGTGAAAAAGCATTCTAGGCAGAGAAAAAATCAAGTACCAAACCTCAAGTACAGACTAGATTGATCTTGTTTGAAATACAGAAATACCAGTGTTCCTGGAATTTCCCATGTGAGAGGAAGGGAGGTTGGAGATGAAGTCAGTGAAGGAGGCAGAGATAAATCAGGTCAGGGGCCTCTCCCTTCTAGGCAAAGGGGAGGGAGGTGAATTTTACTTGACTTGAATTACAATGGGAAACCATTGAAGTAGGGTACATTCCAAGCATGGGGGAGGGGTGAGGAGCCTCCAATTGCCCAGGTCCAGCTGGAGGGTAAACCAGTGACCACATCCTCTTGATGACCTCCTCCAACAATATGATTGTTATTCTGTTTCCAAAACTGAGGCAAGTACTAGCATCACCATGGCCTAAATGTATCAAGGGAAGTCTGTGAAGACATTTCACCCATTAAAGAATCTTCTTTCTCTGATTTCCATGCTAATATAAGAAACTAACAATCATATGTGATAGAGTCACAGAGCAGAAGATGCAGACAATAAGCATGTATATTTAACTGAGTACTATATAATTGGCACTTAATCAAGTGCTTTGAATGCATTACCTTATTTAATTTTCACAGTAATCCTGAGTTAGGTATATTTCTTCATTTGGAAAATAAAACAGAGATCAAGCATCTTGACCCAAGGCATACAATCGATACATGTCAGAGCCAGAATTCAAACTGTGTCTGTCTCCAAAGTAAAAACTCCTAACCAGTAAGTCATGCTGTTTCCATGATCATAAAAAGAGAGGTAAAGTGAGAGAAAAATGGAAAAAACAGTCACTAGTATCCCAGAGTGGCTTTGCTACTTCTAAAGCATTGACAGAAACTGACTCAAAATTAGCCATACTTTTAAGAGGATAGCAGTTTCTCAAATAAAATTTAATGTAACCTACTTTTGTGTTTGATAATATCAAGTTTCTTTTCTCAGTAAGGTCAAAAGACCTAAAAGATCCTTAGTCCTAATAGACTTAGAGTACCTCTGGGTAATATTTTTGAATGCATCAATATAGTGTCAAAGTTTAAAAATTAGTCAGCTGGATTTCTTTTTCGCAAAAATACCAAACGACTTACTTATTGCTTTTGCCTAATTATCTGTTCTGTCCTACTGGTTTGACAAAATTGGCCTTTTATTTTGGCATAAGGTAAACAAGTATTAATAAATTATAGGAAATTGGAGCCTCCAAGGCATATTTCAGAAGCAACAAGTTCTTTTCACTCATTTATAACCAACTGCAGTGGGACATATCCAGCAGGTGAGAGGCCATTACCTACAAGCAGATTAATCACATTAAATATCATGTTTTTATGTACCATTCGAAATATTGCCTGAATAAATCACTTTCAGTATCGGTTAGAAAATGGGTGATCTCTAAAATTTTCAGGGATAGCCCTTAGTTTCCTTTCTTCTTGTAGGGATGGTCGAATTCAAACAGACCACAGCTATAAAATAACACTAGAGAAAATTCACAACTAGCACCAGGACTAATATAGTGTTAGTATGGTGAACTAACACTAACCATGAGTATGGTGAACACTGAATATAGGTATGGTGTGACTGCTAGAACCAGAGCTCACAAGTATGTGTAAAAGTCACAGGTCCTCCCTCAAGAAGCTCCCACGAAGTATGAGCTTGTTACCTCTGAAGAAGCCATAGAACCTGATGATACATGAAAAATCAGGGATCAGAGTTAACATCACTAATATTGGTATAAACCAGTCATATGTGCTTCTTGGTGCGATGCACTAAGGATCCAGCATAAGGTCAGTGGTTTTCTTGCCCCAAATTCATAACCTGAACTAGAGAGGAAAACATCAGACAAACCCAAAGTGAAGGAGATTCTACAAAATAACTGGCCTGTACTCTTCAAAAATGTCAAGATCAATAAACACACAGAAAAGCTGAAGAATTTTTCCTGATTAAATGAAAATAAAGAAATACAGTTACTGAGTGCAATGAGTAATCCGATTGAGTCCTGGACCAAGAGAAAAATGACTATAGAGGACATTATGGGAGAAATTGATGAAATTTGAATAGGGACTGTGGATTAAATATGAAATGATGTAAGATATAGGATGATGTAAGAACATGTTTTTGTTCTGTAAAATTCAACTACTTCTATAGAAGTATTTAAGGTCAAAGGAGCCTGGTGTCTCTAACTTGCTCTGGAATGGTTCAAAAAATGTACTTATGTTTTGATTTACATGAATATACATAGTTTTTGTCTTACAAAAATGGGATTAAGTACACTGTTCTGCAATTGGGTGTTTTCACCTGACAAGTATCTTGAAGATTTTTTCTTGTTAGGGATACGTATTCTTATTTTATTCCTTTTAATTGTGCCATTGTATTTTATAGGCACTGATGACTAAGTAGTTTTGATTTTTCAATATTATACACAATATATTATTAACCTTTATTATGCCTGTATCTTTATAACCCTGTCCCAGTATTTCTGTAGGATTAGTTACTAGAAGTAGAATTATTAGATCAAATGATATAAGCAATTTAAATCCTCATAAATGGTACAAGTCACCCTCCAAAAATTTGAATAATTTACCATAGTCTTTAACAGTGTATGAGATTTGCCTTCAGACTCCTCAGTACTGAATATTAACCATTTACATTTTATCCAACTTATCTGTATTATTATTGGTTTAATTTGGCTTTTGCAGATTGCTGATGAGGTTAAACATTTTTTAATGCATGTATTGGTCATTTGTACTTATTTTCTATAATGTCTGTGCTTATCACTTGCCCATTCTTTTCTCTTTTGCCATTTTCTTGTTGAATCATAAAGCTTCCTGTGTATTATGATTATTACTCTTTTGTGGCATTTAAACTAAAAAAAAAAAGACTTTCTTCCATACTGTGCTTGTCCTTTACCTTTGTTTATGATGTCTATTAAGAATTTTAAGTTTTGTGTAGTGAATTCTTTATCTTTTATTTATGTATTATTGGTTTGATATCTTGTTTAAGAAGTTTTTCCTATCCCTAAATTCTAAAAATATCCTTCTACATTTTCTTCTATTACTTTAAAAATATTTACATCCTAATCTACTAGTAGTTTTTATATAGTATGAGGTAGTAATTGAAATCAAATTTTGTTTCCAAATAAATGTCCATCCCTATTTCATTTAATGCTTAATTTTACTTTCCTTACTAACTTGAAATTTAATCCTTTTCGTATATTAAATTACCACATAGATATTGCCTGTTTCTGTTCTCTTTATTCAATATCATCTATGTAATTCTCAAACAATACTGTGTTATTTTAGCTCTGTGATATATTAAAGTTTATGTCAGAACAATACCCTCCCTCCATTCCCTATCTTATGCATGTGATATAATAATTAAGAATACAGATTCCAGAGCCAGTCCTCATCATAGCACTTTCTGCCCACTGGCATGTCAGTTGAATTTTCTGTACCTCCTATTCCTTATCTGTAAAATTTGCAAGAGTATAGGATTACTACCATAATTATAGGATTGCTAAGATTATAGCATTATTATTCACTGTGATAGATAAATGAGTTAATACATGTAAAATTATTAGATCAGTATTTATCATACAATAAATAGCCTATGAATGATGCCTATTACTATTACCCCCCTACATTTTATTTTTGAAAAATATGGTCATTCTTTTGCAATTCTTGCTTCATATAAACTTCTGCATCAGTTTTCCAATTTCCATAAATATTACCATGTATTTATGCTTCTTTAGGGCACTGAGCACTAGGTTAATTATACCTGAAATACTTTTTGTGTACCTTGGTATTACTGAATAATGGAGCCCTGTCTTCATATGAAAGTATAAATAGAGTCAAATATATCACTCCCTTCACTCTGGACTTTCTATGGTTAAAGCTGCCCCCTCTGACCACTGACGAACAGCTCCCAGGACTCTGAGGAGAATGGTTTGAAAATCTCTGCGCTGGAATAATTTTTGTCTTAGTAAACAATCTCTCAACACATGTATGCTTGTTTCAGTGAACTGTGACTTAGTTACTGTGTTTTATCATCTGAGAGGAGTTGCCATTTGGTGTACTTCATAAGAAAATCATCTTTAGACGATATTCCAGAATTTGCGATTTCAGAAAAGAAAGCAATAAATGACCACCATTCCCATCTGTTCCAAGGCTGCATTTTACTAAAAAGGCATAATAGATTAATGTGCACCATATGAACGAATTTTTGTTTAACCAAATTCAGTAAAGCCTCTTTTTAGGGGTTCTCACTGTAACATATGGTTAGGTGAGATGATATTATAATTATATCCACATCACTATGGTACATATGCTAACTGCACTAGTCTTTTTATAAAATACACTACTGGATTTTGTGGTCCAGTAGGACTGTTATTGGTTGTCTTCTTGATTTAATATAAATAGCTCCCTAACTATAAGTAATCTAATAAGCTTTTTGTATTTTTATATTTATGTCATCACTTCTGTGAAGCTAAAAATGCAGTTCACTAGTTATGTCATAAACGTAGTCTACTGAGTACAAGGAATGAAAATAGGCTGCATTTGTTCTATTGTTATACTTTGTTCAACCAAGTGACAGCATGAACTTGCATCTAAAACACAAGTTATTGTATACTGCAGGCCAAAACATAGGCTGGTTTTGGAGTATGAGCTAATAGTGCAGACATGGGATAACAGTGAATGGCTCTCTGGGTTCCAATGAGTAGGGCAACTTTCCAGTTCATCTGAGAGAAGCACAGTCCAGCATCATCACAGCGATGTAGTCATCTGAGAGTCTTAGTAGCTCTGAAAGAGCGCATTGCAGAGACTGTGGCTAGTTAGCCAGTTACTGAATGTTGCACACTGCTTTGCCTGTGTGTTAATAAAAGGGAGCACAGATGAGACTATTGTTTTAGGAGGGTACCAATAGTGGGTATCCTGATGCATTGTGTCATCAAAGTATACAATGTCACAGAAAAAAATGGATGACTTTCAACAGAGGGCTATTATGTTGAGTCATGCTAGGTACTTTGAGCCACTTTTGTAGAAGAGTAAATTTCAATTATTCACCAGAGATAGTCTCCTAGATGCCTTGTAATTATTGGATAGGTCATTATAAATGTGACTCACATAGCATGCATTTTGCTATGTAGAGATGAAAATCAATGGTTTTTAGTTGAACAATAAACAATAACTACAAAAGTTGAACTTAGAGTCTTTAGAATTCACTGAACTCTTTGAGCATTTTCTTTGCTCTAACCTACAGAAACACATCTGCAATATGATTATATTCCCATGTGACATACAAGATAAATGAGTCTTAGAAGTGAATAGATTTGGCCAATATCACAACTAACAGTTTTGGAGCAAAATTTAAATTGGTTTGTCTAATTTCAAAGTCTTTAACCTAACTTGAAAAGAAAGACATAAAATCTTCTTCAGGTTTTATATTTGAGCTTGAGTTTAGGTACTTTTGTGTTTAATTTTCTAATTCTCAAATATATAGGGGCTTTTATTTGTCTATTTGTTATCAATGTCTAATTTAATAGCATAGTATCCAAGAAATATATTCTGTGTTATATTAATTTTTGAATAAAATTTTGATATGGAAAATTTGATTAAATAATTTTCTATAAAGCTCCAATTGTAGAAAATAATTGAGAACATACACAAAGATTCAGTTGCAAGGACTTTCTATACACTGTTCTTTATAAACACAAAAATTTTGAGGAAAAATATTGTTACATGGGTTATGATAAAAAGCACAAAATAGATCACTCTGTAGTTGTTAAAAATCATGATTCAAAGAAATTTAATAACATGGAAATACATTTTTAAATTAAATAAAAATAATACATTTTTAAAAAGTAAATTTAGTATGGTCTCATTGTGCATGTATCTGGAAGGCAAAATTCAGAAATGTTAACAATATTGTTTGGCAAGATTGGGAATGATCTTTATTTTTTTTACTTTTCTATATTTCTAAAGTTTCTAATATCTATTAGTTTTATTTTAATATTGTTTTTAAAGCCTTATATTAATATAAACTATACACAGAACTAAAGTTTTAAAGTTCCTTTTGATTTGGTTTACCCTGACTTTTTAGGTCAAAGTAATGTGAATAAATAGGAACTTTCATCGGCCCTGAAGAGGGACAGTTGAAACTTTTGATTCAAAACACATCATAATTTCTGATATATTTAAAACAGACAACACACACATTTACAAAAAATTTCTACTCCTACTGCTGAAAGTTGTTTCAAGTAGCCAGATATACCCAGCCTGTAAAACCCAGTTTAATCAGAACTTTGGGTTACAACTAGAATTGCTTCAATACTACCCAAAAACTTTAAAACAAATGTAGACTTCTATTGTTAATTGATATTGTCTAGCAAATATTAATTGATATATCATAAAAATTTAATATAACAATAGAAAATTTTCACAAAGTTCTGCAGAAGTTATATGCTGTAGGAGCCCAGTACAATTTTTCTTGGCATCTCTTCTTATACTGATTAATATTTCTTTTGTGCATCATTACTCTTCTAGAGACCAAATGAACTTAAAATTTATTACTCAGTTTAACTATATTGCTTACAAGTCAACAAAATTCAAAATAGAGGAAGAAAATTGTACTTACTTGTTAATCAGTCAACATGACAAAATATAAACATAGGCTGATTTAAAATAATATTTTTGACCTGTAATAAAATGCTTGGTAATACTCTAAATAAAATAGAATTTCAGCTTTTAAAGGGCTTCAAACCAGAAGATTATTAAATTAAAAAAAAATCAGACTTTAAAAAATTATAAAACAGAATGATAGCTTAGATGTGGAGAAATCAGGTATCCTCATAAGCTCTTATTTGGAGTTATAGCCTTTCTGACCCTGGATGTCAGCATAGAGAACAGTCAGCTATCAATATGAATAATAGCCCAGGACCATTAGATGAGAAAGAAATAAGCTTTTTTTTAAAGCACTGAAATTTTGGTGTCTATTCAGTCAGCCTACTAATCATTAATGCAGTCTCCATCTCTCCCCTCATCTACCTTTCTCTCTAGCCTCATCTTTTTAAATTAGGATTATTTGTGGTGTTACTCTATGCCTTTTATTTACTTTTCCGAGAAACTATCTGCCTTCAGTGCCTGGAGACTTATAAAACGTCTCATCTGTAACATAGCTAATAGAATTTGTCCAAATATAGAGTAATATTGGCATTTTCCCCCAGCTTCAAAGCTGAAAAATTATTTTTTACATACTTATTTTTATACGGACATTCCTATCGTTTAATGAAAGAAGACTAAATGCCTGTTCTTACGTTGACATACTTTACTAAAACTTTGATTTGGAATTCTTTTTTTCTTCTTTTTATTAGTATTAATTTTTCAGTAATAAATGTGAATTAATTATGCAATTTTTAATGAGAAAAGGGGGAAAAAGTTTTGTTACAGTAGATATTTATCCCACTGCTCATGCACAGTGTTTAATTTAACTAAACTTAAGTTCAGGTATAGACAAAAATGTCTGGCATTCTTATTCTGGCTTTCATTTCTTGTCAAAATCTTCTGCATGGGCCTGTCACAGTCACAAATATTAGCAAGACAGTGTACATCCAGAGGATGCTCTCTCTTTCTAGTTTTCATCTTCAATTCTCTAACTTTGTCCAGAATTAGGAACTGAAAAGCTATGCCTTACTTCAAAATTTCTCATATGTACCTACTGAAACAATATTCCTGCCCATGGGAGCCAAACTCCCAACTCTGATTTTCCAAAGTCCCTAGATCATTCAAGGTCCATCTCTACTGTTGCCTGCTCTATTCCGTGACTCCTCAAACAGATGTACTTAACATCTCCATTCATACAATTTTATTTAACACTTGCATGTGGTGCTTTCCAGACCAGGCCTTTTATCAGAGGAATCCTAATCTTTCTGTGCTCCTCGAATTGCAAGCTCCTCGAGGTCAGAGTCTATGTCTTGTTTGTCTTGATATCCTCTATACCCCTTAGAATGTAGAGTACATATAAATGATGTTTGCTGAATTTAATTAATTAATTTCCTTGAATTAAATTGAGCAAATATCCAACATAAGTCAATATTTCTGCTGTTTACCTGCCCCTGAAACTCTGTTTTCATGACATTTTCAGGTGATAGGATTACTTCCTTCCAAGAGAAAGATAAGATGATAGTGGGCAAGAAGTACTGAAGTCTTAGATGGAATAAATGGAAAGAAACTTGTTTCTGAAATCACTAATAGGAATATCTTTAGAAAAAAAAAAAACTTGAACAGCAGTTTTGGTGGCACAAAATCTAGAATTTTTAGATTTAGTTATGTATCAATTAACAAGATCGCTAGGGAGCCTAAGTAGTTTTTCAGACATTATGTCATTAGGAAATATATTCTAAGCTTCAAACACCTGGGTGAAACTGTGTTTCTGGAATAAAATACTTCCTTAGTAACAAATTATTATAGTAAAAAACAACTGGCACTGTCAGTAGCACAATCTATGATCAATCCTAAGAAGTGTATTCTCTGCAGTTCTCTCAATTTAGTTGATACACCAAGCTATATACAATGATAGATCTTTCTGAAATTTTATGATCCATCTTGAGTAGAAGATTTTGTAGTGTTGTCAGGCATAAGAGTGATGTGTACTCCACAAATATTTGTCATATCACAGAAAGCTTAAACTTTGGGAGGAAGAATATAACTGTCCTTGTTCTATTTAATCTCACTGAGTCACCATGTTTTGTTCTATATTTCAAGAGCACCTATAACTAACAAGGCAGCACTTTATTAAAATTACAGTGAAAATCCAGAAGTGGTATTTCCTAATGTGGACTTTGTTAGTCTATAATTTCCACCATAGGCTTTTTTAAAAAGTAGAGCAAACGGTTACAATCATTTCTGTTATTATTCACTAACTTTCACTCCAACAGAAGGAATTTCTACATTGCCCAAATTTAGAAGGATTTTTGTTTTCAAAAATTGCAATTAAATGTATTATATACATAAAATGAAATATTATCCGTCCAATAAAAGAAGTGAAGTTCTGATATATGCTACAACCTTGATGCAATCTGAAAATATTATGCTGAATGAAATAGACCAGACGAAGGACAAACATTGTGTGATTCCACTTACATGAAATAGCTGGAAGAGGGAATTTAATACAAGCAAAAAGTAGATTAGAGGTGACCTGGACCTGGGGAGAAGAGGGGAAGGGAGTTATTTAACAGTTTCTGCTTAATGGTTACAGAATTTCTATTTGAGCTGACAAAGTTTTGAGAACAGATAGTGATGATGGTTGTACAACATGGCGAATGTGATTAATGCCACTGAATTATACACTTAGAAATGGTTAAAATGTCAAAAATTTTACGTTACATATTTTACCACAATTAAAAAAAAACTGGAAAATTTCAATTCATGAATGGTGGCATGACCAAAAAAATAGCATAACATTGAATTTTATGCCTGTTACAACTCTGATTACATTATAATTTTAAAAGTTCTTCCCCAAATATTGGAGTTAAATTTTTGAAACTGGTGGGAGAATTATCAATTAAAGGAATTAAGAATTTATTTGTAGGGGGTGGAATATGAATAATCTTATGAAACTGTTAAAATAAATTTTAAGTACGTACTTATATAACCATAATAAAGAATACTAAATAATTTACAAAATAGAAAATATAAAAATAAAAAATAAAGGCAGAATGCTAAATAAAAAGGCAATCAGTGGAGAATCGGCAAGATGGCGGAAGAGTAAGACGCGGAGATCACCTTCCTTCCCACAGATACAGTAGAAATACATCTACACGTGGAACTGCTCCTACAGAACACCCACTGAACGCTGGCAGAAGACGTCAGATCTCCCAAAAGGCAAGAAAATCCCCACGTACTTGGGTAGGGCAAAAGAAAAAAGAAATAACAGAGACAAAAGAATAGGGACGGCACCTGCACCAGTGGGAGGGAGCTGTGAAGGAGGAAAGGTTTCCACACACTAGGAGCCCCTTCGTGGGCAAAGACTGCGGGTGGCAGAGGGGGGAAGCTTCGGAGCCACGGAGGAGAGCGCAGCCACAGGGGTGCGGAGGGCAGAGCGGAGAGATTCCCGCACTGAGGCTCGGCGCCGAGCAGCACTCACCAGCCCGAGAGGCTTGTCTGCTCACCCGCCGGGGCGGGCGGGGGCTGGGAACTGAGGCTCGGGCTTCGGTCGGATCGCAGGGAGAGGACTGGGGTTGTCGGCGTAAACACAGCCTGAAGGGGTTAGTGCACCACAGCTAGGCGGGAGGGAGTCCGGGAAAAAGTCTGCAGCTGCCGAAGAGGCAAGAGACTTTTTCTTGCCTCTTTGTTTCGCGGCGCGCAAGGAGAGGGGATTCAGAGCGCCACCTAAACGAGCTCCAGAGACGGGCGCGAGCCGTGGCTATCAGAGCGGATCCCACAGCAACAGGGGCGCAGAGGGAAAAACGGAGAGATTCCCGCATGGAGGCTCAGCGCCGACCAGCACTCACCAGCCCGAGAGGCTTGTCTGCTCAGCTGCCGGGGCGGGCGGGGCTGGGAGCTGAGGCCCCGGCTTCGGTGCTAGCCGGGAGGGAGTCCTTGAGAAAGTCTGCAGCTGCCGAAGAGGCAAGAGACTTTTTCTTGCCTCTTTGTTTCGCGGCGCGCAAGGAGAGGGGATTCAGAGCGCCGCCTAAACAAACCCCAGAGATGGGCGCGAGCCGTGGCTATCAACGCAGACCCCAGAGACGGGCAGGAGACGCTAAGGCTGCTGCTGCCGCCACCAAGAAGCCTGTGTGCGAGCACAGGTCACTCTCCACACCGTCCCTCCCTGAAGCCGGTGCAGCCCGCCACTGCCAGGCTCCCGTGATCCGGGGACAACTTACCCGGGAGAACACACGGCACGCCTCAGGCTGCTGCAACGTCACGCCGGCCTCTGCCGCCACAGGCTCGCCCCGCCTCCTCTGTACCCCTCCCTCCCCCCGGCCTGAGTGAGCCAGAGCCCCTGAAGCAGCTGCTCCTTTAACCCCGTTCTGTCTGGGCTGGGAACAGATGCCCTCAGGCGACCTACATGCAGAGGCGGGTCCAAATCCAAAGCTGAACCCTGGGAGCTGTAGGAACAAAGAAGAGAAAGGGAAATCTCTCCCAGCAGCCTCAGAAGCAGCGGATTAAAGCTCCACAAACAACTTGATGTGCCTGCATCTGTTGAATACCTGAATAGACAACGAATCATCCCAAATTCAGGAGGTGGACTTTGGGAGCAGGATATATTAATTTTTCCCCTTTTCCTTTTTTTGTGAGTGTATATGTGTAAGCTTCTGGGGGAGATTTTGTCTGTATAGCTTTGCTTTCACCATTAGTCCTAGGGTTGGGTCCGTCCGTTTTTTTTTTTTTTTCTTTTTTTTTTCTCTTTTTTTACTTAAAAATTTTTATTTCCTATTAAATGTTTGCTTAATAATTTTTTCCTTATTTTCTATTTTTACAAATTAAAATTTTTAAAATAAGTTTTTTCATATTTTTTATTTTTAAAAATTAAAAAAATTTTTTCTTAATAAATTTTTTCTTAATTTTTTTCTTATTTTTTATTATAAAAAATTAATAAATCTATTTTTAAAAATTAAAAATATTTTTTTCTTAATAAATTTATTCTTAATTTTTTTCTTATTTTTATTATAATAGTTTTATTTTATTTTATTTTATCCTCTTTCTTTCTTTCTTTCTATTTTTTTCTCCCTTTTATTCTGAGCCGTATGGAGCCATGTGGCTCTTGGTGCTCCAGCCAGGCATCAGGGCTGTGCCTCTGAGGTGGGAGAGCCAACTTCAGAACACTGGTCCACAAGAGACCTCCCAGCTCCACATAATACCAAACGGCGAAAATCTCTCAGAGGTCTCCATCTCAACATCAAGACCCAGCTTCATTCAACGACCAGCAAGCTACAGTGCTGGACACCCTATGCCAAACAACTAGCAAGACAGGAACACAGCCCCATCCATCAGCAGAGAGGCTGCCTAAAATCATAATAAGGCCACAGACACCCCAAAACACACCACCAGACGTGGACGTGCCCACCAGAAAGACAAGATCCAACCTCATCCACCAGAACACAGGCACTAGTCCCCTCCACCAGGAAGCCTACACAACCCACTGAACCAACCTTAGCCACTGGGGACAGATACCAAAAACAACGGGAACTACGAACCTGCAGCCTGTGAAAAGGAGACCCCAAACACAGTAAGATAAGCAAAATGAGAAAACAAAAAAACACACAGCAGGTGAAGTAGCAGTTCAAAACACACCAGACCTAACAAATGAAGAGGAAATAGGCAGTTTACCTGAAAAAGAATTCAGAATAATGATAGTAAAGATGATCCAAAATCTTGGAAATAGAATAGACAAAATGCAAGAAACATTTAACAAGGACGTAGAAGAACTAAAGAGGAACCAAGCAATGATGAAAAACACAATAAATGAAATTTAAAAAACTCTAGACGGGATCAATAGCAGAAAAACTGAGGCAGAAGAACGGATAAGTGACCTGGAAGATAAAATAGTGGAAATAACTACTGCAGAGCAGAATAAAGAAAAAAGAATGAAAAGAACTGAGGACAGTCTCAGAGACCTCTGGGACAACATTAAACGCACCAACATTCGAATTATAGGGGTCCCAGAAGAAGAAGAGAAAAAGAAAGGGACTGAGAAAATATTTGAAGAGATTATAGTTGAAAACTTCCCTAATATGGGAAAGGAAATAGTTAATCAAGTCCTGGAAACACAGAGAGTCCCATACAGGATAAACCCAAGGAGAAACACACCAAGACACATATTAATCAAACTGTCAAAAATTAAATATAAAGAAAACATATTAAAAGCAGTAAGGGAAAAATAACACACAAGGGAATCCCCATAAGGTTAACAGCTGATCTTTCAGCAGAAACTCTGCAAGCCAGAAGGGAGTGGCAGGATATACTTAAAGTGATGAAGGAGAAAAACCTACATCCAAGGTTACTCTACCCAGCAAGGATCTCATTCAGATTTGATGGAGAAATTAAAAGCTTTACAGACAAGCAAAAGCTGAGAGAGTTCAGCACCACCAAACCAGCTTTACAACAAATGCTAAAGGAACTTCTCTAGGCAAGAAACACAAGAGAAGGAAAACACCTACAATAACAAACCCAAAACATTTAAGAAAATGGGAATAGGAACATACATATCGATAATTACCTTGAATGTAAATGGATTAAATGCTCCCACCAAAAGACACAGACTGGCTGAATGGATACAAAAACAAGACCCATATATATGCTGTCTACAAGAGACCCACTTCAGACCTAGAGACACATACAGACTGAAAGTGAGGGGATGGAAAAAGATATTCCATGCAAATGGAAATCAAAAGAAAGCTGGAGTAGCAATTCTCATATCAGACAAAATAGACTTTAAAATAAAGACTATTACAAGAGACAAAGAAGGACACTATATAGTGAGCAAGGGATCAATCCAAGAGGAAGGTATAACAATTGTAAATATTTATGCACCCAACATAGGAGCACCTCAATACATAAGGCAAATGCTAACAGCCATAAAAGGGGAAATCGACAGTAACACAATCATAGTAGGGGACTTTAACACCCCACTTTCACCAATGGACAGATCATCCAAAATGAAAATAGATAAGGAAACACAAGCTTTAAATGATACATTAAACAAGATGGACTTAATTGATATTTATAGGACAGTCCACCCAAAAACAGCAGAATACACATTTTTCTCAAGTGCTCATGGAACATTCTCCAGGATAGATCATATCTTGGGTCACAAATCAAGCCTTGGTAAATTTAAGAAAATTGAAATCGTATCAAGTATCTTTTCCGACCACAACGCTATGAGACTAGATATCAATTACAGGAAAAGATCTGTAAAAAATACAAACACATGGAGGCTACACAATACACTACTTAATAACGAAGTGATCACTGAAGAAATCAAAGGGGAAATCAAAAAATACCTAGAAACAAATGACAATGGAGACACGACAACCCAAAACCTATGGGATGCAGCAAAAGCAGTTCTAAGAGGGAAGTTTATAGCAATACAAGCCTACATCAAGAAACAGGAAACATCTCGAATAAACAACCTAACCTTGCACCTAAAGCAATTAGAGAAAGAAGAGCAAAAAAACCCCAAAGCTAGCAGAAGGAAAGAAATCATAAAGATCAGATCAGAAATAAATGAAAAAGAAATGAAGGAAACAATAGCAAAAATCAATGAAACTAAAAGCTGGTTCTTCGAGAAGATAAACAAAATTGATAAACCATTAGCCAGACTCATCAAGAGGAAAAGGGAGAAGACTCAAATCAATAGAATTAGAAATGAAAAAGGAGAATTAACCACTGACACTGCAGAAATAAAAACGATCATGAGAGATTACTACAAGCAACTCTATGCCAATAAAATGGACAACCTGGAAGAAATGGACAGATTCTTAGAAATGCACAACCTGCCGAGACTGAACCAGGAAGAAATAGAAAATATGAACAGACCAATCACAAGCACTGAAATTGAAACCGTGATTAAAAATCTTCCAACAAACAAAAGCCCAGGACCAGATGGCTTCACAGGCGAATTCTATCAAACATTTAGAGAAGAGCTAACACCTATCCTTCTCAAACTCTTCCAAAATATTGCAGAGGGAGGAACACTCCCCAACTCATTCTATGAGGCCACCATCACCCTGATACCAAAACCAGACAAAGATGTCACAAAAAAAGAAAACTACAGGCCAATATCTCTGATGAACATAGATGCAAAAATTCTAAACAAAATACTAGCGAACAGAATCCAACAGCACATTAAAAAGATCATACATCATGATCAAGTGGGGTTTATCCCAGGAATGCAAGGATTCTTCAATATATGCAAATCAATCAATGTGATAAACCATGTTAACAGATTAAAAGAAATAAAAGAATAAAAACCATATGATCATCTCAATAGATGCAGAAAAAAGCTTTTGACAAAGTTCAAC
This sequence comes from Balaenoptera musculus, assembly GCF_009873245.2. Classification (NCBI taxonomy): domain Eukaryota; kingdom Metazoa; phylum Chordata; class Mammalia; order Artiodactyla; family Balaenopteridae; genus Balaenoptera; species Balaenoptera musculus. The sequence goes on along the minus strand of NC_045796.1, from coordinate 62,838,840 downwards.
ACCCATTTATGATAAAAGCCCTGAAGAAAGTAGGCATAGAGGGAACTTTCCTCAACATAATAAAGGCCATATATGACAAACCCACAGCCAACATTGTCCTCAGTGGTGAAAAGCTGGAACCATTTCCACTAAGATCAGGAACAAGACAAGGTTGCCCACTCTCACCACTATTATTCAACATAGTTTTGGAAGTGTTAGCCACAGCAATCAGAGAAGAAAAAGAAATAAAAGGAATCCAAATCAGAAAAGAAGAAGTAAAGCTGTCACTGTTTGCAGATGACATGATACTATACATAGAGAGTCCTAAAGATGCTACCAGAAAACTGCTAGAGCTAATCAATGAATTTGGTAAAGTAGCAGGATACAAAATTAATGCACAGAAATCTCTTGCATTCCTATATACTAATGATGAAAAATCTGAAAGTGAAATTAAGAAAACACTCCCGTTTACCATTGCAACAAAAAGAATAAAATATCTAGGAATAAACCTACCTAAGGAGACAAAAGACCTGTATGCAGAAAATTATAGGACACTGATGAAAGAAATTAAAGATGATACAAATAGATGGAGAGATATACCATGTTCTTGGATTGGAAGAATCAACATTGTGAAAATGACTCTACTACCCAAAGCAATCTACAGATTCAATGCCATCCCTATCAAACTACCACTGGCATTTTTCACAGAACTAGAACAAAAAATTTCACAATTTGTATGGCGACACAAAAGACCCAGAATAGCCAAAGCAATCTTGAGAACGAAAAATGGAGCTGGAGGAATCAGGCTCCCTGACTTCAGACTATATTACAAAGCTACAGTAATCAAGACAGTTTGGTACTGGCACAAAAACAGAAATATAGATCAATGGAACAGGATAGGAAGCCCAGAGATAAACCCACGCACATATGGTCACCTTATCTTCAATAAAGGAGGCAAGCATATACAGTGGAGAAAAGACAGCTTATTCAATAAGTGGTGCTGGGAAAATTGGACAGGTATATGTAAAAGTATGAAATTAGAACACTCCCTAACACCATACACAAAAATTAACTCAAAATGGATTAAAGACCTAAGTGTAAGGCCAGACACTATCAAACTCTTAGTGGAAAACATAGGCAGAACACTCTATGACATAAATCACAGCAAGATCCTTTTTGACCCAGCCCCATGAGAAATGGAAATAAAAACACAAATAAGCAAATGGGACCTAATGAAACTTAAAAGCTTTTGCACAGCAAAGGAAACCATAAACAAGACCAAAAGACAACCCTCAGAATGGGAGAAAATATTTGCAAATGAAGCAACTGACAAAGGATTAATCTCCAAGATTTACAAGCAGCTCATGCAGCTCAATAACAAAAAAACAAACAACCCAATCCAAAAATGGGCAGAAGACCTAAATAGACATTTCTCCAAAGAAGATATACAGATGGCCAACAGACACATGAAAGAATGCTCAACATCCTTAATCATGAGCGAAATGCAAATCAAAACTACAATGAGATATCATCTCACACCGGTCAGAATGGCCATCATCAAAAAATCTAGAAACAATAAATGCTGGAGAGGGTGTGGAGCAAAGGGAACACTCTTGCACTGTTGGTGGGAATGTAAATTGATACAGCCACTATGGAGAACAGTATGGAGGTTCCTTAAAAAACTACAAATAGAACTACCATACGACCCAGCAATCCCACTACTGGGCATATACCCTGAGAAAACCATAGTTCAAAAAGAGTCATGTACCAAAATGTTCATTGCAGCTCTATTTACAATACCCAGGACATGGAAGCAACCTAAGTGTCCATCATCTGATGAATGGATAAAGAAGATGTGGCACATATATACAATGGAATATTACTCAGCCATAAAAAGAAACGAAATGGAGGTATTTGTAATGAGGTGGATGGAGTTAGAGTCTGTCATACAGAGTGAAGTAAGTCAGAAAGAGAAAAACAAATACAGTATGCTAACACATATATACGGAATCTAAGGGAAAAAAAAAAAGGCAATGAAGAACCTAGTGGCAAGACGGGAATAAAGACACAGACCTACTAGGGAATGGACTTGAGGATATGGGGAGGGGGAGGGGTGAGATGTGACAGGGTGAGAGAGTGTCATGGACATATATACACTACCAAATGTAAAATAGATAGCTAGTGGGAAGCAGCCGCATAGCACAGGGAGATCAGCTCGGTGCTTTGTGACCACCTAGAGGGGTGGGATGGGGAGGGTGGGAGGGAGGGGGATGCAGGAGGGAAGAGATATGGGAACGTATGTGTATGTATGGCTGATTCACTTTGTTATGAAGGAAAAACTAACACCATCGTAAAGCAATTATACTCCAATAAAAAAAAAAAAAAAAAAAAAAAGGAGGGACATTGTGAAGTAACAAATTTAACCTTGCCCAAAAAAAAAAAAAGGCAATCAGTGATATTTTACTTTTCTTAAATTATTTTAATGATTATTGTCCAATATCTCTACTTTGATATTTGATTCCAAGAGAATTCTTTGAAATGATGCCAATAAATTTTTCATGACCATCAAGTAGTAAAGGTAAATCAAACAGAGCAGAGGGAGAAAAGTAGTTGAGACAAAGCAGTCCTCTCATTGTTCTTCCTCTCACATATAATGAAAGCATTCAAGATTGTTAGAATCGAACTGTGAAAGTTTAATTGTTCAATTATCTGTTTGTGGTTTCAGCTGGTTCATATTCCTTGACCAACCAGTTTTTAGCATGTGAGATGGACTGAGGGCTTCTGAGTGGCCTTTTACTTTTGTAGAAAGTGTGATACCCATGAACAGAGGTTTTCCTCATTTACAGGCTACTTTGCAGCCACTTACACATGTGTAGAAAATATTTCAAGTCTTACTTAGAGGTCAATGTTTTTCTTAAATTCCACTCCTTTGTTAGATAGGCTTAAATTATAGTGTAAAAAATTCAACTATTTTTGTAGTTTTTTCCCATTGATCCCAAAGCTCCTTTCTCTCTTATCACTTGATATAATCAAATCTTTAAGATTTCTTCTAACAGATTCTAAGAATGAGAATTTAACAATTGGAACTACCACTTGGTTCAATCAAAAAAAAAATTTTCCAATCAAAAAAAAATTGTTTTGGTCACTATAGTGATATTTAATTTTCTTTTTCCACCAGAGAAAACCTGCAAAATCATTTGAAAGCTTCTGCCATTTTGCATGAAAAACAGATTATTTTACTTCATACATCAACTCCTTTATTCTCTAAAGAATAAAAAATGGAATAAGTATTTCATCCTTTGGATATAAATTGTGTGTTGATTTCAGTGAGATAAGTGATGTGATTCAGCAGGTGTCTGGGACAATCTCTCTTTAGTTTTTTTTTGTCATAGGACTGGTTTCGTTGTGGGAGAATTGTTTTTGCCCATGTTTTTCTGCCAATCCCAAATAAGTAGAGTTATGCAATTTTGATACCCTCATCTATTCTTTTGACTTTTCCTCCTTAATGTTAGCATTCCTCACATCCCACCTGTACCAACAGCACTACTTTGAAGAGTTAAGGTAGAAAAGGGAGGAGAGTTTGAAAGAGAGAAAGCAACACAAAAGTTGACAAAAATATTTGATTTTAGCAGGTGTGAGAAAATTTAAAAATTTATCTCTACGAGAATAGTCTTAAATTTACAAATAAAAATTTGAGAAGATAGTGCAGATTTCCAATATACAACACCCAGTTTTTCCCATTATCAACACACTGCATTAGTATGATATTTGTTGTAATTAAAAAGTCAATATTGATACTCTACTATTAACTAAAGTCCATTGTTTATTCACATTTTTAAGTTTTAATTTAATATCTTTTTTCTGTTCCAGGATCATATTGATGATACCACATTACATTTAGTTGTCATACCTCCTTAGGTTCTTTTGACTATGACAATTTATCAGACTTTTCCTGTTTTTAGTGATGTTGACTATTTTGAGTAGTACTGATCAGGTATTTTTCTAAGATGCCTCTCTATTGGATTTTGTTTTATGTTTTTCTCATGATTAGAATTGCGTTATAGGTTTAGGGTAGGAAGGTCACAGAGATAAAGTGCCATTTTCATCACATCAGATCAAGAGAACAAGCAATCAACATGATTTATCATTGTTGATGTTGACCTTGATCACTTGTTGAGGTAGTGACTGTCAAATTTCTCCACTATAAAGTTGTTCTATTTTTCCCCTTTTCATACTATACTCTTTGGAAGAAAATAAAAATCACAGACTACATTTAACGGATGAGAAGTTATGCTCTCTCTGCTTGAGGGCAGAGTATGTACATAAATTATTTGGAATTCTTCTACATGGGGTATTTGTTTATTTTTCTCATCTATTAAGTTATCCAAACTTTTATTTATATAAGTATGTATTCATAGACACTTATTTTATACTTTATTTTATTGCTCAAATTGTTCCAGAATTGGCCATTGGTAGCTCTTTCAGTTGGCTTCTTTGTCCCTTTGATATACCCCATAAACGTATTTTTGCTTTTTATTTTTTACCGCTTTGTTACTTTCTGAGACTTCAAGGTACTATAGGCTCATCTTGTTTATTTCCTGCCCCAATCCTAGAAGCTGGCATTTCCCCAGGGAGCCCTGGTTCCAGTCATTGGAGAATGCTATTAAGAAACCAAGATCTGGGCACTAGGTCTACTTGTTACTAAAGGAGTGTCATTCCTTTTAGGTTCTTTCAACTGCATAACTTAAGCTCTTTCTTTGTGTAAATTAAGGTTTCTTCTTTGGCTGTAAAGTTCTACATGTTTTGACACATGCATAATGTCATGTATCCACTATTATAGTATCATACAGAATAGTTTCACTATCCTAAAACATCCCTGTACTTTGATTATTCAGTTCTTCTTCTATACTCCCAACCCCCTGGCAACCACTCATCTTTTTACTGTCTCTATAGTTTGTCTTTTTCAGAATGTCATACAATTGTAATCATTGTACTTCAGACTGGATTCTTTCACAGAGCCATATGATTTAAGTTTCCTCCATGTTTTTTCATCATGTGATAACTCATATATTTTTATCATTGAATACTAATGCATTGTATGGATGTGCTGCAGTCTGTTTAATCCATTCACCTTGCAGGTTTTTACATATACATAAATTTTTAATCAATTGGGAAAATACCTAGAAGTTCAATTGCTGAATTATATGGTAAAACTATGCTTCCTTTTTTATTTCTAAAATTTTCTCTCGCCACTAGCCAACTAAATATGGCATTGTGGGATGTTTGTCTCAGGTGATTTCTCCTTTATGGCAATCAGGACTTCATTGACTTTAACGACTATGTTTAAGGTTAAGGAACTTTTGAAAAAAATTTAAATTAGAGATATCTGGTAAAATATGATTGATGAAAGTCATGCTTATTCTATTTTTTCCTATGATAGGGAAGTCTAAAGAAATGAATATAAAGAGAAAAGAATATCTACAATGCAACTAGGAAATTGTTACAATTTTAAAAAGTAGTTTCTCTGAAAGTTATTCACTGAACACAATACAGTTCGGACCAAATTAATAAAGTATACCAAGACATGATATGTATTTATCAAGGTCTTTAACAATTACAGATTTACCTCAATTCAAATAGCAAAGACCTGCGAGACTCAAATAATGATACATTTTTGGAACAAGGAAGAATGATAAGAGAGGTGGACAGGCAAAGGAGAAAACAAAAAAATACCTGAGTGGGCCATTTTCACTGTACAGAACAAAGCATGTTTAAATGAATATACCTAAAAAGGAACAAAAAAAGTGAAAATGATGAGAAAGAGATGGTAGATATGGGAAAAGCAAAAGGAGATCTAAAATATAGAGAAGAAAACAGAGTAAATGGAGCAGAAAAAAAATGTAAAGATGTAAATGAAGTAAAGAAGAGCTGAGTTTGTTAATCAAAAAAAAAAAATGCTGTTCCAAAAAAAAAAAATTATTTTGACGTTATTGAATATCAAACATGGGTATTAGGTGGAAAACTAACATTCACATACAAGAATAATTAAAAATCAGTTTGTATAAGTAAAAGTATTTTTAAAAGGAATATCAAGACTGAAATATAACACCGATGTGAATCTACTGGGAAATAAATATATATATATATATATATATATATATATATATATATTTCATATTAAAATTAAGCCAACCAAGACATTAATCTAAATAAAGAATTCTGCGATGGAGAATCTTTGTTTTAATCATTTCAGGAAAAAAGGTATTGATAGATATTAATAATATTAGGATAAAAAAACTAAGAAAATTCAGGTGTTTGGAGGATAGAAGTTGAGAGTATGTGCATACACGTGTTAATATATGCATATTTCAGAATACAGAAGAAATCAGTACCATCCTAAGTAGGTAAATTTTTTAAAAACCCTCCCCTTCACCCTAGTGGAATGGACTGCAAAGATGTCAATCACCCAGAAGGCTTCCAGATGTTATCTTTGCTTTGTAAACAACAGTTTTGAACAATCAGTTTCAAGTCTTTGGATGAAACCTCCCCCTGAACAGCTGACAGCTAATCTGAATAGTTCTCTATCCCTCACCAAATATTTGCAAGGCCATTCTCACCCAGTCCTAGAAAAAGTTAGTAGTAAGATGATGACAGAGTCCCGTTCCTGGATCAGTGTCTTTTGCAATTTCCCATTATAGTTTCACTGCATGCCTCTCCGAAGAAAGATAAGAATGTAAAGGAAAAACATGCTTCATCTTACTGTCCTTCTGATTATAAATTTCCCCAATAATACCTATTTTTGTGCCTATACAAGGTGCCCTTGTGACATTTGCCTTTGCCTACCACTCTGCAAGACTATACCACTCTACAGGACAAATTCATGCTTCAGTTCTCTTTAAAATATTTATATCCCTTTAAGCACCAAAGTTCTATTTGGCATATAACAATTAATTAGGTCATAAATTCACTAGTTACATTTTAGTGTTCTTAATAAGATTTAAGAGAAACCAAATTCTCATCAGCAATACATCCACAAATCACATTTCAGAATGTTACTTCTGAAGGCAATAATTTCAATATTTTATTGATTCTAATTACATGCAATTTGAAGGGCACAATTTTCTATACTGACAATGAGTTCTGGGGGTGCACCAAATCTAGCCCTCAATATCTCATATATGGTGTGGGAAAGTGATCAATAATCTGTCATTGAAAGTCATCTATAACTATGATTCATAAACTGAAGAAAAAGTAGAAATATATAAAGTACAAAAGATAAGCATTCTTTAAATGGTAGTAGAAATATAATACAATAGTTTACTTAAATTATAAATTTCTTGTAATAAATAATGCTTAGTGTTAGGTAGTGTACATCTGTGCTACTTTAACTAAGAGAACTTACAACACAGTTCTTCAAGCAAAAATGGAAGCTTATTCTCTCTCATATAACAGCCTCAGGTGGAGGGGCTATCAAAGTAGTTATCTATGAAGTCATACAAGGATGCAGATTCCATCCTGCTGCTTTGTCACGTCTTCAGTTAGTTTTTATCTACATGATTATAGCAAACTCACACCATAACTTCTGTGTTTCAATTTGAGCCAAGTGTGGAAAAAGAAGTGAATGGTAAACAGCTTCCTCTTTAGAGGTTGTGACTGCTTTAGAGGTTGTGACTGCACACATAACTTACCTTCACATTCCATGAGCCAGAATGTAGTCATGTAGCTACACCTGGCTCCAGGGGAGGCTGGGAAATATAGTCTGTAGCTGGATAGATGCAGCTGAACTTGAACTTGGAGGTTTCTGTTACTGGAAGGAAAAAAAGAACATATACTAGAGACGATTAATCTGTGTGTGTGTGTGTATGTGTGTGTGTGTGTGTGTGTGCTGAAGATTGCTACCCTACTTTCTGTGCAGAGAGAAGCAGTAAAAACGTCTTTTGTATAGATGTTTTCTGAAAATTTTTAAACAGGCCACTGACAAACAGCCAGAACGCAGGATATTAAATGTTTCACCATGTTTTTCTCGTCTAATTCCAATTATTTTCTTTAAGATCTCTTATTTTAAGCTTCTCTTCCTAGTCCATGTTTCCTGAAGAAAACTCAGCAAAAAGCAGAAAGGGTTTACTCCTCAACCCAAATTGACCTCAAAGAAATGAAACTGCTAGAGTTTGGGTATCCCAACACCCAAGCACCCCACAACTAACCTTCGCAGCAGTATTCTTGTGTGTAGTAAGCTGCTATGACCCAATGACACTAAAGTTGCATTCATTCATTTACTATTATGCATTCTGAACCCCACCACTTCTTACCCTCCACTGCTACAGTCCTACATCAAGCTGTGACTGTCAATCATCAGGGATGTTGCAACTGGTCACCCCACTTCTATCTCTCCTTCTAAGAGGAATTTTCCACGTAGTACCCCAAATGATTATGAATCAGATCACACTGCCATCCTACTGAAATTCTCCACTGAAATCCCCATCACAATTAAGATAAATTCCAAATTCTTTACCATGACCCTCCATGTTTTAGGCCAAGCCTACCTCTTCAAACCCCATTTTCTCCCACTCTGCTGAACAACTAGACCTCCTGTGTTAACTCTTCCATTGCATAAAGGATGAAATAGATCACAATATTTCCTCTTCTTATGATCAAAGAACTCATTTCTGTGCTTTCATAATTGAAGATCGTAGTAACCCCAACCTTAAGCCCTGTCATAGACCTCCCATTTTTAACATTTGGAGTATTCTCTAGCTGAAAAGAAATAGGGCAGGGACATCAGCCTGGGTTTGAACTTTTAACTAACTAGCGACCAGGAGTCATGTCTACGGCCTTTGAGATAATCATGTTACAGATAGTTACTTTGTTTTCTAACTTCTTCCTCATATTTCTCTTCGTTACTGGGCTCCATTGGAATTTAAATATTTTCTTAGTGAAGAAGTAAAGCTATGTGCCAATATGCTGTAGAAGGGAAGCATAGAAAATTGTGGACTAGTATAATGAACTCAATCTCTTATGTCTCCAAAGGCAGAGCAAGATCTCAGTATGGAGACTGGAGGAGGTTCCACTGCATGTCCTTTACTGCTAATGTAATACATGTGTATTGCTCCAGAATAGTTGGTATTTCATAAATGTCACATTGCTTTATTATATTATACGTGATTTGAACCCTACTTACCAAGATTACTTTAACAAAATTCCACGTCAGTAATATTTCTGGATTGTTTACCACTCTTTTGATTTGGGTTATGCAGGGTCCCAGAAAATGCGGAAGAGCTTTTGTCTTCAATTGGTGGTATCAAGAAAGAGGTCACTCCTCACTTCAGTCTTTGACATAACTTGCCTCCTCTCCAGAACTTTGTTTGTACAATCCCAAAGTATAAGACTTCCAACTACAAAAACCCATATTTTCTCCCAGTGATTTCTTCTTCCAGAGGAGGCAATATATAATGGCTAATAATATAGAACTTGGAATCAGGCTGCCCCAAGATTTGAATCCTGGCACCAGGCAACTTATTGGCTATGTGATCTTAGACATGTCATTTAACCTTTCTTTCTCTCAGTTGCCTCATCTATAAACTGAGGATAATAATAATAGCACCTATCTCAAGGTTTTTATGAAGATCAAATAGGATAAAATCCTTGAAGACCTTCTCAGAATTTTGCACAGTGTAAGTCCTCAGTAAATGTTAGTTTGTTATTGTTGTGGTGGTGGACATATTCTGAAACCCAGAGCAGAGAACTACCCTATTGTGCCTCCTAACCCATCCCCAGGGGGAAAGAGGCTCATGAATTTCCCAGTTAGGTAGGAGGAAAGGTGGAAAGTGGGCTAACGATGCTATAGGTGGAGAAAAAAATGATGAAATTAGATTTGCACTAAGTTATTCTGCAGCCTTTACCTATTAATAAATGACTTTGCTACATTAATCTCTCCCTCTCCTCCAATACTCCCTTTCATGCCCCCCCCAACTTTGTCCTCATTGTCTAAGGTCTTTGACCCCTTCCTCAGGTCAGACACACACTACCCCTACCTAAAGGATAGCAGGTCCTAGTCCCTTCTTATATCTTATAAACTGTAATCTCTGCTGCTTTGAGCCATGTCCAGATGCCACCTTCTCTGTTCCTGGAGACTTCAGTGGGGAGGCATTAGGTTGATTCCCATAGGGTGGGAAACAGAAGGACTGAGGGCTGCAACTCTAGTCTCGCTTTAGCCACTGTGAAGAGTTGCAGCTAAATTATCTTTCTACAAATATGACTCAAATTATGAGATTCAGATTATTTCTTGAAAATCAGCCAATCTAGTCTACACAGTGTATATGTATTTATTCATTCATTATGTAACATAATGAAAGGCCACCCAAATTGACTAAATTATTTGCATGTTCACCTGGACAAAAGGCACCATGTTCATATAATTATTTTATAATCGGGTTATATTTTAACAGTAGTTACAGTTTTATGCCAACACACCCCGGAAATGGCAATTTCACAATACTGTATATATGGGTACATGTTACACAGTTCATAGTCCGCAATTTTCTCCCTAGAGGGATTGGCCTGAGGGGCAGGGATGTGACAGTGGAAGGATAACAAAGGGTATATGAAAACAGAAGTGCAGAAATATCCCTATTTTAAACACCAACTCACCATTTATAAGTTATATGACCTTAATCATGGTTTAATCTCTCTGAGCCTCAGTTTTTCTGGTTCTAAAAATGTAGTTACTTATATTAATTATTTAAAATTAGATCTAAACAAAAACTATACCCAGGAGTAAGTTAGACTTCAGAATATCCATTTTAATCTTGGTAATCTAGATCAGAAAACACTGGTTAAATTCTAAAGTCAAAATTGGGTACATTATTACTTTCCTCCCAACCAAACAAAGCAGTTGAAACAGTATTTGTACTTTCCATACAGGACAAGAGAAGCAGGCAACCCTCAGAAGAGGCTGTATCCTACACATGCTGAGTTCTAGTTTCACTACTTAGATATATGGTTTTTCTTTCCATAAAGAAATGTGAGTGAAAGGGCAGGATGGAAGTGAGACCAGCAACTTTCCCTCCAGTATTGTTTTCTCCTGGAAAAAGTAGCTACTCAGCTGTAAAGAAAATTGTCAAGTGAAAGACAAGAATTACTCTCCAATGTCAACTTCATTGGATACTTCTAAGGACTAAAGAAGATAGCAGTAAATGTTTAGCAGAGCACTGGTAATACAAAGGAAGTTCAGTATATTATGAGTTTTGTCACTGTGTTGTTGTGTTGTTGTTACAATAAAGTCTAAGTCTGAAATGCAGTTGGCCAAGAATTTATTTTAATATACAATGGGCCTGTTGCTTCCCTAATGTAGTAAATCCAACTTTGTTGATCTACCCAAACCATGTTAGAGTCCCTCCACCCCATCCCCATCACTAGCTTCATGTAGCTTTAAATTTAATTGTTAGTCAATTTCTGACCTTCTAGAGGAGAACATAATTCACTCTTCCAGTGCCCTGCTTTCCCGAATCCTATAGATTTTAGCTACTTAAAAATTCTACTAAATACAGTTTTAAGGTAAACTTAGTCTTCATTTAATATAGGAGACATAAAACAAATATTCATTATTTAGGAAGGGCCTTGGAGATAATTTAATTTAATTCTATTGTATATTCTTCAGTTTGTATATACTTTTCTTTTACAGTGATAATATATTTCTGACTCTAGAAATATATACTCATTAAAAACTTATTTTTCTCTGTGAATATCTCATTTTACCTTGTCAGAACCACAAACCACATTTCTGAAATTAGTTAACAAGAGGTCACCATCACCTCCACCAGTCAACCCAACACTCCCACAAATATCATACTTTTATAAATGACAATGTTTTTCTATAGTGTTACAGTCACTCATGTAGAAAAAGTAGGTTACTCATAGGAAAAATTATTTAAAATTTTAAGCATGAGTTTCATAGTTGTAAAATAATCTTTAAACTGTAAACTTCTCAATTTTTAGCAAAGAATTATTGAAATACCTTTATCAAGTGCATATCCATTTGTTGTTCCATGCTACAAATATTTCTAGAGTACTTCCTCTGCTATTTATTAGAGATAGAGCATTAAAAATGTGCCTAAAAATTTGTTTTTCCTCTGGAGTCCTCACAATCTCATAAGGGAGATAACAACTTATTTACACTATAAGGAAGGCAGTGATTAGTAATAAGGTAGAGTTGTGAAAAAAGTAATATGGGAACACAGAGCAAAGAGCTATTAGTTCTACCTTTGGAGACTGGGTAATATTTACAAAGATGCCATCTGAATTGGTCATTTCAATTGTTGCTCTTCAGTGTCTACTTCTGATGTCAGCATTTTTAAAAACTTTGCCCTACTTACCTTTTCTGTGTTTTCATATTTACACCTATGGCTATGTGTTCACTTTGAGGACTTCACAAGAAAAAATGGTCTCAGGACTCCCAATTGTGCTTCTTGGAAACCTGAGATTTTATGAAGTTGTTTCAAGAATTCTACAACTGTTTGACTCAAGTAGATATCAAATCTGTTATATATTAAGAAGCTATACTAAGAAGCAACCTATCCAAATTTATTATATACTGTAAGCACATTAAGTTTTCAGGCAGGTTATATTACATTTTTTTCAAATATTGAAATAGGGGCTCTTTTGCTATCCCTGTGTATATATCTGAACATACATGCCTGTTGCCATTGGTTAGAAAAATTGTATCACTGCCCGTTTTTTAATTAATGACTGCCTTCAAGAGTGAATAAGTGCACTGTTAGAATACATACACCCCATTCTTTCTAAAATAACAGACAAGTCTCAGACTTAATGCTCTTACAATGGTGTAAAAGATGCACAAAAAATAAATAAATGAAATTATAACAATATGGTATAATAGATGATTTTAATGTTTATGGTCTAATTTTAATATTACAGCTAAATATACATAATATATAAGTAGAGATGTTTGCTAGCTATTGGTTAGAAACTAGAAATCATTTTCTGAGTAGAAACACATAATTTATGAATAAATTTGACTGTACGATAATTATATTGATAAGGGTCAGCATGACAAAACAATTTGAAATATACTAGACTTAACTGATTTTTCAAGTAACTTCTAACACACTCACTGTAGTGGTTGGTATTTACTAGAGCCATTCACCAAACAAAAATAAGCAATGAAAGCCCAGTCAAAAATTGTGAAAATCAACTTTTTTAAAACTTTAGAAATTAACCAAAGGCTTGCACCAATCCGGGGAGCAGTTGTTAAAGAACAAAAAAGGTTGAATCTCCATAAGAAGAGTTTTGTCCCATTTCAACTTCTCCTATTCCAAATTCCCTCTCTCCAGCTTTGCAGTAGCCTTGAAACCAACAGCTTTGTAACCTTACTAGCTGTGAAAAGCAGCAGCCTAGCAGCCACTAGAGGAGGTAAATTGGGTAGGAACTCCACGAAGAATCCCATGCCCAGAGAATTTTTAGTGATTTGATCTGTCTGGCAGCTACCTCAAAAAGTTTCAATCACAGAGATTTTCTTTATTTGGCCTGACTCAGTGCTCACACTAACATGGTAGGAAGTATCTTCACCCCAGGGTATTTGTCAAAAACGAATCACATCACATCACATTTGCCTGAAGCAGTGATACAATTTGGGGCAAGCAAGAAGCTGGACAAAAAATTAAAACTGAGATCTGGGAATTGAGATGTTCATAGTGATGTTTTAATAGCTTCAATATATTCCTGGAGATCAAAAAGGATCTAAATATGTAGAAAACAAACTTACAGTTACCAAGGGACGAATTGGGAGATTGGGATTGACATATATACACTATTATGTATAAAATAGATAACTAATGAGAACCTACTGTATAGCAGAGGGAACTCTATTCAATGATCTGTGGTGACCTAAATGGGAAGGAAAACTAAAAAAGAGGGGATATATGTATACATATAACTGATTCTCTTTGCAGCAGAAACTAACACAATATTCTAAAGCAACTACACTCTAATAGAAAAGAAAGAAAGAAAGAAAGAAAGAAAGGATCTAAATAAACATAAATTAATATATATTACATAGTCTCTCATAAAGCATAATGCTAAAAAAAAGACAAAAAGAAAATTTACATGAATAAGAAATACAAGTGTTAAGGAAAATACAGATATAAGCAAGGGCAAATTACACACAAATTTTCTGGTGGTTGAATTCATGGCATTGGTGCTTAACCAATGTTAACAGTTAAACCACAGATTCCTCCCTCTATTTTCTCCCTACTTCTCCCTTGCAAGGTCAAGGGTGAAACGATGCCACATTAAGTAGCTAGAGATTGCATGGTCATAAAGCCAACACTTCTCATCTTGTCATTTGTATACCACGAGTTAATTGATTAATTAATTAAGACACAGATATTTTCCAGCAGATTACATCACAACCATCAGACAATAGCCTACCTATGAAAAGAGACAATATTCTCGATAAAAGACAAATTTATTCTTATGGAAATGATAACATCATAATCTGAAAAAAACTTTAAATACCCATATATACTGTCTACACAGAGATAAAGTATGTAATTATTTCTATGAAGCAAGAATAGTAAGTGATGTAACAAGCACAAGTGGCTATGAATCAAGAAGAGGCAATTTTGCAAAAGAACAAAAAATTTTGCAAAGAAACAAATCAAGACCTTGTTAATGAAAATATATTATTGAAATAACAAAACCTTTCAATAGATAGGATAAATAGATGGCCAGATTTGTTTACATGGAAAATTGGTAAACTAGAAATTAAATTAAGAAATAATTTCAAATGACAGCAAGGATAAAAAGAGATTAAAAGTTTGAAAGAAGTCCGAGAGAAAATAGAGGCTAGATTCAAATGTTTCAACATTTGTTGTTTTGGGGGTCTCAATACCACACAAGTTTGATTCACAGAATTCCAAAAAAGTTTTACTCCTGGCTAAGGCTTATTACAGTGAACAGATACAGAGTAGAAGTAATATGAAAAATATATGCATTGGATATAGTCCAGAGAGATCAGGTGTAATCTATTGAGTCTTTCTATGTCTCAGAACAGGATGTGCTTTGTGGTGAACCACAGTAACCTGTGTGAAATATCTCTGCTCAAGGAAATCCACTCAAGTCTTCAATATCTGAGGCTTTTAGGGGCCTGTCACATAGGCATATCCTTCTAAGTAACCAAACATGATAACTGAAACCTAGGACCCCAACAATGAAACCAGGTACACATCTCCAATCTTGATTTTTGTGTAAAGCAATCCTGATGAGGTAGAATAGTATAGTCCACTCCTCTAGGTGTGTAAAAGAATACCTTTAATCATTAACTTGAAAATCTTTCTGAGGGCTGCAATTCAAAGAAACTGTGGGTCAATCATAAAACCAAGTTTACATGGAACATTAAATTAACTCTTTCTTCACATTTGTCTAAGACAATTCAGAAGAAGAAAATGGAAAAAATAGACAGGAAAGTGTTCTAAAAATTGTTGGTAATAATTTTCTAGAACCAAAGATTTAATTACTTTTAGATGGGAAAAGACTACCAAGTGTCAAACAGTATAAAACATTAAAGTGACACTTCTGAGAAGAACAAATAGAAATAAATAAATATTCCTACAAGTAAACAACGAGAAAAGAGAGATTGCTTAAAGAAAGGTTAGACTAACACGCTAGTGTTAGTATTGGAAACAAGACATCAATAGATCATTAACATTCTGAGGAATGTAACAGTGAACCTAGAATAATAAATTATAATAACTTCTTTTTCCATAATTCAAGAGCAGAAATAAGGTAAATATCCTTTCAGCTATACAAGGCCCATTGAAATGGTATATATAGTTTATATTACATATAATAATAAATAGCATATATTATATAAAAATATATAAACTATATAACCATTATATATATATAACTATTATTATATATATTAATTATATATAACATAAAATTATATAAAAACTACATTATATACATATTTCAATAACTCATATATCTGAAAGTATTTTTTTATCTTTGCTCTTGAATATATATATATTTTGACTATATATATACACATTTAGAAATTAGTATCCACAGATTCCTTCAGCAAAGACTTTGAAAACAGTAGTATAATAAATAAAAATGGAAAAAAGAAATGAATAAAGGTACTGAAATGATTTAGTAATAATTTAGAACTAAATTCCAAGATAGAACAACATGAATGAAAGTATAATGGGTCAAGAAGTGAGATGGATTAAAATGGGGTCTTGAAGTAGTTAAAATGATAGCCATGTTGTCTTCTTCAGGGGTAGAATATTACCAATGATCAATTTTTGTGATTGATATAGCAATTAATTTGACATCAAAGATGTTGATGTCAAAAACTTGAGGATAACTACTAGAATAGAAATAAATATAGGAATAAAAAGAAATGTAAAATGAAAAGGAAAATAAATGCTAAACCAATAAAAAATGGAACAAATTTAATTTAAAAGGGAAAAATAGAAAAAAGGGATAAGCATAGTAAAATATGTTGATCCATAGATAATATACTTCATGAAAATAAAGTTAAACTCATCTACTAAAAAGAACTTTCATGGTATCTTACAAAAGACATTCTGAATATATGTCTCTTATAAGACACCTGTGAAGCAAAACTCAGAAAATTATGCACACACACACACACACACAATAAGGTATACTAGCCCCAAATGAGCAAAAAAAAAGCTAGTAACAATCTAAATATTTTAAAAAGTAGAATTCAATAGGGGACAAAAGCTATGAAAAGACAGGAAAGAATCTTAAATACGTATTACTAAGTGAAAGGAGCCAATCTGAAAAGGCTACATATACTGTGTGATTCCAACTATACGACATCCTGGAAAAGGCAAAACTATGGAGGAAGTGAAAAAATCAGTGGTTGCCAGGGGTTAGGGAAGAGGGAGGGAGAAATAGGTGGAACACAGGAGTTTTAGGGCAGTGAAATTACTCTGTATGATATTCCAGTGGTGGACATAGGTCATTATACATCTGTCAAACCCACAGAATGTACAACACCAAGACTGAACTCTAATGTAAACTATAGACTTGGGACAATGCTGCTTCAACATAGGTCCATCATTTGGAATAAATGTACCACTCTTGTGCAGACTGTAAATATTGAGAGAGATTGTGTGTAAAAAGGGAACACAAGTATATGGGAACTCTCTGTACCTTCTGTTCAATTTTGCTGAACCTAAAACTTCTCTAAAAAATAAAGTCTAAAAAAAAAAAGAGAGCGAAAGAGAGAGAATGCACTCATATATTAGCATTATAATTCAAAATTATTTTTAAATGGATAATTTTCAGTACACTCAGAATTTGCAAATTGGTTTTAATGCTTAGCAGTATTTTCATAATAATACAAAAAGAACACAGGACCTAAAAACTAATAATGAAAACCCTGAGAAGAAGGGACAAAAGATGAGAACACAACATTAATAAATCAACACAAGTTTGTTATTCAAGAAAATGAAAACAAGATTTATATTATTATCACCCGCATAGTCATTTTTAATATTTTTTGAAAGCTGATAAACACAACAGATAACATTTATGAAGGGCTAACTATATTCCAGGCACCCTTGCTAAAGATGTTGTGTGCCATAACTCTTAAAATCATTGTAAAAATTCCCATAAAGTGGGTACTGATGTTTTATTTTCATTTTATAGATGAGGGAAGTGATGAAGTGTGTTAATGACTTTTCTAGTATAGAAACACACTTATATTCTTGGGGAAAAAATCACACTTGATGATGACATTGTATTCGTTTAATGTTCTTTTAATCACTCAATGTGTTAGGGTCTATTAGTTAATATTTTAACTAGGATTTTCCACTGATGCTCCTAAGTCAGGTTGGGCTGGAAAAAGTAAACAATATTTAAACTTTAATATCTTTATTTATTATCTGTACATGTGAACTCTCATGTATTAAAAGTATTAAGACTCTTGCTAATAGTGGGCTTCATGCTATCTTCTTGTATATATTATAATTTCTGATATACTTATGTTGGCGCAATACTATTTGGTACATAGATATTCATAACTGTTTTGCATGCATAGGAAAGTACGCATTACTATAACCATAGAATATCCTTCTTCATCTTGTTTAACAGGTTTTGGGTTTGCATGACATGTAGTCTCCAATCAAGATTGCAATTCCCACTTACTTTTTGTGTGCATTTGCCTGTAATATGTTTGTCTATCCTTTTATTTTTCAAACATTCTGAGTTCTCTTGTTGTAGATATGAAACATAAAATTCTATTTGTTTTGTGATCCAATCTAAAAATCTCTATTTTTTCATAGAGAATGAGATAATCTTATTCACATTTAATGATATGAAGGGTATGTTTACTCTTAGTTCTGCCATATTACTTTATGTTAGGTTTTTGCTTTTTAACTTGTAAAATTTCTTCACTCTGGTCTATTTTTAAAAATTTATTTCTGTATGTGTGTATTCTCAGTGTTTATGGTTTTTATTTTGTTCCTTGTTACTTTTATTTCTTTAGAAATAACTGCATTTTTCCATTATTATAGGCTGTATCTGTTAGTTTGCTAAAATAAGTAATGATAAAAATTAGCATTTAATATTATCTTGATTATAGTTTATCCTTGTATTGTTAAATATGTTAGACTACTTATTTGTTCCTTTGAATGATTTTCTTTGACTTCCAGCCATTAGACAATCAATGCCTTTATATCTCATCTTTTTTTGCCCTTCTCATCCAAATTCTGTTTAGACAAATTAGTATTATATTGTCTGGGTCTATGAGATCTATATTCTATTATTTTCCTCTAATTCTTACATTCTCATATTTCAGGTCAATAGTTAATACATTCAATGCTCACAGCCAGTCCTTGATCCAAGATATCTCTTCCATTTTTCTCTTAGAAAGCTAAATTCCATTCTCTATTCTGAAGACAGGTTCATGAGGATAATATTCCCTTAGTTCTTGCATGTTCAAAACTTTGTTTACACCTATGATATTTGAAGGACTGGCTAAATAGAAAAAGACTTAACTCTCATGCTGGTATCTTGTGGGCTTTGGTATCTTGTGGGCTTTCCTCCATTGATACTGGATGGCTCTATTCTGCTATGAATGTTATAGTGAGGCCAATCTCAATATTTTCCTTTATAAGTTATTGTTTGTTTTTGCCTGTATACCCAAAATATTTTTTTATTATATTTAAATTCTAGTTACTGTACTAGGATACATCTTGGTGGTGACAATTTCCTTTAGTGATCATTGTGTCCTTTAAAAATGAAATTTCAAGTCTTTCACTTCAAGAATTTTTTCTTTAATAACGTTAAAGATTTATTCTTTTCCATTATTTATATTTTCTTCTTCAACTTCTCTAATTTTGTACGTGTTGGATTACTTTTGCCTGTCTTCTCTATTTTTCATATTCTCTCTAATCCTGTTCATTTCTTAATTTCCAGTTCATTTTACTAGACTTTCTTATTTTTTGCCCTCTTTCCCTTACTGTGTTTACCTCTGTGTGTATTCTTCCATATTAAGTCTTAATTTGTGATGGTTTTAATTTTAGCTTCACCTTTTTCCTAAGTTTTACCAGCTTTCGGTCATCAGCTCCTATTGTGGCTTCAACCTTGCCCAACCAAGTTCTTGCATAAAGCCTTGTAGTTTTCATTCACGGAAGCAATTCTTTCATTGTGCCCTTATGAACATTCATGGCAGAATGTTAGGACAAATTTTTCAATTTCTCCATGGCAACATTGTTATGGTGTGTGTTTTTCAACAATCTGGTACATTTTGGTGCTCCTCTATAAGTCTTTTCTTATATTATTTTTGTGTTGATACTGTGCCTGTTCTTTTTTTTTGTTATTACCCATAATTAACCAAGTTAAATTTTTCTCCTCCAGTTTCCTGGGAAAAGGAGAGGGGAAAATAGCCACCTGGGATTTACAAAGGGTCCGCATTCCTTTACCCTTAATCTTGTTGATGTCTATAATTTAATGAATAAATATTTCTTCTTTGGGCTTAAAATTTATCATAATCGTCATAACACCTTTCTTAGTGATAAAACACTTTTACTGGATCACTAGACTCTAAGCTTCACAAGGGCACAGTTACCAATTTTCTTCACTGTGGTATCCCTGGAGCCTAAAATGGTGCCTGCCCACAAGGGGTGCTTATTAAATATGTGTTCAATAAATAGATAAATTATATTTTCTTTGCTAACCAATCTTTGACACCAGCGCAGTACTTGTTCAAAGACAGAGTTTTCAATCTTTCTAATTTCAGAAAATTTTAATGTGAGAATTTGTTTTCAACTAAGTAAATACAAGTCTGTGTTTAAAAGGAAGCTTTGTATTTTACTTATTTACTTGGCTTCCTAGGTTGTAAAGCAACATGTAATTCAATGAAACAATGTAATAGCGCAATGCAACACTAATAAAGATGTAGAAAGGGAAGGAAATGCAAAAGGAAAAGAATGCTGTGGTAGAGGTGACAGAAAAGTTTTCATCCAGCCTGAGAATTTAAGTTGAAATCCAAGTCCTCCAGCAGGAGAACTGGGAGGCAGTTCCATTTTTATCATCCTATTCTTGTCTCTGGTGGGCCAAGTGGATGGGGAGAAAGGAGTTAGAACCTGGTCTTGCTGTGCTCTATATGTCTCCCCTTCTTTTGTTTGGCTTTAAAGCATTTTAGTTTGCTTTTTTTGTTTTTTTTACCTTTTACAAGCATGAAAGCAGACTATACAGATAATGCTATTATAGTTTGATAATCAAATATAGGAGGAAAATAATAGAAATTTTCCAAGTTGAATTACCTTAGCAAGGGAGGAATCGGGAATATCCTAAACAGGGGTAAGAAAATAGAGATTTAATTCTCGGTAACCACTCTTTGCTCAAATGGCTACTAGTATTTGAAAAATGCACTGCTGACTTCTGTAATACAGACACAACTGAGAAGGCTTAGAGAGTCAAATGAGCTGTAAGTCTTCACCAACCATTTCCTTTCTATGGTCTTCTATGAAAGAATAGCATATGGCAAATTTTCATGGTACAACAGTGAACATCTGGAGACAGTAACACGCTTTTTAAAGCTGAGGTGTGTTAGGAGAGTTTGATATCTCTTGTTCCCTTAATGAGGAGGCGCTTCTCTCATTCAGATTATCAGATAAATGAGAAAACAAATATTTTGATTAGCAGATAAACTCTGCAGGACAGATTCTAGTAAGTTGAGAATATGTAGACCATCCAGTACTACTTTATCACCAACATTTTTTTTCTCATATGAATGTATATGGGAAAAGCTAGAGGCTTTTCATCAATATTTGGGTATGCCTTATTGCGTTAAAAATGTTTCTCCATACTGCATTTACAATTGAATGTGAAACTATTTTAACATGAGTACATTTGTTATAATTGTAAAACAGCTTAGGTAAAATAAAATGCCTATTTCATTTATTCTAATGGATAAGATTCTTTTGGCATTTAAAAGACGACTCTTAAGTAACTGAAAGCCTAATAATTTAAATACATATGAACAAACAAAATAAGAAACTTTCCACAGGGAGTAAATCTGTCACTTTACATGTTACATTATTTGAGGAGAGTTTTACTAAACTTTTTTTTCTAGTCATATCTTTTACACAGATAATCTACCTGCTCCCTGCTTATCTTCAACTAACACGTGAATATTATGAAACAAAATATCGTTCACTGAAATCAGTCAATAATGTCCAGTTGTTTTTATATTTACTGAATGTGTGGATTCACCCCCTCAATCTTATGAGTGAACAGGCGCTAAATACAGTATTTTCATAGGAGTCTTTGTAGTTTGCGATTAAACAGGACTGATTCACAGTCTAATAAAGCCAAGCAAATCCTAACAAGAAAGCAAGGCCAATCTTAAGAGAATCTGGATAAAACGAAAAGCTCTGCAATTATAACAAAATGAGAAATGTTTCGATTAAACTGGCTAAGTCGTGTCCTGATTTTTTAGGATATTGAGAAAAGGGAGGAGGAGAGCCAGGACAGAGGGCAATAGACTGCCCCTGTGCCCTTCATACAGAAACCTTCCTAGATCACCGAGAATGGTCCCAAGCAATCGAGTCATAGGATTACTAATATTATTATTATTATTTTTACCGCGTTAGTTGGTCAACCCGGGAGGCAAGCAAACACCGCCACCCGTGCCCAAGCAACTGCTCCAAGGAGCTGGCGATGGTTGCCTGCACTGAGCTTCCCTCCGGCGGCTCCTTCTGGCCGGACACCCTGTGCCAAAGAGCACCCGGGGAAGCAAATAGCAATTGGGGGGGGGGGTACACAGATGTCATGGATGCACATGCATGATCATAATCTGACCAGAAAGGAGAACGAGGCAAGGCGACGGCCAGCAGATCCGAGCCTGGGAGCCGCCGCAAAGGGGCGGGCGGCGGTGTGTGTGCGCACAGGTGCCTGAGGCCGGCGGCGCTGGGAGCTGGCGCGGCCGCCTCGCGGCCTCAGCACTCTTACCGGCGCGCTGAAGCCCCGGCTGCTGCCGAGCCTGGCCACCCCCTGCGCGAGCCACTGGAGGAAGAGCCCAAGGAAAGGGCGCGAAGGGGGAAGGAGGGAAGAGGAGGTGGGGGGCGGGGGAGAGACCCAACACCTCCTCACGGAGATCTCCTCCCCGAGCCTTTCTCGTGCGAACCTTTGCGGGGCTCGCGCGCGCCTCCCTTCCCCCTCCCCACTCTGGGCGTCCGTCTCCCGTCTCCCCTCGCTGTTCCCCACCTCCCTTCGCTTCCCTCCCTCCCTGCCGCGTGCCTCCTCCCCTCCCCCTCGCCTCCCTCCCTCGCGGAGCGGGCAGCAGTAGCCGCTTCAGCCGAGCTGGAGATGGGAAGTGAGCGCGCGCCGCGCAGCAGCTCGGGATCCTCCGCCCTCCCCGCCCGCTGCTCCCCGCGCCCCCACCGCCGCTGTCGCCGCCTCGGCGTCCCCCGGCTCCAGTCCCTCTCTTAGGACAGCGCCGCCGCCACCGCTCGGCCCTGCCAGCCGCCTGCGCCGCGCAGCCCTTACGCGCTCCCGGATGGCGCCTTCCTCCCCGGACCGGTGAGTAGCCTGGAGAGCGCAGGGGGCCGGGCGCCCAGGCAGCAAGCGGAGATAACCTCTTTGGCGTTGGGGGGGGGGGGTATCCCCAAACCACCTGCTGTGCTTCTTCAACCTCCAGGCAGGGTCTCGGGAGGGCACTGCTCCGTGATCCCCGGGGCGCTTTTTGATTTCAAGTCCACCTGCTGGCAACCCCTCTCCCTCCCGGGGGACAGCTGGGGCAGCTCGCGGTCTCGCCTCACCTTCCAGCCCCCGAGCTCCCACTTTCGCAGCAGCCGTGGATGGCCCTGACCCTCCCGTCACCCCATCAGCGCCCCCTCAGCCCTCACTGTCTCCGCATCTCCCCCTGCTGATTTCCCGCTTCTGGAAGCCCGCGGACGCCCGCATCTGCCACCCTGTGCCCGGTTTCGCGCTGACAAAGCCTTCCCCACAAAGTCCGCCCCTGACCCACCTTCCCTCCTTTTCCAAAGCCCGGCTGCGGAGCCCCACCGTCCCGCCGTATTCCTTCGCAGGGGAAACCGTTCTGTCGGTGAATTCTGACCTCATTCCCTCGAAACGGTGGTACCTTCTCAGCTTTTTCTGACAGTCACCTCAGAAAACTGCCACAGACGCGCGGTGGTCCTGGCTTCTGTACAGTTACTTTGTGTGTTTCTTAGCACCTGGGCTGTTTAGGGGATGATCAAGCATGAAAAAAAGAAAGACAAAAACCAAACCTTTTGCGACTAAACTTTTTGCTATTGCTTTAAAGAGCACAACTATTTACGTCTCTCAGATTCGTTGGATTCATTTAGAGGCGTCTTAGCTGGGTACAGGGAACGCCCCTAATTTTACTTGTTCCTCCGGAATCGCTCTTAATTCCAGGTTGAGAACCGTGCACCCGGCTGGGTGATGAATCTGCTTTAGCAACAAGACTATCAAAAGCCCAGCAACTCTTGAGAATAAAGAAGCTTTTTCTTGAAAGAGAGGAGAGTAACACCAAACTCACCCTTTAAAATCTCTGAGTTTGCAATCAGCCAAAGCCCTTATTTTTCTTTAGGTTTAGTGGCTAAGAAAGGGATAGAGTAGGATCAGAAAACGTTGTACTAAAAAGCTTCTGCACTCTATGGGTGTTTCAGGTGTTGTGTAGTATCTTAGCACCCAGACAGTCTTTCTGTAGAAGTTTTCTTAGGGCAGCAGACCTTTCTTCTGAAACCATGTTTAATGTTTTAGTATTTCTAGTTGGTTTGACAGGAAAGGGGGTTGTGGTCAATGAATGAATATGTGCAAGGTGATGAGGGGATGAGTGATGCAGGGAGAGATGATTTAAACACTAAAATGTGTGCTCCTGAGTCCTTGTGTATTGAAATCTTAAAAACAAAACTACCCACACACAATTTTTGATTTAATTTGTAAAGAAGTGATGAAAGTGTATTAATTTCAGCATATGTTACACCCTAGAACTCTTGGTCATAGGGCTTGAGTTCTAAGCAATGCAGATAAGAGTATTCAGAAATAGATGTTAGAAACTTTGAAAGCTGTCCCATTTTAGTATGTAGTATGTGAATATAAATTTCCTGGTGATACTATTTTTATTCTTTTCAAGAATTTTGAGAAAATAATCAAATTGGCATTCTTGTTCTTGAAGTTGATGGAGAGAGAATGCTTCCTCATCTTAAACAAACAAATTTCTGCCTACACAAGAAATAGAAAGGGAAAGTTGAGCAATTACCTAGAGAATTTGTTGAGTGAAGATTGTCGTAAAACCTTACCTTCCCTGATGTCAAGATTTTTAAAAATTTTGTTTTAACTCAAACTGTATCCGAGCCTTTATTCCTCTTTTCTTGTGTAGACATAGGTAGAAATGCATTGAGCAAGTCACTGGCAAGGGATGGTTTTCAGTAAATGTTTTTGAGCTGCATCTAAAATCAGGAGAGGCTGTGAATAATGACTTTATTATTGGTTTTCTAAATTCAGAAATTTTAGTTGGTTAAATTTAGTGCTTCACTATGAAGAATATTCAAGCGAAGTATTTAAACTTGTAATTACTGCAAATATGCACACATGGTCACATCAGGTCGATAGAGAGTAGGTAAGTTATGAGCTGAATCAAAAGATCATTTAATTTCTTCTCTAAATATGTTTACCTTTCGGATAACAGTGGAATGCTTACTATATGCAATATGTCCAACAATTATGAAGCTGTATTGGAAAAGATACATTTCCATTAAACAAAAGGGAAAGCAAGTACAACGCTGACTTTGATCAATTATTGCCCATAATTGTGTTAATGATAAGTTCAAAGCAGTATATGCTAATATAATTCTAATTAACATCAAATTCTAAACAATGTCAGAAGTGTATACCTTTTGTAAGGATGTATGCTCATAAAATGTGCAACATTCAAATGGCCTTAGATTTGTCTCTGAGAATGCAAATAATCAGTCTGCCATAAACAGTGGCAGGATTTCTGTTAAGAACTCTTGGTGAGCTGGAACTCAGGAAGATCTGCCTAAACTTAATGCCATTGTCATTATTAAGTGTCTGCCAAAACAGTTAAGTATAGCACATGGGGAGACAAGGCATACCAATATTTGAACGGCATATCTTTGCATTTCTTTAAGTTGCATCTTACAATTCTCATAAGAGGATGGGGTGGGTTGAAATTAAACGTTTACAATGGTAAAGAGGAATCAAAAATTGGTAAAGAGAAATTAAAAATTGTGGAAATGATATAGATTATTTCACTAATAGACTGCTATTAGTTGAATGTTCCACGTAAAACCGTATTTTGGCTTGTGCGTAGAGAAGAGAGAGAGGGAAGAGTGCCTAGGAAGAGAAAGCAGGCAAGAAGGGAGAGATAGAAAGGATACATACCTGTGGATACTTGCTTAAATTCTTTACTCAAGTAAAGCTAACTAAATACAAGCTGTATTATTTTGGTATGTGGGATAACAGCTGTTTTCCAACTTGGATTTTAAGAAATGTCTCCTTAATTACAGCAATAAAAATACAAAATTTTTTTAATGAAGTGGCTCATTGATTTTTTTTTTGTTTTTAATTTTATTTATTTATTTATTTATGGCTGTGTTGGGTCTTCGTTTCTGTGCGAGGGCTTCCTTTAGTTGTGGCAAGCGGGGGCCACTCTTCATCGCGGTGCGCGGGCCTCTCACTATCGTGGCCTCTCTTGTTGCGGAGCACAGGCTCCAGACGCGCAGGCTCAGTAGTTGTGGCGCATGGGCCTAGTCGCTCTGCGGCATGTGGGATCTTCCCAGCCAGACCAGGGCTCGAACCCGTGACCCCTGCATTGGCAGACAGATTCTCAACCGCTGCGCCACCAGGGAAGCCCTGGCTCATTGATTTTATTCAGTAAAACTTGGGGATTATAGGCAAACTATTTTATGTGAACTAATTGACCTAAATAAAATTCTAAACAAGTTTAAAAGCAAAACCTTGAAAGAAAACACACGTACTCACACACACCTATAATTACAATATTAGATAAAGAGCCAAGTGATTTCGTGTCTTATGAAGGCAAGAAAATTTGGTCAAGGGATAATACACAAAATATTTTCATAGCTTAATATATATTTCTCGTATTTTCCTGTTTACATTTCTGGATATATTATTATTCAATATCTATGCATATTTGCATTTTATTTACAAACTCATGAGTCTGTATATTACAAAATGCTGCAAATTTTATGAATTCAAAATAATCCTGAAATTGTTCTTGTAAGTAGCAAATGATTACATAGATGTTTACAAATGACTTTGTTTTCTAACTTTATTCTATAGTGCAAGGACTATTTAACAAAAAGCATTCTCAAAGAGCAAATAAGCAAAATGAATTTTTCAAAACTAGCATGATGATTCAACCAAAGTTTTACAACAATGTTGTCAAAGTGATACTCTCATAAGATCAACTGTAGTGTACAATGAAAATTCCTACAGAAAAGAAACATTTAGATTCTCTGATTTTACATGTGATTGACTGTGAAATTCACTCTTCCTCATTTAGCTGCAAATGGAATGCTTGGCTCTTACTAGAAAGAATCACAGAATTTAGGTATCAATTAGAAGATGTAAAGCGCATTCCATTCCCATCATTTTACTAATAATTTACTCAAGGTTCGTAAGTAGTTAATAGAAACAGAATTAGAATCCAAGTCTCCTGACTTCATCCTGAATATCTTTTTATAAAATAAACATTAGTTTCCCCCCTTATTTTATTTTAGGAAGGTAATAAGGGAGAAATCAGTTTAAGATGAAAGAAAACCCAAAATGAAATGAAATAAAAGTCTGTGCTTCCTCAGGAAATGCCTAGGTCCCATAACCATCATAGTTGAAAAAAAGATTTTCTGCTTACTCTTTCCCACCTTCAGGTTAAAACTTGGGAAATATTTAAAATATTTAAACATTTTAATTGTCATTGGTCCACCTAAAAATCTTTTAATATTTTTGTTTAATCTTTAATAATTTAATATTTTGCTTAATAATTTTGTTTAATTGGCATTATAAATTCTAATAAGGGATAATAAGATACACATTTCTTTCATGGTAATCATATGTCATGGACAGTTCCATTTTAATGTTTAATAGAAGGTTCACTGGAAAATATACCTTAAAACAGATTTTTGTTTCAGTAATCAAAACAGTGGAAATAAACTTACAGTTTCTTATAGTTTCACCTCTATGCATATTCAGTATTTTGCCACCATAGAGAAAGTTAGTGCATACACGTGTTTGGGGTTTTTTGTCACCATAGTTTGTGAATAGCTCAGGTGGTCAGGGAAGATAAATTAGTGTCACCAAGTTTCAAGTTCACAGTTGAAAGTCCTGGCACTTTTAGTTTTCTCTTCACTGATGGCCAGAGAAATCAGTGAAAGTGAATGACTAAGTCAATGGGGAACTGTCATCATTACTGAGTAAAATAAAGAAACTTTCAAATGTATTGTTTGGTGATGGTGACTCATCACTGTCATCTCATCTAAGAAGAGTAAAATGGTAATATAGATTGATATCTCAACTACATTGTCTAGAACAATACTGCATTATCTAAGGGTGCCTGGGTTGATGGAAGTTAGGGAAATCTGCCATCTTGGACTGCTGGGTGGCTGGTTTAAAAGCTGAGGAAGAAACCTGGTCTCAGGAACTGGCCTTCTCTAAACCAATTAAGATGCAGATTTAACTGAAAGGAGAACTACATCTCTAAGACTCCCTTGACCTAATTTCTTTGGAGTGTAAATCAGCCTCCACTTATTGAGGGCCTAGTACATGGCAAGAACTGAAGTGGTGACCATAGACACAAGGACAAACGTGATATAGGTTCTGATCTCAAGCAGCTTACAATATAACTGGAGAGACAGATAAGAACAAACATGATGCTGAACAAGGTTGTCCAGAGAAAAATCAAAAAGACTACAGCTTAATCATAATATGCCTTGCCAAAATGGATGGAGGTGTGTCATGGCTAAGTCTTGGCACAAAAATAATCTATATTCTTAAAAAAGCATATGTTTCCATTGCTTCCCATATTAATTCTAACTCTGACAAAGATTTTTTAACAATGTGACTATTTATTAATATGAATTGACATAAATAGTCTCATACTAATGAACCTAATGGTTGATTCACTCCTTGTAGGTCCTAGGGTAATTTTTCTAATGGATATGTAACTAATTATCCACTTTTAATATAAAAGTTTGAAATACCAAGTTTCTCTTTTAAGAAACCTAAATCTTCAAGGAACATTCAAAGGAACAGAATGTAAAGAAGAAAGAAGAAATGAAGGCAGTGGACAATATATGTGATATCTATTCAATAACTAAAAGTTTACAAACTACTTTAACAAAACATATTTAAATTTAAACACAGAATTTAAATCTCTGTACTCTATTTACTCTGATGGTGAACATTTATTAAGTATGACTGTATGATTCATAGGGACATAGGACTGTTAGTGTTAACGATGGCTTCACTGCCTTAACCTGTAAGAGACAACTGAGCTATTCCCGTAACCAATTTCTGCTGATTTTCAAGACCCATGAGGGGTCTGAGATTTTACCCTCTAAGTTAGGTATGAATAATTGATTGTAGTCCTTGCTTTGGAGTGACTGCATGAGGGCAGTTAATCTAACTTGCTCTATTTGTCTACATCAGCAGCAGGGTGGCATTTGCCTACCCCACCGAATGGCTAAGCAGTAGTTACAGAAATGAGAGCAGGAAAGACATCCAGAAGTGTTGACAGGTATTTCACAAGGGAAATGCAGGAGCTGGGGCCATCTTCTGCTAGTTCCAGTACATTTCTTGCTAAGATTAAGGGGACTGTAGATCAAATCATGGTAAAAGCTGTCTGGCTGGGGATGGCAGATTCAGCAGAGAGTTAAATTTAGGACGCTTGCAACAGTTTGGGAGAGCCGTTTTTTCCTGTAAAACTAAGATGCCACTGGAGCCAGACAAACTGAAAGCTTAAATATACCATTTCCATTTCCAGGTAGGTCTGTACGTGAGGTCTGTAGGACCCTTTCTCACATTGAGTCATTGGGTCTGAGTTGACCCATCCCCAAATGAAAGGAGCAGGCTGGACAGTCACCAGACCTCCATGGGTCGGGAGTTCAGTTTTGACAAGAGCTCAATAGCAGGCTAATAGCTGCTTTTCAAAAGAAGTGTACCTGGTAGGGGTGTGCCCTGCAGATTAGGGAGGTGACCAGTCCAAAACCCCCAAAAGAACCTACGAATGGAGGCTGCCTCCCTTTTCCAGAGGCTCTAGTCAGCAAAAGTATTGGTCACAGAGACTTGTATCTCATAGCTTTATTCATGATGTGGGGCTCCAAATACAGAGAGCATGCCACAGCCTATTGGAAAACTTCCAACACAATGTATTTGTTTGGTCCTATAGAAAGTCCAGGTGACGCACATACTGTTACCAGTACTCAAACATTTCAGTAAGATTCTGGCATCTTTTTTGTTGGTTGGAGTTGAATACACAGCAGATTTGTTTTGTTTTGGGTGTTTTTTGTTTGTTTGTTTGTTTTGACTGCCGGAGGGATTTAATATTGTGAATCTGCCCATGTAATCCCATGAAACTTTATTTAACAAGCAAAGCCCTGAGTTTTGTGAGGGCTCATCAGCTATCCCGTCCGATGGGAGTGTGTGACACCAGTCAAGACCTTGCTAACAGAAGCTTCTGACTTTGTCATCAACAGGGTATCATTAAATAGTTAAAGCTTTGTACTATAAAGGGTAGAGGCAATCATACTACCCATCTATTGATGGCAAATGGCAGAGGAACTTGGCTACCTCTGGAGATAACCAGTAGTAATTTGAGGGATTACTACAAATGTATATTGGTGGCCGTGACACATGAATGTGAGTTGGTCTTTGTTCCCAGAAGTCACTGACACAGTCCCAGGTAGTATAGCAAATGTTTCCTCTGTGCAGTGGGTTCAGTTACATGAGCAGTTGGAAATAATCCATTCTGAGCTTTCATTTCTAGTCTTTTTCACTGGCCATACAGGGCTGTTGTATTAAGATTCTGTGTCTCCTCCTACCCATGTTGTCTTCAAGTCTGTAATCAGAGCTGTGGTTTCCTTTTCTCCTCTAGGGATTTTGTACTGTTTATGGGAAGAGACAGGGAGAAGATTGGAAAGTGATTTACATGTTGCATTAGCACTTCGCTACATGTGGCCTGCCCCAGTTGTGATCACCTTTTCAGGCACTTAATGGATGATAAAATATGAGCATATAAATGTGAATTCCTGCTATACTATCAGATATTGAAACAACAAAATGGTACGTTTAATTGGCCCAAAGGTCTGTCTCCACAAGATCGTGTTGGCTTGTCTTTCCCACTGTGAATCCTAAACCTCATTAGCTGAATCTGAGTGTTCTATAAATCCAAGTGGGAGAGCAGCTGGGCATCCGTATCCAACATACCCATAAAAGTTTGATTCCTTCTCCTTCCTGAAATTTTCCAGCATACTTAGGTGGGTGCATGTGTTCTTTGATCCCCGTTGGGCATAAGGATACCTTGGCCTTTGATCATGATTCTCTTTAAAGTATAAGTCAAAGGATAGGAGAAGAGAGGAATCAGGGAGCAGGGAAAGAGAGAGGCTTCATGTGTACTTTCAAGTGATGTGACGATGGCTCATGGAATAACCAAATGAACTTTGAACAAATTTTGACCCATCCAATACTCTGTATGGGGGAGCAAGGTCCTCATGGCTGACACCATCTATTTCAGCCTTGGGAATTCCTAGACTCAGAAAGCATAGCCACATTACTTTTTTGCTAGGGCCCTGGGCTTGCAACTTCTGGCTGACTCAGTCTTGGCAGCACAGTGGTGACCTTCTTTAAGGAATCCACCTTAATTCCGGGCATTAGCCGCCCCATTGTCTAGATGACATCTCTTAAGTTCTTGATAGTATCAATATCAGGGCTGGGAAAGTTTTCCTACACAGTGGTGGTGACCTCAAGGATTTATCTAGATTTCTTTGGGTCTCTTTCTCATTCTGTGGTGGGTCAACTCCATCAGAATTCTAAACTCAATCCAGGACAGTAAGAGCTCACATACTAGGCAAGGCTTCATCTGTGGTTTTCCACAGGAGTTTTTCTATCTCAGGAAAATCTCCTCAAGAGAGCTAAAGCTCCTTTAGAGCTGCCAGAACCCACTGTAAAAAACTGAGAGATTTTACTGTCACTTCCAAGTGGATCTGAGTTTGGCATGATAGAACGAAGGAGAGGTTTAGCCATAAGACAACCCACTACTTGTCATTATTCCTTAATGAGAAATGTGCCCCATGCCTCCTTCTTTCCCATGTGAACCAAAGTTCTAATGATTTACCTGGTTTCTGGTCATGGAGTTCTCCCTTTCACACTCCATGTGTGTGTGCATCTCTCTGACTATTGTCTGAAGTGGAGAGAAACTGTCTGCTTACCCAGTACAAATCTTAGTACGAAGTTGTAACTAGTGCGGCAGATCAGAGGCTGGTGGCCAGATTGGCAAGACTGTCCTTTCACCTAGAGGAAAATTCACAACAGAGCAGCATTTTGACATCTGTATTTACCTATTTCCTGTTACTTAGCCTGCGGTAACCTCCTCAATTCCTCTTCATTAACATACAAAAAAGTGGAGGGCCATTTATTGCTCAGTTGACCATGTAATTTACTACTGATTCCCACAGAATTTTCTTGAATCCCATTAATGGACCTGTGAGGTCCTCATCCTTCATTTTCCAGAAAGAAATCCATGTCTCTGTAAGCATCCCATCCTCATCACAAACATTATCAAAAACTCTGAAGGGCCTGAGATGTTACCCTGCTTGCATGCTGACATAAAAGCCTGCCACAGATTCATGGATGCTTTTAGAAGACGTTAGACTCCTGGATCAGAGATGAAGGATAATTTATTTTTCAGCAATAGCAGTAGCAAGTGTATCAGCTTTTTTGTATTGGTTCCCTGAGCCCCAATTTCCACAAGCAACACAAATCAGAACATATGATACCTAAACATTACAAGAAAGGGACCCTGAACTTAAGGAATGCAATTCTTTTATAATGGATGGCAAGTATGCCTCCCTTTGCTGTAGAAGGAGATGCTATTTCTGAGCTGTTTGCTTTACAAACATCTTTTAAAAATAGTTCAGAACAAAAGCAGCCACTGCTTCTTTCATAAGATGTGCAGAAATGTAAGAAATTCATGGGAAATTGTTTCCCAACCATGACAAAAGACTTCAATAAATGCTTGTTTTGGTAGGCTCTTTATCTATGGTATGATATATGTTCATCCTTGAGACTTCCTAATGATGGAACGCTTTAAACATGTGAGACCTGAGATTGATTAATTTCTCACTAAGACGGAAACCAAGAAGGAAGCTTTTAAAGCACATATATTTAAAGTGCAACGTTAGAGTCTTAGTTACTCCTGACTATATAGATTATAGTGTAAGGCAGATTAAGGAATTGAGAATTTCTATGTCAGGAAATTAAAAATTTGAGCATAAATCACAGGATATAAGAAATGTCTATGATGTGTAATTATAGTAGATTTTAAATAAAAATCATTAAACAAAAATGGGGTATATTCATGTTTCCCCATGGCCTTAATGTTTCTCCAATACTTTACAGTTTTAAGGATAAACTTTTCCAAATAATCAAAGGAAAAAAGATTCATTGCTGTTTTATTTTGCTTACTTGTAGACTGTTGGTTCAAGACTGAGCATAGCTGTCATTTTTCTCTAATAGGCATCTCTTATACCTCAGTCTGGGACACATACTCTTTCTCTGTATTGGTATAATGTGCAGGCTTATCTGTACCATATTATCTGTGACCTTACAACATCACATTGGCCTGATATGTTTATATATGTTTCACCCACTGGATTACTCTGAAACTGGTTTGCTTACTTATCTTCGTAGTCCTAGTGTCTAGCTCCGCAACTAATACATGGTGGGTATTCAATAAATATTTGTAGAGGTGAACTGAAATAACAATGTCCATTGACAATGAACTTGCCATCAAATATTTTAGAAAATCATGTCCCATGAGGAAGAACTGAATGGAAGTTGTGTAGAGTATTTGAGCTGGAATATTCTTTCAGAGTTCTTAGTGACCACTGGTTTAGTTATAGTCATGTAAATATCCAAACTCTGATGCTCCTTCCTAGTTTTGTAACATCCTAGAGCATTTTAAATTATTTCATATTTATATAATATCACTGAAGAACAAATTATAATCATACTTTCCATGACAAAATTAAGTAGACACTTGGAAAATAAATTCTGTACTTTAATTATTATTGGGTTAGTGTGATACAAAACTTTTCCCCAAGAATTAAAACTAATCAACTGAAGGATTCTTACTCTACTTAGGGTAAACACTGCTGGAAAGGGTGCGTACCCAGCACTAACAGTAAGAAAAAGCCAGGTGAACTAGAAAATCATAACTTTTCTTGTACTCATCAGAAATCTGAGTTCATAGGACAAATAAATACCCAGAATTTTTAGCCCATGGGGAGATCCCTTCATGGAGAAATTGGTCATGGTGATGGTGTCATATGTGGCAGAGAACAAAAGAATACCTGGCCATAATACAAGGGGCTAAAAAGAAATCAGCTAAAATTTTAATAAATTGCTAAAAGCTGTAAGTAGACTAGAATGAGAGCCTCTGTGTGTCCCCTGACACAAGGGGGGTTTGAACTCACAAGTGCTTTTATGTGGACCTCCATCAGGTGCTTATGAGAAATATTAGAAGCAGGGTAGGAGACAAGAGGGAATAATGTATGTGCAGAGTAGAGGATTGGCCACCACTGTAGCAAGTAAAAAGCCCACCCACTCCAAGTCTCCAGCCCCCATCCTAATTACAAAGCAATTTTAGAGGAATTTGAAGTATTTGGTGAGCTGAAGCTCAGCTCCTGAGTAGGTTTACTCAATGCTGCAAACTAATTGGCCTTAGAATAGAAGAGGCATGCCCTATTGCCAAGCAGAAATAATTTTCACCTGTCTCAATTGTTTTACACTTGATGTTTGGCATTTAATAAAAAGCGACAAGCTATACAGAAACGCAAGGGAAAAAAATCCATTGTCAAGGTCAAAACGATGGAGAAAACCAGATTGAGGTGATCCAGTGTTGGAATTACCTGACAGGGACTTTAATATAACTATTATTAATGTGTTAAAGGACCTATTGGAACAGGTGAACAATATGCATGAACAGATGGAGAATTTCAGCAGAAAAATGGAAACTGTAAGAAAGGTTTAAATGAACATGATAGAAATAAAAGGAAATGTTATCACAGATCATAAATTCTTTCAATGTGCTTATTAGTAGACTCAGTATCCCTGAGAAAAGAATCTGTGAACATGAAGACAGGTCATTAGATACTATACAAACAAACAAACAAATAAAAAGAGACAAAAAGAGTATAAGGGAAAACAAAAACAAAAAATTGGAACAAGGCATCCAAGAATTCTGGAACAATATCAAATAGTCTATTATATATGCAATGGAATTCCAAAAGAATAATAGAGAGAGACAAAACCAGGAGAAATATTTGAAGATTTAAAGGAAATTTTCTTTACAAAAACAGGCAATGGGCTAGATTTTTCCTGAGAATTTTTTAGAATAATGAAAGTCATCAAATCACATATGCAAAAAGTCAAGAGAACTCCAAACAAGATAACTAAACATACAAGTAATTTATTTTTTATTATATTTTACAAAACAACTGATTCATGATGGGTAGGAAACTTAAAAATGAAACTAGCACTTCACTGCAATTAGTTTGAGAAACACTGATCCCTAGACATGCAAACTAACTAAATAGAAATAAGACTAATGAAATAGATCTATGGCCAAACTTGGCTGATGCCTTTTCAATTTCCAATCCTGCCTTTAGATGTTCTAAATTTGAGACCTATGCACCAGGGATACATTGTTCTTGCCTCTTCCAGAACTGATTTCACTGAACTATGCTTTACCGTTATGTTTTCAGTCTCCATTAAGCTCTATGAAACGTATTGTTGAATTTAAAATAAAGATGTTATGAAAAACCCAGTTTACTACATTATACAAGATCCTTTTATGATGATCTACTATAAATGTTTCTCACTTTGTTTTTCAGAGGAGTCATACTGATTTTATTACTGATCATATTGAATGAGTAATTTTCTTTTTCAATGGTTGCTAGGAAGTTGAGTCAAATTTCTGTCCCTAATAACTATAAAGAGGCTTATGTTATATATATTTTTAATTATATGATTTAATTTATGAATGATTTTGTTTAATTTCATGTCTCCTACCCTATTTGGTCAGTAAAAGGTTTTTTTCTCATAATGTATTTAAATTTGTAGCAAAGTAAGGAGCAACTAGAAAAATGATGGGTAGTAGAGAAGGAAGGAAGGAAGGAAGAAAGGAAGGAAGGAAGGAACACATATACTTGAACATGTTTGTATATTGTATATTAAATATCTGAATAAATCTAAAGTACAGTAGTTCTTCATTACCTTGTACTCGCCTTGATACCTAGTTGAAAAGAATCTATGAAAATATAAGTTGGAAATTTCAATGTAAAAATAAATGCAGTGGGAGAAATTTACAGCAAATTTTACACATAAAAGTAGGCAGTAAAATTTACGCATGTTTCCTCCATTCAGATCTGTCTGTTCTTAACCAGGTATGAAAAATGGGAGTCACTTCATGATTATCTCCATGTCCATGTGGTCTCACAATATTTTCAGGTTCCCGATTTCAGCCGGGCCCTATCTGTAGGCAGGCTGCATAACCAAAGAGATAACAGTATCCTACTGAGGTAATATGCTTTTATTCTTAATGGAAACCTGAGGAGTAGATGAACAGTACATATTATTACAGCAATTGTAAGAAAACTTCAGGCCAGATTTGCATCCTGTTCAACTCGGCATGACAATTTTGTGATTCCCGGAAAAGAAGTTTTTATGCTGCTAACCAGGGAAAGAATCCAACCTATTAAGAACAATTACATGTGGTTTTCAGCTCTCTACAATGGGAGTTGAAATTCTGTAAAATTAATTATACTTTATGCAGATAAAAAGAAAAGAAGTTTAAAAGCAAACTGCTCTGCTGGTAAAAGTATGAAAAATATTGAAAGCCCATTTATGATCAGTAGTTTCATAACCATTGCTAAGCTTTGCTCTAAGATTTTGAATATATTAGGTTGAATTTTATGGAAGAAAAAGTAATTGTAATACTTTTTAGCTTACATGACCTTCCTTTTAAGACTCATTGAGAACTTCTTGATCACTAATTAAAGCTGCTAAACAGTTAGTGAACTTCTATTGCATAAGAGCATTTTTCCGGCTGTTGAGACAGAGCCACCTCTAAAACAGGGTATAGCAACCCATAGACAAAATAAAAATTGCTTATAAAAGGAAATGACTCTTCATTCAATTGAAACAGCGGGGTCCAGAAAACATACAAGTCATAATTAGTTACCTAGTCTGGAAATTGTCCAAATCCTTGGAAAACTGTCCAAAGTCAATTTCTCTTTATCCCAAAATTATTCTCCTGAAGCACATGAAAAGTTTATTGACATACACCAGGTATAAATAGCCCAGAATGTACTAGAAATTTCATTTTTTCAAACCAAACAATTGTATAGATGAGCTATGTACTTTCTTAAATTTATCTGTCTTCTGATACATCAAAATATAAACATATGTATACACATACACACATATAGATATTATGTACGTACAAACAGAAACTGCCAGATGAATAAATACACATAAATATACTCTCATGCAATACACATACATATACTTGAAAATATACTTACACGTAAAAACACACATCAGTAAACATATACACAAGTACATAGATACACACACATATGCATGCCTAACTTATTTAAATATTTGAAATTCAGAAAATGTCAATTCCTAAATTTGCTGTAAAGACAAACACAAATACTTTCAACTTGGGAGGGGAACCATGGGACAAACAAAAAGACATGAAAGATAAACCCTATACAAAGCTAGATGAACAAGGTAAATCTGACTTGTTTGTAGTAGTTTTTCAGTATTCTCTTCTAATTTCCATCTTAGTTCTTGATCCTTGTGGATTCATTCTTTCCTTCTGTTCCTTCTTTGAGCACATCAACCCTCAGAATGAAGCAGGCCCAGGAGCAGAGGCAATCTCTGCATCTACTTTAGAAGGGGTAGAAATAGATCATCATTATAATTATTAAAAGTAGTAGAGGAGTACATCATCATTATAACAGTTATTAAAAGATAATTGTATGTGACATTATGGTTAGGCGCTATAAAACCCTATTATTCACTTAGACAGTCCCTGCTTTACCTAGGAAATTATATCCAATATGAAATCAAATCTACAGAGCAAAAAAGGTAGAAAAAATAATAAATCGACATCTGAACGGACTGTAAAATATAATTCATGTAGAACAATCGACATCTAAATGGACTGTAAAATATAATTCATGTAGAACAGTGCATGTTCTTACATCATTTGCTTAAATTATTGTCTTTATTCCACAAACATCTATTATATTAGTACGTGAAAGTTTCAGTGCAAGATAAATGACTTAGATTAGCAAATGAATAAACTGGCATGACTCAATTTAAGGTGCAACAGAACAGAATGGCTCTTTACCAGATGCTTACTATTCATAAGGGCAGTTTCATTCTGTGATTAGGAAACCACCAGCTACATCCTTTTACCTTTGCCTCCCTGGACCCAAACCTTGCCCTTGTATTGAACTCAGTGTGCTTGTTTAAGAGGTGCACAGAGAGTTATAAAAACTCTTAACTAGAGATGAAGTAAGAGAAATTAGCCTTATTTTTCTTGCTTTTTCAACTTTTAAATTTTTAAGAAAGATATCTGTTTTGGCAGCAACTGCCCCTTACTTACAAAGCAGAAACATGAGATAAATGGGTTGTAAATTAGGAGGTACTGGTGGCTTAGATAAGAGGAGATAAGCAAGACTTAAATAAAAGAGCATAGGCAAATGAGCTGTAGTTTTCTAAAAGCTCTGATCAGAGAGGGATGAGTAACCATCAGCTCAACTCACATAAGCTCATAGAGTTACTACAGATAGAAATCTTTATTGGAAATAAAATGATACAGCCATCTTTTCTAATATGTTATGCCCTTGAGACTGGAGAGAGGGAAGGTGAAGGAGGAGGGGGAGATTTAATTATGGAACATTATTGAGTGACTATTATTTGTATGACAAAAGATGCATGAACACTTTAAAAACATCCTATTTCCTCTGTCTTTTTTTTTCTTGGCTCAGTAAATGTCACTCTGCATTTATGCATGAAGATCAATACTCTGTTCATTTCATCTGTCTCCTTTGCCACCCATAACTTTATTTCCTCTTTACCTTAATTGTTTTCCTCTTATCCCTTAGTCCCTATTTCTCCCATGCTTCTAATACATTTAGTTTCTTCCATTTTAAGAAGTCATTTTGGAAATACAGGAGCTCACAGTTTTGCAGACCAATGCGGCATCTACCTAGGAGCACTTTAAAAGTTACCTCACTTTTAGGCAGAAATAATGTCAAAATTCAAGTTTAACATCTGCAAATGAATACCTGTGGCTTTAAATTTCTTTTATATGTTTGAACCAAAACATTTACACTTCAGAATAAAAATCTTATATAAATACTAAATAGCTTTATATAAAAAACTAACTTTCATCTTCAACATGTCCTTTTTAAACTAATATTTGCCCTAATTTGGAAAGGTTCTGAGTAGATTTACATGCTGCAAGAGTAGCAAATTATGAAGACTAAATGTATCTCTAAGATTTGCCACTATAATTAAATAAAATCTACAGCAATGTTAATCTAAAACATTGAATCTGTCTATGGATTTCATAATATTACTACACTGCATAATTATTAGGCATAAATGTTGTCGTTCACATAAATGACTGTCATTAAGAATTACTTTTATAGAGCCAAACTAACTTTTTGGTTTTCCTCTTCCTATTTTGTCAGTGGGGTCGTTAGTGGTGATAGCTTCCCCAAATACCATATGTATTTAATCATGATTATCATTAACACAAACATCATAACATAAATAAATGCTTCTTCCATGAATAAAACAAAATCCAGGATCTTAAGTTTCTTCTATTGGAAGGCTCTTCACGGATCCAGAGTCTGTGATTAAAAATCCTTGCTGTGGTTTGTCTGTATTTTGAGACATCATGAAGGAGATGAGAGAGGAAAGCACCTCTAATCCATTCTAACCATCGTCACCTTCCTTTCTGCTTTTACATGAAGTTTATTTAAACCAAACTTGATAACTGTGCTTCTCAAACTTTAATGTCCATATGAATCACCTAAAGATACTGTTAAGTTGCAAATTCTTACTCAGTAGGCCTGAGGCAGGACCTGGGATTTACAGGGAACTCCTAGGTGAACTGCTGCTCTGTGAACTACACTTTGTAGAGCAAGTCTCAATGGAACTCTAAAGGCAGAGACCATCTACTTCAGTGGTTCATAACCAGGAGCCTATGAATCTCCCATGTTCATACACAGGTTTTAAAATTCCACGAGTCTCAAGGAATCAAATGCAAAATTGTATAGGTATATGGATATGAGCATTTTTTTCTTTTCTGGAGAGTGAGTTCATAGTTATCAGATTCTGCAGGAGGCCTATTACCTAATTAAGATAAGGGGCAACTGATTTAATCTGTTCCATTTTTAGATGAGTAAACCAAGTTCTAAGGACGTTAAATGCTCTGGCTCAATTAATCAAAGTTAGGACTTGCTTGCATCCAGGTCTCTGGCGCCTAGACCAGGGGCTTTCAGTGGTACTAGATTGTCTTTCAAGTGATGATTAGAGAGGACAAAGGTTTAATAATTCAGTAAATGAGTGAAATAACGTAATGAAGGAACAAATAAACAGGTGAATATGAACACATTCATGCAAATGAGGTAGGTTTTTAAAAAATTTTTTTTTCTTCTAGGGAAAAGCATACTTGGTCTTGGCATAGATTGGAGGAGAAACTGTGGTATCAATGAGATTTAATGGCTTTGATATGGAAGAAGGTGGGGAAACAGAAAAGGGACAGAATTTATAGATGAACCCCTCAATTTACCTTTATCTCTATCTGGATAAAACTATGCAAATGCTCAATTAACTAGCCTCTAGTATGAAAACAATCAATTGTTAAATGTTGAAAAAGAAAAAAATGTACACACAAACTATACAATGATGTTTTCATTAGCCATTTATGCCTAATTATGAGGACAGAATGGCAGAATTACAGGTTCTTAAAAGAATTACTCCAGTGATGTGTGAGGTGACTGGGACAGTAGTTTAATAATGGATTTATAATATCAGTGGAACCTGCATATCAATATTGGCCAAGACTTTAAGCTGGGCTATGATTCTGAAGGTGTTAGAAGTTTCCAGATAAGATAGCTAATTAGGGCCTAAAACAGATGCTTGAAGCATGCACGTGATACCACCTCACCATGGGTGTGTGGTGCCCTTGAACAGACAGAGAGCAATGCTTCCATGCCTTGCCCAAAAGTCAATGGACTAGTAAGTAAGATGTTTAAGATGACAATGGACACTTTCAGATAAAAGAAATGCAAAATTTATAGTCATAAGAGTTTTAAGAAGGTGTGGTTTTCTATTTAATTACCAATTATGGAATCAAATCAGAAGAGGAGTAAAATTGTTCAGAGGAAAGGTGCAAAAAGATTGTAGATATTCATCAGAGGATCCCATGTCATATCTGGGTCAGATGAATTCACTGCTATCTTGGAATCTAAGACAGTTTTCTAAGTAATATTAGAAAACTAAGGACATCTCAGGCTTCTGTTAGCAGAA
The DNA here is from genome assembly GCF_009873245.2 of Balaenoptera musculus. Taxonomy (NCBI): domain Eukaryota; kingdom Metazoa; phylum Chordata; class Mammalia; order Artiodactyla; family Balaenopteridae; genus Balaenoptera; species Balaenoptera musculus. The sequence goes on along the minus strand of NC_045796.1, from coordinate 62,797,458 downwards.
TGTCTGGCTAATGAGGCAAACAACCACTTTTTTATTCTCCCTCTTTGCCATTATCCATCTAAACTATAAAGTTAATTTGGAAAAGGAGAAATGTTGGAGACTATGAGGAAAATATTAGATAAGTCTCTTTAAAACTGTTCTATCATAGTTAAAAGCTATTTAAAGAATTCAGAAGAGGTTTGGCATTTCTAGAAAAGCAGTTCTCTTTCAGAATAGTAGCTGGGGAAAAAAAATATGTCCAAGATGTTCCCCATCAGCTGCCAGAGATCTATTTAAATTGCAAATCTGACTAGGTCCAGTCTGCTCTTCAACATCCATCAATGGCTTCTAATTGACCTCAGGATAGTGTTTGAACAGCTTGAAGTGGCCTTGAAACCTTTCCTGATCTGTTTCTAGTTTATGTCCCAAATCTCATTTCCCACTGGTCCTCAGTTTATATTTTAAGCTTTAGTAATACTGACTTGAAAGTTTTTCCTTGCACTCATCTGTATGAAAATGTTTCTTTTCTTTAGCTTATGCTCTCTTTGTACATGGAGCTCCCTTCTTGGCCTGGTTAATTAACTCAAAACTAAGCTATTACCTCTTCCAGGAAAACTTCCACAAACAACCAGCCTGGGATAATTGATCCTCACCCCAGGTTTTCAATATCTCTACCATAGCAGTTAATGTATTATTCTAAAATTATGTTAACTGTGCCTGTCTTTCCCTCTACATTGTATAATAAGACAAGAACCATGTTTTCATCTTTGTATCCCTATCACTAAGCTCAGTGATGGGCACATAGTCGGTGCATATGAAATGTTTGTTTTTTCAGCTTTATTTAGGTATAATTGACAAAATCGCAAGATATTTAAAGCATACATTGTGGTGACTTGATATACCTGTACATCATGAAAGGATTCCCACCATATAGTTATTTAAGACACCGATCACCTCACATATTTATCTTTTCTTTCTTTTTTTTGTGGTGAGAACATTTAAGTTCTACTCCTTTAGCAAATTTCAATTATATAATTCAGTGTTATCAACTATAGTCAGCATGTTATACTTTAGGTTCTCATACTTTATTCCTCTAATAGCTGAAAGTTTGTGCCTTTTACCAGCTTCTCCCTATATCTCACATCCACCTAGTACCTGGCAATCATTTTTCTACTCTCTGTTTCTATGAGTTTTAATCTTAATATATTTTTTAAGATTCCACACATTATAAATCATACCATGCAGTATTTGTCTTTCTCTGCCTGACTTCTATCACTTAACATAATGCCCTCAAGTTTCATCCATGTTGTTGTAAATGGAAGGAGTGAGAATTTTCTTCTCCTTCGTGGCTGAATAATATTCCACTGTGCATGTGTGTGTATGACATCTTCTTTATCCATTCACCCCTCAATGGACAGTTGGGTTGTTTTGCTACCTTGGCTATTGTGAATAATGCTGCTGTGAACATATGAGTGCAGAAATCTGTTTGATATCCTGTTTTCATTTCTTTTAGGTATATACCCAGAAGTGGGTTGCTGGATCATATGGTAGTTCTTTTTAAATTTTTTGAGGGCTCTCCATGCTATTTTCCATCCTGGCTGTAACAATTTACATTCCCACCAACGGTGCCCAAGGATTCCCTTTTCTCCACATCCTTATACAAACTTGTTATCTCTTATCATTTGAGACTTGTTATCTCTCAAACTTGTTATCTCTTATCATCGTAAAATGGATGATCGCCATTTTAACAGGTGTGAGGTGATATCTCATTGTGGTTTTGATTTGCATTTCCCTGATGATTAGTGATGTCGAGCCCCTTTTCATATACCTGTGGACCATTTATATTTCTTCTTTGGAAAAATGTCTGTTTAGATCCTCTGACTTTTGAAAAATCAGATTAGTGTTTTTTGGGTTTGTTTTTGATTTTTGTTTGCTGTTGACTTTGTATAAGTTTCTTATATGTTTTAGATATTAACCCCTTATCAAATATATGATTTGCAAACATTTTTTCCCTTTCCATAGGTTGTCTTTTCATTTTATGGATGCTTTCCTTTGTTGTGAAGAAGCTTTTTAGTTTAATGTAATCCTACTTGTTCATTTTTGCTTTTGATGCCTTTGATTTTGTCGTCAAATTCACTTAACCATTGCCAAGACCTATATTATAGGGAGGAAATGCTTTTTTAATTGAACTGAGCACCACATTATATATGCTATTGATTGAAACCAAGGTGAGGGAGTTCAGCTAGTGCCAATTATGTGAATTGCAGGCATGAAACATGGAGGAACTTCTCAGCCCTCAGAGTTTGTGGTGGTGACTCACCCCTTCTTCAACAACAGTCATGTCCATGCTTACTGCCTACTCTCCACTAGCTTCCCATCAATTCATTAACATGCCTCTAAGTCCCTTTAATCGCTGGCACTAACACTCTGTCCTCATTTTATACCATTTACCCTTTTCCTCATTTTTGTTCATTCCATTTCTTGAACTTGACAAGTTTGTTTTCACTACAGGGCCTGTGCATGTGATATTCTCTCTGTCTGGGTTCCTCTTCATGTATCCAGGTCTCAACTCAAGCATTACTTCCTCCTCACAGAGGAGGTCTTAATCACTGTAACAAAAGTAGCCAAACTCCCTGTCTCAGTCACAATATCCTGTTCTGTCATGTTCATATTACTTACACCATTTGAAAACTTCTCTTGTTTATTATCTGTCTTCACTGCTAGATGTTAAGCTCCAAGAGGACAGAGATCTTGTTCTTTGCTATATCTCTATCACCTAACACAGTCCAAGCATTAGCACATGATCAATAAGTATGTGTAGACCTAATGGAATAAATAATATATTTCCTTTACATATTGGGTTTCTTATAAAATATTATCTGTACAAGGGGTTTTTGGATTAAAAATATGTGGGAAGATCATACCTCTTGGACTTTTGAATTCAAAGTATTTCTCTGTCTCTTCCTCTCTTGCTTGCTTGCTTGCTTTCCTACTTTCTTTCCTTTTTAGTTTCAAATATTTATCAGATTTATGTTACACGCCATGTACCAATAACTAATACATCATTCTATGTACTGCGACCTTAAATAAGATATTTAAACTTTTTAACTTGTTCAGAATATTGTACGTTATCTTGTTAGGCAGCGATTATAAATGATTTGTCCTTGTTATACAAATTCATAACATAATGCCTACACATACTTGTTTAAATGGTCCATGTATCTAAGGTTCATTTAGGAGAACAAAACACGTACTATTTGAGATCCTGAAAAATTCCAACCAAGAAGGATAACAATAAATTCATTTATTTATCTATCAAGTCGCTAGTGCAGTCATGTGGTCTAAATAGAACATTGCCTACAGCTGGTAGTCCAAAAGTGAAAAGGCACAGCAGTGCAAAGCCATGGCATGTTCCTGGAACTACAAGTATTCAATGTTCTTGGAGAAAAAAGACAGAAGTAGAAAAGGAAAGGAAGTGGTGGGAGGTAAAGTGATACAGATAAGGATCAGATCACAAAATACCTCTAGTGACAGGCAGTTGATCTTAAATTTTATACTGCAGGTGACGACTCCAATTCTGTAGGCTCCTGGGAAACAGAGTAGAGCGGTAGACAGGGTAAACCCAGATACAGTACTCCAAATGAAAGAAATGAGGAGGGTGAGAGTAGTGCAGTGTGGATGGAGGAGTGTCCATGTAACAAATACCTATTTTGGAGGTAGTATCATTGGAACTTGAATGATGCAATGTGGGGTTGAAGGTCAAGAAGCAATCAATCTATGATTATTTCCTGGTTTTGGCGTGGTGGTAACATTTAAAAAGATACCGGAAGGGGGTCAAATTTGTTGGGGTTGATGTTAAAGCACTTTCTCTGTACTTGAACTTTATCATTTTTCCTTGCTTTTAATCTGTAGAAGGTATAGTGAGAGGTGAAAGAGGAGAAACTGATCCACCAGAATTATCAGGTTTTGAACCAAAGTGTGTGCTCTTTGCCTGCTGCAACTGCCCACTCCTCCACCATCTGTAGCCCAGTTCCTTAGTCTTCCTGCTTCTTTCCTGTACTTGGCGGATGTGCATCCTAATGTCTGCCTATTCCTCTCTCCAGTTTTCACTCCCCTGGCCAATCTTGCAAAACACAAGTCTGTAAACACTCTGTCTACATCTGTATCTTTCTCATCTAGTAGACTGGCAACTTCTTGAGGGCAGGGCTTATGTGTACCATGAAGCAGCCACCAAAGTGTCTGACAAAATGAATATATGACGCACTGAATTCTTATTTAACTGTTCTCAAGCCACAAAAAAACAGGGAGAAGGATTCTCTATCAGTCTTAGTTCTTCTCTATTGTGCTTTGTACAGTATATGATTTATGATTTATAATCTGTATGTAAATTGCATAAACCTTGTATAAATGATTCAAAATTAAATATCACCTTGTTGCTAGTCCCTGAATATAAACAGACATCTCTCCATATTAAGATAAATGACTTTCATATGGTTTTCCTTCCAAAGTCATGTTTCTGCATAGTAAAATAATGGCAACCCTGCAGAGGCATTGGCAGCATAGGGTGGGAGATATATTACTGGGCCAAGTGACTCTGCCACTAACCTGGCCCTGAGATGGACTTGAGAGATGCATCTTTTAACAGTCCTGGACATTAGTTTTCTCATTGATAAAAGCACATTTCTAAGGGCATCTCTAGCTCCAAATTTCTCTGATCTATGTTTTTTTTGGAATAGGACACTAAACAATCTGTTAATATATTTATAGTCACCACTTCTACCTCTTGTTAATCCTGATGAGTCTCCTCTTGTCATGGCCTAACCCTATTGTGGAAAAATATCAGTGAAGAACAGTATTTTCCCTGATATTATGTTTCTGTGGAAATAAAGAAAAGAACAGCAATTATTATATGGATAATTCAGAAAAAAGGTTTACTGGAAGTGTCCAAGAGGTTAAAGAATAATTTTTTTTGACTGAAATTGACCTTTACTTCATTATTTGCTCATAGGGAAGAAATGACTACACCATTGTATTTCATATTTTGATAATCAAAAATAAAAATAGTTGGCATCCACAAGAATACATACCACTAAAATATCTAGAAACTTTCTACAGAATGCCAAATATTTGCGTAATTGACTTCCATTTTTCTCTTTTTTTAAATTGGATTTTTTGAACATCTGAAGTATTTTTCTCTATTTCTAAAATAAAATAATAATTCTTTCCTGGTGACATTACAACAATTTCAACAATAACTGGCTCTGATTTCACATTGAGTTATTCTTTAGGTTTTAATCACCATAACATGTCTCAAACAGTTGGGAAAATAAACAAAAAATCTTTAGCACTATTTTGGTTGAGATTATAAAGAGAAGAAAATAATTATGAAAAATAGCAACATCTTATAAAATATAAGATAGTTTCACAGAGCCATTAGGATTCCAATATATAGATATATACATATTTATGTGTATATGTGTATATATATATATATATATATATACATATCTGTGTATATATATTTGTGTGGGTGTATATACAAACACATACACACACATATATTTTTTTTTCTTTAACAAAGGAATAAAACTGTACCATGCCAGATGTTTTGTAGCAAGTTGTATAGTCAGCACGTTTTCATTTTTTTTCACATTTTTGCTACTAATGCAATATTTCTTTTGGGCATTATCATCAAAATGCTACTTTTCAAGAACTTGACTCCAGACTGGAGACCGACTTACAACTCTCATGCTCACGCCCACACGTTCCCAGGTTCAATCTGGTTGAATCAGAACTGGATGCCCCATTGTGTCCACAGGACCCAGGGTCTCCCACAACCTCTGACACATGGCTGAAGTGGGGGTCAGGGCAAACATGGTTATGCCTATAGCGGCACCATCAAAACTAGCAATTTTGGATCTAGAGGCAAGCAGCAGAAATCCTGCCCTTAGATATAAATATGGTACTCCCAGATAGGTGTTAGGAACGATGCCTAAATCTAGTAGCTTCTTATTTTAACAAATAGGTGCTTAAATTTTTAAGATTGTTTCTTTAAAATTTTAAATCCTTTAATTTTTTTTCCATCTTATTTTGAGATATGTAAAACACATAGAAAATTTGAAAGAATTTTATATACACCCACTACCTAGATTTTACAAGTAGCATTATATTATATTTATTTTGTGCTTGGGTATCTATTTATTTCATCTTCCTTTTTTGGATGCAAAGTAAATTGGAGACATCACACACTTTACCTGTACACTTCAGCAGGTATATCATTAACTAGAGTTCAGTGTCTCTTGATGGTTCTTTTTTTTCCCTTTTGAGTTATTGAATGTGGATTTGAGAGATGGATATTTTAGAGTTTAACCAAGTCTTAGAAATAATGAGACCCTAAACCCTACTTTGACAATAAGAACAATATCTAACATTTATTGAGCTCTTACTGTGTGTGACAGACCCTGTTTTAAAATTTTATGTATATTAACTCATTGAATTCTCACAACATCTCGATGACGTGGGTCCTGTTATTATTCTCATTTTACACAAATGAGAATTAGAATTAGGGAATTAGAGCCTACAACAGGTATTAATTAAGGCTTCTTTTATTAAGTTCTCTTTGTGCAAATAAAATACGCACTCAGCATTTTAGATGTCTCTATAATAGTGGTTATCTGACATCAGTCTGCCATTGTGCTTCTTGACTAAATTTTTGTGGGTGTGACAAAATAAAATACATTTAAAAAGTAGTGAGTTTTTATAACCTTTATTTGGATCAGTTCATAAGATTCTCATTTATTCTAAGATTATACCTCATAATTGTTTGATGTCAAATGACATTGCTTTTATTAAATTATAATAACAATAGATGGCAGGCATATTTTGTATGGTTGGCTGTTTTTCTTTAATTGTTTTATTGCTCTTACTGGAAAGAAAATATCAATATTATTTTATTTGAAGATTTTCTGGTCCATAAAATCCCCAAATCTGATAACCCTCGGTTTTTAGCACTAAATTAAGAAATCTTATACATTTAACTTTTTTTTTTTTTCATTTAACTTTTTGATTTAAGAAAATTAACAAGGTTATGATTATTAGTTATTCAAGAACAAAGTTGCTATGAATGATTAATCTTGTCTGAATAGCATACTATATTCTTTTAATGGTTGTAAAGATTGATCCCACCGGCCTTTTTATAATCTCCCAGGGCTCAAGTCAAATGGTCTCTAAGGTTCCTGTTCTGACACTTGACTCTCTTATGTCCAAGGGATTTCTTTTTGAAGAGCATATGATAGAGAAGCTGCAAATACATTTTTAAATGACAAAGAGGATAGGGATGTCAGCATCATTGAGAAAAAATGATTTAAAAAACACCCAACCCTCTGTTGCTATCTGATCAAGAGTTGCCAGCCTATACAGATTCAGGTTTCAACCACCTTGGAGTAATCTTGTCTTTGACTCCATTTCATTTTGTCTGCTTTAATGTGACTTTAGCTTGGACTTGTACCTTTCAAAAGTAATATTTAATGTAAAAAAAAATAAACCATAACTAATTTATATGACTATGTGGGTAAATAGATATGGGGAAGAGGGAGGAACAAAAGTACCAGAGACATTATAACTTACATAATTTGTGTACATATCCCACATTCAAAAGAAAATTAATGCACATGTGTACAAATGAAAGCCTTTCTTCTCGGTGATTTTTTTCTATTATCTATAATTTGCTTCTAAATTGAAGGAATGATTCTTTGAGCAAAGACCAAGTTAAGGCAGCATGACCCAAATAATTGTCCTTAAACCCAACTTTGATTCCTCATTAAGTTTTCTAAATTTAGTCATTTAACTTTTGTTGGCACAAAGAAACAGACCTTATTTAACAGCCCATTTGCATTTACAATTACTTACATTTCAGTGGAAATATTCCAAAAATCCTTATCTCTTGAAAAGCTCAATCATGCTTGATAAAAACCATGCAAATAAAGAACCAAACTTTATTTACCAGCAGTGCTGCTGAATCAAATATTTGACATATTTTCTTCTTACATTGTTTGACATTTTTATTGACACAGAGTCGCTCAACTAACAAACAAGAATGAATTGAAACTCTTGGATTAGATCAGTAGTTTGTTCAGTTTATTTTCCTAATTTAAAATCACATTATTTAGAGCCATACTCTAAGTCTTCACGATAAAAATTATTTTATTTGGAAATACTGTTAAAAATTATTTAATTACCATATTGATGAGTAATATGAGTTTTAAGTTATACTTCTGTTATTCTAGTTCTGAAAGTACTGTATAAATTAATCATTTTAGTTAAATAATAACAATCTTAGCATAAGTCAATTCACCCTGTTTATTTTAACATTAATGACTGCTGATGCGTACAGTCTTATATGTTCTACCTGTCATATGAATATTTCAAAATGCTTGATAGGCCAGGTGACCAATCTCATTTGATAAAGGAAGGCACAATACAGGAAGTCAATCTAGATTGGGTTCATGAAAGGGGCAAGATGGGCCAGTCTCATTGGAGGAGAGAATGTTGGGACTCGGCGAGTTAAGCATGTGGCAGATGGATCCTTTGGCAGGATGAGATGGGCCAAATTGTTCCATTAACCATGATAATCAGGGGGCAAACCAAGAGGTAAAAATCGGAAAGCAAAGGCAAATCATGCTGGAACAAAGTGACCAGTGGAAATGTCAGAGTAGGGGCTCAGCAAACTGGAAGAAAGATAAGTGGGTACTGTGGAAAAGCAAGAGCAAAAATCAAGAAGTAAGAGTAAGCTGAAGCAGGTGGGACCTAGAGGAAATTTCAGAGTGCCAGGCAGAACTTGGCCTGGCTGTCAGATGCTGTTCCAAATGTCTTTTATTTTAGGTTGTTTCGTTTGCAACCTATGTCTGGTTTCTGATATCATCATTTAATATATTAACTTTTTTGATTCCTAGATAGTTAATTATTCAATTATGTGCTTCATTTTTGAGCATAATTTTAAACCAGACACTATACTCAGTACCGCTGTTGCCTAAAACTCCCATGGAATGAGAAATAAGTAATGACCATCCAAACAACAAATTACTATTTGGAATTTGACTAGTGAGGCATGAGGCAGAGAAGATTCAGGGGATGTCCAGGGATCCTGCATAATATTGTGTAGTTCCTGCAGAGTAAAGGATTAACAAAAAGGAGTAAGGGATAGGAAGGAGAAAAAAGCTGCTCCCAAGTTTTTTACTTGGGCAGAGGGTGAAATGGTAGTCCCAGTCATAAATCTGGGGGCTAGAAGACAAGATAATGAAAAGTAAGTTTATTTTGTTATAGTGACTTAAGGTAACTGTGATACTGTGCTGCACCTAGATGAAAAAGTTCATGTTCCCATGGAACTGAAGCTCAGGAAAAAAAAGAAAAATCTGCCCTGGCGATTCTGATTAGCATATATTCACTCATTCAGCAAATATTTCTGAACACCACCCGTGTACCTGGTGTGCAAAATCGGGGAAACTGAGCAAAGTACATTGGAACTGATCCAAAGTCTGGTTTTTGGGTGAGTGTGGTGCAGACTCAGTAAAGCCAGATGTTAAGACCAGGGACCTTTAAGTCAGATTTCCTGCAACTGAATCCTGATTCTGCTACCTCCTACTAGGGTCTCCTTCAACAAATTATTTAATCTTACTGTGCTTCAGTTTCCTATCCTCTAAAATAGACATAATGATAGAAGTATCTTCTTCGTAGTTTTTTTTTGTTTTTTTTTTAATTTATTTTTGGCTGCATTGGGTCTTCGTTTCTGTGTGCAGGCTTTCTCTAGTTGTGGCGAGCGGGGGCTACTCTTCATCGCGGTGTGCGGGTTTCTCATTGTCGTGGCTTCTCTTGTTGTGGAGCACAGGCTCTACACGCGCAGGCTCAGTAGTTGTGGCTCACGGGCTTAGTTGTTCCGCGGCATGTGGGATCTTCCCAGACCAGGGCTCGAACCCGTGTCCTCTGCATTGGCAGGAAGATTCTTAACCACTGCGCCACCAGGGAAGCCCCTTCTTCGTAGTTTTGTAGTGAGTTAATATATATAAAGTTTCTAGAAAAGTGCCTGACACATGGTAGCTTTTTAATAAATACTAATTATAATTATGGAAAGGCAAGAAGGCAACCATGGCAAGGGTGTTATTGAAGGAAGAGTTTAATTGGTTTATGCCAGGAAGTAGTGGGTAAGAAGTAGAGGGGGACATACAGAGTCTCAGAAAATAGTCCCTTCTTCACAAAGATGTAGCCTCCTCATCATTATCCTCTGGAATCCCTAGCTCCCAGGCTACTATCCTGTAGCCTCTAAGAATCATACAAGCCAGTAACATTTTTTCCTGAGATACCAGTCACCCATATACTAAAACACATGCTACTCACTGATAAAACTCAGTATTTAAATTACATAATAAAAACATGTATTTATGCACAATTGATGTATCTCAGTCTAATAAAGGAATTATACTTAATCTTATTATTAAGTCAGTAAACAACTCCTTACTTCTTCCTTGTCTCATGTGAATCCATGCTGTTTCAAAGTCAACATCCAAGGGAAGCTATCAGTGATAGATTTGAACAGGAAGGGTGATTTTAATACTTGACCATGTGTGATTCAGTGGAAACAAACAGGAGATCTACCAGATTGCTGGCCCCAGCGTTTTCAAGTTTGGGAAGGAAAAACACTAATTGGAAAATATTTTTTACTTTTTAAAAACTCTCTGTTACACCTATCTTTATTATTTCCTTTGGGTTATGAATTATTTGAGCATCTCTCTATTTTCATTTTCTAGGGAACAGTCCCTAGAAAAGAGAGAACTAGGGACTTGGATTGTAAGAAAACCTTGGTGAAAGGGTGAAATTCTCAACATATTGACATAGCTAACATGGACTGAACAGTTATCAGGTGTCAGAAACTGTATGAAATACTGTATGTCATTTATTCCTCACAATAATTCTATAAGACAGATATGATATTTATTTTCAATTGAAGGAAGTGAGAAATAAAGTAACTGCCTAATGGAAGAAGTCAAGGTAGGAATCCAGGCTGTACTTGAGCTGTTTTTCATTTTGGTTTATGATTATCATATTCGTTCATTTCTGCCATGTTTATTGAACACTTAATACATGCCAGGTGATTATGAGTAACAATATCTCTATTCCTATGAAATATTCAATGTTTTATTTTTGTTAATCCATGGTGAACAGCAAGATCTACAAAAATTTTAGAAAAGAATTTATGATGCAAAACTAACTATATTGCTCCGATGAAACAGCCTCTCAATATATACATTATGGATTTGGAAAAAAATACAGTAATAAAATTAAGTATGTAGTAGGTGTTTGGCACATGCCAGAAGATTTAATCTTTATAATAAACATTAAGTTAGTCATTCTATTTGCAGGAGAAACTGACATTCAAAGAAGTTAAATAACTTACAGAGCTAATGAGAAGTGGAGACAGAATTGCCCAGTATATTCAAGGGAAGGTTTGTCTAAGAAAATGGCTCTGGGCTCAAATAAGGGAGCATATGCAGCATACTCTAAGCCCTCATTAGTTCTTCACAGTGTATGTTGCCCTGTTGAAGTTGTTAAGAAACTGCTGTAGTAATGAACCCTGTTTAGTATTATTTTAGTACCTTTTTTGTTTTTTAACATCTTTATTGGAGTATAATTGCTTTACAATGGGGTGTTAGTTTCTGCTTTATAACAAAGTAAATCAGCTGTACATGTACATATATCCCCATATTTCCTCCCTCTTGTGTCTCCCTCCCACCCTCCCTATCCCACCCCTCTAGGTGGTCACAAAGCACTGAGCTGGTCTCCCTGTATTATGCAGCTGCTTCCCACTAGCTATCTGTTTTACATTTGGTAGTGTATATATGTCCATGTCACTCTCTCACTTTGTCCCAGCTTACCCTTCCCCCTCCCCGTGTCCTCAAGTCCATTCTCTAGTAGGTCTGTGTCTTTATTCCTGTCCTGCCCCTCGGTGGATGGACCTAGAGTCTGTCATACAGAGTGAAGTAAGTCAGAAAGAGAAAAATACCGTATGCTAACACATATATATGGAATCTGTTTAGTATTATTGAAGTTATCATCCCTAAATTTATATAAGCAGATCTAGGCTGAATAATAGCAAATGGCACCATTTAATCCAAGCACCACACATACTGTTTAACCAGGGTCAGCTACATAATTTGTGGAACCAAGTGCAAAATGAAAATGTAGAGGCCCTTGCTCAAAATGTAGGAAAAATGTGCCATTAAAAGTATTAAATATAAAATTTTTTCCTTTCTTCTGCAGTCTTTCTCTTGACATGTCATGGTGCATATTATTTGTTATTTGGTATTAGTCTAAGTAAAGAAAACAAAGTTTTAAATTATTAGCATGAGTTTTCTTTATATTGTGCAATGCCAGTCATAAATGCAAATATCAGAATATTTAATTTACATGTGAAATCACCAAAAATCATAATTCATGTCTCATAGTCATACATGCATGTATATTCCATTCTTATTAGAACAATGAAAATTCTGCACAAAATTATCTCAAGTGTTTTTATTTTACTTTTTGATATGTACACATTCTACCAACACTTTCTTACTCATGAGTAAGAAAGAACTGAAAAGGAAAGGAACTATGGGTTGCCCTATCTTTAACTTTCACGCTATGTGATCATTTTTAGTGTAGATGATTGGTTTATCCAGAGAAGTAACAAGATTAAGAAGGAATATGATAAGATTCCTTAGTTGTTTGTGTTTCTTAGAATAACATTGCCTTCTGTCTGCATTCAAAGCAAGTTCTGGTTCAAATAGAAAACAGTGCCTCTTGGTGTTGTCATTGCCACCCTCTCCCCTTGCTCAGCCATAGACGTAACACTTTTACCTTGAACTCACTTTGAGTTTTGTTGAACTTCCACATATTGTGGGTCCACCAAAATTCTGCACTCATGGGGAATCAGGAAGGCTAATGCAAATAGGATTGCCAGGAATGGTGACCATGCATATCTGCTTATATGAATGCTGTATTGTCACATTGGATTTCACGTGCAAAACACAAGTTCAAAGACAAAGTTCTCAAGAATTTTAAGGCAGCAATAGTGGAGCGTTAAACCAAGTATGGGACCCTCTGAGAACAGGGCTCTGGGTGACTGCAGTGGTTACAAGCCTGTTGACCTTAAACAAATAGACTTTCAGTTATTTATGTAGCAAAAATGGTTTTATTCTGCATCAACAAAGAATTGCAATCTGGGGTCTACAACCATGGTGAGCCATGTGTAAGTCCTCTGAAACAAGGAGAGGAGAACTTTTGTAAAGTGGGGGGTGGAGGGACTTGGGAGGGCTATAGTAAACAAAGAGTCCATTGGAGGAATTGAGAGTTCAAAATATAGTGGCTTTTCACTGGCTGAATTGTGACAGTCTCTCACTTGCAGAGCTGTTGCCAGGCAAGAAGAGAAAGTCTTTCTTCTTCCTGTTGGGTTCTGCTATCATTGTTGGGCATGAGAGCTCCCTCTTCTGGCTTTCTGACTCTATTTTAATGGAAGTTATTTTTTATGAATTTTTACATTTTCCCCTTTTGATCAAGATCTTTCTCTGAAAGCATTGCTAATGAAAAGTTAGGTTTTTTGGATTCTGCGGCTTTTTCTTCTTCAATGCCAGGAGGACCTCTTCTGGGTGTAGTGTCCCACGTTGGAGGGAAGGTGCACAGACTGGAAACATATTGAGATCACATTTGAGTAACAAGGAAGGGTAAGAAGGAAAGCACTCAGGCACTTTTTTTAATCTAAAATCCATATATTATCAAGATCATAGACACTGGAGATCCTCTGAAGCATTATGTCATCATCGAAAGTTTGGCAGACAGACTTCCAGCAGGCCTGCTCCAGATATCTTGAGAAAGCTGTCGCATCAGATGTGGTCTGTTTCAATTTCTGGAATTCTTTAATTTCAGGTTACAAGATAAATGCAAGTCTAGTCAGTGTTTGGTACTTTCTTCAGTGTGTCACATGAATCTAAGAGTCTATTCCCAGGAGTTTGGTGGAAAAAGTGTTGGTTAACAGTATCTGATAGGGGCCTTTCCAGCAAGGTTAAAGAAAGTCTTTCTGGAAGTGTCTTCCCAATAGAAAAAATCTCCAGGGTGCCAGGTGTGATGCTTAATGTCTTTGTGTCCTGAGAATGCACTGTGAAGAGATTGCTCTATCAAAACCTGCTTATTAGGCATTTGAATTATTGGAATATCATTCCTTTTATAAGTTGTGGGTCAAAAACTTGACTTGCAGGGGTCAAGTGCATTGGGTGTCCTACAACTATCTCAAAGGCTGAGAGTTTATGAGGTCCAAAAGGGGTGGATCTGAGATTTAGGAGGAGTAATGGCAATGTTTATGACCAATGTATTTGGAGTGCCTCTAAAATGTTGCCAGTTGAGTCAATAATACCTTTAGTACATGCAACTAAACCAGAGGATTGAGAGTGTTAAGGGCAGTGCAGTTAAAGTGTTGAAAAACCAGCCAAATACCACAGACTTGTTAAAGTACCTGACCAATAAAATGGATTCCTCAGTCACTGTGCATTTCAAGAGGAGTCCCCCAGGTAGGGATGATCTTTTAGAAAAGGACTTTACCTACAGAAGAGGTAGGAGCCTATCTTCAAGAGAAAGTCTCAGTCCAGTGTATAAACATACAGACCATGAGTAAAACATACTTATATCCATGAGATGGAGGAAGTTGTGTGAAATCCAATTGTCAGGCCTCAAATGGTCCATTAGGCAGTTTAAAATGTCTGGGAACAATACAAATAGGCTTCCCTGGGTTGTATTTTGGACAAGTGGGACAAGTGAGGTAGGCAAATTTTGTGACCTTGTCAATGTTTCCCCACCAATATTGATTCATGCAGTCTATTGTGACCAATGATTTAGTGCATGGGCAGTGGTTAGGAGTGGGAATTTTAGAGTTTCTGGTAGGACTGGGTTGTTATTTGGTCCAAACTAAAACTTTTTCTTTTTACCAAGCCAACATTTGTTGAATTTCCAATCTTGTTTTTCTTTTTTTGAAGCCAATTGTTGGGCTTCTCTAATCAGTTTTTTAAAGTTGTCATTTGGGGAAATAACTCTCTGGACCATGACACAGATTTGCTGCTGCTTGTTCCTTTAAGGGCAGCATGTCTTACAGAAATGAGAGCAAGGTGATTTCCCTTAGCTTCTAGAGAGTCAAGTTTAGAATGCCCCGGAATCTTAACAATAGCTAATATGGCAGGTAAAAGTATTGTATCCAATAATTCCTAAACATAGGGGATATTTTTAATTTAATTTTGCCTGGATGTAAGGAAGCCATTTTGCTTCTGCAACATGCCCAAATCATAAGCTACTCTGAAAGCATATCTACTGTCAGTATAAATATTGTCAGGTTTGCCCTTGGCTAAAGTACGAGCCCATGTAAGAGCATTTAATGAAGCCCTTTGAGGTGAAATAGCCATAGGTAAAGGTGCTGCCCCAATAACATCAAAAAGAGTTGCAATAGCACATCCAGCACAATATCTGCCATTGTCAAATTTTAAATAAGAACCATCAGTGAACCATGAAAAGTCAGTGTTACCCAAATGAATTTCCTGCCGATCATCATGAGGAGTCAGGAGGTGATCTGTCAGCATTAAGCAGTCATGAAAGACTTTGTTGGTGACGGAAGGGAGAAGAGTAGCCAGATTGAGGTTATACAATATAAAAGAGTTATGTGATGAACCAAAGGGCTTCATAGGAGGGGAGCTGGCTGACTGAGAAATGTTGAGTGTGATGAGAATTCAGGAGGGCTTCTACTGCACGAGGTGCAAAAATGGTTAAAGGGGATCCCACAGCGGTTTTCTTGGTGGCCTTAACCAAAAAGGGCAGTGGCAGTAATGACTCTAAGGCAAGGGCTGTATCCCCATTCCACAGGGTCCAGATGCTAGTTATAATATCATATGGGTTGATGGTGGTCCCTGGTTTTTTGTTTTGTTTTGTTTTCTTGTTTGTTTGGTGAGTACCCCAAAGTCATTCCTTTCCCCTTCATATACAAAAAAGGAAAAAAAGGAATCTGATAATTAGGCTGCCTGAGGGCAGGAGGGGTCATCAAATTCACCTGTAAGCCTTTAAAGGCTATGTCATCTAGATCCGCCAATAAAGAATTGAGTCAAGATTGTTATTCTTTAGTAAAACATACATATAATTGGCATAAGGGAGAAATTTGTAATCCAACGACCAATTAGCCTGAGAAAGCCTCACAGTTGGCACTTAGTTTGGGTTTCGGGAAACTCAGGATACCATGTAGTCTATGTGGATCTAGGTGTAACCCCTGTTCTGATATTAGATGCCCTAAATATCAAACCTGGGTTTGGGCAAACTGCAATTTTTCCTTGGTCACCTTATGTCCCTTTAAGTGTAAAAGCTTTAGCAAGTGGATGCTGTCTTCCTGTGAGGAGGCTTGAGGAAAGCAAACAAATCATCCCCATATTGCAACAAAGTAGAACCTCTAGGGAACTTTATATCTTTCAGATCAGCCTTCAGGATTTGTGAGAAAGAAGGAGGACTCTCTTAAAATCCTGAGGCATTCTTGTCCAAGTGAATTGTTTTTCTTTACAAGTGAAGGCAAAAACGTATTTGCTACTTTCATCAAGTGGAATACTAAAGAATGCACTGCCTAAATCAGTTGCAGTAAAGAATTTGCTTCCATAGGGAATGGATGTCAGCAGCCTATGAGAGTTAGGAACAACAGGGTTTTGAGAGATTACAGGGTTGCTTATTGCTCAAAGGTCCTGGACAAATCTTTACCCTTGGCCCTTAGATTTTCTTAGCTGTAAATGGAGTGTTAACAGGCACTAGTACAAGGGTTATATAATGAGGCCTTGAGCCTTCTAATCTTCTATTACGGGCTTTATAAGACCTTGAAGGGCCTCTTCACTTATACGGTGTTGATGAGTTCTGGGGAGAGGTTTTGAGGGATCTGTCTGACTTTTGATGGGAGGTGTGCTGTGAATTTTGCCAATATCAGTTGGAGATTTTGCCCTTAAGGAGGATGGTAGCTGATTCAATAGGGACAAATGATCAGTGTTTCCAGAATCAGCTCTTGTATCATCAGAGATGGAGCAAATGAAAGAGGTCAAAGCATTATTTAATTCACCTGATTGGTTACTTTGATGACTGCTGTCAAGTTCTAGAATTATTTTCTCCTTTTGGGAGAAAAAAATTCCAGCATGATACTTCTCTAAGAGTTCTCAGCCTAATAAATGGATAGGGGTGGAGGAACTAAGAAGAATAGGGTGTATATCTCTCAAAAGACTTAAACAAAAGGGAATAGGTTCAAAAGCAGGGACATCTTGAGGATAATCAGAGATCCCCACTATTTGAAGTGTTTTAGTACTCCAAAGTAGGGACTGCTTTATAGTAGTGGGGTTGAGCACCAAGAATGTGGCTCCAGTGTCAGGACTAGAAGAGATTCATCCCCAATCTGGAGAAATATTTCTCCAAGTCAGTTTAGAGGAAAGATTGGGAAGAGCCCCTGTAGTTCCTTGGAACCCCTTCATTGAGAATTGGGAGGAGTCAGAAAGGCTGGTTGGAGGGCAGAAAGAACCTAAAGTGCTTAAATTTGTAATAATTTCTTTTCGAATATCCTGGCTCTTTGCAGTAATAGCAGGAACTAGGAAGAACTGAGAGCTCAAAGTATAGTGGCTTTTCATTCACTGAGTTATGACAACCTCTCATTGGCTGAGCTCTTGCCAGGAAGAAGAGTAAGTCTTCTTCCTGTTGGGTTTTGCTGTTGTCATAAGGGGTGATAGTGCCCCCTTCTGGCCTCCTGACTATTTTAATTGATGTTTCTATTTATTAATTTTTACAAGCCCATGAAGCTGTCTCAGTTTTTAACCCAACTGAGATAAAATTTTATATATATATATATATATATATATATATATATATATATATATATATATAAAACCAGAAACAATGCTCTGTTTACCATCATTTCCCTCAATTTAAAATGCAATCCACGTTCAGGTTTGTGGTTTAGTATTCCCTTCGTGAGAAACTGCAACTTCATTATCTAATTCAAATGCTTTTCAAGCTCTCTTAACAGAAGAGGTTTTTCCTTCCAATCCATCACCAACTAATATTTTTGTAAAACACAGAACCACATATCTGAATATCCTGATGTCAAATTGCTATAAAAGTATCTAAATACTTATTCTCTCTTTCTCAACTTTGTGATTGGAACAAATAGTTTGCATACTATACCACACTTTGAGTAGCACTGATCCAGGGATATCCCATTGTATTTTAATTGTGAAGATGATTGTTTTATGTCAGTGCCCAGTAAGGAGCTGATTAGAAATATCTCAGTCTTTTAATTCACTTATGAATGATAAAGGAATATATAGCTATCATGTCTCTTTTACATTTCTATCATATGAAATAGTATGAAAGGATTTTTTAAAAAGTTGATTCTTGATAATCCAGATACTGTTACCTGGCTTACTTGAAATTCTTTTTTATAAACAGAAAAAAATAGTAAAAGTAGTTAATTAAAATTTTGCAAATCAGTATTATATATTAAATGCATGATTTTTCCTTTGATTAGAATTCTGATGTAGAAAGCAAACATCTGGACCCACTGACTGTCTCTGCAGAAGTACTGGTGATTTCCCAGAACCCTTTGGGAAGTGTGGTTGGATTGGAAAGACTTACTAAAAAGAACTGGAAAGTATGGCCACCTTTGTCACTCTTTCTCCCACTGATATTGATTCTCGGCAGAGTTTTCTGTTGGGTATTCCCTCACTCAATCACCCCTGAGCTTTTTAGAAAACTTATCATAAGTTTCCAGGTGTTTGGCAGTTATTGCTATTAAGCACAATTACTTTTTCTCAACTCCCAGTTGGTTAAGTTGAGACAGAAGGAAAGAAAGCTGTATGGCCAAACCTCTTGTGCTCCCTAACATGGCCATGTTGCCATAAAAAGGAAACAGGAGCAGGAAGGAGATCATTACAGGATTTTCCAAATGGAACCAACTTGACCTCACTATGGTCATTCAGATGCCAAGTGTCAGAAGATGTTGGGGAGTAATGGATTCCTATTTCTAGCATCATACTTAAAATGAAAGGTTTTCGCTTCTTTAATATTTCTTGAAACATCAAGAAAGAATCTCTGAAAAGGAAAGTACTTATCAACTTTTCTTTATGAAGGTAGTGTGCAGAGACGGATACATGGGGGAAAATTAGGCAGCAAGTTAATATTTAATAAATTCAAAAAACTTAAAACTATAAAAATAAAGTCCTGATGATAATCTTCTGTCTTCACTTAATCACCACTTAGCCAAGCAAATCAGAAAGCCCAACCATCCCTGAAAATTTACCAAGAGTGAAGTAATTTTTAAATTCTTTTAAAGCCAAGTACCAAATCAGATTAATTAGCAAGGCTTTTTCCTGGTCCATGGAAGAATATTTTCTACATGGATCTAAAAGATATAAAAATGACTCAGAAGTTTATAAAAAAAGTAAACTTTAAAGTAAAATTAATTTACTTTATACTCAGTCTTCAGGATTGTCCTAGATTTTAGAGATTTTACATGTCTAAGAAGCAGTAAGTCAATGAATTTTTCCCCCAACCATTTGGTCATTTCAGTTAATTTTGTAGTTTACAAACTTTACAAAAATAACATCGAAAGTACTATTAGAGGTAGACTACATGGAAAAGGAAAGTTTTCTATCCTCTAATAATAATAAAAAAAAAAAAACAGAAGAAAATCCTGAACCATTAAAACCAAGGAAAATAAATTTGTTAGTAGACACATTTAAATAAATAATCAATTCAGCACTAGCCAAAATATCATGCTTCATATTAATTATCAATTTTGCAAGATTCTCTAGGAAAGCTATTCGATATTTGGTTGGGTACTCCAGTAGCATAAATTATACAAAATATTTATTTATTTCTAGTATTAGATTATGGTTCTAGGGAAATTTTGAAGCTGTATTATCTGTGAACACTTAATATGATATGAGATACAGAATTAATAAATCAGACTAATCAGATGTATTTTTAATTTTTAGATATGTTTAATAGTGCTACATAAAGTACAGGATATCCTAAGGTGTCACAATATAATTTTGCTGTGGTGAGTGTGGTAGCCAGAGGACTAAATCTGCCTGTTTCAGGGTCTACCTCACCAAGTGATCACAGCTGTTAAGGCTTTTTGGCCTGGAGGTCTTGCGCTTGGATGATGAGTGTACAAACTCATCAACTCATTCAGTCAATCAGCTCTTCTTTCCTAAGCCCTTACTTTGGGCTGGGTATTGTGCTCAGTGCTGGGTCTATAACAAATATGAAAGCGTTACATGTGGTGTTGGACTTTATGGATCATTACGTCTAGCAGCTATTTGCAGTTTACCAGATGTTACAACCCAAGACCAAGTCCACATGCTAGTGTACAACGTGAGATGCACTCTACGGAATTCATTCATTCACTCATTCATTTATTTAGTCAACAATTTTTTTTTTTAAAGAGCCGGGCTTTTTAAAAAAAATTATTTATTTTATTTATTTATTTTTGGCCGTATTGGGTCTTTGTTGCTGCACATGGGCTTTCTCTAGTTGCGGTGAGCGGGGGCTACTCTTCTTCGAGGTGCGCAGGCTTCTCATTGCGGTGGCTTCTCTTGTTGCGGAGCATGGGCTCTAGGCGAGCACGGGCTTCAGTAGTTGTGGCACACGGGTTCAGTAGTTGTGGCTCACGAGCTCTTGGGCGCAGGTTCAGTAGTTGTGACGCACGGGCCCAGTTGCTCTGCAGCATGTCGGATCTTCCCGGACCAGGGCTCAAACCCGTGTCCCCTGCACTGGCAGGCGGATTCTTAACCACTGTGCTACCAGGGAAGCCCAGTCAACAATTTTTGAGTAACTATTATGATCCAAGCACTCTGCTAAGTCTTTGGACTTTTGATACAAAGGTAAACAATTCCTTGAAGGATTTATGATCTAATGAAAAATAATAATTAAAAAACCCCACTACTATCAGCTATTTAAATAAAGGATATATTACACAATGCAGGGAATAATATAAGAAAATTAACAAGTGAATGGATTCAAAGGTAAAGCACCCACTGCACCTGAAGAAGTTTAGGCAGAAATACTTATATCAGCACATGGAAGAGCCCACCCAAATATTGCCTTTTGATCGTGGGCTTGGTCCTAATCTCCTTATGTTTCAGAGTTTCACATGTTTAAAAGAGGAAAAAGGATAGTGCCTACCTCACAGGGTTTAAAAGTGAAGCTTTAACAAGATAACTCAGATATTGTACTTATAAGACTAAATAAATAGTACTAAATAAATATTAGTTATCATTATTTTTATTTTTACCTATCCTGATTTTGTACTTTTGTTTCCCTTTTCTTCATTAGTTTTGCAAGGATTCTTTAAATTCCTTTATATTGTGTCAAAAAACTATGCCCCTTGATTTATTAATTTAATTTATTGTTTTATATTTCCTGATTCATTAAATTCTGCTCTTATATTTAATATTTTATTTTTCCCAATGGTTGTTTACTTTATAAATTATGAGAGATCTGCTTAGTGCATTAAGTTATTTTCATTCATATTTAATAATGAAAACATTTAATGTTACAAATTTACCTTTGAATGTAGCCTGAGTCATATCACATAATTTTGATGTGCAGTATACGTATGTTCATTAATTTATAAATAGATGTGATTATATTTTTATATGATCACAATAACTTTGACACAATAACTAAGGATAATGATTTAAATCTCTAGTTAATGGCTGTTTGTTGTTTTACTTTTCTTTACCTTTTTGTGGTTGGAAAACTTAGGTTAATATCTAATTTTAATATGTCTTAGTGATAAATTATAGCATGTGCAACTTCTATTATAATTTATTTAGAATTTATTTTTATTTAGATGGTGTGGTCTGTTTTAAACTACATAGACTATAGATATTTGGAAGAAGAAACAAACTTGTGTAGTTCTATGGCACAAAGTTTAATATACAGTTTTTATATTTCTATTATAATTTGTTATTTGTCAACTTCATATGCAATTAATAGCTGAAATAGTATGCTGAAGTCTTGCATTTTAGTCCTATTTCTATTTGGTTTCAAGTTTATTTTTTAAAAATAATTTCTGGTTTAGATAAGTTGAGTATCTGTTGATGCTTGAACTTTCATGCCTGTTATACCTTCATTACATGTTGTCCTTAATAATTTGTGCCCCATTTAATGCTTTTTTAAAAAAAATTTTATTTATTTATTTATGGCTGTGTTGGGTCTTCGTTTCTGTGCGAGGGCTTTCTCCAGTTGTGGCAAGCGGAGGCCACTCTTCATCGCGGTGCGCGGGCCTCTCACTATCGCGGCCTCTCTTGTTGCGGAGCACAGGGTCCAGACGCGCAGGCTCAGTAATTGTGGCTCACCGGTGTAGTTGCTCCGTGGCATGTGAGATCTTCCCAGACCAGAGCTCGAACCCGTGTCCCCTGCATTGGCAGGCAGATTCTCAACCACTGTGCCACCAGGGAAGCCCCCCATTTAATGCTTTTTGTCTTGGAAACTCTCTTGCCCAGGACAGAAACAACAATCAACATCTTTTTTAAACTTCTCAAATATCTGCATACCCTGCTTCCCATTGGATGGGGTAGGGAAGGATAAATAGAATTTGGTTAACCTCTATGTCAGAGTCATACATATGAGATCTAGAAACTTGTTTTTTTCTTCTGCCAAGGGTATTAAAATAGCAGATGGAGAATCAGCCCTACAAACATGCATAATGGCTTTTAGTTTGCTTTTATTAATTGTTCATGTAACTTAGACGGAACTTCTCTTGATTAAAAAAAAAAAACATGCAAGGAGTTTCAAGACCTTCTCTTTTTCATGACCATCACTGATCGAATTCTCAAGATGTTACTAGCTGAGAAGAAAACGCAACTTTGATGCAAGCAAGTATATCTAATGTCTAAAACCTTTACTAATTAATCATCTAATACAATAATTAGATGTAATTAGATTAATCTCACACAGTTACAATATACATAGTTCTTGATTACGTCTAGTAATAATAAAAAAAGAGCTTGAATAGATGAAAACAGCTGCATTTCATTTTTTTACTATCGTTTTTGTTTTTAATGTTTAACAAGTTAGAAAAGTGGTAAGCTATTTTAGTTTGTGTCCACTCCTTTCCTTGTATGTCTAACATTAGGAAGTGCTAAAAAGCAGTAAACCGGACCATTCTGGAAGGCAGAGAAGAAAAAGCCCCACCAAACCCCACAATCCACACACTCCCTGAATAACAGAGAAACAGACAGAAAAATAAAAACTCAATTGCTAAAGCAATCATATTGCCACTCACTTCTAAGAAACTCAATATTATCAGAGTAATAATGGGCACATTTTACAGCACTGATTTTAGAAACTTATACTTGAAAAGTTCTAAATTATTCTCTCTCAACCCCTAAAGCTTGGTTAAAACCTCCTGCTTCCAAATGCCAAATTGGGGGAATTCTTTTCTACAGAAAACTAATTTAAGCACAGGATAAAAAAGCAATATATCCATGGAAAGCTGCTTTTGGAGAATACTAAATATGAGACATCAAAAGCAGCAACACCACTCTGGATAGATCAGAGGTCTTAAGCAATGTAAGGAAGACTCCTTGAAAAACCTAGCCTCCCTTACATTCCATGATGTCTGTAAGGAAGCTGATATTAGAGTATATGTCTTGGATTTTAGGAAAGAAAGGGAGAGAAAACAAAAACTACTACAAATAATTATAATTAAACATAAGAAAAACTATGGAAAATATCTAAAGTTAAGGTTTCACCTTCTCCACTTTATACATGTGTACTTTAGGTGACCATGTATGAGGTAATCAGAATGTTTTCTCATTTTCAAGAATAGAACTGACCAGAAAAAGTAGCTTCTTTTGATTCATGTTCATAGAAAATAATATGTTCCTTTTTGCACTGGGAGTCTGTTCAGTATATAGCCAAGAAACTTGATGTGTTTATGCTTTAATAGAAAACACAATGACATTTCTTAGAGTTGACTTTACCACTTACTAATAGTGGGGTCCTGGACAAGAGCACCAAAAGGAATCTAAGGTCCCTCCTTATTAGAAAACTTCCCATCTCTTCTCTAAAAGATTCTGTTTGTCTCTTCATATACCCGCTCCTATTCTACTCTTCTCTCACATCTGCTACCACCTTCCTCCCCTGCATTTTTTTGAATTTTTTATATTGAAGTATAGATGATTTACAATATTGTGTTAGTTTCGGGCATAAAAGTGACTCAGTTATATATATATATATATTTTTTTTATTTTTCAGATTCTTTTCCATTATAGGTTATTATAAGATGTCGAATATAGTTCCCTGTGCTATGCAGTAGGTCTTTGTGGTTTATCTATTTTATATATAGTAGTGTGTATATGTTAATCTCATACTCCTAATTTATACCCCCCCTTCCCTTTTGGTAATTATAAGTTTGTTTTATATGTCTGTGAGTCCGTTTCTGTTTTGTGAATAATTTCATTTGTATTATTTTTTAGATTCCACATGTAAGTGGTATATAATATTTGTCTTTCTCTGATTTACTTCATTCAGTATTATCATCTCTAGGTTCATTCATGTTATGGAAAATGGCAATATTTCATTCTTTTTTATGCCTGAGTAATATTCCATTGTGTGTGTATGTATGTGTGTATATATATATACACACACCACATCTTCTTTATCCATTCATCTGTTGATGGACATTTAGATGCTTCCATGTCTTGACTTTTGTGAATAGTGCTGTTATGAACATTGGGGTGCATGTATCTTTTCAAATTAGAGTTTTCATCTTTTCCAGATATATGCCCAGGAGTAGAATTGCTGAATCATCTGGTAGCTCTATTTGTAGTTTTTCAAGGAACCTCCAGACTATTTTCCATAGCGGCTGGGCCAATCCCCTGCACTTTTTTTTTTTTTTTTTTTTTTTTTGATCTTCCTTTCTTTATAAGTCCAAGGTCTTTGTAGCTACCACTGAAACCCAACCTGTGCACCAGGGAGGGATTCAATGGGAAGGGGAAGGAAGGGGAGAAGTAGGTAAGATGGCCCAGAGAGTGAAAGAACCCCAACCCTGTCTGCCTCTGTGGACCCTGCCCACTCTTTTTCACCAATAGAATCAAGAATAGGATGAAGTAGCATTGACATATATACGCTACCAAATGTAAAATAGATAGCTAGTGGGAAGCAGCTGCATAGCACAGGGAGATCAGCTCGATGCTTTGTGACCACCTAGAGGGGTGGGATAGGGAGGGTGGGAGGGAGACCTAAGAGGGAAGGGATATGGGGATATATGTATACATATAGCTGATTCACTTTGTTATACAGCAGAAAGTAACACAACATTGTAAAGCAATTATACTCCAATAAAGATGTTAAAAAAATAAAAATAATAAAATAAATTAAAAAGAAAAGAAAAAAAAAAGAAGAAGATGAAGATGAAGAAATTGAAATACTTTCTCATCTAAACACAAACCAGTAGTCATGATGGCTCAATCTAGTGAGAAAGATAAAGCAAAACATTTTTTATTTGTTTCTAATTGGTTCACGTACGTCATAGAATGAGAAGGGCCAATAAATAGCTGGAGAGCTTGACACAGATGATATTCACAAGGTTAGTATTTCTTTCAGTGGCCTTTGAAAGTCTTGAGACCTAAATGATATTACATAAAACTAAACTTTGAAGTAACTGTTAAAGCTATTTATATACACTAGACAATTTTCTCAAGATTTATTCTTTCTGTCTCTCAGATTCTCACTAGAGCTCCATCATCAAGTTTTAATTCACACATGGGACTTATCCTGCAAACTCTCCAAACATTTTTAAAATCTGTGAATTAAAGACATTTAAAAGGAAGGCGCATGATCTCATCTGGGCTGTCGCTTGATCTTGTTTGATATTCTTCAGTGTTCTTCTTTTTATATCGGATCAAACGGCAGAGGGGCTGTAACTGATCCCCTCATTTCAGTGCTGGAAAAACGTGAGGCACTTTGCCTTGGGTTCAGTTCTATTCTGTTATGCTACTCCCATTTGTCAGTAGGTAAAAACTTTTCCCATTCCCCAGAAGGCAGTACCTTCTGTGAATAGTTGCTTTAGACAAGCATTCATTGTTCAGAGGGTTTGATTCCTCACTGAGCAAAAGCTACTGGCATTATAAAGATGCCAGTTTAAATTTTTTTTTAAAGCTTGAATTTTTTAAAGCTAGAAAGGAACTCTCACTGTTGAGGCAGTCATGAAAGAAAACCTCTTTTCACAACCCCTGGAACAAGTAGATGAAGAGAGTAAGAGTAAAAGTGCAAAGACTGGGAAACTGGCTTTTTTCCAAGAAACAGAAAAAGCCACAGTTAGAAGAAGTAATTGAACACTTTGGAAATCTCTTTGAAGACCTAATGCAGTGGAACTTTTTTAAATGAATAAAAGCTAAATGCATAATAATTCCATGTAAGAAAATATAAATGAATGTTTGAAGTACTAAGTAATGAATTTATAAATGTTTAATGTAGTGAGACCTAGCAGTAGCTGCCTTTGTTAATGTGTTTTTAGCATTAGCAATGTTGTTACTTGGAGGAGATCAACGCAATACCTGGCAAAGTTTTACCTCTTGTTATTTTGTGCCTTGAATGCTCTGTCTGGCTCATGGTAATGATATTTGCTATATTGATCATCCTTATTCAGTGGAATTTTGTGCTTTTGCAAATTGAATTTCGAACATACAAAAAAAAAGATAAAATAATTAGACTAACTACAAAAATTCTCCACTCTTTCATATTGGTACTAATGACACATTAAACAGTCTTATACATCAGAATATATATAAACAGTAGGGTCAGTTGCATTCATATGGAAAATGTAGAGATAGATTTTAGCTCTGTTAATAGAACACACAATAAGAGATTTTAATACCTTGCTACATGTGGTATTTTTTATTACAAAAGGTACGGAAATCATTGGTATTTAAAGAATATTGATATAAAAACAAATGTGTGTAGAGGATAGTGGAGTTTGAGATCTAAAATGGAAAATGCCTCAAGAGTGTTTCCCACACTGAAAGAGAATGTGTTTTCTGCTAAATGTAATAGAAGGTGTTACGTATTTAGTAGACAGGATCAGGTGCCGGCAATCTTCCCGAAATATCCTCATGGTTCCTTTGTGCCAGCTTTCTCAAGACTCATTTCTCCATTGTGATCTGAAGTGACTCCATCTGCAGGAAGTCAGAGAACAGGGTTAGGCCCACCGTCAGCAGACATGGATCCCTGCACACGTGCATACCCGCAGGCTCATGTCGTTCTATTATACTTTGGAGCAATGATTTCACTCTGGACCATGGAGCTACTGCAGAGGAATCATAGTTAACCAGCACACAGGGGTCTAAAAAGAAGGGGGAACTCCAATAACGTAGAGTGTGACAGAATCCTGAATCAGACAATAATAATAAAAGAATCTTTGGGTTGGAAGGGATTTTAAAAATCATCTAAATCAACTGTTCACCTTTACCTCATTCATCACTCTGAAGCCCAGTTCTGACTCATGTTACCTTGGAAGACCACTAACTTCTAGTTCTTGTTTTGACTTTAGCTTGTGGAATGATTTCCCAGCGTGTCCCAAAATATCTCCTCTGAATGAAAAAATGTTAGCTCTTCCCCACCCCACCCCCCCGGCCCAAGTGTGAAAATAAAGCAAGGAGGCTGATTTTGTGAGTCATAGCCGATCTCTAAAAGCAGTTGCCAAAATATTCCACAGCATGGCAGTGTGGTCGGAGTAGGCTTGTAGGGGTGAGTATCTCAAATGGTATCTCAGTTCTCATTTTATAGTTTCCCATCTCTGTAATCACATACTGAACTGTAATGCTAAACTTTAGTAACTTTAAAAGGGATACATGAAGACACATTGTGTCTATTGTTTGCATAGAACAGTAGCATAATGTCTTTATTAGTAGGTCTCATTTTGCGAAAGCAGAGTCTGACAAAATTTCATTTTGCTTTCACTCAGTTATCTATCCACAAGGAATGATCCTGTTCTGAATTAAAACTCTCTGTTTAGTGTCAAATTGAACAGATGCAAACTCACTTATGGGGGGCTTCCCTTGGAAATAAACTCTTTAATTCAATAACTCTCTAATCCCAGAATATTCCACAGAATATGAATACCTAGTTAAATTCATTTCAAGTACCAAGGAATATTTCAGCAATAGCATTTACATACTAACTTAAATTTAATGACACAACATAAAACATTTAGAACCATTAAATATGCAAAGGTTATTTTAAATTGTTAAGGGCTTCTATCATCATTAACATATTAATATAATATTTAAAGTAATGAATTAAATATTTAAGTAGACCCTTATCATTTTATTTAAGGTTATTTGGAACTTGCAGTACACTTGCCATCTGCAGAGACATTACTAGCTGGACACCTACATCATATAACTCAATTAATAAAAAAGACCTTTTTTTAACATTGAAACAGAGCATTTAAAGAAAGTAACTGTGTTGTCATTTTGTTTTATTTTGCTTTGCTTTGGCAAAAGTGTTATAAAAGGCCACAAACATAGGTGGGTGAGTATACATTACAATGCATTTTATATCTAATGATCATTAAACTTGAACTTCACTAGTAATTCCATGGGTTTTTTAATCATGGAGTTACAGGAATAGGAGAGGATATATATCTTTCTCTCATTTTATAATTTACCTATTATGGTACATGAATATTAATCTACTTCATAATGGTGTCGTTGAAGCAAATTCTACAACAGATTTTATTTTATTTGTTTACTTTATTGAGGTATAGTTGATTTACAATGTGTTAGTTTCTGCTGCGCAGCAAAGTGATTCAGTTACACATATATATATGTGTGTATATATATATATATATATATATATATATATATATATATATATATATATACACACATTCTTTTCCATTATGGTTTATCACAGGATATTGAATATAGTTCCCTGTGCTATACAGTAGGACCTTGTTGTTTATACATTCTATGATATAATAGTTTGCATCTGCTAACCCCAAACTCCCAATACATCCCTCCCAGATTTTAGTACAGGCATACCTTGTTTTATTCTGCTTTGCTTTATTGTGCTTCACAGATCTTGAATTTTTCACAAATTGAAGGTTTGTGGCAACTGTTAGTCCAGCAAATCTATTGGTGCCATTTTTCCAACAACATTTGCTCACTTTGTTTCTCTGTGTCACATTTTGGTAATTCTTGCAATGTTTCAAACTTTTTCATTATTATTATATTATGGTGCTCTGTGATCAGTGATCTTTGATGTTACTATTGCACAAAGATTACAACTTGCTGAAGGCTCAGATAATGGCTAGCAATTTTTAGTAATAAAGTATTTTTTAACTAAGGTATGTACATCGGTTTTTTTAGACATAATACTATTGCTCGCTAAATTGACTATAGTGTTGTATAAACATAACTTTTGAATGCACTGGGAAACCAGAAATTTTGCATGACCTGCTTTATTGTGATATTTGCTTTACTGCAGTGGTCTGGAACCTAGCCCACAATATCTTCAAGGTATGCCTATAGATCATTCTAGTATTTAACCATATTTCCTGTCAAGAATGAATTTATCACTAGTTGTTCTTTAAACGTCTCATGACACTTCTTAAGCTCCATTCTCTCTGGAGATGGGTAAATTCTAATAATCATACCATATATTATTATCTTAGAAATCATTAAGGCTTTCCTTTCTAGATATTTTTGGCATTCCTAGTTTCTCATGGATCTCGTTTTACGAACTTTTCTACTCTTTGTATGACTCTTCATTTCATATTCGCCTTTACCAGAGAAGCATCTGCTGCTTATCTGCTTAGAATCACCACTTCTAATCACCTTAGAATTAGGTGAATTAGGCAAAGTCACATGGAATTTTTTTATGCTTTTTGTATATTATTCTCTTTTCCTCGTTTTATTTTGTGAAACTGGCTTGCACTGTGATACTGAGATCTTTTTCTCTCATGCTATGTGGCTGCCTACGTACACCCTGTGTTCCTGTTCCTCATTCTAATGGGGTCCAGCTATTCTTACACGGTGAATGTTATTATTATTTTAATTTATTTATTTATTTATTTATTTATGGCTGTGTTGGGTCTTCGTTTCTGTGCGAGGGCTTTCTCTAGTTGCGGCAAGTGGGGGCCACTCTTCATCGCGGTGCGCGGGCCTCTCACTATCGCGGCCTCTCTTGTTGCGGAGCACAGGCTCCAGACGCGCAGCCTCAGTAGTTGTGGCGCATGGGCCCAGTTGCTCCGCGGCATGTGGGATCTTCCCAGACCAGGGGTCAAACCCGTGTGCCCTGCATTGGCAGGCAGATTCTCAACCACTGCGCCACCAGGGAAGCCCTCGGTGAATGTTATTTATTTGTAATCCTCTCTTCTCAGAAGCTGATGTTCTAACCATATTTAATCATCAACAGACTCAGAAAGTTCTTGGCCTCCTCTGTTTTATAAGAAGCACTCTCTCAGAATATTTCTTTCCAGGAAACTGAAAAGAAAATGTGAACCAATGCCACTGTTGAGTTACAGAAACGAGAAGCACTGTGGATTATCTAGTAGGCAGAGATGTTATTCTCTTGCTTGGTCTATACTCTGGATGTCAAGTTGATTTTATTCGTTTCCAAGGAGTGGCTGATTTAATTTAATAACTTAATTTCGAACTGTGCCACAGTTATGATAGCGTTATGATAGTGTTCAAAGTGCCTTCAGTTAAATTAGCTCTTAGTACTGGGAGGAAGGAGTTAAAGTAGCTGACCTATGATCCATTCACACACATGGTAAAGGAGAAGAAATAAGAATGTTGTAAGGAGGGGCCAAGAGCAGGTAATTTATTATAATATCCTTGGAAAAAAGCTGAAAACTGGCCCTCTTGGTAAATGAACTAATACTATTTTCAGGAAAAAGAGACTTTATCTGTGGAATGCTTTTAGCGAGATATACTTGGTTTAGGATTGCTTAGTGTAAATAAACTCAGAATGTATGGATTTATGGAGCAGGAGAAATACGGAAGTTTGCTGACCATCCAGAGTAACAAATTTAGATATTTCGTGTCCTAAATGCCCTACTGCTGTGTGAGACAAGTAAAAGCAATGAAGCATTAGAGGGTGGCAGATGGACAATGTTATGGCTACAGTGGGTATACAAAGTCGGGAGCAATCAGTTTTACCTTTGGAGAGAGAATTTAGGCAAGGATCCTGTAGATGCCATCAATGCTCTGTGCACATGGCAGATGCATCAAAGCATCTCAGCCAATTTCATCAGTGTACATTCAGGCTGGCAAGTAACTCATAGGAAAAATTCTATATAATTAAACCAAAAAAATTAAGTAATTCTTTCTGTTATGTAGACTCACTGGAAAAGACTGAAACTGAGACAACGGGATGACTTGACTGTTTGAACCAGCAAACTCTTGGTTACATTTTCAGGGTTGCCACCTATGTGGATCCATTTTCAACTTATAATGGCACAATTGCTGCCACCATGCATAGGAGATTTGGGGTTCGACATCCAGAAATACTGGCATCAAAGAGGAATAATTATCTTATATTTTTGTTAGCTCAGGTTAACCACTGGTGGAGAAGTTGCTTGTCCATACCAGCTGTCTATAATAGGAAACTCATCCTGCCTCTTAATATGATTATCATGGCATTTGACCTATAGTCTCATAGCTCCCTGTGAAACAAGTTATCTATGAACTGACTACTGCAACAGGACCTGTCTAATGGGGATGAGTGCTGAATGGAGGTCACAGGGAGCATAGTACAGGATCATGTGGAAAGTGATGTTGTGATCATACCACAAAGGCAATGCACAAATAGGATGTGACTAACATGTAAGTGCATGGTAAGGACAGCAATGAAAAAACAAGGGCTGATGGCATCATTAGAATAAGGCACTCTTAATGGATTCTTCTCATTCCCTATGGTAGAAGTTGGCACTGACCTCAACTTTAAGTAATCTTTCTTTGGCTCCCAACACACATGCTTATCTACATTCTAAAAAATACATATAAAAGTAGTTCTAATACGAAGTTGTTCCTCATTATTTTCAGGGAATTGGGGCCAGAACCCCTGGAGGGTACCAAAATTCATGGATGCTCAAGTCCCTTATATACTGGGAGCCCCCATATCCCCAGGTTCTGCATCTGCAGAATTTGGGTTGATGGTTGGTTGAATCCAAAGACACAAAACCTGTGGATAGGGAGGATCAACTGTATAACAATGTCGGGGTCTTGAATTAATTTGACTTTTTTTTCTCTATGATGGTCTTGGCTTGTTTGAGACCAAGGTCCTACCAAAACCATTCTTCATCTTTAACTTTCACCACCCCCCCCACACACAGCACTCCATCCCCTCCCCACTTCAGTCTGCATTAGATATTTCTAAAGCTGAACAGTTAGGAAGTCCCACTACTGATAAATCTAGCGTGGCGGCCAAAGCAGTGAGGAAGATGATCTTATATTTATGAAGAGACGTGATATTAGAACAGTATTTCTCAAAATACATTATTAGACCGGTTACATCAGAATCCTCTAGACATTAGAATCTCTTAGACTGTAAAAATGTAAATTCCTTGGCCTCACCCCAAATTTGGAGTAGGGATCAAGAAATCCATATTTTTAGCAAGTGGTCCATGTGACTTCTAAGAATAATGATTAGTAGAAAGAACACTGAATTAAATGTTTCTGGAAGAGTCATTAGTTTCGCATGAAGGCTTTTCCTTTCTTTCTATCTAAGTAGCCTTAAACATGTTATAAAAATGTTCTGGACTTTAGCTTCCTCCTCAATAAAACAGAACAGTTAAATTGGATGGTCATGGAGCCTAGTGCAGGTTTGATCAGTATAATTCATTGTCTAGTTGTTCTAGTTTAAATGTTTTAAAAGGAATGATCCAAACGAACAATACTCTCTTAGAGGATTTGCCCTGCAATTCTGCTGTTTCTAGTGTGCTCTGGTAAGCCTCCTATAGACACAAGAACAACAGTACTTAGGGAAGAAAAAAATATGTTTAGTGAGGGGAATGCCAATGGTTACAAATTCTTGGCAACTGGCTCCGTTTTCTAAGGAATTGGCAAAGTGGCTACTCCATCTAATACAATGGGGTGTGATCAGTATGGTAATAAGCTAAATATTGCTGTGTCTCTTTGAGCTGCCAGACTATGAACTTGCTGAGGAATTCATATGCAGTTTAAAGAAGTTTGAATTTTTAAAACTGTCAGCATTTGCTTTGCTTTCTGTACCATTTCCCCTATAGAGGTTATGTGCATAAAAAGTCACAAAACTGTTCTAGGTCTATTTTTTTTTATTTCAGTTATAAGCCATATGCCTAAAATACTTCATTTGAAATTTTTGGCCTATATGTCATAAATGACAAAATTTATAGGAAGTCTTCAATAAGAAGACTTAACAATTATGAACTGCAAGATACTAGAAAGAAATAGATTGTTGTCACAAGATAATGGCCATTGACTGTGAAATAAATGTCAAGGCAAAGTCATGGCAAAGTCTGGCCATTTATCAAACATAAACACTGAAGAAAAGGAGGATACATTTATCAAGCACTGTTCTAGTCCAAAAAATTTTATTTTTCTCATCCTAACTGATCTATGATTTAGATGCTGTCATTTTACCTGCCAGATGTTTGAGCAGCTAAATGACTTGGGTCACTGCTGCATTATTTAGAGTTATATAACCTTGATTTTTTGAGCGATATTTTGTTTAGTCCAAAAAGATCTTATAGTAAGAAAATAATTAAGAAAGTTAATTGATTTGTCTTACTTTTAGTGTCTTTTTTCTTTGTACTTAGAATTTTTATATGCCTTCATTTATTTCCTAAATGTGCTTTAGTAAGGTTCACATTAAAATGCATATTCAATAGATCAGTAGGCTAGAAATTCAAATAAAAAACTAGAACTAAGGAGAATTATACTCAAAATTATTTTAATATTGGTGAAACGATTCTAACAAGTATACTGATTGGTTCTTCACCTTTTGCTCCCTGATATGTGTCACCTATTGAACCATGGGTCTAATATTATCATTTGATACTGACAGCTCTATTGTCATCCATAGTTATTTATACCCATCACCACTCCTAGATTACTGCTAAAAGAGGCCACCATTCTCCTAATTTAACATATTCTTCTACATTCTGACCATGATGGTGAATTTGGAATCCATTTAACATCTTAAAAGAATGGGACCCCCATATGCAAGCTTCCTGAAGTGGAGAGCAAGCCACCAGTAACTGGTAAGCTGAGAAAGTATGGGGAAACCATTGTATAACTGATATAAGTATATATACTGTGTTTCCAGATCCACTTGAGAATGGTGTTACTTGGAGTATATACATGGCAAAGATTTTCCTCATTCTACTCCCTAAATATTCAAGGAGCTGAGTATGGTGTACCCCTTCCAGAATTTTCCCTAATTCCTGAATCTTGCACACTCCTCCTCTCTCAGTTGTGAGAGAGTTTGAAACAAATTAATGAATATCATGGACCATAAAAGATGGTTACCTAAAAACTTTTCCTTCCTTCCTTCTTTCCTTCATTGCTTTCTTGATTTATTCATGTTTTCAACCATAACTTACTCAATAGCTGCCATGTGTGGGGTATTGTATTTTGTTAAAATCAAAAAAATATATATAGATGAATAAGACACAATCCTAGCCCAATGAATATATATATATATATGTATATATTCATGAGGTTGTATAAATACACATATACATATATGTACACAACCTATATATACACACACACCTAATGAATGTGTATTGAATACATATATACATATATATACACACAAGTGTATATATATGTTTAAGTAAGGACAAGTAGTTCAGTATGACTAGGAGCATATATTAGGGGTAAGGTTGAGGAGCAAGTGGGAAATGTCTGGAAACATACAACAACTTTAGAATATAAAACATCTTGTGTATTTTGCCAAGCAGTTTAAATTCTATCCTGTAGAGAACAAAAGTCATGGAAAGATTTCAAACATAAGAATGATTGAATCATGCCTGACTATGTTAAAGGCATCACGGAGGCAATCAAATATTGGAGATGGTAAATCTTTGTCACATTTTAAGAGTTGGAGGTTGCTTGAAAAATCAAAGGGGCAGTAGAGGTGATGAGAAGGACATTGCCTAAGGATATGTGAGAGACCAAAGTGACACGCCTTGGTAAACTATTTAGGGATATAAGAAGAAAGAATGACTCAGGGATGCCTCTGATGTTTTTAGCTTGGAAGTATAGAATTGTGGTTCAAAAAAAGGAAAAAACACCGAACAAAAGAGTTTGTAGTGAGATGAGACTCCAAAACTGTTTTCACCACTTTTGATGTATCAGTGGGCAATTGCTCAAATTCTTTGGGCCTAAATTTTCTTACTTGTAAATTAGTATAATAACTATTTCTACCTCATAGGATTTTTCAGAGGATTCATGAATTAATATATGCAATGCTCTTAAAATGGTGCCTGGAATATAGTAAGTGTTGAATAAAATATTTCTTGTTGTTGTTACTATTATATCACTGTTATTATCATAGAACATCATTATTATCTAGTGTGGCCATGATGCCATTACCCAAAATAAAGAATTCCAACAAAGAAGATGATTTTGAGGAAAAGATAATGAACTCCATTTTGGACTGATCAAACATTTTTGTCAAACGTCTAGGTAGAAGTGACAAGTACATAATTAGCAATGCAGTTCTAGAAAGAGATGATAGCTAATATATAAATTAAGGAGTCAGTCATGTACAGGTCACATTTGAGGCCGTGAAACAGTTTGGATTGCTCAAGAGGGAAGTACAGGAAAAGGGGGGAAAGGGAGGAATAATGAGAAACAAATAAACCCTCATGGAAATACCAATATTTAAACAATGGGTAGAAGATGAACCATCACAGTAGCCTGACGATCACTCAGAGATATAATGGAAGAATGTGGAAAGATGGGGGAGATAACCAATGAGATAGAACCCAGTAATGAAGATGAAAAAAACTGCATTGTCAAGTTCTAAAAATATGATATAGCCTAAAGAGTGCTCATTGGAATTCAACAAGTGATTATTATAAATTAAGTAATTAACTAATTTGATAATTGGAAAATCACTGGTGACATAGCAAGCTATTTTCATCCTGTTCCTATCACATTGATTAGCATGTGAATATATTGAAAGTAAATATTAGACTAAAAAAAGTAGTTTAAGCAATGTTAGGTAGTATGCAGTTCAGATTTCAGAAGACTAAGTTATTAATAGAGAAGTGAGGAAAGCTATGCTTTGGTAAAAATATTATTGTAGACATATTTTTCTATTAAAGTGAATTATATTCCATCTAAATTTGCTCCCATGCTATTATTTGCACCATTGTAAGAGCAGATGAGATAGTGAATTTTGTCCATGGGCTGAGGAAAGTAAACCCTTGTATATGGAAAACCTAAGAAATTAACTGGAGACAAAAAGAAGTAAAATTTTTGAATCAAGTATACTGTCTAGATACAAGTCAAAATCCAAAGATTTCCTTACACAAGTAATAACCAATCAGAAATTACAGTGGGAAAATGACTTTATTTATAGGAACAATTGTGAAACATCACTAAGAATCACCTTAACAAAAAATTAATAAGACCTACAATATTTTACTTGGCTTAATGCAATAAATAAACAGCTTTTTGAATGGGCAGATTGGAAAAAAATATTTACTTCCAGATTTGTTTATATATTTAATTTAATATCAAACAAAATCCCAATTGAATACCTTTAGGAAATTTAAAAATCAATCCTAAAATTCACATAAACAAACAACTTTTTTTTTTTTTCACACACACACACTGTATTTTATTTTTACAAGAGATAAATAAACTGACACTAAGCATTGTAAATGGATGACCACAACAAACAACTTTTGATAAGGTAATTTGGAGAGAGATGAGTAAATAAATGCACAGAACAAATTACTAAAGCATATTTTTTTAAAACAAAATAATTAAAACTTAGAAATCAATTAAAGAGAAATAAAGAATCTCAATAGGCATAGTTCATGAATAAATTATAAAGTATTCATTAATTTAGAAACATAGTCACTCATGAAATAAAGAATATTTAACTATTAATAATGAAAGATATGCAAGTAAAAAGCACAATGAGAAATATCATCTTACATTTTTGATTAGCTGATGTATGAGGGGCACTTATCCTATTTGACAAAAATAATATTCTTTAAATGTTTATGTTCTTTGTCCTAGTAATTATATTTCTATGCTGCTATTTTAAAAAAATTGAAATATAAAAAAGACATTTATTTAAATATACTTATTAAAACATTATTTATAACATCAAAATATTGGAAGCAACCTCAATTTCCTATAAAACAAGAAATGTTAATTATGGAATCCATATTATGTAATATTATGCAGGCATTAAAATTATAATTACATAGGAAATCATGTTTATAAAAGTTTGAGTTAAAAGCTAGATGCAGAAATATTTATGCAATTTGATTTCAACCAGAATATTTGTAATATCTCCTAGATATTCTTTAAACCATTTTTCTCTTGGGATCTGAATTATACATTGCTTCGCTAAGAATACTGTAATCTCAATAGAAAAATTGAAGTGTATATAATTAAAGGATTATCAGATAGCTATTCATCTGCACATTTAAATTCAGTGCATATGTTTAAGATTACTGCCCAGACTAAAATAACTATGAGCACTTTCCAAAATTAATTGACCAAAAGTGATATTAAAACAATGTTGGTCAATTAAAGTAGCTAATGTATACAGCAAAAAATTCTCAGATTTCCCTGGCAGTCCAGTGGTTAAGACTTCGCCTTCCAGCTCAGGGGGTGTGGGTTCAATCCCTGGTCGGGGAGCTAAGATCCCACATGCCTTGTGGCCAAAAAACAGAAACATAAAACAGAAACAATATTGTATTGTTCAATAAAGACTTTAAAAATGGTCCACATCAAAAAATATATATATATATATATAAATTCTTTGAAATCTAATTTTGCATTTTATGAATCAATTAAAAGCAAATAAGAAATTTGAAAGGTAGTAGAGGAGTTTCCAGAATTAGAGCAAGTGGTCAAATTCTGAAAGCTGATGTGTCTACAGCAGAAACTGACTGCAGGTTAGGGACTGGTCTAGAGGGACAGGTACAAGAACAGCATCCTTAAGTAAATATGTATGTGGACCTATCTCTGGGTGCAAATTATCTCAGATGGGATTTTTTTCTACTTGTTTGGCAAGAGATAATGTGTTCTGGGAGCTGGGTATGATGGGGAGGATGAGGATGAAAAACATGATGTGAACTGAAGAACTTAAAACAATTTTCACAGTTTGCCCAAATATCATGATCATTCGTTATCTGCCACTTTTTTTCACTCAAGTAAACCATCACAAAGCAAATAATTCTGGAAGTAAGAAATGGTTTTGTTTATGGCAAATCAATTATGTAGAAAATGAATTTTAATAGTCATTTTAGTGAAGAATATAAAGAGTGCTGGCCTGCTATTCTGTGGACACTTGGAAGCTGTGCAGAAGTAAGTTTAACCATTACTACATAACCAAACTTGAGCAAGACTCACAGTTGTTCTAAACGTCAGTTTCCTTACCTGTAAAATAAAGGATTTGTTTTAAAATTCTCACTGAGGTCCCTTCTGTTCTTAAATTTGTATGCCCGTAATTCCAATAACAACCACTCCACAATAATACTGAATAGCAATAACAGTTAATTTCATTTATTGTTACTATTTAGCTAAGTGTGGTGCAAAATACGTTCTATGCATTATTCTATTTAACTGTTGTAATGACTTTATAAAATAGGTTCTATTATTAGCTTTATTTTTAATGAGAAAACTGGAGTTTAAAGAGGTTAATTAACTTGCCCAAGGTCACCTAGCTGCAACTGGCAGAGTAATGATTCAAACAACTGACAGCAAATCCCAAACTCAGAACCAATGCACTGTACTTCCTCTGTGTCTCTACCAATATCTCATTTCTAAGCAACGAGAGTGTTTTAACAACTTGTTGCAAGTGTGTAAGATGTTCATTAAATTCACTTGACAGTATAGAAAGTTGTGTCTTATTCCTGTATTCTCTGCAGCATCTCGTAGATTGTCTTACAGATATGTCTTTGTTGCATACACTGAAAGACAGCAATTTTTTTCTCCTTGTACCCACTAGGATGGGATCTTTAAAAAAGGTAGTAGGGAGGATCATGTTAAAAATTAGTAGTCAATAATAGTTGATATACACAATTTTCTATAAGCACATACTTCAACATGGTATTAACATAGTTACTTTAATAATGTCTTTGCTACAATTTTTCATAAAGGGACCATAATTTTTTCTGTCTGAATAAAGAAGTTCACTAGTCAATTTATTAGGAAAATACAAGATTTTCTGAAGCTACCATTTTGCACTGTATTTTACTTAACCAATTTTGCCGTAAGCAATGCACAAATGTAGCTAAGTAAAGTTTATGATTACTCTGACTATGAATACAATTGGATAACAGATACTTTTAGTATTTTGAGCAGATCATGATTATACACCACATACAAAGCCTTACGTGGCAGTCAGGTTGAGGTCAGACCTATGCAGGCAGTGGAATTACAAAGAGTAACTAGAGACTCTTCCTTGGGAGTCTTCCAGTCTAGTTGGACAGACACTCATGAACAATCAATCAGAACAGAAGACAAATGCTATAACTTGTAACATAAGCACAGGGAACAGCACATTATTTCTACCTGAACATGGCAGGGGATGGAAATCAGGAGATGCTTCACAGAAGCTGAACTTTGTATTGCTCCTTGAAGAAACATTGAAAAGAGGGAGGATGGTATTACTGATAAACATGAAGGTCAACTAAAGGCCTAAAGGTCTATGAGTGTGTAGTAGTCAATAGAAAATAGGAAAAGTAGGTCTGAATATCAAGAGTGAGAGTGGGTTAGAGAAATAGGTTGAACATCATCAATATCTAGCTATTCATTAAAATCTTTGCACACCACAAGGAGCCTGGAAGAACTGAGGTTGGAAGGGACAATGGTGACCACAAACATTAAAGGGGGAATGCTGAGGAAAAAGTGCTAATGACAGGTCGACTGTGCTTTCTCAAATCAATTCCCCTTTTATATTTGTTCTCTCTCCAATGTGACCTCTCTTTAGCTGTGCAACCTTGAACAACCCTCATATGACACTGGCACAACTTTTGTCATCTATGGAGTTAGGGAATGAGACTAATTCATTAATTCCCAACCTGAGTCCCCAAATGCAGTGACAGAGTTCTTCATAAATTAAAACCCTATACGGTTTTCAAAATTACAAATAACAGTATACATTGCAACTTGCCCACTCATTTTAAATCCTTTAAAATCTCTAGGATCTGCAATTAAAATAATTGTCATTGGTGAAAACATTGCAAACCAGTAGCCCAGATGGTTACTAGAGTCCCTTCCAGCTCTGAAAACTTATTATTCTAACATCTCAGTGAATACTTGCAATAGTTGGTTTTTCTACATAAAATTTATACTGCACCAAACAATATTCACACTGTCCCCAGCCCTGAGAATGTAGCCTGCTTGGCAGCTGCCCATGGGCCATTAGCACTGCAGTTTACATAAAACACAATGAAATCTGTTTTCTTTGGTTTGTTAAAATATGAAATGCAGGATTTAAAATCAGAGTAATTTCTTGAAAGGAAGGCAAATGGCATAATGAAAGAAAGACTTAGTTGGGAACATGAATTTCCTGAAGAAGCCTAGTTTATTGATACCTAGTTAGGAGTCAGATTTTCATTTAATTATAAGAGTCTTAGAAGAAACTAAAATTAGCCTTCTGGCATGTTACTTTCTTCTTTGTAAAAAGGATGGGATCATATAATTGCTCTCATCTAATATTTCACGAAGATTTCCTAAAGAGCATTTTGAAAACAGTCTCTTTGCTCTTTCGAATATTAGAGTTCAAAACCAAGATCACTTAAAAATAATGTCATCACCGACATAGCCATATTTATTAGAAGAAAATTATTTTCACCACGAAAAATTTGCTCTTGTAAAAATATCAAATATTGTAACTGTGTAGTATATAACCAGTATATTTCAGTTTTAGACAGTGCACTTATATATATATATTTTATATATAATATAATATAAATTTTAATTTTAGACATTGCATATATAAATAAATATGTATTTCTGCCTCATTAAGAAGATTCAGTTACTATCAGAAAGCTACTGCGTAACATAAATCAGAAACACATCAAAAAGTTGGTGGTGTTGAGAGCCAAGTTTGAAACTAATGATGGTGAAAATTTTAAACAGTAGGGAAACAACGGAGGCTTCATGTTCTCTTTGGATACACAGTAACATAGTTACTGACCAGAAATTGATGCCAAGAAAACTTGAGAAAGTTTGGAATCCCCAAATTTTAACTTTTTACCATTTCAGACTTAGGATCTAGAGGAAAATGACAGAAATCCTGTGCTCCAGAAATGAATCCCACTTGTCTGACAAATAAATGTGTTAGTTTTCTTTCTTGCAGACACTGGTCTGCCAAATACAAAAACTCAAGTCACATATAATTTTCATTTTCTTAACTTTTAGTAATTCATTCATTTCATTATATTTTGAAAGGAGAATTAATGGATTAAATATTTTATAGACCAGGATATTCTTGTAATATAAATGTGTAAGTGAACCTAATGGAAATTAAAACACATTTTAAACCTTTAAACTTTTCAAACTGCCAATCTTATTCAGTCTGTTGCTTCATCAGTTGAATATTAATATCAGCTGCTTCTTTGAATTTCATTTCAACTTAAGTCCACTGATTTGACAGTAATTCAATAAAAGAGCCCTATAGGATTCTAAAATTTAATATGCACATTAAGTTAATTAAGAAAATGACATTTCTCCTTTTATATGTTTTGCAGTAGGTATTAAATATTTATAGCCCCAAATAGCCTGTTGTTAGAGCAGCCTTTGTTCTTCTACCTCTTAAAACATACCAAAAAAGGATACTTACACAAGCTATGCTATTCACATGGTGTCTCTGCCCTATTATTTACTATAAATAATGAAATGACTGGGTGAGTGTCTGAAGTGAGCTGTGACCCAGGGCAGTTTCTTGGTGCATAATACTTCCATGGGATTCAAAATAGCTCAGATTTTCAGTACATTTCATTAGGAGCAGATACGAAATAAAGAAAGCTTGCATTTTGTACTCCAAATGGTATTTTTAAAATTGATGTTGAAATTTCAGGAAATATAGGAAGACTAATTTGGAGGGGAGGGTCCAAAGGAGGAAAAGTTAATAAGGATTATTAAAATATCTTTACAAAATGTCAAGGATGGCAGGTTCACTTCATAAAGAATCTTACTGATAATCTGGAAATTACCTGAGGGCTTTCAAGTGGCTGTTGAATTAATTTATCCTAACCTGTGAATATAAATTACAGTCTTTCTTCATCCAAGGAGACAAATATGGACATATTTTTTGAGTTTTCACCTAAAATTTGTTTTTTAGTTAGCGCCTCTAGAAGGATGTATTTAGCATTTCACTGTACAGGATATAACTGGCAAAGTGAGCCTTTTTTTTTTTTTTCATTCGAAAACTGAGCTGCTGAGATGGATTTATTATACTTGGCATTGTCTTCATAAGAATAAAGAAAAACACGTTATTGACAATGCAGGATACTATTTGATATATAAAAATATAAATACTTAATCCCCAATAAAATCAAAATTTAGAATGGGCATAACATTGTCTAGTGTTTCTGTTATTATTTTCCCTGGGGCAGTTGAAGTACTTCTAATAGTACTGAGAGTTCTTTAGTTCTCAAATCTGCCACATGACGGGCTCAGCAGCAAATACTGTCTGTCGATGCTGCTTCACAAACTGGAACACTCTTGCAGGTTTATAGTCATATGAACACGTAGACCATAATAAGGAAACCTTGATTATTAGTTCACTAATAGCTCTCTTCATTCTTTATTTTATTAATTTGTAAAATT
Organism: Balaenoptera musculus; assembly: GCF_009873245.2. NCBI lineage: Eukaryota > Metazoa > Chordata > Mammalia > Artiodactyla > Balaenopteridae > Balaenoptera > Balaenoptera musculus. The sequence continues at coordinate 62,754,364 of NC_045796.1, read as the reverse complement.
TTGATCCAAGCAATATACTAACATAGCTTTAAAAAACCATTAAATATTGGGTTGGCCAAAAAGTTCGTTCGGGTTTTTATGTTCCAGGCAAACCCGAACGAACTTTTGGGCCAGCCTCAATAGTACAATTTTAAAATACCTGCAATCCCTCCCCAGGTCTCTTCCTCCAGATTGGCACCCCAGAGACACAGCACTGACAAATATGTAATACCAGACATAGTTCTGGTACAAGTTTCATATGTTGCTATGAATTAATTAATCAAGGATTAAGTTTATTTTTGACTTTGTTTTATGGTAAATGAGATCATGATACTTACAACCCCACCCCACACACACACACACACACACACAAATTCCCTTTTACCCAACCTCCTAAACTACGAATATTACAAACTTTAATCAGTAGTCAGTTTTTATATTATTACAATGTGATTATGTAGATATACATTACTGATCTAATTCTCTACTATCTCTTCTTATATAATTTTTTATTATTCTTGGAGTTAATAATTTCTTTTTTATTTACATGCATGGTTTTTAATGTAACTGTTCCTAACATTTCCAGCTTATCAAACCTATCAAAACCCTTTAATATAATTTTTAAACTGATAAAATTATAAATTTTAAATATAAAAATTAAAAATTATCATATAATCTATCAGCTTCTTTTTTCCCCCTTGCAAACTTTCCTCCTGGAGCACTCTACCTTTTATTTTTCCTCACACTCAACTAATTTGATTGGTTGTAGAATTCCCTGGTGACAATCATTTCTCCTTCGATTTTAGCGTCTATTGATATCTAGTGTTTTCTGCTGATAATTCAGAAGCTGTTCCTTTTTTCTGCTCCCTTTTATGTCATCTGCCCCTACACCCTTTTGGAATCTTGATTATTTACTGTTTGCCTCTGGAGTTCTAAAATTTCAAGACGATGCACTTTGGTGTGCATTTCTTTTAAAAAATGATTGATTGTCCTAGGTATTCAATGAGCATTTGCAATCATGCCGTTAGTTTCTTGTTTTTTCTGTTATTTTCCTGTTGTTTTTAAAAATAATTTTTAAATTATTTCCTCTTTGTTCTATTCTGGAATGCTATTGAATTAGATGTTGGACCATCAGAATTGACTCTAATTGTTTTCTTTCTTCCATTCCAACTTTTTTTCCCTTTCATTTTTATTCTTAAATCTGGGAGATACCCTCAACCTTGTTTTCCAAATTTTCTATTGGAGTTTTAATTTTGGTAATATTTCCAAGATCTTTTTCTTGTTCTCTAACTGCTCTAACTTCATTGCCTTCTGTTTTTGTTCCATGGACGCCACATCTACTTTTATAATTTGGAGATACTCACTATACTTTTTCTCTCATGATCCTTTTCCCAGTGTGCTTGCTTTGATCTCTCTTTCATATTAGAGGCTAACAAGTGTCCCACGATCCTTAATTATGCACTCATATTTGAAGGTAAAGCCATCCAAAGATAATTCAAACTCTTCGTGTATAGATAGGATTTGTTTGATGTGCTTCATTTACAGTGATTAATCAGTGAGTTGATCTTTTCCTTGGGAGACATCGATGTTTAGATTCCTGCTCCCCCCACTCAGCCATTCAGTTTCTGAAAAGAAGACTGCTCAGTCTCCTTCCCTCCTGTGGCTGGAGGTCTGGGATCAAAGGGTCCCATCATTACATTTTCATACCCTCACTGCATCCTTGTATTTAGCTCTGATCCTCACCTCATCTCTTCACTGTTCTTAGTGTCCTCATGTTTAGAGCCACTGTGGTTTATTTTTTCTTGAAAATATACATGTGGTTTGTTTTCCATGCTGGTAGTCACCTTGTTTTTAAAGGTGGGGAAGGGAGACTAGGAAACACCAGATCCCATATGCATCCTTTTAAGCAACCCTCCATTTTCAATAGCTTGTCATTTCCGTGATACTTGGTATCTCCAGATGCTGAGCTTTCCAGGATCCCATGGCTGTATTGACTAGCTTCTTGTTCTCCCTCTGCCCAGGTATTTAGGTGGAGGTTCCCTTCCTGAAGTCTAGTTCAGTTACTACTCTTCCATTTGCCTTCTGATTCCTCCTGAGATTGGTCCCGCTGAACCTCAGCTGCTGATATTTCTCTGTTTCTCCTTCTCTTTGAGTGTTTAAAAACTTTTTATTCCTTTGTAGTCATTTTGGTGAGGTTATTGGAAGGAGGGAAAGTAAGTGCATGAGGTCAATCCAAATTTTAATAGAATATTAGTTTGTTAATTTTCCAGATATTAGCACCATCAGTTTACCTTCTAATATATAGACAAATGTTGCTGAGGACATTTAGAAAGACAAATCCTATCATTCTACAGTCTATTTCTCGTGAAAACATATGACCTTAGTCAGAAAAAGGAAGAAAACCAGAACTGGAAGTTCAGTCCATAACTTGTGTGAAAGAACTAAGAACTGTACAATAAGAAGTTATTGTGGAAGTCCATTGGCATAAAGAGAATGACAGTGGTGCATTTGAATATTTTAGCAAAAACAAGCTGCTAAAGTTAATGAACTCTGAGAAAATGAAAGGCCATTGTGGGGAAACAAAAATAAATCCAGTTTTTTTAAAAATGGAGAAACAATAATGGTCCTCACCAAAAGAAAGCCCTTACCTTTACAAAAATGTATCTCTCAACGTTATTGGTATATTTTAGGAAGTAGAGTAAAGCAAAGCCGTAAATACCAAAACAAACACCAATTTGCATGTATTGAATTGTTTTCAGAATTGTAGTTAAACAATGAATAAAATATTAATTGAACAAATATTTAGCATTGTATTTATGCTGGTTGCTGTGATCTATTTCTAAGTAGTTCTCACTAATAAAGTTTAATTGTGCTTCTAAAAAGCCAGAAAGAATGACATAATAATTTTTGAAAAATTGTTATTTGTAAGAGGATATATAGGTGTAGTTATGGATAACTTCTTTAATACTTACCTAGAATCTAGGACTCATTATAGTAGATCTTCCATAAGAGCAGTGAAGAGATCAGTAAAATAAATTCTAAGGTACATTTTTTCATGCCTAAGGCAATTTAGTGACGGAATAAAGGACGAAAGTGAGGTAAAAACAAACAAAACCTATTTGCCTATTTATTAAATGTGTGTACAGGCTGCCTATTCCAAAAACTAATTTAAAGTAGATTATTTCAAATATATCACATACTGAGAAAATTATGATTGACCAAAATAAGGTATTGAAATCTTCCAATGACTACTAAAATGAACACATCTCAGATATTCAGCCTTGAATAGGTGGAGAACCACATCTTGACCATGGACCTTCTTCCCTTTCAATCTATACTTTCCTGAAGTGATCACATCTAGTTCCATGGTTTAATATGAATGCCATCTATCTGCCCTTGACTCCTAAATTTGTATCACCAACCTTGATATATCTCCTTATCTCAAAATGCATGTACCCAACTGCCAACTTAACATCGTGGGTATGTCTATTACACACCTAAAAAATGGCATGTACGGGTCACAAATCTTGTTTCTGGTAAACATGCTCATTTGAATAATCAATGGCAACATGTCCCCTGTTTTCTCAAGTCAAAAATCTGGGATTCGTTCTTAATATCACTTTTTAACTCATTTTGCACATGCAACCCATTCATAAAGTCTTATCTACTGTAACAACATACATCAAATCTGCCCATTCTCTCCATCCCCATTGCTAACATCATCATCAAACTATAGTCATTTGTTTTAATATCAGTGGAATATTTCATAAAATAAATGTATAAAATGTATATGTAAAGCTTAAGAAATATTTTTCAACTGACATCCAACTTCAGAAATTGAACAACATCCTTTGAATACCTTGAATGCCATTGCTGATCAGATTGCCCTCTGCTTCTCCAAGAGGTAACCAACATCCTAAATCATAGGCTTATGATCTCTTGCTATTTGAAAAGTTTTTCTTTCTCTATGTGTATCCTAGTTAATACATTATTTAGTTTTGATTGGTTTTGAACTTTTCATAAATGGAGTTGTACGGTATATATTCTTCTGAAATCTGCTTCTTTCTCTCAATATCCTTTTTTTCCCTTTTTACTTTTCTTTTATTGTGGCAAAATATATGTAACATGAAATACACCATTTTAATAACTTTCAAGCCTATGGTTCAACGTTCACATTGTTGTATAACCGTTACCGCTATTTCCAGGACTTTCTCATCTTCTCCAGCTCTGACCATTAAACATTCAGTCCTCATCCCCCAAAAGTCCCCAGCCCTGGCACCCACCCTTCTACTTTCTGTTTCTATGGATCCAACTATTCCAGGGATTCCTATGTAAATGGAATCAAACAGTATTTGACCTTTTCTGTCTGGCTTATTTCACTTAGTATAATGTCCATCCATGTTGCAGCATGTGTCACAATTTCTTTCCTTTTTCAGGCTGAATGATATTTCATTGTATGGATATACTACGTTTTGTTTATCCATTCATACATTGATGGACAATTGGGTTGCTTCCACATTTTGGCTATTTTTAATAATGCTGCTATAAACATGGATGTACAAACATCTGTTTCAGTCCCTGCTTTCACTTGTTCTGACTGCATACCTAGAAGTGGAATTGATGGGTCATATAGTAATTCTATGTTCAACTTTTTGAGGCACCCACACACCGTTTTCCACAGTGGGTACACTGTTTTACATTCGCACCAGCAATGTATGAGGGTTCCAGTTTCTTCACATCCTCACTAACACGTATTTTCCATTTTTTTGATAATAGCCATCCAAATGGGTTTGAAGTGGTATCTCACTGTGTTTTGATTTGTGTTTCCTTAATGATTAGTGATGTTGAGCCTCTTTTCATGTGCTTTTGCAGGCCATTTGTGTATCTTTGGAGAACTGTCCAAGTTCTCTGCCCATTTTTGAATTGGGTTGTTTGATTTTTTGCTGTTGTTGAATTGAAGGAGTTCTTTATATATTCTGGATATTAAGCTCTTAGATACATGATTTGCAAATATTCTCTCCCATTCTGTGAGTTGTCTTTTTATTCTCTTGATAGTGTCCTCTGATGCACAAAAGGTTTTCATTTGGATGAAGTCCAGTTTGTCTGGTTTTTTTCTTTTTTTAAATTAATTAATTTATTTATTTTTGGCTGCACTGAGTCTTCGTTGCTGTGCGCCGGCTTTCTCTAGTTGCGAAGAGCAGGGCCTGCTCTTTGTTGTGGTGCGTGGGCTTCTCATTGCAGTGGCTTCTCTTGTTGTAGGCACGCAGGTCTCAATATCTTGTTTGTGAGGTTTGTCTGTGTTACTGTGTGAATTTGTAGTTCATTCACTTTTACTGCTTTATACTAGGCAATTGTTTTAGTGTTTTACAATTTACATATTAATTATAATTTGTATAAAGATTTGGATGATTTCCCAATTTTTCTTGATGTTTTATTGTTCTCATCTTGAATTAAACACAATACTGCTATGAACCATTCTTGGAATAAGTCTGTTGTGAATATATGTTAGAGTTTCTCCAAAGTACATATATAGAGTATAAGAATGAAGTCCTGGGGTTTTCATATGTTCAAATGCAATGAATTATGCCAAACTATTAAATGTTTGTGCTGCTTTACACTACTACTAACAGTAAATGAGAGTTACTATAGTTTCACTACCTCACCAATACTAATTATAATCTCTAATTTTTTAATTATTGCCCTTCTGAAGAGTATAAGGAGGCATCTTTTTGTGATATAAAATTTACATTTTCCTGGTTACTAATGTGGTTTAGCATCTTTCCTTATATTTATGTCCATTCATGTTCCCTGTTCTCTGAAATGCATATTTGGTCATTTAAGTATTTTTTTTGGGGGGGGGAGTTCTAGTTATCTTACTTACTCTTTAATCTTTTTTTTCCCTGTGTTTTTTTTAACATCTTTATTGGAGTATAATTGCTTTACAATGGTGTGTTAGTTTCTGCTGTATAACAAAGTGAATCAGCTATACATATACATATATCCCCATATCTCCTCCCTCTTGTGTCTGTGATCATTTAAGCATTTTTTATTAATTGTCTTATAATTATTGATTTGTAGAAATTTTATATTTTCAAAATTATGATCTTCTATCCAATATGATTTTGTAAATATTTTATTTCAGTTCAGGTCTTGTTCCTCTATTACTTTTATGGTATCTTATGATAATAAAAATATGTATTTTAATTGAGTCAAATTTATGTATATTTTCTTTTGTGTTTGGACTTTTTGAATCTTCTTTGAGATAACCTTTCCAAACATTGAATTCCAAGGATATTTTCCTATATTTTCCTCTAAAGCTTTTAAAGTTGTGCCTTTTACATTTAAATATTTTACATTCCTTAAAGCAAGTTTTGTGAATGGCACCTGTAGGGATTTCATTTCATTTTTCATTTTTGAACAAATGTCTAAATTCCAGCACAGTTCCTGAAGTAGTCAACTCTTTTCCAGTAACTGGTAGTGTAACAAATCAAGTCTCCATACCTGTGTGGGTCTATTTTTATTTTTTAAGTTTTTGTGTGTGGGTCTATTTTTAGAATGTTTTCTTCCACTATTTCCTATCTCAAACACCATGTTATCTTAATTATATAGCTATAACTTTATAATAATACATCTTGATGTTTTATATAGCAAGTTTCTTCACCTGATGCTTCTTCTAGAGAGTCTTGGCTATTGTTGTTTCTGTATAAATTTTAAATAGTTTTCAATTTTCTTTAAAGATCCTTTAAGTTTCTTTTTTTAGTTGCATTGAACCTATAAGGCAGTTTGGGGAAATTTCAATCTTTAACATACTCAGCCTTTTGGTAAACCAAGAACAGGATATACCTCTCCACTTGTTTAGGGTTTTTTCCTTGTCTTTTAATAAAGCTTTATAATTTTCCCCAAAAGTGTTTTTACATATTTTATTAACCTACTTATTTATTTGTTTGCTTGTTTACATATACCTTATGTTTTTGGTTGCATTAACTAGGAGAGGTTTTTTTTCCTGGTTATCTAGTCTCCCAATGTGCTAGAAATAAAAGTTTTTTCAAAATTTCTTAATTGGAATATTGCAGTAGACTCTTAACTGGTCCTCTGCTTCCACTTTTGTCTACTTAAGAGTCTATTCTCCTCACTTAACACATTCTGAAATTTTTCTATTAACTTATTGTTTGATGTGTTTGTTACATGTCTTCTCTCACCAGAACTCAGCTTTCTGAAAGTAGAAACTTTCCTTATCAATACTATATCACCAGTGTCTAAAATAAAGTGATCACTTTAAAAAATTGTTGAGTAAATGAGTAGGTGAGTCACATATATTGTTAATATTTCAGATTGCATAAGTCCACACAAAGGCTTTGCCTTCTTGTAAATAAATAAATTGTCTTGGCTATTAATTAACCAGCATGGGCTAAGATCATGGAATTTCAAACCAAAGAATAATATTTATGGGTAGCAGGTAATATAGAAGGAACTGATGACCATTTGTCTATTCTCTTCTGTTTTCTGGATACATTCACTTGCAATGTATCTTTGAACACAGGGTAGACTATACTGTTGATCACAGGTCACCTAGTTCTACCTGTCATCCAGTGTTCCAAGCCCTCTACTGCATCTTTGTCGAGTAGCCACAAGACTTCCACTTGAACTCTTTCAGCGACAGGCAACACACTCTCTCCCCAAGTTGCCATTCCATTTTCAAATAGCCTTATTATATTAGAGTTCTTTATACCTAATGAAATTCTGCTTCTCTTGAATCACCATCATTGATCTGAGCTCTGACTACCAGATCCTCAAAAAACAAATTTCACCTCTTTCAGCTTGATAGCACTTCAAATATCTTAAGTAGGCTATTAGTTATACTAATTTTTTCTTATAATCCTAAACATCTTTACTTTCATACTTGCATTCTTTCAGCGACTGTTTCTTGAGTGTCTACCACATGCTAAGCATAGCAGAGATGAGCAATAGTAATTTGAGAAAATATTTCTTCTCACATCTCATTATATGACAACTCCCAAAACTAAGCTTTAACCTTTCAGGATGTACTTGTCAACCTAATAGATATTTAATAGACACTTAGGGCTTTTACTTAATCCTAGTTACAAAGATGGAACTGTTTTTACAAAAAAAAGTACATAGGAACCTTAAACAAATTTTAAAAGAGAGACTAAATTGTTTAATCACACCAAAAATCAGGCTGTATAGAAGATCACATATTTCCATTTCCTGTCAATATTCAATATAATTTTGGGTTGCTTCTCCAAAGAATTCTGTCAAAAAAATCCTAAATTTCCAGGAAAGACCATCTGGTATTTCGTAAGTGTTATGTATTCTTTTTAAAGGTATATAGACTTAGCCCTCTGACTAAGAAGTTTAGTTCTTTGGGTAAAGAACTAAAACCAAAAACTATGCCACATTTCAGTCTTCAATTTTGCCCCCAATCATCCTTGTCAACTGAAAATACTTATCTAAATTTCCAGAGTTCATCACTAAACTTATCAAAGCTTGACCCTAGCTGATTTTAAAGTTGAATAATATTTTTCAGGGAATTTCATCGCATAGCCATTTGGGACTGCCTGCTCTAATGTTCAGCTATTAGCAAATTAGACTTAATATATGCAAACCCATGTCCCATTGACATTGGACTGAGCTGACTAGCAGTACAAGAATCTTAAAACTTTCAATCATATACCCAGTGGAAAAAGATATTGTATCCTGTAAACCATAGACTGTCTTGAAGCCCCAGATACTGAGAGGTGCGAGACTCTAACTCATCAGCACACTATAGTCCCCAGTCTCTCCAAGGTTCTGATCATTGACGCCCATTTGTTTCCTCCCACTCGCGGTAGACATTCACTCTAATGTTCGATATATACTATATATCCTTGGTTATATATATCTTTGCAAAATATACAGTTTTGTGTGTGTGCAGATTTTTTATTAATTTACACAGAGTATATTATGATGCATAGCATTGTGTCTTGTTCAGTTTCTTGTTTTACTAAACAAGATCTATCCAGGTAGCTAAATGTATGTAAAGATTTCCCCAGTTCGGAAGGACCCACCAGACTCCACAGAGCATCCTGACTTAGGCTTGCATTTAAATGTAAAATATACCAGCACAACCAAAGAGAGTGCAAGAGAGAATTAGAGGTCCAAGAGACATCTCATTTGCAAGGAGTCTTTATTAGGCAAACTCAAAGGAAAAGTTCCCAGGGAAGCCATTTTATGTCCCTTTGGTCACATAAGCAAGGCAGGCTTATCAGACACCAGTAGACTAGTTTCAACCATTCTTAAGAAACTGGCCCAGTGAGTCCCCAACGCATCATAAATTCTACTGTCTCTTATCTTGGCCAAGAATAAAAACCAGACCTCCACTTGGCCCTGAAATAAAGATAGAGTTCCTCAATACAGTTATAAATCAACTCTACCTCCACAATGCATATTTAGTGTATTGTTTCTAATTGCTCGATAGTATTTCATGGCTTTAAGTGTTATCTTTAAGTACTATTTAATCATTCCCCCTGGAGATGGACATCAGGTTGCCTCCAGTTTCCAGCTAGCACAAACAGCACGGTGATGTACATTTCATACCTATTTTCTTGTAGACCTGTGTGAGTTTTCCTGGCAATCTCAGGTGTAGAATTGCTAGATCATCAGTAGGGTAATCATTTAACTTGTCATCCACACTAAAATAATGTTCAGACTGGAAGAGGGCATTATTAATAATTATACTGGAACAACTGTATGAACCAGAACCTGGCAAACTAAAGTATATAGTCCTCTGAATCATAGGTGCATGCATACACTTAATATACCAACCTGTTCTCCAGGTAGCATAAAGATACCTGTCTTCACCCTTCCTTGTCAACATTTAGTATTTTCAAATTTCTAATTTGACACGTTCAATGTTCCTTTCATCTACATTTATCTTCACGTATGTGTTAGCTATAGTCTTCTCTTTCTTTTAATTTCAAATTCACAGCTTTTTTTTCTACTTTAAATACACATTGGATGTCAGATTTTGAGCTAGATATTATATTCCCTCAATTTGTCACCTGTCCATTAACTTTACCCTTAATTTTGGATAACAAGTCCTTAAGTTTGATATAGTGAATCAGTTTTTTAGCTTTTAGTGTGCTATATGTAATTGTTTAAGTAGTATTTCTCCATCTAAAGATTTTCTTCTATATTTACTTCCATTGGTTATATGGTTTTGCCTTTCATAACTAGGACGTTAATTTATAATTAACTTAAACTAGGGACCTGATTTTATTTTTTCTCTATATGAAAAGCCCAATTTTGACTACAGAAGTCTTGACTTTATTTTTAACCCTTACTCTCAACGAAGCAATTTTTATCTACCAAACACCCTTGTATTTTCTCAGCTAGCTAATATTTTTCTCCACTTGGCCTCTGTTTTTAGCCCTCACACTAAAAGAACTATCTACACGCAGGTATTTAAAGGCACATGGTGGCAGCGGGACCCTGCTGTCACTGAGTATAGGTTTCCTGCAATTCAGGAGTGTGCAACCTGCCAATTTTGGGTTAGCACCTGTGCCTCCAGTATAACTTGCAGAGGGACACATGCCATCTTAACACATGGGTACCAGAAAGGAGCCAAACAATTATTCTTTTGGGTGAACATCAATTCTTAGCTTTTTTTTTCTTCCTGTAATGCCCGTTTTTGAAAATCTACCTCTCATTTTTAGATGGAGAAAAGTGTTATACACACAGATCCAGAAAGTGAAGTTGAAGGTTTGTGTTTACCTTCTTTTGGATTATTTGAATAGTTTTTGTCATCTATTTTATATTGGCTTATTAGACAAAATTCTTTGCTGTTGCTTTAGGATTTATAGTATACACTTTTAACTTATCATAGTCTACCTTCAAGTAATATTATATCACTTTACTTATAGTTGGAGACATTGCAGTGGTTAACTTCTGTTTGCCCCCCAAACTTTGTGCTATTGTTGTTATGCATTTTACTTCTCCATATGCTATAAACTGTACAATCCGTTGTTTTTATTTTTGCTTTAAACAGTAAATTTTCTTTTATAGAGACTAAGTTTAATGGAAAATTATTTTTGATCTACCTGCATATTTACCATTTCTGGTGCTCTTTGTACTTTGGTATAAATTCAAATTTTCATCTGGGATCATGTTCTTCTGTTGAAGGACTTCCTTTAACATACCTTGTAATAAAGATACACTTGTCCTGAAGTTTTTAGCTTCTGTATGTTTGAGAAAGTCTTCATTTTGTCTTTATATTTGAAAGATATTTTCCCTGGATATAGAATGCTGATTTTAGTATGTTAATGATGTTTCCCCACTGTTTTTCGTCTTCCATTGTTTCTGATAAGAAATCTGTATTCTATTCTAATCTTTACTCTCAGTAAATGATATGTCTTTTTCCTTTGACTACTTTTAAGATTTTCTCACTTCATTTTTAAGCAATTTCATTCTGATATGCCTTGGTATAGTTTCCTTCAAGTTTCTTCTGCTTGTAGCACAAGACTTCTTGGGTCTATATATTTATAGCTTTCATCAAATTTGAAAGTTTCCAACCATATTTCTCCAAATATTTTTTCTATCTACCCCTCCTTTAGGACTCCTATTATCTGCATATTAGGTGACTTGAAATTTTCCAAGAGCTATCTGATGCCCTATTCATTTTTTTTCTCTTTGTGCTCCATATTAGATAGTTTCTATTGCTATATCTTCAATTTCACTAACCTGTCTTCTGCAGAATCTGTGGCTAATTCCGTTTAGTGTATTTTTATCTCAGAAGTTGTAGTTTTATATCTAGAAGTTAAATATGAATCTTTTAAAAATATCTTCCATATTTCTAACATGCTCAAACATATGGAACATCTTGTTTTCTTGCTTCCTTGAACACTTGGTTATTTTCTATTGGATGTCACGTATTGTAAATTTTTACTTTGTTGAATGCCTAATATTTTTGTGTATCTATGAATGTTATTGACTTAATATGATGCAATAAGAGCATTATCTATGTAGTCTTGTCATAAATGTTTAACCTCAATTTAACCATGGGAAATTCAAATACAGAATTTGGGATATTTTAAGAAATAAGTTACAGTATTATCTTTAAAAAAATCAATTTTGTGAAAAGCAAATACATAAAGGACCCAAAAGTCAGTGGTATCATTTATATAAAGAAGACTAAAGAGTCATAACAGCCAGTAGCAATGCATGAATCTTGATTGTATCAAAAAAGAAATCAGTTTCAAAAACATTTAGTACACAATTGAAAAAAATTATATATGAGATTCATATTATATGATATGCCATTATTATTGTCTTCTTGAAGTACGATAATGGCATTGTGGTCATACAGGGGAGTGCTGTTTTTCTTAATATTTTCTGAAGTATTTAGCTAAGAAGTGGGATATCTGAAATATGCTTTCATATAGTTAAGCAGAGAGAAAGAGACTGAGAGAGAGTGAGAGAGAATGAGAGAGAACAAGTGAAAGAGAGAGAAAGCAAATATGACAAAATCTTAGCAATCAATAAAGCTAGGTGAAGAGTGTGCAGCTGTTCTTTTTAATAATGCCTCAATCTATCAGTTTGAGGATTTTTCAAATAAAAAGTTGGTAAGTAGGGGCAAAACCAAGACCAGATGGTTTTACAAGGAAGTTTCATTAAATCTTTAATCATTTTTGAGTTAGAAATTATTTTGAGAAATAAGGTATCCATACTAATTTCGTAATGTGAGAATAACCTTGAAACTAAGTCACATGAGAACAGTTTGAAAAATGCAAATTTTAATATACTTCTATAAACATGAAAACAGAAATAAAATTTGATAAAATATCAAATTGTAACTAGAAGTTTAATAACAAATAATACATTATGGCCAAGTAGGGTTTATCCTAAAAATACAATGATATTTTAACAGTAAAATTTACCAAATTAATGAGTTAAAGAAAAACCCTGCAATCATCTAATAGGTTCCAAAATATTCCACAATATATAGGACTAAACAGCAGAGAAAATGAATGAACTAGATCTGCATGCATCTTCATGGAAATGTCTCTGAAAACATAAGTTTGAATGCATCAGTAGGTTGCATTTGATACCACAAGTATGAAATTAAAAAATGAACCAAGGGACTTCCCTGCTGGCACAGTGGTTAAGAATACACCTGCCAAGGTAGGGGACATGGCTTCGAGCCCTGGTCTGGGAAGATCCCACATGCCGTGGAGCAACTAAGCCCACGCGCCACAACTACTGAGCCTGCGTGCCACAACTACTGAAGCCTGCACACCTAGAGCCCATGCTCCGCAACAAGAGAAGCCACCGCCATGAGAAGCCCAGGCACCGCAGCAAAGAGTAGCCCCTGCTCGCCACAACTAGAGAAAGCCCATGTGCAGCCAAGAAGACCCATACAGCCAAAAATAAATTAATTAATTAATTGATTTTTTAAAAAAGAACCAAAATAGTACATCAAGTTTGTGGCTACATATATTCAAAGTAAAAGTATAAGAACATGAATGTTGAGAGTATATCTCCTCCTTATGATATTCCAATGGCTTCTCATAACTCCTAAGATGAATAACAAAATCTTTACTATGGACTCTAAGGCTCTACCTGATCTGATATCAGCCAGCATTTCTAGAATTGTCAGATATTACATTTCTCCTAGCTCTGTGTGTTCCAGCCTTGCCTGATTTCATTCACAGACTTGAATGTGTCATAGCACAGCTCACTAAGGCCCCTTTGCTCATGTCATTTCCTCTTTATGAAATAGTCTAGTCTTACTCCTCCTACATAATTTCTATTTATTTTTCAACTCTCATCTCATTTCTCACTTATTCAGGAGATACACAGTCAGATTCCCCCATTTTACTCTTATAACATTCCATACTATTCTTTCCCTCTGGGGCTATATATCAGTTGTTATTTCTCATTTATTGATGAGGTTGTATGATTAGTATTTGTCTTCCCATTAGGTTTGTACTTCCCCCACCTAAAATCAGAGACCACATCTGTTTGCTAACCAGTGTATCCCTAGCATCCAGTACAGTTCTTACACATTAAAGGTGCTTACCAAATATTTATTAAGTTGGTGAATGAATTGGCAAAGTTGCTTTCTTTCATAGGATTCCTTTATTTTGATTGTAATCCCTCTAAAATGTTTTTCTTTCTGTGGATTTCTCTATGTTCTCATTTATCTTTCGCATGAGACTAATGCAGTAGGATATGGTTTGGGTGTCTCTCCCTGGACGAGAGGGAATGGATACCATGATTGACAACAACATCTAGAACCATGATTGAATGGAGCATTTCCCAGAAAATGGAAGGGATATGCTAATCTTGCCTATATTTATATGAAATTGCATGGCAGAGCAAATAATTAAGCTGTTTAGGAATTAGGATATATAACAGAAAAGATATTCTGAAATAAAAATTAGAATTGAAATATGCTTTTCTTCATGTCTACATTATTTAAGAATGTATAATCATCACTCTTCCTGAGGAAAGAATAAAAATGGCTTCAAAGTTATTAAGTAAAAAGATAATGACAGTTCTTTTCAGCATTTCCATCCTTTCAATTTAACAACTATTTATTGAGCATCATGTATGCGTAAGACATGGAACTTGTGCTGTGAAGCACGTTGATAAATAAGTAACAAACAGTGACAGAGCTAGAATTAAAATCCATATTCGTATGACTCCTAAGCCCTAGTTTTGTGCACTACAGGCCAAGTATGTAAAAGTTTTGGGTGAACCTAGTAAGCCTGGAAAAGTGTACATCTTTCTCCTCTAAGCCAGTGTTTCCTCAAATGTGATGCTGTTCTGGGAAAGATACCAAGGTCAAATTAGCTTGGGAAATTAGCTTGTCATATACTTAAAGAGCTCTGAGAAAGTTTTTAGTAAAGAAGCAGGTTTTTCATTGTTTAACTCAGCACTTCCTAAAAGGTACTTAAACAGGGAATTTTTTAAATGTAATGTATCCTGGGAAACTGTTGCAGGCAAGAAGGAGCTATAAAATCTTTTTTGGTGGTATTTTTTCTTCTAATGTAGATCTGGGTTTCAGAAACACACTTTTGTAGAGCTCAATACCCTTTCTCACCCCCTGCCTTTGCTCTTTGCCCGAAACACCCATGCCCTTTTTTGTGATACCTGATGCATTCTTATTTATACATTAGTTCAAATGTCAGATCAAATGTGAAGTCTTCTGTTAACCCTTTACCTACATACGTATAAACGTGTGTGCACGCGCACACACACAAAATAAGCACTAAAAGTTAAAAAGTAATAATATTAAAGACTTCTAACTTTCATAAGCATTTACTATGTTAAGATTTGACTTACCACATCACAAATTTAATTTAATGCTCACAATTATTATTTATTATCCCTTTAATTTCCCTGTATCTCACATATCATTTCTCTGATCCCCCCGTCTTCCTTGTACGTCACTGACAACTCCTTCACGGTCTACTTTGTTGGTTCTTTTCATTTCCACAGTGTCTAAATGTTGGCCTACCCTAGCCTTTTGCAGTCACACCATTGGTTATTTCATCACATTTCATGTTGAATATCGTGGCTAAGAGCACAGACCTTTGAGCTAAACTGTCTGACTTTGAATCACAGCTCAACTACTTTGTTAGATGTGCAACCTTGAGCTAATAATCTTTCGTTTCTCACCTCAGGGAGCTCATCTGTTAAAAACTGGGATCTTAACAGTACCTACACCATAGAATTGTTGGAGCATTAAATGAATTAATATCTGCAAAAATGCCTGGCACTATATGTGTTTGCTGATATTATTATTTATACTCTAATGACTTATAAATTGTATCTAGTCTGGACTTCTGCCATGAATCTGTGACTCATACATCCAACTACCTGCACAGTGTCTGCAATTGGAAATCTAAGATACATCTCAAATTTATTATGTATAAAATAGAAAATCTTATCACCCTTTAGCCAGGGTGAACTCAGTAAATGGCAACTACATCCAGTGGCAAAGGCAGGCCACTGAGGCATCCTTGCAGGCGTCCTTGAGTTTTCTCTTTCTCTTAGGTCATCCATCCATACATCAAATTAAGATTGCTCTGCCTTTAAGTTATCTAGACTCTTACCACTTCTTGCTGCACCCATCCTAACCATTGGCCCAAGGCCCCAGGATCCCTCATCTGAAGTTTTGTACTAGCTTCCTAATTTATCTCTCAGCTTCTGCCCTTGCTTTCCTGTGGACCATATTCAAATAGAAGAATGGCTATTTTTAAAATGTCAATCAGATAATATCACTCCTCTGCTCATAAACTTCTGTGACTTCCTACCTTACTGATTAAAAGCTGCAGTCCTTACAAAGGTTTATAACAATTTTCCTAATCTGCCCCACCGACTCCCTGAAACTGTCTAATCTCATCTACTATCTTCCCTTCTTTAATTCCACCCTTACTGCTCCTGCTTCCTCCCAGCTGCTCCAGCAACAGACATGATTTTCTCTCAGGGTCTTTGCCCTTGCTATTCCTTCTACTTGGAATATTCCTTTCTCAGGGACCTACATGCCTCTCTCCCTCACTCCTTCAGTTATTTTCTCGAAGTCCACCTTCCCAAAGCCTTCTTTGACTACCTTATTGAAAATTGCAACTCCACTCTACCCCAGCTCTCTTTCTCTGCTTAATTTTTCTCCATAGAATTTAAGACAAGCTGGCACATGATAGCTTTTACTCATTTGTTTATTTATTGTTCAACTTCCCCCTCTAGCTTCTAAGCTCAATGAAGAGTTGAGTTTTTATTTCATTTGTTCACTGCATATCCACAGTGCTTAGCAGAGTATATGGCACAAAATCGGCGCTTGAGAAATAGTTATAGAATAAGTGACTCCCCCGCACATGATGGATGAAGAAAGTGTGACTCACAGAAATAAGTAATTTGCTCAGAGCATCCAAAATTTGCCTACGGCATCCAAGGTCAAACCCAGAATTAAAAGATGCAGATCAGCATCTAGGGTGCACATGCTCAACCAATATGTGATTTACAGAGAATATTATTTGAGTAGTCATGTACATACTCCCTTTCCTCACTAGAAGCTGACTTCCTTGAGACCAGGAACAGTTTTAGTCATCTTTATAGCCTTGGTGCCTAATACAGAATTGGGATCATAGAAATAGTGATGTGCTGGAGCAGCTACCCCAGCTTGAGAGAGTCTCCTGTGTGCCTCTCTTCCAACTCTGCTTTCAGTGATATATTGATACATTGGTAGCTTGGAATGGGCCTAAGGGCCATGGAAATCACCAAACACTACAACTCAAGACGTTTTCCCCAGAGAGCTGGTTGTTAAATATTTACTTGCATAAATGCATACAATTACATAAAAGATACTTTTAAAAATGTTTGGCGCATGAGTGAATGTACTGGTGAATGAAATGTATAGGGAATAGTTATATGCCAAGTCTTTTAGTCTTCTAGTCTTTTAGTCATCACCAGTCTTTTAGTGCACTGGTGATGCAGAGAATGTGAAAAGAAGGTGGAGGCTGGTGATCAATAACTTTCAATGAACATAAAAAAACAATCACATTAAATAATAAAATCCTTGTGATAGAACATAGTTCAATTTCCTACTTTATGAGGGAATTTTATATAAAGAATCCTTTAAAGGAGATATCCAGAAATTACCAAAATAAAATCTTCCAATGAGAGGGAATCCAAGGAAATCAGGTAGAGCTCTATTTCTTTCCAGGATAAAAAAAAAAAAAATAGATTCATATTTCTTTACAAGTATAGTATCCCACATAATGTATTCTCATTTTGTATTTTATCATTATATGTCTGTGAATATATCTGACTCTCCCATTAGATAAGTGCTTCCTAAACATTTTAAACCACCATTTCTTTTAAGAGAATCACCTTCAGATGAAAATCCAAAGATGTATAAAATTGTGCATACAATTTCCAGAGGAGCATAAACCTTCAAAGTACCCTCCATAAGCCTCAAGTTAAAGAATAGGAATATTGTGCTAGAATGAGAGAATCCTAAGAGCTAAGTTTGCCTAATTCATTTCCAATTTCCAGCAAGTGTCTGGCACACTGACACTTAAGAAAAAGAAAACAAAGGGAAAAAAAGACTTGTAGATTGAGTAAATGGGTGGAATGAACAATTAGTCACTTCAGATGCCTATTACTGCCCCTTAGATCTTTTCTTCAAAACACTTTCCATTTTGTCAACTATTTATATATGTAGTTTCCAAAACCTGTAATTTTCAAATTATCCTCTTTTCATAATTCTCCACTTTTTACCATTTATAACCCCAAACTCAATGTTCTTGATTGATGATAAAGAACATCAAGCTATATTGCCTTTTTTTCACCTGGAATATGTAGTTCTTTCAGTTCAAGATTCCATTAACTTTCCAGGCAACTTTATTATCACCCATGATCCACAGTGATATTTCATTTAGCTAAAAAGCTAGATCTTTTCCACCTGAAAGACTATTAAGCTAGGCATTCCATTCTTCTGTTTCCTCAGTGGAGTTTTAAACCTAACTCTACATTTTTCCTATTTAATTCCATTGTCAGTTTCAACCCACTTTCCAGTCTATGAAATTCTTTGTAAATTATATAGCATAGTAGTAGCTTGAGCTCCCCATTTAGAGTCATCCCTAAATTTATTAAATACGCCTTAAATAACATCATGTCATCAAATAGTTGGTTAAAAAATGATATAAAGGAAGGTCCAGTCATGTAAACCAGAGGCCTCCTGCAGTTTGACCTTGATCCATTAATTAACCAGTGTTGTTTGGTAGGAAAGGTTTATCAGCTAAAGATTCAACAAACTGCCCAGCAATCTTACCCATATATATTCATCTTAACCACAAGGGTATCTTAGGAATTATTTCCAATGCTTTGTTGAAATCCAGGTGATTCAGATGAGGCATCACATCATCTGTGAAATTTTTCCCTGAGACTCAAATGTACGTACCTCCTTTGTGTTCCCATGAAATTTTGTGCGAGCCCCTATCATAGTCCTTACCACAATATACTAAAGTTGCTCTTGTATGTTTCCCTAAATATTGTAAAGTCTTTGGAGAATGAGTCTGTGCTTTCTTTACCTTTACATTCTCAGAACCTTGTGCACAATAGTTATTCAATAAATATTTCTCAAAATGATGAGTAAATAATAAATTCTCATATGCCACCTTAAGATGTGGAGTCCTGTATAAAGTGTGCAGTTTTCTCTGGACTTACTCTAAGACGTAAATCATTAAAAATAACTCACAATAATTCGTGGGAATAGACAAGCCAGTTCATCTCTTTGTGTGCCTCACTTAAAACATTCTTACTATTTTAAAATCACGCACATATGGAATGTGTAACTTGTTTTTATTACAAAAAGATAATTTCATCCTTTTAAGCTAAAATTGTCCATGCTATCATGGTTATTTCTCTTTTCATTCTTTTATATTGCACCTTTTGTATTTTTTTAAATGTCAGAAACAGTATCTCATTAACGCTCTTCAGAGAACCGTTGCCAATGTTTCCATTCATAGAGCTAATACTTGGAATGCCTCCTTCAAAATAATATGAAAATGATAAAATGCAACAAAATCATAATGTTCCTGAATATTTATGCACTCCAGTGTATATAATTTACATTGAACTTTTCTGTTCCTTGCCTGATCCTAATAAACTTTTTCATGTATTTGGAGAATAAAATGCCATTATCTCATACCTGCCTTTTGATGGCCAAATATAGATACATTTTTTTCCCAAAGCCAACTTGTAAAAGAAAATACTCACTGATGAAATACCCAGTGTTCCTGCACACAGCTTGAGTAATTAATATCTATTATAGACTGAAAAACTCAATGAAAGGAGAGCAAAGTGACCTTGTACCTGATGTGCTATCTTTATTAATTGAACTCTAAGCTAGCCCTTGAGATTTTTATGCAATCTGCAACAGAAAGGTCAATGAAATACCAATAAATCCTGTTGTATTTGTTAGTTCATTCTTCAAATGCAAAAGCTGGGTGAACATTGATTCCATTCATTTGTAATCCAATATTAAAGAGGGAAAAGTGATTTTCTTTTTACCATCTTATCCATTTATATTTACATGGAAAATAACATTTCCAAGGAAAATCAGAGGACTGTTTTAATAGCAATGGTACATTGGAGGTTGAGCATGTTTTCCATTTTTTAACATCTTATAACATGTCCAGAAGGAAATTACGATTTTGAATTAGAAACTAATACATATTTATATTGCACAGAAACTATGTTTAAGGTGCTTTTATAGGTTCCAAGAGTATATCATAAATAATTTAGTCAATGCCCTAAAAAAATCGGAATCTAATAGGAAAATAGAATATTGAGAACTCACTTATAATAAAGGGTAAAGTAAGGGAAATACTCTGATATCAATATGAAATAATGCTGTGGTAACACAGAGGATTCAATGAGACTTCCTTTCTTCCTCTCTGCTCTCAGTTTCCATTTCCCAGGTGAACAGATTCTTATGCTGCCTTCTTGTTATTCAAGAACTCATCACTACAACATTGCCCCAAATACCCTCCTTATCCAAATCCGAATTAAATCTATGAGGAATGTGTAAATTTCATAAGGCTGTCATAACAAATTACCACAAACTGAGTAGCTTAAAGCAAGAGAACTTTATTTTCTCATAATTCTGGAAGTTAGAAATCCAAAATCAAAGTGTTGCCAGGGCCAGGTTCCCTCCAAAGACTCCAGGAAGAATCCTTCCTTGCTTCTGGTGCTTTCCATCAATCCTGATGTTCCTTGGTTTGTGGCTGTCTAACTCCAATCTCTGTCTCTGGCTTCAGATGGCCTTCTTTCTTATGTGTCCCTGTGTCTCCAAATTTTTCTCTCCTCATAAGAACACCAATCACTGGATTTAGGTTCATCCTGATCCAGGATGACCTTTTCTTAATTTCATTACATCTGCAAAGGCTCTGTTTCCTCTGGGAGTTAAGACCAACAGATCTTTTGGGGAACATAATTCAGTCTACCATGGGAGCAGGGGGCGGTGTGGGTGGCTAATCTCAGCTAGGTGGCTAGGTGTTTAAAAGGACTACCAGCTCCATCGAGTAAATCAATTTATACCAAAGTCACAATAACTTTGTGCTTCCTTTGCATTTTTAACAAGGACTCTGTAACACAGATGTTTCCATAATGAATAGACTGGTAGTGATCAGAGCATTCCTGGTACCTGCTTTCTGTCCAGAGCGTCCAGCTCTTCACCTTCAGCAAACCCAAGGCCAAGTGTACACCTCCCTACCCACTCATCACAGTGGATCAGCTACATGATGAAGAGGAGATACTTATGTAGAAAATTTAGGTTGTGTATCTTATTTTCCTTTACCTTGAGTTATGTTTTCACTCATGATAAATATTTAAATATTTTCCTTGGATCAGATTATATGAATAATGGCTTTATACTTCATTTTAATTTTGCCATATGAATGTGGATTTAGATCTGCATATTTCCCATATATGGTCTATATATAAAGGATATATATAAAAAATATGAAGGACATTCATGCAAAAATGTTGGCAACAGAAAACTACACAAATGGAAATGGTTTTGGTAGGCATGGATTTCTTTTCTTCCAAAATGCTTCCCAAGTGTGAGTAGGAAGAATGAATAGGAACAAAGTAAAAGTCTTTACAAAGTTTAAATCAGGTAATCTGGGTTCTTCTGTGCTTAGTAAAGTCAATGTTCACTCGCAATCATGGAGCACTCACCCCAGATAGGGTAAGGACAGAGGGAGGTGGTACCTTTATTTAGGCCATTAAAATCCTGCAATTCAGGTTTTAAAATGATTCAAAATGTGATGAATGTATTTTTTTAAAAAATGCTTTTTCTCGTACTCAGTGAGTCAGTACAGCTTTATGGTAAAATCATCCCACATTCTGAACAATATAATGTATTTCATTTTTTTTAATAACTTGGTTTATTTGTAAATTACATGCTATCAATACACAGCTCAAATCATTGTATTTAATGTAGCATTTACAGCTAAAATTGGAATAAATTCTTTTTCTTTCCCAGAACATTATATATTTGAGAATTGAGAGTTTAATAAGAAACTCTGATTTTTAAAAATCTTTCATCATTTAAACTTTAGAAAGAGAAAATACATTTTTCTAAATTAAGTTACCATGGTATAAAATATCCATTTACATTTTTGTTAGGATTAGCTTTTTTTCTTTTTCTTTGTTGATTATAAAAAATATTATTCTAAATATTATTATTTTGATTATTTATTTCCCAAGAGACTTTAGTCTGAATTAAAAAGCTGCAGCTTAAGTCTTATCATTAAAATGTATAGCAAAACATTTATTTTTCATGCAATTAATTTACACTCAAGAAAAAAATGTAATGGTTATTTAAATAATCATGAGTTTCTATTGTCCCTTTTATTCAACTGTTTTGAACAGTCTGGAACTGACCCCAAACATCTACCACAAATTCCACTGAGATGTAGAGGGCCTGTTACATATGGAAATTCTGAACCCTAACCCCACCCACTTATCAACATCTCTGGAAATGTATAGTTCATGGGTCTGCATTTAATAAGCCATCTAGATGATTCTTATGCTTATTAATGTTTGAGAATCCAGGATTAAAGGGGACAGATAAGTGGATCTTAACCTTTTCAACACTGGTGATCTCTAGGCTCTGCTGTACACTGGGAGAACCTATTCAGTGACTGTCAGCTTCTTCCAGAGGAAGTCATCCAAGGGGCAGAAGAAGAGAGAAAGCCTAGCCACCTCCCAATGCCCCCAGAGTTCTGGGGGCCTGGCCAAAGATAGCAGGCAGCGTGTTTAGAGTCATAGACTTCTCTTCCATTCCTCCCTCCCTCCATACCGTCCTCCTTCCCTCCCTTTCCTGCTTCCTTCTTTCTTGTCAATGCCTTCTCTGTTATTGTCAGAAAAATGGTCTGTATGTGTGAGGGGGGGTGATGGGGTTTCCAGAAGGCAACAACAAAAACCCTCTCTTATCACATCTACCTGGCTCAATCTCATTGAACCCTCTCAAAACAAGTTCTTACAAAGGAAAGTATCCATTTTTGTTGTTGTTATTGTCATAGACAAAAAAGAAAAAAAGTAGTGTCATCAACCATCTGTCCCTGGCCTGTCTCCCATCTTTGGTCCCAGCGAGACATCAATCTCCCTCTGGATGAGTGTGACTGAGGATGGATATAAATATCATACAATCTTTATCATGACTTTACTTCCTATCTCCCATTTTTAGATCCCTCTTCCAGGGAAGGTTTTAACAAGTAGGATCAGAAATCAAAACATCATCTGAACAAGCAAGAAGTGTACTTGCTTCTTGGGAGCAATCACTGGAGCTCAGCCCAATGCTCATCCTGTCCATCAGAAGTCCCAGGGCTACTAGCTGACCTGCCTCTCCCAAGTCTGTCACATCACAAGTCAGGGCTTCTCATTCATTGTATTAATTATCCCAGACCCCTCCCAGAGCTAGAGAAATGAGGAGATGGAGTGCTTAAACTTTATCTATTGAATTTAAAGATAGGAAAAATCAAACCATTTTAGACCCAGTCTCAGTGAAATTAAAAAAACAAACAAAAAAAGATTTATTATGGTCTAAACCAGAAGGTGGCAAACTATGGTCATGGGCTGAATCTGACCTGCTGCTAGCTTTCACAAATGAGGGAATACAGCCACAGACATGAGTTTGTGTATTGTTTGTCTGTTTTCACACGGTAACAGCAGAGTTGAGGAGTTGTGACAGGAACTGTATAATAGATGAGTAGCTATAGAACATCCTTGACTTTACCTCTTGGCCTGTAATGCCTGAAATATTTACTATCTGGCTCTTTAGTGCACAGTTTACTAGTCCTCGGTCTAAATCAAAATGTTCATGATTTATTTTCTACAGCTTCTGAAGGCAAAATATTCATAAATTGAATTCCACAAAAAATTCCCCATAGAAATAGAAAATATGAATAAACCAATTATTAGTAAAGAGATAGAATCAGTAATCAAAAATCTCCCAATGAAGAAAAGTCCAAGACCAGATGGCCTCACTGAATTTTACCAAACATTTAAAGAATAATTAAAACCAATTCTTCTCAAAGATCAGAGAGAGGGGAACACTCCCAGAGTCATTTTACGAGGCCAACATTATCCTAATACCCAAACCAGAAAATGATACTACTAGAAAAGAAAACTATAGGCCAATATCCCTGATGAATATAGATGCAAAAATTCTCAGTAAAATACTAGCAAACAAAATTCAGCAGTACATTAAAAGAATTGTTCATTATGATCAAGTGGGATTTATTCCTGGGATGCAAGGATTGTTTAACGTATACAAATTAACCACTGTGATACACCACATTAACAGAATGAAGGAAAATAATTATGATCATCTCAATAGACACACAAAAAAAGCATCTGACAAAAGTCAACATCCTACATGAAAAAACCTCTTAACAAATTAGACATAGAAGGAACATAACTCAATGTAATAAAAGCCATATATGACAAGCCCACAGCAGATATCAAACTCAATGGTGAAAGGTTGAAAGATATTCCTCTAAGATCAGGAAAAAGACAAAAGGCCACTCTCACCACTTCTATTAATCATAGAACTGGAAGTCCTAGCTAGAACAATCAGGCAAGAAAAAGATATAAAAGGCATCAGAATTGAAAAGAAAGAACTAAAATTATCTCTATTTGCAGGTAACACGATTTTATATACAGAAAATTCTAAAGACCACACCAAAAAACTGTTAGATCTAATCAACGAATTCAGTAAAGTTGCAGGATACAAAATTAACATGCATTTCTATACACTAACAACAAATTTTCTGAAAAAAATAAGGAAATTGATTCCATTTACAGTAGCATCAAAATCAATACAATACTAAAAAACAAATGTAAAAAAGGAGGTGAAAGATCTCTACTACAAGATGTTAATGAAAGAAGTCAAAGGAGACACAGCTAAATGGAAATGCATCTTGTGTTCATGGATTAGAAGAAATAATATTGTTAAATGACAATACCACCAAAAACTATCTATAGGTTCAATGCAGTCTCTATCAAGATTTCAATGGCATTTCTTACAGAAATAGAAAAAACACTTCTAAAATTTATGTGAAACCACAAAGAACCCCAAATAACAAAGAAATCCTGAGAAAGAAGAACAAAGTAGGAGGCATCACACTTCTGGGTTTCAAGCTATACTATAAAGCTATAGTTGTCAAAACAGTATGGTACTGGCATAAAAATAGACACATAGATCAATGGAACAGTATTGAGAGCCCAGAAATAAACCAAAGCTTATACGTATGGTCAACTAATATTTGACAAGCTATCCAAGAATACTCAATGGAGAAAAGACAGCGTCTTCAATAAATGGTGCTGGGATGATTGGACATTCACATGTAAAATAATGAAACTGGACCCCTGTATTACACCACTCAAAAAAATTAACTCGAAATGGATTAAATGAAAATGCCAACTTGAAAACATATCTGCATCTCCATATTTATAGCAGCATTATTTACAATATTGAAGACATGGAAACTAAGTGTTCACTGATGGATGAATGAATAAAGAAGTTGTGGTGTGTATAGATATAGATATAGATAAAGATATATAATGGAATATTATTAAACCATAAAAAATCAAGAAATCTTACCGTTTTCAACAACATGGATGGAACTTGAAGGCATTATGCTAAGTGAAATATGCCAGACAAAGACAAATACTATATGATCTCACTTATATGTGGGATCTAAAAAAAGAAACTTCATAGAAACAGAGGTCAGACTTGTGGTTACCAGAAGTGGAAGGTAGGGGGAGGGAGAATTGGAGGAACTTAGTCATATGGTACAAACTTCCAGTTATAAGATAGATAGTACTAGGGATGTAATGTACAACATGATGACGATAGCTAACACTGCTGTATGATATATAGGAAAGCTGTTAAGAGAGTATATCATAAAAGTTCTCATCACAAGGGGAAATTTTTTTCTTTTTTCTTTTCTTCTTTCTTTTCTTTTTATTGTGTCTTTATGAAATGATGGATGTTAGTTAAACCTATTGTGGTAATCGTTTCACAATATATGTAAATAAAACCATCGTGACGTATGCCTTAAACTTATACAGTAATGTATGTCAATTATTTCTCAAAAACTGGAAAAAAGGTTCCCCATACACACATTGAAACAATCTATGTCTTTTCTCACTAACCAGCATAAGATCACCATAAATATGTGGGAATAACTTCTCCAATCCCAATAACAGAACAGCGCCTGTCATAGTAGGTATTCAATAAATGTTTGGTGGGGATATATGTATGCATATGGCTGATTCACTTTGTTGTACAACAGAAACTAACACAGTATTGTGAAGCAATTATACTCCAATAAAAATCTATTAAAAAATAAATAAATGTTTGGTTAAATAAATAAATATTTTTAAACGTGTGTACATTCTACATTATATTTATGATATATCTCTATTTTGGAATAAAAATTTTTAGTCCTGAACTGTGAACTGTATTATCTCTGTCCTCCTTATCTTTGCTCATGCTGCACTGCCTAGTTATCATTCAACATTCACTTTACACAACCTATTTTCCATTAAGCTTCAGCCAAGTGAAATTGAATGCTGGAACATTTGTGACCCTAGCCAGACATTTTGTGCAAATTTCTTCATTTCTTTCTTCACTTCCTCCTCTTGACTATGAACCCTTCAAGGGCAGGAGAATGTTTTAGTCAGCCTTTTAGCCATAGAACCTAGCAGCTGTTACATAGAAAAATGTATGTTGAATTAAAAAAGACCTAAAGACCCAGTCTAGTAATTCTGAAGTCAAAAAATTCTATTTAAAGTACAACCATAGGAATTGGCTCAACGACCTCTTCTGGCAGCAAATTTCATTTATTACTATAAACTGCATAAAGTAATTGTCTTCATTTGTTCAAAATTCAATGTCCTTTAATCACATCTTGGGAATCAAATTAAGGTACTTACTCTTATTAAGGGAGTTCAATTTTGAATATAACTGAGATGTTTCTAAGAGCATCACTCAGAGTCCTTTCAAATTTTTTCTTCATAAGAAAAGTAATGCTCCATTTGGCTATTTTCCTATTCTTTCATTTATAAGAATCATATAGTGCTTTTCTTAATCATTTATAATATCTTTAATCAATTGGCTCAACAATTATTTTAAAATATTATATAAAATGAGTATGTGTCCATATTATTTCCCCTTTGGTGAATTTTACCCTAATTGACTAAAGTACCCTACATAATATATCTAAGTAATTTTAATTTTTCTATTCACCCTTTGCTAAAGAAAAAAAAAATTGCTCTATAATGGTAGCTCCAAAATGCATTTGAGTTTGTGAAATGGTGAAATTAATGAGTAGGATTTTATACTTTACTCAAATATATCCGAAATCCAAATACTTCTCTTCATTGTCACTGCCCCCAAATTTACAACCACCATCATATCTCAACTCAACTACTGCAATATTCTTTGGAGGCTACTGCTTCTGGACTTGCTTTTTCTACTATTCACAGACTATTCGAAGTGATCTTTTAAAATTTTAATCAGATTGTGCTAGTCCCCTGGTCAAAACCCTCCTGTCTCCATTGTATCACAAACAAAGTCTGAACTCCTTACAGTGGTCTCTGAGGCCTAGTGTCACCTGGTCACCATCTACCTATCAACCCCCAGCCCCACCACCCCTCCCCTACCACTGGGCCCTGGGTCACTACACTACAGGCACACCGTTGTTGTTTCCCACCCCCTACTTGAATATGCTGTGCTTGTTTCTTCCCTGGCCCTTTGACCTAGTGTCCCCTCTGCTTACCTTCAGTTTAAATGTGACCTCCTCCAGGAGGCCTGCCTTCCCTGACTGTCTCTGCTCAGGGAGACACCCAATCCTGTTGTTGTGGCCACTCTCTGCCGACGCCTCTCACAGTCAGTTCTTTTGCAACTCTATCCCTGCCTGATGGCCCTGCTATTCGGTCTGCCCTGGATCTTGGCTTCCAGGCCCATCAGAGTCTCTGCTGTTACATACATTGCTACTTCCCACTTCTGACACCTGCTTAAAGCTGAAAACCTCACAAACCTTTGTGGCTGTCATTTTGCTCCCGTTTAGGCCCAACTTTTCTCAATTCATTGTCCATGCCACACAATAGCCTAGGGAGACTTGGGATTGTAAACTGTGCCTGTTCATGCCCTGGGACTCTCATGACTCTACTGGGTCACCATCGAGTGTTGGCATGGGATTACACAGCACAGCAGTCTCTTCCCAAATCCATAAGCAAAAAACCTTAGAATTCCCTCACCTTAACTAGGAGTTTCTAAAGCTTCTTCCCTGGGAGGTTTGGACTCAAAAAACTGGGAGGAAAAAACAAGAGCTGTGGTAGCCACTTTCTCCTTCTGCTGTGGTCTTCTTCACTCCCCCTCTTCTGGCATTTCTCATAAGAAGGGGCAAAGAAGGCTTTCTTCCTAGTGCTCTTTCTACAGGATTGAAACTGCTCTATATAAAATTTCATGCAGACTTTGTCAAACAAACATCAAGATGAACAGTAAAAATCAGTGAATCATCTTAAAGTTTCATCTTAGTGTTTCATCCTCACTAAGCCTCTGGATCTCGGCAAAACATCCAAATAAACTTTAAATGTAAAAGAGAACTAAAGGAATTTAGAAATCCTTCTCAAGACTGCCTGACTTTAAGCTGTACATCAAAATAATGCTTTAAATGACAGAAACTGAGTGTCTGTCCCCACCTTTACCCCAAGTCAGGCAGATGCCTTGACTGTTCTAGGAAGAAAAACACAAGTATGTAGGAATGCAAAAGAGAAAAATATATTGTCATCGTTTGACTGGGTTAGACATAAATGAAGGAAATTTAAGAGAATAATAGTTTCCTTGCATGTAATGCAAGAAGAACAGAGATAATAACTTTATTCAGATAAAACTTTATCAACAAAAAATAATAGCAGTATAAGAGTAACTCCATAACTTGAGTGTTATTTATTCAGCATGCTGAGTCATTATTAAATCGTAGCCGTGATATGGGAAATACACACATGCACGCATGTACTTGTTGGCTTTCATTACTTGCTCTCAATCTAGATAGGATTCTAAATGTTTGATTTTTCTGACTTTCCAGCCAAGTTCATTTCAAGCGCATCAGATGATATATTGGGTGGTAAAAACAGAGCAAGAATGGCATTTAATGCCGAGATAGAAAACCATAAAACAAAATTCACAGATGCTCAAATATCATAAGAGTCTGGAACCAGTTAACATAGGTGTAAATCCCCCTTCTCTATTTTTCTTAATTTATTCGATATATTGCTCCTTTATGTCAAGATTTATAACCAAAACATTACATATGTTATATGCAATGATTTTATTTGTGGTCCTACTCATTTAACAACTCTAAGCACAAGATACATACAGTTTCAACAGAGAAGCTTAATCTACCTTAAAAAAATCTCAATTTTTGTTTCAAACTGGGGACTCAAATAGTACTGAAAGTAAATATCAAGGCAGAATTATAAACAGTATTTAGGGAGCCATGTGCAAGGAAGACTCTTTTGAGTAGACAAGTTGAAGTTAGGGCTGTATTTGACTCCCAGCTATAATGCCCTCCAGCTCCTTAATGTGGACAAGTTGTTTGAATTATCTGAACCCTATAAGATGAGGAAAATAAAACCCACCTTACACTATTGTTGTGATGATTAAATGAGAATTACACACACCCAAAAAGATCATTCAACCTCTATTACAAAATATAGACAAGTTTTTCATCTCCTTTCTCATACCTTTGAAAAGATAATAATTTGGTAAGATTTGATGTTAAAAATAAGCAGAAATGCCACATCTATCCTCCACATTTTGTTTAACTATGTTTGCATCCAATATTGAAGTGTAAATAAAGGGAGAAATGTACTAAATTAAGGCAAAAATTAAACTCTTTTTCTATTAAGCACAAGCCTAGGCTATGTGTAAATCCAGAAAGAAATCTGGCTGAATTTTGCTTTAAAATCTACTGAATTCAGGAAGAAAAAAAAAAGTTAGGTGTTTGGGGGGTATACAGTGGGAACAAGAGATATGAGGGGTGTGTGTGTGTGTGTGTGTGTGTGTGTGTGTGTGTGTGTGTGTACTGAGTACAAGATACCTAACCACCATTTTTAGTAACCTATAAGTATGAGAGGCTTCTTTGGGTATGCTTTACAGCAAAAAAAAAAAAAAAAAATTGACAGGTAATAAATTCCCATAACAGTTTTAGGAGGCACTATCTTAAAGAGAAAAATAAATCCACTTTTTATTTTACTTTAAATTATTCCATAGTTTGAAGATATTTGCCCTTGATTGGGGTGATGAATGTCAGTGCGTTGGTTTCCCACTTTGTATTAGATCTAATCTTCATTCATTACTGAATAAGTAATTCAATTAGGTTTGAAAGCACTTGCTCCATTTATACCCAATCATGTATGTGGGCAAGTGTCTTAGTCCATTTGAGCTGCTATAACGAAGTAACACAGCCTGGGTAGCTTATCAACAATGGATATTTATTTCTCACAGTTCTGGAGGCTGGCAGATTGGGTGTTTGGTGAGAGCTTCCTGGTTCATAGATGCTGTCTTTTCACTGTGTTCTCACATGGTGGAAGGGCAAGGGAGCTCTCTGGATTCTCCTTTATAAAGGCACTAATCCCATTCATAAGAGCTTTACCCTCATGACCTAATCACCTCCCAATACCACTACCTTGAGCATTAAGATTTCAACATATGAATTTAGAGGGGGAGAGGAGGGATACAGACATTCAGACCATAGGAGCTGGCATACATCAACATGGTCTTTATTCTGTTAAGCATCCAGATAATAATAAACATCCAGATGATTTAGTAAAGTTTTATTTTGGTTTTTGTTTTTTTGTGCTATAGACACAACTTATTCTTTAAGTGGAAAACATGAAAAATAGAGACCATGAAATATATTTAGTTAACAAGATATACTCATTTCCTTAGAGTTTTAAAAACACCATTTATTCTTTTTAATAATATCTCTTTTATTGTACAGACATAGCTCATTTTATTGTGCTTCACTTTATTTTGCTTTGCAAATGCTGAGTTTTTTTACAAATTGAAGGTTTGTAGCAACCCTGCATCAAGCAAGTCTGTCAGCGCTGTTTTCTTCCAACAGTATTTGCTCCCTTCATTTGTCTGTGTCACATTTTGGTAATTCTCCCAATATTTCAAACTTTTTCATTATTATTATACTTGTTAGGATGGTCTGTCATCAGTGATCTTTGATGTTACTATAGCAAAAATATTGACTCGAAGGCTCAGATAATGGTTAGCATTTTTTAGCAATAAAGTATTTTAAATTAAGGCATGTACATTGTTTTTTAGATGTAATGCTATTACACAATAGGCTACAGTATAGTGTAAACATAACTTTTATATGCCCTGATATACCAAAAAATTTGTGTGATTCGCTCTATTGCAACATCCACTTTATTGCAGTGGTCTGGAACCTAACCTGCAATTTCTCTGAGGTCTGCCTGTATTTTGAAATGACTTATGTAATTCAATAACATTTTCCCCAAAATTAAAAGTATTCATA
Organism: Balaenoptera musculus; assembly: GCF_009873245.2. Classification (NCBI taxonomy): domain Eukaryota; kingdom Metazoa; phylum Chordata; class Mammalia; order Artiodactyla; family Balaenopteridae; genus Balaenoptera; species Balaenoptera musculus. The sequence goes on along the minus strand of NC_045796.1, from coordinate 62,722,754 downwards.
AATTAATATAAGAAAAGGACACAATAATACATAAAGATCTATGTTTGTAAGATATATTATTTCTTTTTGTTTTCTTTTGGTTATTTAGCTTCATATATATTACACCCAGCACATTTAACTAACATACTTTTTTTTCTCTCTCTATCCTAACAGGTTTATAATGTAATAATTCAAGAATTTTATCATACAGTGGAGTAGCTTAACAACTGTCTATGTGCTTCCCATGATATGTTCTCTAAATTGTAAGTATATACTTACTTTCCCAAGCTGGCTGGATTTTGAGAGAAATGTGTTCAATTAGAACTTATAGGTAACTTTGATTGTTTAAGAAGATTACAAGCTAAAATTCATCCAAAGTAAAGAATAGTTTTAGAAATTTATCTTATATGAAGAGATGTTCTGTGAATTTCGGTTTAACATTGTATCAAAGTTAAAACTTAATATAGTATGTCATGGTAGGTAGAATAATACACCCATGACATTTAGTTGTATTTTTTTAAATATTATACTTAACGTCCTTAAGATTTCTATACAATTCTTTATTTTTCTAAAAAAAACTTTAAATATTGTACCTGTGAAATTTTATGCTAAGATATTAAAATTTCTTGAAATATCTTTTAAAAAATATAATGTGTAATATCACTTCAAAGTCAGGGCAACTTCTCTCTATATTAGTTATCTTTTTGAAAACTAGTTTCAGTTTTGGTAAGATAATACCTATATCACTAAATCTTTCATACTCGTGGTGTTTGTGTGTGTGTGTATGCATGCATACACATATATATGTGCGTATATGTACACACACAATTTCATTAATAAGCTAAATAAAAAGAAGGAAAATCATCTTTGCTAAGTAAGGAAACCTCTTATTATTAATTTCACACTGCTGAAAAGTAAGGAGAAAGGTGAAAGGCTGGGGTTCTATGCTTTGTTTTTGAGTTAAGAAGTACTAAGAGAAAGTACTAACTTGTGGCAGTGGGAAGGAAAGGAGGCAGCCCAACCCCTTTTTCCTCAGAAGAAAATAAGCCATGAACTGGAGCCCTTCAGTAATCAGAAGTGTTGCCCACTTTACGGCATGTTTAGGGCATCAGGAGATACTGTCAGACCTACAATACAATATCCATCTTGAGCCTTACTCTCCATTCTTCCAAGCCCTTCCTTGCTGGAGCCCCTGAGGATATAAAATCCATCAAAGGTGACTTGGAACTTAGTGACCCTTGATCCTTCTTCAGGAAGGCAGGAGAACAAGGGTGCCTGATTATATTGTGGGAGTTGGAGTTAGCTGTGGTCAGGTTATTAGCATGCCATTTCAGAACACTGAATGCCTTCTGACATGAAATATTTTAATACATAATATGTGGTTCTAAAGCAGTGCTGTCTAAAGAAAACATAATGTGAGACACATATGCAATTTCATCTTTCTTGGGGCCACATTTAAAAAAGTGAAAAGCTAGTAACATGGGTTTTAATAATATATTTTATTTATTTAAAATATATTTAATAATATATTAAATATATTAAATATTAAATATATTTTAAAATATATTTTATATATTCAAAATACAGTCATTTTAACATGTGATCAATGTAAAAAATATTAATGGGCCTTTTAACATCTTCTTTTTCATATTAAGTCTTTAAAACCCAGTGTGTACTTATAGTACATCTCAATTTTGATACTAAATTCTTACTGGATATACTTGATCTGTATTTAGATTTCATAAAATTTACATATGAAAAAAAAAGATTCACAAAACCAAGTTGTCCCATATATACTTGAAAGTTTTTCAGTAACTAAATTGAGTATCAGATTTTAAACGTAACTAATCAAAATTAAAAGCCACAGCCTCAGTCACACTGGCCACATTTTAAGTACTCGACAGTCCTATGTGGCTAGTAGCTACCATATTGCACCACTCTTTTCCAAAGAGCTATTGATATAATGCTATAATTCTGCTACCTAATGGATTTTGTAGGCCAATCTCAGGACACCAAAGGAGCATATAACTTTAAAATTTTAATGAGAAAAAATGTCAAATCCTATACCTCTGACTTAAAATAAATTCTATAGAACCAGCTATTTATGAGAAATTATGAATAAGAAAATATACAGGGTCTAAACCTTCAATCTGTGATATATTGGAATTTGTTTTTTTCTTACTTGCTTCAATGTACGTGCTCTTTTGTCACTAAAGGAATTAGCTGATCACAACCCTTTCTATTGCAATGAGTGAATCAAAAGCAAAAAATAAAATAAAATTTTTTAAAATGGCTCTGTGAAAGACACTGTTAAAGGAATGAAAATATAAGCTTCAGACTTGTTAATCACATATTGATAAAAATATATAAAGAACTCTTAAAAATTAATTTAAAAAAATTTAAAAATTGGTAAACTACTTGAACTTTATCAAAGAAGATATATGAAAGACCAATAAGCATACGGGAAGATGTTTAACATCATTAGTCGTTAGGAAGCTACAAATTAAAACCACGATGAGATACCACTAAACAACTTTTAAAAGGGATACATTTTTTTTTAAATCTGACAATACAAAATGCTGATGATCACAGAAATTTTAATTTATTGTTGAAGGAAATTCAAAATGGTACTGCACTTTGGAAACCTCATTGTCAGTTTCTTTTAAAATTAAACATGCACTTACAATATGATTCAGCATTCTCACTCTTAGGTATTTACCCAAGTGAATTTAAAACTTAGTTTTACACAAAAACCTATATGTAAATATTCACAGCAACTTTATTTATAATTGTCAAAATGCCAAAATAACTAAAATATATTTCAACTGGTGATTGAATGAACAAACTTAGTATACCTATACAATAGAATACTACTAACCTATAAAAAAGAAAGAATTATTGATTCAGGCACTATCATGGATGAATCTTTAGTTCATTTTGTAAGTGAAAGGGGGGAGACCCAAATGACTAAATATTATATGATTGCATATGTAAGAAATTCTAGAAAAGGCAAAACATAGAGATAGGAAGCAGATCAGTGGTGGCCAGCGTTTCGAGATACAGGAGGATTGACTAGAAAGTGATAGCGTGAGGATATTTTGGGGGTGATGGAACTGTACTGCATGGTACTGTGGTGATTGACAAGTGACTGTGTGCTCATCAAAACCCACAGAACCACACAACACAAAGAGTGAGCTATATAGTATGCTAATTAAAAATAGGGAAACAAATGGGATCCTGGAATATTCCAAGATGGAGTAGGGACTGTGTCAAATGAAACTAGCCAAATTACAAACATAAGCCGTAACTGAAGGCCATGGGAGAAACAAATCTACCCTGAGTAACTCTGAGAAACAATACTTTGGCAGGATAAAGATTGAAAAGTATAATGCTATAGAGAAAAATAACCAAACATAGACATACTCTATTTGATCTTTTTTTTTTTTCTCACAGGAGTACAGGTGAATTCTGAAATCACTTTGCATGTATACTGGGGTGAAACATACAAGAAAATAAATTGTTGAAAATGAAAGCTGGGTTTCTCATTGTCACATAAACAAAGGGAGATAGCTAAAACTAACCTTGCAGTGATAGAGGTAGTGATATCAATATGAAGTCATTTTTATTTTCATTTACATACAAATAGATACAAAAACAAATATAGATATGTGTGCATACATGGGTATATATACATAGCATTTACTAGCTCTACCTACTGAAGGTCCTAGAAGCAGTAATGCCACAGTAGCAATGAACACACTTCATGCCCAGATTTTAGTTTAAATACCATTCTGCAATAAAAATGGAACCAGTGCCCTCAGGAAAAATGGCTGATTCTAGAGCTAGGGCTGGAAAAATGCAAGATGAACCTGAAGCACTTTGTAGTGGCAGAAAGTGAAATAGAGGCAAAAAGTTATTGAGGCATGTCAGAATGATACAGGAGCCAACCAGAAAGAGTTACCAATGACCAAAGCTGAAACACTTTAAGCAAGAAAATAAAAATCATATTAGATGATAACCTAAAGGATAAAATATATGTTAATGATCCACACTGATATAAATAAATGGTTGAATAGATAAATGACAGAGAAGAAAAAAATCTTTCTTACACAAAAATTCCAATTCACTCACCTCCCGTGTTGAAGCTTAATTCCTCTCCCCTTGAGTGTGGGCTAAACTTCACTACTCAGAAAGTATGGAAATAGAGGAAAAAGGTAACTTTTCTGTGGCAAAACATGGCCACCTTCATTGAGTGATCAATGTTATCATCTCCAAGATAAGTCATGTTGATACCAAGTACCTTGGTATGATGTGATGAGGATATTTTACTTCTGTGATATTTTTCCCCCAAACCCATAGCCGTATCCTAGTCTTGAGAAAAATATGAAATAAAGCCAAGTTGAGGGACATGCTACAAAATGCCTCACAGTACTCTTCAAAAGTTTCAAGATCATGAAAGGAAAGACTGAGAAACACAGCTGAGGAGATGAAAGAGATATTATGACTTAATGCAGTATGGTATCCTAGATCTGATCTTGAAACACAAAAAGGGCATTAGTGGGAAAACTGGTGAAATCCAAAAAAGCCTGTAGTTTAGGTAATATTGTACTAGCTTTCCTTGTTTTGACAAAGGAACCATGGTTATGTTAACAGTGGGGCAAGCTGGGTGAAGGAAGCTATCTATACATCCTTGAAACTTTTCTGAAAATAGCAACTTATCATAAAATAAAGAAATCTTTAAGATGAATTACAAATTTTTAATACTTGCTCAGCAATAAATCTACTTTAGGAAGAGTCCTCTCATATATAATCTCATAGTTTCTACCCCAGTAAAGTATATTTTGCCATTTTTACCTATTTAAGTCATTAAGAACCTCTGTTCTTTATTTGCCATAAAATTTTCAATCATGACTTAAAATTTGAGAATTATAAGAGCTCTTCACATACATTTGCATATTTAACAACTCATACCATTTGAACCATTCAAAGTTATGATTCGATTTTAATTCTTTTGTGACCATTTGGTTCCATATTCTTGGCAATACTGTCTTGCTGGTTATATAGGCATTAGTTTTTATTACATAAATGGCTGTGTGTTCAGATACCAGATAAACCAATAAGTGGCCAAAATAACTCTAATGCCATTTTAAAATTAGGATAATTAAGGACTCGTGTACTTTATCCAACACAATAATTATATTATATTATAAGGCCCAAATTCTCTTACACTTTTTTAAGAGTTTAAAGGTTTCTTTATACACATCAACCTTCAGTAAGCGTGTAAAGTAGGAAATTCAAATCACATTTCTTGTTTATAAATAAGGAAAGAAGTCTCTGAGAGGTTAAGTGATTTGCCTAGAGACAGGCAGATTGTAAGGATTGAACATCTACACAGAACACACCTTGCTTAAATTAATCCTTTGGCTTTTGTAGCACTTCATAAAGTCCACTCCATATGGAAATATTCTTATTGGCTAGAGTATGTCGTTGTTTTTTGTTTTTGTTTTTTTAACTTCCAGAGATGACCAAGCTCTTTTCCTTAATTTAAATGAAATTATAACAAAATTTATTTCATTAAAAAAAATATTAGTCATGTGTAAAGCCAAAGATCTCACCTGAAATATCTTTCTGTTGAACTTCAAAATCTGACCTAGGCTACTAGACTGGAAATCACTGTTGTTATATTACTTATGTTGTGTTAGATACAGTATGCTTTCACTTTAAAGAAATCTAATATATGAGAATCAAAAAAAATCACAAAATACATAAACTGAGAAGTGATTTTTTTAAATTTTAAAATGTCTCACAAAAACATGTATCATGTCTTTTCTTCGATAAGAAGAAAGACATGACAATTTCATTAGTTATACATAGTATTTAAGAAAAAATAGATTCATTTTATAAAGCAAAGCATATACCCTTGGACATTGTGATTCTTTTCTTTGGTACTTGCATCACTATGCCTGTCTGCTGCAATTTCTCTAAGTAAGAGTGATCTCATAATCTATAGGCAGTTTTAAAATGGAAAAAATTTATAGCATACTCTCACTTATCAATAAATCAGGCTTTCTCCCTATTGCTTTCCAATCACAATGCAGACTTCTAGCAGAACTATTTTATTAGGTAATTTGAAAATACTTTATTAGGCTAGTTGAAAAGCTTCTTGAATATGAGAGGATGATAAATAATAAAAGAAGATACACCAATAGAAAACATGTTTTATACCTTCAAATAATAGTATAGTAGGTACAGAAGACAAATGCAAAATCAATCTAGTTCATCCTATGCCTAAATCTCATTTGATATCTGTTACAATGCAAAAAGATGCATTGAAAAGAAGATCCCCAAATCTCTGTCTCTGCCGTATTTGAACACTTAGAGCATTTGATATCTGTTACAATCTCATTTGATATCTGTTACAATGCATAAAGATGCACTGAAAAGATCCCCAAATCTCTCTCTCTACCATATTTGAATGCTTAGAGCTCTCACTATTTTCTTTCTTCTAATCTAAATTCCTTCTACCATAGTGAAAGCCTTATTTCATTTTTGTTTAGTTGTTGTTGCTGTTCAAGAGGTTATTCAGAAGAGTTTCTTTGTATAAGACCTGTCTTGTTTGTACTAAGCCTTCCTACTATACTGCCTGGTAAGTAATAGGTACTTAAAAACACTTGCAGTATTGAATTTCTAAAAAAAAAACGCCATCGAGCACACTTGTACTCAAAGCACAGTGGGATGTTAATTTAAAATTTGTGACTTTAAATTAATGTCACTTAAACCCCCCCAAAACGAATACAGTGACGTCTCCATTCTTCTTATGTTTGGAATGTCATAATCTCCCTCAAAGTAAATCTCTATATTGCTAAAGCGTGAAATCTGGCATATGCCCCTTTGGTTTTATGGATGCACAATATCACATATTCATTATGTTCGAGTCGAGGTTGAAGATGGAAAACTGTCTTACATGATAAAGTGAGGGGAACTTATCAGTAAATCTTCAAGGAGCAGAAAATAAGTGATGTGCTGGATAGCCAGAAGAATTTTAGGAAAGTAGCGATCTGTATTCAACATTAACTTGTTTACTTTGCTGTGATAAAACACCTCTCCATCTAAAACTTCAGAAATACCTGCCAACTATGTCTTGTTTGAAAGTTTCAGGGGAAATTAAGTGACCTAATCCCACATCCAGGTCAAAGCAATCAGATGGAAAGAAACATTTATGGTAGATAAGACATGAGTGGAATTGGAAAATCTCCAGTGTAGAAATTCAGAGCACTAAATAATCAGGAGTTTATAAAACCCCTAGAAATCTCAGAAATCTTTTGGGACATTGAAATTTTTATGGAGCATGGAATAATTGCTTAGAAACCTCAAATGCAGAGACTGCTATTTACACCTATGTTACTTTTGTTATTACACAAACATTAAAGCAATATTTAAAAACTCATAAAAATGTATTATACTCAGAAACCAACCACTCCAGAAATTCACATAGCTTTTCGTCTGTTTCCTTTCATTTCTAATCCATGTGTATACACAATTTTACATAGCATAATTATAGTTGTGTGTTTTGATTTTGTGCTCAATGCCAAATCATGAACACTTTAACATATTCATTATTTTATGTGTCCTTATAATGACTGTTTACTTAGCTCTTTTCTTATCTTAGATATTTGGGTGTTGGTGGATATATATATATATATATGTAAACACTTCATTTTAAATACCTGTATTTATCAAACATTTTTGTCCTTATTTTGGATCTTTTTCTCTTGCAGAGGAAGTAGAATTCTGGCTTAAGAGTCATTCTCTAGATACTCAGAGTATACTAGGTATGTAGCTATGGAAAAGGTTCTAAATTTTCCTAGTCTTGCTTTCATCAGATGACAAATGAAAATAAAAATAGGATTTCTATTGTAGAATTGTTAAGAGGATTAATTGCAAAAATGTATAAGATTATGCAGAGCGTCTATTTGGGCAAATTCCTAGAAATTAAACTATCGAGGTAAAGAATATGACTATATATATTCTTTCCAAAACTGTTAGACAAGTTGTTAACTTCCAGAGTATTCAGCTGCCAAAAAGATGAAAACCAGTCTTCAAAACCTTAAACAAAAAACGACAAAGCTGAATTGATTGCTAACTTAAGGAAGGGGGAAATATATCGGTGGGGCAGAGGCTCTCAGAGCAGAGAGGACTGCTGAAGTTTTGAAGCTTGAAAAATGCTCACTCAGTCAAGCAGAAAAATATTTATGCCACCCCTTACACTCTTCTGTAGATGTAAGACATTGAAAATTATCAATTACATGCAATGAGTTATCAGTCTTTGAGGCATCTGAAATCAAAATGTTCTCTGCCTCTGCTTTCAACTAGGAGATTGAACATATTTACATGTGTTCATAATTTCAAACTACGCCTTGAACTCATGTCATTTGCTATTATAAATGTACTTATTTGATCTAAATAAATTCTATGGAGCAGAGGCAATGCCAACTCTGCATTCTTTAATTTTCTTGTAGGGCTTAGAGCATGTCCAGACAGACAATGAGAAACATAAATTGATTATTAAAAGGGAAATGAACAACCATCTGTAATAATATTAAACAACTGAGTAGGGAATTTAAATCTAAGGGTCAAGGCTTATTGACCTAAATAATAATTCATTAAAAAACTGTTTTTATGAAGTTTCAAATTATTATTTAGCCTGAGAATTAATAATTTCTCTTTTTGGAAACTACTTTTTCTTTAATAATTGTAAAGGACTTCTTGAGACAAATTTAAATCAATATATTTTAAAAGTAACAGACTCAACTACATAATTATCAAAAACTTCAGGATAACAGAATACTATAAACAAGTAAAATGTTTTTTTAATTTGAAAACTTGGGAGATTATATTTACAAAAATTATATTAGACAAGGGCTTAATTTTATAAAATGAAAAGAGTGTCTACAAATTAGTTACAAAAAGAGACAATACAATAAAAGGGGCAAATAAAGTCTGAATAGTCATTTCATAAAAGGGGAAATAAAAATGACCCACAAGAAAAGGAAATAATGCCCAACCTTACTAAATATTTAATAAACAGGAAAATGCAATTTTGTGGTTTCATGGGATATTTTTTAATTAACATAATTTTAAATGGTTCATAACATCCATTGTTATCAAGGGTTGGTGGAAAATTAATTCTAGGTGGAAATGAGGTGAGCCTTTCTGGACATCATGATGTTGGCATTTATAAAATTTAAAGAACATATATCATTTGACCCAGTAATTCTACTTCTAGTAGTTTATGCATCAAAACCATTTGTACACACCACCAGGAAACCAGCCCAAAAATGTTTATTGCAAATTTAGAATGACAAAGGATCAAAAACAATCAAATTAATATGGGAAGACCAAAATACATAATGGCATATTCTTACTAATTAATACTAAGCAACCATTGAAAATAATTTGGTGAATATATAATGACAGAATAGAGTATCAAAGTCAAATTATTCAGTGCAAAAAGCAAGTCTCAGAATAATGGGCTCAATTATCTAGCATATGTATGTATATATCAATATATCTGGACACATACCAGTATAAAGTTAATGAAAAAATTCTAGAAGGATATATGCTAAACTGAGACAAAGATGATTATCTATTGGGGAGGAAAGTGGGTTGAAAAAGTGGAAAAATAAAATTGGGCATTAGCTGTTTATTCCATGTATTCTTGAATTGTTTCAATTTTAATAATAAAAAATATATTACTTGTATACTTTTTATTACAAGTCAGGCAAATATAGATACTACATAGTTAAAAGTTTTCAGAGAAATTTATTGATTAATTATCTGTTAATAATTGGTTAGAATTTTTGAACCTTTAGTTAAATAATTAAGCCTTTGTTATTATGTATTTATGAAAATCATACTGATAGGGCTTAGCTTGGGCTGGAATCAAATCTTATGAGTAAATTAGATATCAATTGGAAGAAAAAAATCAGGCCCTCCTCAGTAATACCACACTGAGGGTTGGAAGAGGTGGTGAGAATCTCAATCAGTATGTTTGTTGGAAGGCTAATTTCTTTGATTTGAAAAATCATTTTTATTTGAAAAAGAAGTGAAAAAATAAAATTTTATTTTCTCTGCTGTGAGAGAAATTCTTGTTGTGTAAATTTGTAAAATATTACAAGACTTCACCTGTATCCACCTGGTTACAGCACTTGTATTAAATAAGAAAGAAGAAGAATGAAACCTGGTGTGAATGCAATGTCTCATTAGAAGACTGTGCCAAGACACCATTAATTATAAATGGTGCCAAGACACCATTAATTATATGTCCTCCCCACCATCCATCTTGAATGGCTCAGTAACACAATTTCTGAGTCTCCGTGCCTTGAAAAACTTAATAGCCTTCTATTCTTTTGTGAAAGTACCTCTTGAAAAGGCAGAAATGCAGATGTCCTGGTTCTTGGACATTAAAACATGCTGTAGATTCACTGCAAGTAATGAGCCTGAAATTTTCAGATACTTCAATTGTTGCTACAATTATTAATATTCAACCTGCCTTTAAATATTCCTCCTTAGAGGATACAGAAATCATTCTTTTTTCCCTTAGGGGTAATGCACTAAATATTTTTTCTTCTATACAATTTTAATTGAACTACATATACAAGTTTTCAAACTTAGTGCGAGGATAGAACAGGTGTTCATTGTCTTTCTGACTCATTCTGAAGCTGTCTCTTGTGCAGTGTCAGAGGAAGCCCTTGGAACTTTGTCTTTTTTCTTCCTTGATAATACAACCTGTCGCGTGTTACTATCTGGCCATTTCTAGACTCACTATTTTAGAAGTTCTTCAAAATTTAATCTTTTTGTACTCTGACTCTATTCAGGGAATCAGTACATCAGAGTGGTTATCCTTGCTTGTAAAACTGAGTCAATAATAGTACCGACCTCATTGTGTTGATTTGAGAATTATATGAGATGACATATATTAATACAAGGCCCAGTGCCTAACTTACATGAAATCATTAATAAATATGAGCTGCTAGCGTTATTTTCTTTCCATGAGTTCCTAGATACCTTCTGTTCGAAAATGTCACTACAAACTGCTATATTTTGCTCCTCTTCCATTTTAAATTTTGTGTTGCTTCAGTTGCCTACCAAACACCTGTATGAAGAAAAATGAAAAAAAAATGAGTAGAACATACCATGAATGACTATTTCCCAAAATTCAGCTATCGAGAATTGTACAGATAATACTTGAAAAGGTGGTTTGATTTTCCTCATTTTCCAACTTGTTTTTCCCTTTCCTTCCTCTTCCCTATTTATGTTTGAAATGGCTGCTAACACTAACCAGTAAAGTTGTGCAGACTTCGGGTGTGGTGATATTACACTCCCCCAAATACACACACACACACACACACACACACACACACACATGCACACCTTTGTTTTGGATCATTGTTGAGCTTAATCATAATTCTTTAACCAAAAGAAGAAATCAGGCATTTGTTTCAAATTCCCATCTCTGAGGAAAAAGCTCTATCAAGACAGCTTACCTCTCATTCTACTGCTTCTTGACCTTCAGAGGAGGTATGTGGTTGTTTCATAACCTGGGGATACTGCAGGGATTCCCAGCTTCCACACATGCATTCCCTGAGTCCTCTAGGAGTCCCTCCCGCAAATCCCTTGAAGAAATCAAGATTGAGAAAAGATTTCCTATTACTTTGCAGATAGCACAGAAACCAAAAGAAGTTATCTTTCTCCTTTACCTTATAACACAGAAATTTTCTCTCCTGTTCCCAAACAAGTAAACCATTTCTCTAATGTATGGAGAGGAATTAGGAAAGGGGAGGTGATCTAAAATTTACTAATTGCCTAAAACATGTCAGTAAATTACAATAATTATTTTTGAGTATCACCATAGTCTTACGAAGAGGTTATTATAGTCTCCATTTCTTATCTGAACAAGCCTCCAAGTCATTAGAGATTTGCCTAAGTCCCAACATGAAATGGAGCAAAGGCAAATGATGCCATTTATCAATTGTTTGTATTTCCCTCCTGCCTCCCTACAAAATCCCCAAATTCCCTGTAATACACTGTGTTCTTCCTCTCTATCATTTGCATCACTTGATGTTGGAAGAAATATGAAAGTCTTTTGTTTTTTATGTTACAGTTTTTGTAACTTTTTTTTCTACAAGCTTTAATAGTTTACTTGGGGTGGGAGTTCTTTCCCTCTTCATTTAAATACTCAACATCATTCAAAGAAATTAAGCAAAAAAAAAAAGGTTTCGAGAACTTCCGTATCTACTATTCTTTTCCTAACAAACATTTATAAGCCGTTTCTGAAAATGAGCAAAGTGTCAGTTTTTCTGCCCCAAATAGAATGTGTCCTTCTCTGGTTTCAGCTGCATGTTGCAGTGTATTTGTTATGTGTAGGTGTGCATTCCACAGCAGAACCATCGTTCACATAATAGAGGAAGATGAATTAAATTGTAGAAGATACATAATATGGGAGAATGTCTTCAGTATCTTCTCAAAAAAGCTGAAAATTATCCCTGGACTTGTGAATGGGGAGGGGTGACAGTTTGGGGGCTTATCAACACTCTGCTAGATACTTTTGCTGGTCATTTATGCTTAGTCAATTTTGTTTTGTTATTTTCTGTTTTTAGTGATTTGGACACGTTCGCTTTTGACGTGAGAAAATACTTCGTAATGCGTTTTGAGATACTGTAATAGAATATGTGCTAAAATGTATGAAGGACATATCAGTCCCTATAAGCTCTCTTAAAAATTTTGTGAAACATAATCACCCTGAGCGAAGCTCTATTTTCAGAGTCTTATTCTAAAAATCAAAAGCAGATATGCAAAAAAAGCATATAATTCTGTTTGGTTCAGAGCATTTTTCTTTTTATTAGTATCCTTGCACATTCATGGACAGTATGGGCCATTTGTGTGTGTGGTGTGTGTCAGGGGTGTGTGTATGTGCATATGCTGGGTAATGATATAAAATGTATATCTTATTGTGGGTCATAGTCAAAAACTTTAAATGTCATTTCACCCCCAAAGAATAACACTGAAGAAGTAGAACTCTTAAGAAACTTTTCCCAAATCTAGAAACCCAATCCTTTGCTTTAAATACAATCTTCATTCTTGCGATGCTTTACTTAAATAGCCATGAAAGTAGCTAGAAGAAGAGTACAGGATGAAGTAAAACTAAGAAAAGGAAAAGTAATGAAATCATTGCAAACACTTGAGTAGTCAGTTGATCTTTTTAATAATACGAACATATCTTAAAATTCAGTAATAAATGGTGAAAGCAGATTAGTAGGGCTCAGACCTCAACCCTACAACTTGCTGTTTGAGGAACCCTGGACAGTTATTCAACCACATGAAGCTATACATCCTCACTTATGATATGATGGTTAAATTACCTCTGTATCTTTAGACAGTTAACAGAATTAAGGTGTATAATTCATATATTGAACTTAGTGCCTCACAGGTAATAAATTTTCAACAACTATTAACTGATATTTCTACATCTCTACAGGAGGGATTACAAAGCACTAATTTATAGACAGACTGACCTAAGATTGTTTTGTTTTGTTTTATCTGGTTTTGTATGCTTGTATAGTTTATACACTCTTAAAATTATTTGCAAAATTAGTAGTCTCTTAAGTGAAAAGTAAATTTTGCTCTTTGATCTTTGAAGAAATATTATTTTTTGTAAGTTCTCTATGGTCCAATGTGGATAGCGATAGTTTCACTTAATTTTTTACTCTAAAAACTTGATAGTTGAACTAAATAGGAGTGATTTTTAAAAAGATTTCAGACTGATATGAAGTTCTTCCTTTTTCATGACTTCTAAATAGAGAAGGCCACAAAATATGAGACTGGCAAATTTTTAAAAATTGTATCAGACACATGAGTTTTGGAGAGAGCTGCAAGAGAAAAATAAAGAGATGTGAACAGATAAAAAATACATGTTTAAAATACAGTATTTTTCTGATTATAAATTAACATATGTTCATTATAAAAATGCAGTTAATACAAAAAATAAAAAGAACAATGTTAATATCTTCGTGCATGGGTTTTAAAGGTATTTTTGTGCATATATACAGCTAATAGACTATTTTACTGGGATTATACCATACATAGAGTTTTATACATTTCTTTTGTCTTGTTACTACATCTTGGATGTTTTCTGTATCAACACATAAGTCAATAGTATTGTTTTAAGAGCTGATGGTATTCTATTCTTTGGATTATAATTTTAATCAATTACTTATTCAAGAGCATTTACCTTATATCTAATATTTAGAGATTGTAAACAATGCTTCTATCCTTGTACAAAACTCTCTGTGTCCTTCAAATATTTCTCCTCTAGTTCCCAAATGTGGCCACCAATTATTGTATGGCAACTATGTGATAATCACAGTGTTAAGAGCATTTTGTTTTAATTACAATAACCATGCAAGACACGTACCAGCATTAACTCCATTTTACCAAATAGAGTAACTGAGGATTCATACAGTTGAATAATTTGATAAAAGTTCACACAAAACTAGAATTATAACCAGCACAGGCTGATTTTTTTAAAAAAACAATGTATATAACTATTACATATAGTACCGCTCTCTTATAACATGTACATCTTAATTTTTTATAATGTTTATTAACGTTTCCAGAAAATTTAATTGATTTTTGATGAATAATCTAAATTCTGTTTTGTAGGACAACTGCAATTCATTTTGCCCCTAGTCCCTAGTGCATGGTCTATTATGGAACCTCATCAAATAGCAACGTGACACATCCACATTTCATGGCATTTGCAAAAAATGACAAATCACACAGTTGCTGAGGAGTTTATAAAACTAGTTGCAAAGTTAAGAACTTATATGTTGCTTGGAAAGAAAGCAGGACAAGTTATTGGAAATTACTTTATCAAATGACTTTATTGAATATCACATAACATGAATGGCAGACAATGTTGAAGAAAAACTATTATTGTCTGAGTTTACTAGCTGATAGTTTTCTTTGCAGTTACATGAAAGCTCAGATGTGGGTAGTATAATCAATTGTAAGCAGATGTATGGTTGATATACATGTGGGACATTTTGTTCACTGAAAGTGTGTGCTAAAAGAGAAGAGATATTTCTTTAGTTACTGTTTATTATTCTTTTGAAAAACATTGTAGCCTCAGACAGTATTCTACTGGGATTAGAAATGAATATGTGCCAGTTATTGTGCCCCAGGCAATGGTATTAATAAGCAAATATCAGAGGTTGCACTTTAATGCCAATACTTAAACTGCTTTGGGCCAGAGACCAGTTGACCAGCCAATCTAATTAATATTGACTATGGTTCAACATCAATAATAATAACAATATTGAGCATTGGGAATATAATAAGATTATGAACACTAAGTGTACTGTCTAAAGATATGTGCAGCAAATATAAAACCCTGGCTTTCTCTTCTGCAGTATACTCATTGTTGAAAGGAAAAGTACTTTTGAAATGAAGGAGAGGAAACAAACATTTCTTCCCAAGACCAGTATTGCCATTTCTATGATTTCAGGTGACTTCCTCACGCAACATATCTTAACGATATATTCAGTATCTAGCATAGCCAGATAAATGACTCATTGCCAGAAAAATGACTTTTCTGAGATGAAGATAATAGGATCCCTTAATAAGACCAAAAGAAAATCATGAGAAAGACCTGATCACTTATAGATCGACTTTTTCCCAAAACTTGATGATTTTGTCTCCTATCTTTTTTCTTTATCTCTGTATCACCTGAGAAATATATTGATGGTATATCACTGGGCATATTTAAAAACCACATCCATATGCTGCATTAGATCATAAAGAAATTATTTCAGAGTAAAGTACCATCAAAGAGTAAATTAGAAAGTAATTTACCCTTGACTTCCTAATAGCTGAGTGAGTTGAATCATTTAACCTTTTAGCTTTGAGCATGATATGTTGACTTAATATCTGATGAAGCACAGGAGGCTGGATCTCAGTATTCAGAACAATCTAAGAGAGCCTCTGAATGCTTGTTGTAAATCTTAATACATATAATTGAAAGTTTAGATTTAATACTAAGAAATGAAATGTATTAGAGCCTATTTATCATTGAGTCAGAAATAAACAGTATCACCTATTATAGTATCGCTATTATTGCAGTTATAATTGTATTATGTTTTATTATATTTTATCTTTGTATTTTAACTGTGATAAGCATTTTAATGTATCTAAAATTGGCAATATTTTTTGCTTGCTAAGTATCCATTAAGTGGTCTGCAGATGCTGAAAGATTGATGTCATGCTTAGAAATATCTTCTTCACAGCCCTCGGATGCTATCCCAATGCTTTTTACATTCAGAAGAGAGCAAATTTTATTCCAAAGAAGTGTAAAGAATCACTTAAATGTGGCAAAGTTGTGTATAGGAGTTTGGGAACATTTGGGGGTTTTAAAGCTATAGGAGAAAAGAAATAATTATGATGATTATGACCCTCAAACCAAAAGCTATTCTCACATTTCACAAATAATCAGTTTACAATCAATCAATGTAAAAAATTTAGTATGACTTTTCATATGACTCATGAGTATAAACTTTTCATATGACTTATGAACCAGATTTGATCTTTACAGCATACAGACTACATAATAAAAAAATAGAAGAGAGTACAGGAACATGGAAATTTAAGACAGTTTATAAATCCTTGACATTTACCTTTTCTTGTTTTCTATATGCATCAAGACAATATTTAGATTCATGGTCCTCTTAGATCGATCAGCGAATATCTACCAAAAACTTATTAATTCAAGGCACATTCTGAGGCTCTGTAGAAATAGAAACCATGAGACGTGACTTCTTTCCTCAAAGCCTTGGTAGTTTTATTTGCCTTTTATTTGTGTCCTATAGTCCTCCTTTCACATAAGTTTTCATTTGGGAGAGTACAGTTATCTTAAAGTGTCCCATGGTAGTCTGTTTCCCTGACAAACAGATCATTTGTCAAGGGACGTGTTTTTTTGTCAATTATCAATTATCAATCCCAGCTTCCTTTTCATACTGAAACATCTTATCAAATGCCTGTTCAGGGGCTTCCCTGATGGTCCAGTGGTTAAGAATCCACCTTCCAATGCAGGGGATGCGGGTTCGATCCCTGGTCGGGGAACTAAGATCCCACATGCTGTGGGGCAACTAAGCCTACACACCACAACTACTGAGCCCGCATGCTCTGGGGCCCGCGCGCCGCAACTAGAGAGAAGCCCGCACGCCGCAATGAAGGCCCAGCACAGCCAAAAAAAAAAAGGGACTTCCCTGGTGGCACAGTGGTTAAGAATCCTCCTGCCAATGCAGGGGACACGGGTTCGAGCCCTGGTCCGGGAAGATCCCACATGCCGCGGAGCAACTAAGCCCGTGCGCCACAACTACTGAGCCTGCGCTCTAGAGCCCATGCTCTGCAACAAGAGAAGCCACCCACAGTGAGAAGCCCACACATCTCAATGAAGACCCAACACAGCCAAAAATAAAATAAATTAAAAAAAAAAGCCTCTTCATTCAAAATGTAAAGACATTCTAATATCATTCTCCAATAAAAGCAAGGACATGTTTAAAAAAAAAAAAAAAAGATTGAGGGACCTATCAAGGGTACAAAGGAGCCAACCGAAAGACCTCCTCATGGCCAATTCTGAGTAGCATATAATGGAGCAATTTTATCAATAAAAGAAATACTGTAGTACCACAGTATAACCCAATGTATAAAATGAATACCCATGAGTATATACTTATATGAATAAATGATTAAATAAATGGGAGAAAAAAGACATCTCCTGTTCAGAAGAATTCCAAATAATTTATGTAGATGCTTCACCCTCAAGGAGGGAATGCATAACTCCCAACTCCTCAAGTGTGAGCTGCATGTAATGACTTCCTCCCAAGCAGTACAGTATGGAGATGGGGAAAAGGAACTTAACAGTGTTGAAACCTGGTAAGCCCTACTTCCAGCTGATAAAGGTTAACAAAAATAGTGGTAAGTCAAGTTGATAGACTGTATCCTTGGAACGATGTGATAAGAATGGCACTTTACCTCTTTGGTCGTCCTCCCCAAACCCCATAACCTCAGTCTAACCAGGAGAATAATATCAAACAATCCAAATTGAGAGTCCTTCTAATCTGACCAGTACTCCTCAATACTTTCAAGATCATTAAAAATAAGGAAAGTTTGAAGAAATTGTCACAGTAAAGAATTGCCTAAAGTAAAATGATGATTAAATGTAATGTGGTATCCTGGATGGGATCTTGGAACAGAAAAAGAACATTAGGTAAAAACTAAGGAAATCTGAATAAAATATAGAATTTAGTGAATAACAATGTATCAGTATTGGTTCAATAATTGTGACAAATGAACCATAGTAATGGGGGAAACTGGATTTGGAGTATACAAAAGTTCTCTGTACTATCTTTGCAACGTTTCTGTAAATGTAAAACCATCCTGAATTTAAAAGTTTATTTAAAAAGTTATACATAATGGGCTAACGGAAGCTATAATCTAAGATCTATGGAGTATCCCAGAGACAACTAAAAGAAGGAAAATGTGTCTCTGTGTGCTTATAACTGCTGGACTGTTCTCTCACTTCATTCTGTTAATGGAGATTCTACATAGTTGTCTACATTCTTATTGTCTCTTTCAGTGATAAGCTACTAAAAGACACAGACCTTACCAATTTTGAATTAGTTCAGCCCTCTCTTGATTAAACAATAGGGCAGCAATAGTTTTCCAATACAGAACTGGGTATTACTGTATCTTTGGGGAAAATGACTTTGCAGAGAAGGAAAGAGGTATTTAAAGTCTTTAGATAAAAGAGGCAGGATAATCTTAGCAAAGGTAGAGTTTTGCTTGATTTTTATTCTTTCCTCTTTCATTTATGCACTTCTATTTTTTCCCTTCATTGCATTATAAAAATAGATCTCAATGCTGACAATGAAAAATGATAGCTTCCAAAGAAAGATATGTGAAGGAATATTCTTGGGTAACAGAGTCCAAGCACCTACGTGTTCTTTTTTAACACTTTAATGTTACCAAAAAAAAAAAAAAAAGTGAAATTGAAATGGCATTTCCTAAGGCAAAGAGAGAGAGAGAGAGAGAGAGAGAGAAACTGTTAGCACAGATGGTTAGCAACAAGGTTGAGGACACAATTAACAGGCTGAAATTATGTCAGTGTATAGTATCTCAGCAATACAGAAGCTCTGGCAACAGCAGTCAAGACTGAGTTGGCTTCATTAATAAGTTATCCTTTCACTTCCTTTCTGTCTACCTCTTATATCACTTATCCCTGTAATATATAGACATTTTTAGGTATCTGCAAATGAATTCTACTAATCAAGAAAGCCTGTCCTTTATGCAACATGTGTTATCTCCTTTGAAGTGGAAGTTTCTCTTTCAGGAATATTTAATCTTAGTTTGAAGCATTCAGATAAAATTTCAGAGAAAAAGTGTAGCATAAATTAGACACCATTAAAGCAGAGGGCATCCTGTCAGAAAAATTCATCCATCAGTTATTGATTGCCTTCAGTGTGGAAAATGCAAATCTCAATTTAATCTCCATGTTTAAAAAAAATTGTCCAGTGTCTAGAAATTAACATTATACATGCTAGACAGCAAGACTTTGCCTTACGAGTTACCTTCACCACTGAGAATGTTCACATTCTTCATTTTACTGCTCAAATATCTAAGGTATGCTATGCATTATATACCTAAAATCTTGACAGAAATGCAGTTACATTTGAATGATTAAAGAAATATGTTTTATGTCCTATCAGGTAATAATTAAATCAAAACTTCAATCTCTGAGCAATAAAGAGTTTTTCTGGAATATACCTTTTTTTTGTTAAATCTAGACAAACACAGATTTTTTTGTTTGTTTATTTAATTAGAATTAAAGAGACTTTCTAAGTATCCCAAAGTTACTATATTTATGACAGGTTATCTATAACACAATATGGAAGAAATTCTTTAATCAATTTCTTCTGAAATGTGTTTTTTCTTATTTGTTTCCATGTTTTAACAATCTTTATACTGATGATAAAGTCTAGACAAAATATATAGGCTAGTGGATCATTTTACCAAATATTGGAAAACTACTAGTTATAAGAGATTTTTAATTACATTTCTATGGAAAAAAATAAAAAGTGTTCCATGATCAAATAAATTTCAGAAACGTTGCCCACCATAGTCTCCTCTAAGTTTCTTTCCATTAGCATATGAAAAGTTCTAGTAAATTCTATAGAAAGAATGTCTGCCAAAAATGTTATGAGAGCAGTAGGAGTAAGACTGCAGAAGCAAACAGCATCCAAATTATGAAGGGTCCTTTTATGCTTCTCTGAAAAGTTTGGAACTTTTCCAAAATTTCTTTTTAGAATGACCGCTTTGGCAGCAATGTGAAGGATGGATTCAAGACCTACTCAGGGAATTTTTTCAGTAATCAAAAGAAAAGAAAAAAACTGAGCAAAAGTAGTTTTAATCATACTGAAAAGATACAGAAAGATTAAAAGTATATTAGAAAGGAGTGACAGGATTTGAAGCCTGGCTGAATGTTAGGGATTAAAATTCAAGACTGAGTCAAGTTTACGGTTTTGGTACTTAGTGGATATTGGAGCCACTTACTAAGACCAGGCACATAAAAAGGAGCATCAGAAACAGACAGAATAAAATGGAAAATCTGTTTTCATGTGTGTTGAGTTTGAGTTACCTGCAGAAAATCAAGAAAAATATTCACAGTGTGTAGTTGGATAT
This sequence comes from Balaenoptera musculus, assembly GCF_009873245.2. Lineage (NCBI taxonomy): Eukaryota > Metazoa > Chordata > Mammalia > Artiodactyla > Balaenopteridae > Balaenoptera > Balaenoptera musculus. The sequence continues at coordinate 62,701,979 of NC_045796.1, read as the reverse complement.
AGAACCATGGAATTCCAGAAAAAGACCTAAGCTACAGATATATACTAGCAAATGGATGGTAAAATGATGGGAATGGATGAAGACACTCAGAGACAGCAGTCAGAATGTGAACTATAGGGAACACAACAGCAACAAGTTAGTATTAGATAACTAAGCAGACTCTTCAGGTGGAAAAACATAAGTGAGCAGAGTCATAGAACCCAAGTGTAGAGAGAGTATCGAGAAAGAGGGAGTAATTATCAATAGGACAGAAAGGTTCAGTAGGAGATATATAAAAAATATCCATTGGATTTAGTAATGAATCACTTGTTAGTGATCATAGCTGTGTTACCTGTATGAACACTACAGGTGCCCTCGAGGCAAAAACCAGATAAAAGATTAGGTGGGAGATGCAGAAGTGGAGATAACAAATGCGAGCAATTTTTTACTTAGGAAGGACAGTGCCAACAAGATAGTAAATAACAGATACTTAGGTAGAGAATATGATTTTGTTCCTCCTTTATTTTATATTTAAGGTGGGAGAGGGCCAGTAAAGAGGAAAAACACAGAAAATACAGGTAAAGTGATCTTTGATTAACTCAGATTCATGAAGAAGCAGGGAGGGACGGGATCTAGAGGGATCTGTCTTTCACAATGACTAAAGGAAAAATGGTAATGATAAATACACATGCAGGTAACTTGTTAAGTTTAAATGCATAATATTGAGGGATTTCCCATTTGTCAGATTTTATATTCTCTTTGGAGTAGAAGGCAATTTCTTCTGCTTAGAATGAAAAGAAGTTTAAACCACAGAGGCTTTAGGAAAGTTCTGAGGATTATGAAGGAGCCGTTCTGAGGAATGGATGAGTGACTAGGGACTTTTTTGTCAGACTATTGAGGACCCAGTTGAGTTAGGAACAATGGATCTGTATTGACACCACACTATTTGGTTGCATGATTTTCTCTATAAGTGATCAGCGGTCTGAGTGCAGAAAATGAGAAAACAGTTGGATTGACCCAGGATCAAGGTGCCAAGGAGTTGAGAGTTTTGGTGAGATAATGTCTAAGTAAGGAATGGAATAGATAAGAAGAGGATGACAAAGAAATCAGAAGGTTTACAGCTCAAGCAAATTCAATAGCACATGCAGTGGAAGCAAGGAAGTGAGAAAAGTGGGAGTCTAAGAAGTTATAGGATATTTGAGTGTTAAGATTTCAGAAGTAAAGCTGTAGGTCATGGTAACTGGCCATAAGGATGATGCTTGAAGGAGCTTGCAGATGGAGGTCATTGGAGGTGACATGGTTAAGCAACCAATTGGCCATCAGGTTGGATGTGTTATCTGTATGAACACTGTGGTTGCCCTCAATTAGGGCAGGATTAGTTTAAACAAGGAAACCTGATGCTTATCTATTTTATGTGTAGTAGTGTGTATCTGTTAATCCTATACTCCTAATTTATCCCTCCCCCTTCCTTTCCCCTTTGGTAACCATAAGTTTGTTTTCTATGTCTGTGAGTCTGTTTCTGTTTTGCATATAGATTCATTTGTATTATTTCTTAGATTCCACATATAAGTGATATCAAATGACATTTATCTTTCTCTGTCTGACTTACTTCACTTAGTATAATATTCTCTAGGTCCATCCATGTTGCTGCAAATAGTAATATTTCATTCTTTTTTATGGCTGAGTAATATTCCATTATATATATACATATATATACCATATCTTCTTAAACCAGTCATCTGTTGATGGGCACTTGGGTTGTTTCTATGTCTTGGCTATTGTAAATAGTGCTGTATAGCACAGGGAACTATATTAAATATCTTGTAATAAACTATAATGGAAAATAATCTGGAAAACATACATATATATATATTATATATATATATATAACTGAATTACTTTGCTGTACACCTGAAACTAACACTGTATTGTAAATCAACTATACTTCAATAATTACATAATTAATCAGAGCTGAGAGTCACATGCCAAAGAATTCAGAGGTTGTTAGAAAAAAAAAGCAGGAAGTGGGAAAGTAGATGGTAGAGGGGAAAAAATAGAAAGTTATCTACCTGGATAGCCAGAGCATCAAATACATAAAATTTTACCCAAAGATAGAGGATAAAAAGTAGAGGGGTATTAAGGAGAAAGGATTCTAAGGCTGGTAGGGTATAGGAAAATGAGGAGCCTAAAGTACAAACCTGGAACTTAAGGCAAGGGTTCCAGAGGGCACAGAAGAGAAGTAGGGGTTTGGGTCAAAAGACAGGAAGGGAGTAGCAGAGCAGTGCAAGGGTAAAAGGAAAAGAAAGGGTGGATTTTCACAGGGGCTTGCATTTTATGTGGCAATGCAGATGGCAGGGATAGGAAGCATGGTGAATTAACTCACCCCAAATTTCAGAGAGAGCTCTAGGACTATGTGACAAGCTGAGAACCCAGGAAATCTGGGGAATTTGACAGTGGTAGACCAGTTCTTGCTGGAATCCAACTCATGGCATACTATCAATATTACTTCTCCAGATCCCCATTGTCCTCTCTAAGATCTAGCTGGTTATGATTTGACTACTTTTGTTTATTACAATTCATAACATCCCTCTCCCTGTCTGCTAGCTTCCCCTCTCCAAGTTCTAATCTTATCCCTCCTCCACTTTACATCCCAACTCTTCTGTAGGGATTGAGTAGTCCAAACATATCTAAACAATATATGTATATCTGAGAAAGGATATTTTAATGGCAGTGTCGGGGTAAGGCCAACAGTTTGTACAAATAGCTCATAAACTTGCCTACAAAGCTGTACAATCCTTTTAAAAACTAGAAATTTCAGGGATGGAGCCAGGTGTTGGAAGATGGCAAAGATAATCAATCCCATTAGAATTTTCTATTTCTAAGGCAAATTTCTAGTTCCTGAATTCATCTGTACAGCTTCCTCTTATATTAAAAAATGATACTAAAGGCAATACTGATCTGTGCTTGTAAAAGTAATCAAATTATCTTCTTTCCCACCATAAATAGGAAAAAAAAATGATGTTGTAAATAAGGTCAACAACCAGAAAAGGGCTGAGCTATGTCAGTGTCCTATCCAAAGTCAGAATCTGAGAGAAAAATCTGGCTGCACTTTGCCAAAAGTGAACAAGAGATCAAATTCCAGAAGATCTGCAAGGGAGGAAAAATGATCAGACTCAAAACAGACTTGGATTAGGAGCTACTTAAAGGTTCATCATTAATAAGCATAGCACAATTAAATGAATCTTATCCAAGATCAGAGGCTGTTTGTCCTTTTACTCCTTTGTGTTTGTCCCACCCCCACTTGAGTGGTTTATTTTCTCTGTATCTGTGTCTATTATGGGATAAATATTGCAGGTTATTCAGAAAATTTTACAGAAAGGACTAGCTTCCAGAAGGATCATGATAAATTATTTTGTATATGAATCCTCAAAAAACGTATTAAAATACACATATCATGTGTAGGGAATAGCATGTAAATATCACCACTCTCTTATCTTCTCTCTTATGAGAAGACTCAAGAATTTGGGCTTGTAAAATCTCCTCCTGAAAATGTCTGTCCGAAAGCCTGTTCAGCCAGTTCTCCCCAGAGCACAGAGTGCCTCATTTCTGATCTCCACCCTGAACTCCTTTCAGGGTGCGTTGAAGGTCAGCGTCTGCAGTGGCTACTAGTGACTTCATTCTTGTAGAAGCAGATGGCAAGTGCCAATTTTTAGTTGGCATTGGCATAAGTAGTCAATGTCACAGCTAGTAATGATGCCAAGACCAGTTTAACCCCATAGAATGTGCTCTTACATGCTACATTGCCTCCTGACTTAATTTCATGCATTGTTTGTAGTTGCATGACCTTGGACAAATTACTTCACGTCTCTAAACCTGAGGTCCCTACCTGGAAAATGCAGGTCCTAAATGACATTTCCTTGTAAATTGGTTATGAGGATGAAATGATGTGTTGAATGTAACTGCTCAGCTCAGTGCCAAGGAGCACAGGAGCCCTCACAAATGCTACCTATGCTATTATTTAACCTATAAAACAGAAAAGTCAAGGATTCCTTCACAGGCAGTGATTCAATAAGCATTCACTGAGTGTATATTATGTGCCAGGCACTGCGCTAGGTACTGGAGAATCAAGAACAGAAAGATAAGCCTCTTGCCTCAAGTGGGTTCTTGCCTAAGGAAGGAAAGAACACAGGCAAACTAACACTTGCCAAATTTATTTCAATCATTAAGATAGAGACGTGGAGTGGGGATGGTGTAGGCATCAAGCACGGAGTGGGCAGGAAAGGGCTGGAGATTTAGGAAGTGTTCACTGGAACGTGGCATTCCAGACAGAGAGAGGAAAGTGAGCAGAGGCAATGGAACTGCAACAGCTTCCATGTGCTTAGAAAACGCGAAGCATTTCAGTATGGCTAGAGTGCAAGGATGAAAAGTGCCCCAATAAGATAGAAATTAATGGTTACACAAGGAGATAATTTCTTAAAAGCAGGTAAGTCGTGTAGCTCCTTCTTCCCTTCTTTTCTTCCTCCCTCCCTCCCTTTCTTCATTCCTTTCTTTCATTCATCCCATCTTCCCTCTCCATCCATCTTTTTCTCCCTCTTGCCCTTGCTTTCTGCCTATATTCTTTCTTGCATTTTAGTACACTCTTTTCTTTCCCTTGCCTCAACTTTTAGTCCTCAGGCATGTCATAGCCTTAGTCTTTGTCAGTGCTGAGTACAGGGCCATTAGCAGCTGTTGTACCACCAGTATTTTTTTAACAAGATTATTTTAAACTATAAAGATATAAACCTGGTGGGTGGATTGAAACTGTAGACAGGTTAGCCTAGTCATGGGTCTTTTTGAACAAAGAAGGTAAGTGGGAAGCGTACTGCCCTGTTAGAAGCCAGGAAGGAGCCTTATGACAGAGGATAGTGAAGGGACATCATTTAAATAACTTAAGCGGATTCCTTCTCCACCTCCCCACCTTCTCTGCTTTGCTTTTTGCCACTTGGAGATAGCTAACTCTGGTTGTGCACCTGTCTCAGAAAGCCTTGATTTAGCCAGTGATGAGGTGAGGCTTTCCAGATAAACAGTGAAACGTACCTCTTAATCAGTGTGCTCTTCCCCTCCAAACTGGGTCTCCTGTTTACCCCTCTCTCCTTCCATACCCTCACCTGGCTATGTTTTCACAACATGGGACCTTTAGCCATACATGCATGTGTGCCCACCTACACACACACACACAGTAATGGAACTTGTTTATTACATCATCTGTGACTTGTACTTTTGTGGGAAGTTAATTTCTAATCCTCTTTCTTCCTCAGTGATTGTTTTTCAAATTAGTTGAACGAATGATGATATTTGTTTGCAGCTTCCAGTGTTGCCTATAAAGAACACCAGTTATTCATTTAGGGAAATTGCTTGATCAATGCTATGCAGGGCTATTGTAAGTTTTTTCTGCTGAGAGGAGAAAAGAGTGATATGCCAGATTGAAACAACTGGAAAAACAGATCGCTGAATTACAAGTGAAGATATAATTAGATGCACCCTCCAATAATTGGTTAGAATTGGAAGCATTTAAGTCTGTACATAATCAAATATTGCCTGGAAATGTTACAGCATCCTTATTTTATGCTAAATAGATTTTTATGGAAGAGCCATAAAGGAGGAAATCTGCTTGCTAATTTGATTAAAAACACGATGGATCTGTTATTTCAGCTATTAAGACTCCAAATAGGAGGAGACGGATTAGAAAAGAAAAGAAGAAATTAATTTCATATTTAAGATCTATTATCAAACACTGCATATTTTTTAAGTGGAATTATTTATAACAATTGAATATGCATTTTCATAATTACTCTCAGAAAAGAATAGATATATTCGTAGCTTCTCTTTAAAATGAAAAAAAGATCTAAAGAAATAATAGCACTCTGCCATTGGTATTTACGGGAGAGAGAAGGCAGTTTATTAACCACATAAGCCCATTTCATAGAAAATGCAACAGAGATTGAAAGGATTCCGCTTGCTGAAGGCCATCCCCAAACACAGATCTGTAGAGTCCCATAACTTGCAGACTAATCCATCCTCTGCTTATACATTTATAATTTCTTTATTTTGTCATAGCTATTAGTGAACACACTTTTTTTGTCTTACTATTCATCCATTAAACAGATATTTACTGAGCACCTACTGTGTGGCAGGCAGTGTTTCAGGCACTGGGGACACAGTAAAGAATGTGAAAGGCAAAGTTTCCATCAAGGATCTTGCAATCTATTTGAAAAAGGGCAATGTAAGTAATAAAGTACAATATATAGTGTGTTGTATGTTAATAAATGCTAGGGAAGGTAAATATGTAGAAAATGTGAAGTGTGGGGTTGCGTTTTTATTTTAAAGATAATGGGCAAAAAAGACCTCACTGAGGAGAGCTTTGAGTGAAGATTTGAATAAAGTGAAGGAGCTGCCCTTGTGGCTATCTGAAGAAAGCCCTTAGGCAACGTGCAAAGGCCCTAAGGCAGGCATGTCCCTGGCTGGTTGCAGTACAGGGAGAAAGCTTATGCTGAAAGAGCACATCAGAGAGATGGCAAGGATGGGGTGGGGCGTAAGGGAGGGGTGCCTATTCTATTAAGCCTGGTAGGTCTGAAGGTCACAGTAAGGATTTGATTTCTAATCATAGTGACATGCGAAACTGGCTGATTTTGAGCAGAAGAGAAATGATCTGCCTATTTCATTAGATGTGAGCTTCTAAATGGCAGGGGCTACTGTGGACCATGCAGCTTGTACCTTTTTCTGAGTAGCTTAATATGGTCCCTCTTACCTAGGATCCAGAAATATGTTTTAAGTAAATCATAGTTCCAAAGACAATTCCAATTTCCTTTTTTGTTTGTATCCCATCACTCTACTGGTTTAGACAACTCAAGAGCTTTTTTATCTACTTTATTATTTAGCATGCAATCAACACTGGAAAGTATTTATTAATGAATGATGGTGGTTAACTTTTACACAACAAATCTAAAATGTGGCTCTAATTTAAACACAAAATGACAAATTTGGAAACTGCAAAGGAAAACACGAGGGATCCTATCTTTATAATCCAGTTTAAATGCCTATATTTCTTAAGAATACACTAACTTGATGATAGTAAAACAAAAATTATCTTGATGCAGCATGAATATGGTAAATATCCTTTGCTTTTTCTCCTTTGGATCTACATTAAAGAGGAATAAATCAATTCTGGAGCCACTTTGCTGCAGAAAGAAGCCAAAGGAATATCTCTAAATGTCTATTTTATGTACCTTCTCATACTTTTCCATGTCACCATAGAACAGCAATACTACTTGATGAAAGTTTTATTTTATTATAAAATGATAAAATGAATTTTAAATTTATTTCAAAGGATGCATCCAGGAGCCAGCTAAATATGCTCATGGGTCTGCTCCAACCATGGTGTTATTACTGTTAATTGACAGGCCCTATTGTACAACACTGAATTTGGAACTGAAAATTCTCTGTCTTTGGATAGCTATAATTTAATCAAACTTGCTTTAGCGCTCTTATTATTTCATAATGAAATATAAAATATCTTACAAGCAAACACCTCTCTTCCAGAAATTGAAGAGAGGAAAGAATTCACAGGCCAAAGAGTAACAATCAGTACAAACACAATTACCTTCTCACATAGGAGATAAATCAACTCTCCTTTTTTCTTCTTATCCAATATCAGAGCAGCACAATCTTTTCTCCAAACTTTTTCAAGTACCTACAATTCTTATCTTTATGCTAAAGCAAAACAAGAGGATAAGCAACCTTTGGATGTAGAAACACTAAAGATATTGATGTGTCTTCTGAGAAAAACTAAGTTTCAGGAAGCATATAATTATAGATCTTAAACCTAAAGACAGAAGACGTCTTATATCTGAAAGCAATATGAAAATTTACAACTAGTAGTACCCCAGGTGAAGATTTCTTCTCTCTCCAGCCTTCCTGTACTAATTGAAATGATGGAAGACACCAGGGTGTTAGTCAAACAATCATCTCATACAAAGTGCTAAAGCATCACTTGAAGATGGCTAGTCACGATGGATCCAGGCTTGCATAACTCATCTGCAGGAATGCTTTGAAGATATCACAGCCGTGCTAGATAACAGATATTCTGTGGCTGAGATATAGTTAATATTTTAGGGGAAAAAAAAGTACATTTGATATGGTTTTACATGAGATAAAGGTAAAAGAAGCATTGAACATGGGATAAAGAGCACTGAAGGAAAAATTAGTTTTAGAGACAACTACAAAGAGAAGCCTTCAAAAGAAACATTTATGTTGGGAAAAAAAGTGTTGAAGCTGGGCAGCACGTGTGAAATTAACTGAAGGCCGGTCCTTCATTAAAAACCATTTTTAATCTACCACATACCTCACGAAGCTAATGATAACTAGAATTCTTTCTAACCGCTTCTCCTAGTGGACTAATCGATCACTGAGCTAGAAATGTGAGAAGGTAAGTTCTAGTCACAATTACAAATGACCTTGAGCAATTCACCACTGTAGGTCTCAGAATCTTACCTGAAGAAAGAGAAATTCGGGCTAGATAGAGCACCCACTCCCTCCTATTTCCAAAATTATTTCCTTCTAAGAGCTCCATAGAATTCTTGGGAGTTTGTAGGATAGACGCTAATCAACAACTCCCACCAAATCCAAATAATCAAAACACAAATAAACCATCATCAAACAAGTCCCATCATTGAGGTGGATGAAGTATGAGTTCTCTGTAGTGCATCAAAAGCAGACTCAGAAAAAATAAAATAAAAAAGCAGACTCAGAATGCTAGCTTTTTCAAATTTTACCATTTTGCCTTTAGTAAAAATTACATGGCATAATCAGTTGAGCTATGGCAATGTGCTATGAAGGCTATTTATTCCTGGGTTCCTGATACCTTCATTGACCCTATGAGAACAGTGAAATATTTCAAAGCTCAGAGTAGCCTTGGGGAAGCTCAGGTTGTAACAATTTTGTATTGCTTAAGATCTAGATTGCTCTAGGTACATATTTTGCAATAGGGTTGAAAAGACGTTTAAATATGAAAAAAAGTCAAATAAGTACTCCTACAGTGGTATAAATAAATGAAAATTTAAACAAATCAAATGTCTTTATTCTAACTCAACACATCCCACAAATCCTGACAAAATGTTCTCCAACTGCTTTTGTGTGACTGGCTTAAAACTTGGGCTGTTAGATTTTGAACCACTTGAATGAATAGACTGCTTTCATTATGTAATTCCCTAACATCATCTTACACAGTCAGTACTCCATGCATTTTTGCTAAATTGAATTTAATTCTTCTACCGCCGACAGAGTGCATTTGTTTTAATGAGCAACATGATTACTAATTTAGATGACATGCAACCGAGTTCAAGATAGACAAAAAAGACTCTATTGGAAACCACAGTGGAACATTTTGGGTATAAAATGGAAATATTGACTTAAAATTTATCCCACCATGCCTTACAACCCAAAATGGGCAAATTTTTTTAATGCCTAAAACAAATGTCTTCTCAGTATAACCCTTCTTGAAAAAGTACTCTTATTTTACTAAGTTGCTGAAATTTGATTGCCTCAAATCAGGTCTATGTTATCAACATCAAGCATAACTCAACTATTCACAATCCTCAGCAGAGCCAAGAATAAACCTTATTGAAATATAGACATTGCTAGACAAAAATGCAGCTGTAAGTTCCATAGAAAGCAAACCTTTCTTTGCCTGAATTTTTGATAATTATATTTCTAGAGCAAAAGATAATCTCTGCCAACCTAGACCTTGATTCTTTTAGGAGGGATAAGAAATAATCCAGTAATAACCTCAACATAGGAGAAAAAATGGTGTAAACTAGAGACTTTCAGATAAAGCACCATGAGAATTCAAAAGAAGTGATCAGGGATCAAGAAGTCATTGTAAAAGCAAAAACAAAAACCATTGAATCAAGTAAAGAGCGATGCACCTAATATACTTATGTATACATTGTTAGAGGGCATATTCATTGTTATATATTAAAATCTGTATTTCCTTATGCCAAACAAAATCTGAATTAAAGATGTTGCAGTTCTTTATTAAAAGAAGTCATTGTATAGAAAGTAGCATTTTTGATAGGCTGGACTATCAAAGTGTGAGAACTGGGGGGTGGGGAGTTGAATCCAGCATTCCAAGTAGAGACAGCAATGTGAGGAAAAGCCTGGGGTGGGGGAGGTGTGAGGCACTTACTGAGAAGAGTGCTTGTTTCACCCAAGTGTATCAAAGAGAACAGTGGGCAATAATGCACCAGATGATGGAGCTCTTTGGATACCTGTCATAGCCTGTGATCATTGGCCTTGGACAGGCATGGAGGATTTTGAGAAGGGGAATGACAGCACAAGAGCTGTTCTTTGGGGATTTATTCTGGCAGCCGTGTCTAGGATGGATTGAAGGGGTTGGTACTAGCTCAACAGCTCAGAGTAGCACCTAATCCATGAGCCACTGAAAATTGACCTGTACTCCACCTGCAGCACACAAAAGAAGGACCACCTACCTCTTTCCAGAATACTCCAGATACATGATCAGTTAAAACCTTTCTGTACTTGAGAATATAACTTTCTGTATTACGTTGGAGCATGTAATTCCCTAGGATTGGGGTAAAAGGCAAGATAACACTTGAACAGCTCCCACTTTGTTCCTGTTTGAAATTTTGAAGTTTTATAATAGTAAGGTACTTAATTCATCTTGAGATTTGACCTGTGCCACTGATACCAGCTTTCTAATGACCTTATCTTTATCAATGTGGCTACAGAAAGGAAAAGTTTGATTCCATAATTTAGATTTGCAGATATCACGTAGAACACGAATTGATATTTTGGATATATGACTTTCAAAGTCAGCAGACTTGGTAACAACAAGAAAATGTTTTAACCTAAAGTCATTTGAAGGCTGAAATTGTTGTTAAATTTAGACTCTAAAGGAAAGTGAGGAGAGCCCTGCTTCCTTGAGACTTAACTGCTTTGAATAAACTTGATAGTTATCCTTGGGGTAACTTCTACTTCAGATGAGCCTCATTCCATGGGTCTCGTCATAGAGTAGATATAATAGAAATTTGGGACTTTTTCCCCCAAATATATTACCCTGTCTGAAGGAGATAATCTCATTTTAACAGAGAGAAAAGAAAATCTATCAAAGAGAATGAGAGAAATTATACTTTTCTTTCTTGTCTTTGCTTCCTAAGGCGAAGTGAAATTGTTTGCCTGTTATCAGATCAAATGTAGACAAACTTTAAGGGGACTAGTCTTCTGAAAGACTTTATCAGGTAAAGGCATCAATCTTGCCTTCCTGTTTGCTTCAGGGCACTGAAAATGGCCTCAGAGCACATCTATATGCTAGTTCTCTTGTCAAAGTTATGCAGAACAAAACTCCCCTAAATTCTCAAGAGACCTGTTATACAAAGCAATGAACAGAGTCTTGTTATATACAGATTCACTATCTTCATCAATCATGAGCTTTGAGTTCCAACCAGGAGATTTTGGACCTAGGGAGTAATTTATCCTTTTGCTTTCTCCAGGAAGCAACCAAAGATATAAAAGGAGTTACATAATTGAGACATAACTGTGAGCTTTGAAACTATTTTTAATCACCAGAGCCAGCTTCTTATAAAAAAAAAAAAAGGAAAGGATTGCTCAAGCTTCATAATTGGAGATAGAAAACAATGACAATCTTGAAAAATACAAGCAACGAATTAGAGAGAGGAAGTTGAGAAGCATTCAAAAAGAGATCAAAGGGCACTCTTATTCACAGGTCCACATTATGCCAAAGCCTGTTGAAAAATTATTAGATATATTTATTGACATTGAAACCGTTCCCATCTTGACTTACGGTGAGATCAGTATAATGTTTTGAGAAACCACAGGGAAAGAGCCTGTATTTTAAAGCCTGGTGCCACCCAGGATTCTCTGTTTGGATACTGGCCCTTCAATGGGTCATCCTCTTCCTCTGTCATGGTTTTAACAATTACACACCGTGTATGCGGGTGACACCCAAGTCTATACATTCAGCTCAGGTCTGATCCCTGAAGTTCAGATTTGAATAGTGAGAACTAAAAAATTTGCCTGCCACATCAGTAACCAAAGGATGGTGCAGCCGTCAAGCCATCACATTACAGCTGCCTGGAGGGTGAGCCCTGAGGGAACTTGGGATGGAGACTAGACTAACAGGCTGCCCACTGCCAAACCCATCTAGCAATCAGCGCTGCAGCCACTCCTGACGGTGCACCCTGAGGAGACTCAGGATGGGAAAACACAGGATACTGTCCCCAGATAGTTGAGGTGCATATCAAAGGAATGATTTCAGTGAGCCCAGACTCTTGCATCTTCCCATACATAGAAAAGCACTAAATTCCTTAACTTGAGATATCTGGTTTTCTTTTGTGAACAATAATCTTTTGATGTTCCAACTACCTGGTCTTTTGTTGCAAATACTCCTATATATCCTGGCTCCCCCGCTTGCCTCTTCAGAACAGTTTCTCAGCATTATGTGAGATGCTGTGTCCCGGGCTTGAGTCCTCAGATTTGTCCACCGAATAAAACATAACTCTCAACTTTTAGGTTGTGCATTTTTTTCAGTCGACAGTAGTGACCTAGATATGCACATGGATGTCCTTGTCTTCCACACACTCCATCTCCACTCCTGGTACTCCTCACATTAATTTCTAAGTGCTTATTTCACTGCCCGTCTCTCTCACTGGACCAGAGCCCTAGGAGGGCTGGAGCTACATCTCATTTTTTATCTTTAAATGTCCTGAGACAATATGATCTCCAGCCACTGCCATTGAAGATGCAGGGGCTGCATTAGGACTTATCTATGTGCCTGTCTACTTAAGGTCACAGCACCGTGAGTCACTCTGTGTGGTCTTCTTAGACTATGATTTGCTGTGTGACTTTGTCTATGAATATTCTGCCAAGTACGAATAATTTAATATTACTGCCCATTCAGTTGATAGAGTTGTAAATGGGGAATTATTGCCTTTCAGAAGAATGTTGCTAAAAATGCATTCAAAGCCATACCTGAAGAGAATAGTATAAAAAGTGTTTTCATTCCCACATGTGTGGTTCAGTGAAAGCTGAACTTTGCCTCACAGAGGACAGGCAAAGTGCAGGTGGGTACCTTCTGGGTAAACTGTAGAAATCTAGTTAGGGAGAATGCTAAATGAACACAGAAATCTGTATATAATAGAGAGGGCATTAATTCTTCTCATTTATAAAGAAAGTAGAGTGCCTTAAAACAAGCCCATCATTTCTTTCCCATCTATTACTTGGTTATCCAACGGGGGCACTCACAAAAGTATTTAACTATATTATATATTTAAAAGTTGCTAAGAAAGTAGATCTTAAAAGTTCTCACCATACAAAAAGAATTGCAACTATATGAGGTGATGGATGTGTTAACTAACTTTATTTGGCAATCATTTTGTAATATACATGTATATATCAAATCGTTACATTGTACACCTTAAATGTATACAGTGTTATATGTCAATTAAATCTCAGTAAAGCTGGGGGGAACGTATTTAATTGTGGCAAGTAATTGGTAGGATAAATTTTTAAGAATCCAAATTCTGTAAAGAAATACATGTAAATAATTTTTGAAGAGCATCAAATCAGACCATCTCGATTCCTCTCAACTCACCCGGCATGTCCTTTGTGCCCTCTCAGAGCCCACTGCTTCATTTCTCCCTGCCTGCCCCCTAAAATCACAAAAGGACATTGAATGTTGACTGATGCCTTGCATTAATCCATATTTGGGGGATACTAGAAAAAACTGGTGTAGTATTATTTTTTATAAGTGTGTAGGATTCCCTATAAGTAGATAATGTGAGAGAGAGTGATGAATACTTTTCAAATACCTTCCTAAGTATGAAATTGAGAAATATCCTGAAAAGTCAGAGAAGTCAGACTGAATTAAGCTAAGAAAATACAGAGTCATATGATTTTCACTAGAAAGTTGTCCTTATCCTGATAATGACCAGCACATTGCAGGTCTCTACAAAGGTCTTCACTCAGACAAGACAAAAATAGTAACTTGTAAATGAGAGTATGGGAAATGCTGCCTGCCTCCTGAGGTCTCTCACTTATTGCCATGTCTTGAATTTCATTTTTCCAGTTTCTTTATAGTTTTCAGTTATGAATGCTAGAATCACTGCTGTCGTTTTAAAATTATGTATACTGTCTTTATGTCTATGTGCCATAGAATTTATTTCCTCCCCGTTTTAGAAAACTTCCTTTTGCTAGTAATGACCAGGAGCCAAGCTCTATCTGGAAAGGGAATGATTGAATTCTTAATTTTCCTGGAGGGGAAGTTCCTACATTTGTCTTTCATTTCTGGCTTTGATTATCAAACTCTATATTTCTACCTCATTAACCTTATTTCAGGACTTGTTGTCAATATGAATAGTGGGAGAAAGGGGAATAAAGGCTTTCAATCCAATGGTTAATCTTGTTTGACACGATATTTACTTCCATATACTAATAGGTACTTTATATTACTCTGTAAGTCATAATTATAAATAGCTTAAAGTACTTTACAAGTCATCCATCCTGGAGTTGGATATTGGCAAAAATAAAAGAAGTACAAGGGCACAGAGTAGTGAAATAATTTTCCCAAATAATGACCCACTGTTAATCCTGAATTTTTAGTTCTGGTTCTCTTACTGGTGCATATAGCCACAATTATCTAGCCAAGTTTTATTTTTAAAAACTATAGTTTTTCTTGGATTGCAACAGGGATAAAAAAGAAAATGAACAACACTTAGGTTGTTAGTTGGAAATTATAAGGTATATTAGTAAAGACGGTTTTGGTTGCAAATCACAGAATGCGCATCTTAAGCTCTCTTAAAAAGTAAAAGTATTAGTTTACATAATTTAAGAATCAAGAGGTGGGGGGCTTTGGGTACAATCTGATTAAGTCTAACAGTTTTTTTTTACAATTCTATCAGCTCTTTTTTCTTCTACCATAAGCTTCATTCTTAGACTAACTTTTCTCATGGTAGCAAAATGAATACTGCAGTTGCAAACATTACTTCCACCCACCATATTGTTCAGAAAGAAAGAGAATGTCTCTTTTCCCAGTAGCCAAAAATGCTGGGCTTCATCCTGCTTGGACCAAATTAGTTCATGTGTCCATTTCTGAATCAATCACTGTAACTGAACTAGTTATGTGTACACAGCTTAGAAAATAGGAGTTGGCATTAGTTTAGACTTCATGGAAATTGTCCCATGGGGTGGGGTCAGTCCTCCAAAATGCTTGCCTGCAATGCAATGAGGAGTCCATGACAGTCTCAGTACTTACCCACACTTGCTTAACATGCCTATAGGCTCTTTTTTAATCACAAAAGTGTCCTCTCTATTGTATAGAAAAATTGCCCACAATCAGCAGAGCAAAGGATCTCTCAATTCTATAGCAGTTGAGGTTCACTTTCCTATAGCACCTGCCTTTTTTTGAATGTTCTTAGCAAGCTTAAAAGGATTTTAAAACCTTATTTCTAGATTTCTTTGAAATCTAGAAAGTTACTAATTAGAAGTTAGGAGGGAGAAAAAGACTTAGGATCACATGATTTACTGTAAAAGGTTTTTCTTTCTTCTGGGGGAGAAGGTGTTACTGGCTGTATTGTGTCCACCCCAAATTCATATGTTGAAGTCCCAACCCCCAGTACCTCACATAGAACCTTATTTGGAATTAAAGTCTTTAAAGAGGTATTAAGTTAAAGTGAGGTCATTAGGGTGGGGCTCTAATCCAATATGATTAGTGTCCTTATAGGAGGAAACATCAGGGGCACACACAAAGGAACAACCATGTGAAGAGGCAGCAGAGGGTGGACGTCTGCAAGCTAAGGAGAGGGGCCTCAGAAGAACCCAACCCTCCTGGCACTTATTCTTGGACTTCCAGTCTCTAGAATTGTGAGAAAATTAAACTCTGTTGGTTAAGCCACCAAGTCTATGGCATTTTGTTGTGGCAACTCTAGCAAACTAATATAGGAGGGCTGTTTGCTTTCCGTATCTGATTGTTAAAGCAATTAATTTCCAGTTTTGTTGCTTAATATGCCTTTGTTAGGTTCAGTCTAACCATTTCTGGTCTAGGACTTTCTCCTGAAGCTAGCTATCCTTTTTTATACAGCTGGAGACTATAAAACCAAGCTGTCTCTTCCCTCCTTTTAATTTAGTGTTTTGTGGTTGCAGTCAGGGGAGCTAATTTCACGGAAGGAAGTAATTACTTTGCTGCTGTTCAAGAGATACTTCTCATCCTTGGTGAGGTGGATGTATTTCTCTTCACCAATGGAGTATATAATGCTGCCAGAAAGTTTTTAAGGTTTTGCCTTGGTCCAGGACTGGTAATTTTCCTTCCAACCTGCAAATACTTTGAGAATCAGATCTATGAGTTAGCATACCTACCACTATGATCTCTTTCTAATTTTGTTGTTATTAGCTCACCTTTTCTCCATGGAACCTTAGAAACATTTTTGTTTTTTGTGTTTTTTTTTTAAGTACTATATCTTTTCATTTCATCTCACCATAAGCTCAGTTCTTATACAATAGAAATGAAATATCTCCTTTTTACAGTGCACTGCGATTTGGATCTTAAATTGTGACTGACTATATCTAAAGAACTGAAGTATAATATGTTTCCATAAAATTATGGGCAGGAAATGCTAGTTTGAAATGTTCTTTTTTCCTTCAGTTTCCATTAAGTTGGGTTGGCTTGTTGTTAAAGAAAAGAGAGAGAAAAATTAAAGGCAAAGCTTCCGCCTAGAACCTTGTCCCCAAAGGAACTGATGTAACTATACCTAGCCCTAGAGAAAACATGACTAGCTATGAAGGCTAAGCAAGATCTGGTTATTTCTATTCATTCTCTGATTCTATATAATATTACCAATTACCTTCACCTTAATTTCCTTATGGAATTGTGAAATGTGTGTGACAGTTCTTCTGCCTATAGTAACTCAGTAGTCTATTACCAAAATCACTGAAAATATCTCAGAGGAGGGCCTTGAGCTCCTCAAAATTTGTTAAATAGATGTTAAATAAGGTAAAATGAAAAGATGTTTGGGTTTTTTTATAATTTTTCTATTATTCTGATGAATTTCTTTTTGTGTTTTTTTCTTGGAAGGGATAACTTAATAACTACTTGGGGACTGTGCCCTGAATCAGACAGAACAATATTCTTAGATTTGGGTGGGTTTATGTTAGTTGTTTTTTAAAAATTCTAGTTTAGAATTTGTTCTAGACAAATGATGACATTTAAAAATCATTCAAGATTTTAATAACTCTTTAAGTGAAACAAAAATGATGTAGAAGGATTTAAACATTTAGACTTCATAAATGCCAATGATGACTGTAGAGCCAATTCAACTAATGATTTCAAAATATTACATAAACTATTTTTATATACATATTTTCCTAAACAGGAAATGAATCCACTTGTTAGTGAGAACTACTCAGTCCTGTAATTATAACTTGAATCAATACCATATTAATATACAGCAGCCTTGCCTTGCATTTTTTCTCTTTTGATAATCCAAAGATTGCTTGTCTTCAAATTTACTACTGTCTTCTCTTTAGAGACAAGCTCATTAAAGAAATATAGAGATTTTTCCATAATGGTATGATGCAGATGAAGGGATTGTATTTATAGCAAATATGATTTCCACAGATATTTATTTTTCTCTCTAAATCTGAAACTTCATTTATATCAATTATACTATCCAGTCTTTAATTATCAATTTATGACCTGACAAGAGAGTTATTAACATCTCTCAGGTGGAAACCATTTGCAACAAGGCAAAAGAGATTGCTCTCAAATTCCTTAATGACTCCTTCTGTGACTCTAAGGACCAGAAACGCATTAACTGGCCCTCAGACAAGGAATTTGCTCTGTTCTTTGATTATCAAATATTCTGGGGAGATTTAAAGTATCTCTAACCAGGTCTGGTGTTTCCACGACAATATTTGCTGGCTCATCACCCTAAGTGTCCCTGACTTTATTCTACCACTAACAACTAAACTTCAGGTTCTCACTCCTTTTTCCTACATAGGCTTGAATCCTTTGTACTTTAGCATCATTTGTTAAATTTATTTTTAAGCACTTGTTCATAGAATATCTGCTGCATCCTTGGCTTTGCACTCTGAGTGATGATGTACTAACCATTAAGTTGAGCCAAAAGGAAAAAAAAATAAAAGCAACTCTTCTCTAGAATCCCCTTCGAAAAATCATAGAATGGAATAGGACATGAGCAATTAGGGTATAAGTTATTAAGATGGGTTCTATCAGACCTAATACATTGGTAGAACTATTTGTCTGTAAGATGTTTTAAACATATATAATTTGTAGAAATGTCTCCCCAGATTGGCTTTTATAACTAGGCTAAATACACTGACTAAATCTTTTTGACTTGTTCTTTTTCACTCATATAAAATCTTCCCGTGACATTTCAAATTACTCTGTGCTTTAAACTGTCTTCTACCAGGACCAGAATTCAAGTTCCAGTCATCTTTCTGTCATCTCAGTCCCCAAGCATAGTACTTTAATTTAGGGCTTAATAGGAGGCCACTATCTGTTGAATGAATGACTGGGTGAATCAAGCATTACAATTTCATAAATGAGTCTTGCATCAACAGGATTCCAAACACATCTATTATTGGCTTTAGAAGTAATGGATAGTCTTGGTGAATTGCATCACTAACTCATGCTTTCTTGATGATAAAGTTAAACGTATACTTTTTGTTACTGCCTTCGCTACATTTTACAGTTCTACTTGATATTACTGATTATTCCTTGGATATATATTTTCACTGGTTTAAATTTATATGATTTTAAAAAAGACAAAATTGAATTAGGTGAAAATCATATAACATTAGAGAAGGGTAGAAGAATCATAGGGATACTCTTAGTTACCCAGAGATAAAAGATCTGTTTAGTTTTTTATCCATACAGGCTTTCTGACTTATCTTTTAAAAATAATGGCATACTGTGTTTCCAACTTAAAAGATGGTTCAAGCTTAAAATGATGCAGGTAGCATTAATTTAGTTTTTGGCACATTGGATTAAAATTGGAAATTCTGAAATTTGTGTCGATGATGAGATTGTGTCTCTACGAAGTGTTGGGAGTGGGGAAGGAACTTTGAATAAGATTATGGATTGTGCAATCCTTGCAGCAGCTAATTATTTGTCTAATGAAAGATATACAGTAATGCTATCTGGGTGTGCAGAATAAATAGCTTTAATTTCTATCACTGACTTTCTAGTTGAATAACAAAAACGTTGTTCACTGATTCGGGTAATAGTCACTGGATCAACCCAGTGAAATAATTGGTCACTGTAGTTGGAATAATGTATATGAAAGCTTTCAAAATGTATAAAATGCTATAAACTTTTAAGGCATTATTTATTAGATCACTCATATGTAATGGTAAAAATTTGTCCAACTTGATGATTCACTGAATTGTCCCAAATCAGTCAAAAATGTGGGAAAGACAACCTAATAATGTATGTTGATGATTTTTAATAATTTTATCATCATAGATAGTTAGCTCTTAATTATTTATGGAAATGGGTTTTGGTGGTAGCATGGGAAAATGAAAATGCAGATCTATCTATAAATACATTTGTATTACAAATATCATCCTTTTCCATGGCAAAAATGACTACATTTGGATTTTTCTCTAGTATTGCTTATTATTTACTTAATGTGATAGAAATAATAATAATAAGGTGATGATGATCGTGTGTGTGTGTGTATGTGTGTGAGAAAGGGACAGAAAGAGAGGGAAGGAAGGAAGGAAGGAAGGAAGGAAGGAAGGAAGGAAGGACGGGAAGAAAGAAAGGGAAGGAAAGGGAAGGGAGGAAGCAAGGAAAAGAAAGAAAGAAAAGGAAGTAAAGAAAAACTGAATATTAATGTTTCCAAATTAGGTTTGTAGAAATTGTAATCACTGGATAACTTCCATCTACTTCTACAGAGTAAATTAAGATGTATATATTCCTTCAGTAAAGGAAAATCTGGATCAGTTTAATTTTGTGACACCAGAATAGAAACCATAATTGGCACGAGAAAGATCAAGCTCAAGGAAGAGGTTTTATAGCTATAGCTATATAGATATAGATAGATATGGATATGAATATACAGATATAGATACAGATATAGAAGATATAGATACACACATGGACAGATTGGATTTAACTTATTTGGAAAGAGTAGTAAATAGTTTCAGTACTGGAGGTGAGTACGTTAATGTGGACATGAATACTGTGGACCATACAAGTATTTGTAGGATCTAGAGACAACTTCACATCCTTAGCTATACAATGAATTCACATTTTCTGTTAAATAAAAACCACATTGTGTAGACAAAAAAAAAGCAAGAGCAGTACCTGTAACTTCTGTATTACAGTGAATGCCAGATATCTCTAAGAAAGTGCCTCTACTCATCCATGCCTTTTATCATGGGAAATGAAGGAGAGGTGTTCACCATTCCAAGAATTTGTGCTAGCAGTTTTTTTTTAGTTCTTTTCTCCAAATAAAGTGTACCCTTTAACATATCAAATGAGTTTTTAATTTCAGACAGTGTGTATTCAGTTTTAGAATGTTCATTTAGTTTTCTTCCAACTGTTGAAATTCTGCATCTTTTAATCCAGTTTGTCCATTTTAAACCATAAAAATGACCATCCCTTTGACACCCAAGAAGACAATGAGATTCGCCAAGCTTTTCTTAACACTTTAATTTAAACAGAATCCCAGGTACAAGCAACATTTGAAGACTGTCACTTTAATGTTCTATATTTTTATATGTTGTCTGCATAATGTGTTACATTTCTCATTGAGTCTCTTTTATAATAAAATTGTATATTCTCAGTAACATCCAGATCTACAGGCTGAACAATGAGGTCATACAGCAAGACAGGGAAATATCACAAAGTACTAGCACTGTTTCCTCCAAGCAAGCTCACCAGTTGATGCAGCAAGAGTGGACTTGCCAGATTGAAATAGTAAGAGCATTCTACTGACAGAATCTTTTATTTGGAACACAAATAGCCGGCAATACCAATTAGAAAACAATGTCTTTATCTTTCAAAGCATTTGCTTGTATCCACTACACCTCTGGTAAAATATGCCAAAAATCCAGGATGAGGAAATATTTTCAATCAATAAATGGATCTTTTGAAGGGAAATAAAAATATTAGCATGTTCAAGAAATCAACCAAGTCCTTCTGCTTAACCTTACAACAACTGATTTGCAAATCTTTGCTGGGTAGAATGTTTAAAGATTTTTTTTTTTCCAGACTGGATTATCTGGCATTATACTACTCTTCAGGGACACTATTTAGAAATGAATTCTATCTAAGAAGCCCTAATATCATTCTGTAGTATCATGATTTGCTGATGGTTTCTTTGCAAGTACACCCAACAATCTAAAGGAAGTCTCAATGTAAAATACAAAAGCCATTAAGACCCAGCAGAATAGGCTCAGAGTTACTTGGTTATTAAAATCTTGGGCAAAAATTGTGACAGTATACAAAAATGAGGGTACCTTTTGATCTGCTCAGCGGGAAAGAAGGGCTGTAAACCTGTGGCATCTCTGGAGGGTTGGCTGGGCTTTGCTGCCAGTGTAGGCTCCCGGGTGTCAGGGGAACAGGCTGGGTGCTTGATAAATGGCAGTGTCTCTGGTTCACTTAGCCTGAGAATCAGTCACCAGAGCCGCCTTCAGCATGCCCTTCCAAAGGCAGTGATGTTCTCTGAGGCAAGTCAAGTGTTAGGACGTAGTTTGCTTACTTCACCAAATATTTTCAGGATCACTTAGGTACTGCAGAACTTTGAGTCTCAGATTCTGCAATTCCCCTGACGATGCTGGGGTTTTCAGGGCAGTTTGCTCTACTGCATAAGTTTTCAACTTTTCTCATGCCTCCTCCCAGCTCTTCAGAGTGTGTGCTGCCAGTTCTTTCTTGTAGTTGTACCTGTTAGTGAGGGCCAAATGCCGCAATTTCTTTATTTTTCCCTGTTCCTTATTATCTTATGACTCCATTCTCTCTTAGTTCACTGAGTGGCTTGGCGTTTCAGTCACAACCACTCACTAAAAATATCCCTTTTCTTTTTATTTGGGAAATTGTTCACTGATATTATATTGTGAGTATTATGTAGGTCATCTGCTCTTCTACATTTCGTGATTTATAATGTTTTTTATCACTCCCCCACCCACGTGACTCTCCCTCTGACTCTGATGCCACTCTGCGTATGTGTGATTATTCAGAAGATGCACTCCATATATCTGAAGTATTACCACGTATAAAATACGATTTGAGCAGGAAGAATGTATATAATGTTTGTGCATAATCTACTATAGGCACAGCTATAGGCAGTTTTGGGTAGAAAGTATTTTTAGAAGCTTGCAAAAATGATTGCCCTTAGAAATAAAGATGTATTGCTTCAAACTTCCAGAAGATGCCAATGCTGCCATGTTGTCACTATTTGTTATCTCTAAATATGATTCAATGATATTTACCAGTAGATAGCGATAATCATCAGAATGATACATAGTAATAGATGTCCTCATCTAATCCTGGAGAATGTTTCAGTTTTCTCATAATCAGTGCTTCTAAAACTTTAACCTGCATACAAATCACCTGGGTGTTTTGCAAAAGTTGAAAATTCTGATTCAGTAGGTCTGGAGATTTTGGATATCTAACAAGCCCCAAAGCAAAGCAATGCTGCTGGTCCAAAGACCACTTTTTGAGTAGCAGGAGACTATTATTACTTTAAACAGTTATCTTTTAGCTTAAGAATAATAAAAATAAAAGATTGTATTTTACCTTCATTTATTCCTTCTTCGACACTCTTCCTTTCCTTATGCAGATAGGAGTTTCTAACATAGTCATTTTTCATAACCTTGAAAGCACTCTATTCACATAACTTGAAGGGCAGTTCTGCTGGCAAAGAATTCCCTTAGTTTTAGTTTGTCTGAGAAAGTCTTTATTTCTCCATCACTTTAAAAAATAATTTCTCAGGATTTAGAATTCTAGAATGGTGGGTTTTTTTTTAATAGTAAATATTTCACTTCACTCTCTTCATGCTTATATGGTTTTTGGTAAAAAGTCCACTATAATTATTATCTCTGTTTCTTTATAGGTAAAATATTTTTTTACCCCCTCTGGCTTCTCTCAAGATTTTTATCTCTGTCTTTGGTTTTCTGCAGTTTGAAAACGATATGCCGGGTGTAAAATTTTTGTTATTTATCCTACTTAGTGTTCTCCAAACTTCCATGATCTGTGTTTTGGTTTCTGTCATTAATTTTGTAAAATTCTTGACCTTTAATATTTCAGTTAATTTTGCAGCTCTGTTTTCTCTTAGTTCTTCATCTGACATGCTAATTATGTGTGTTTCACTCCTTTTGAGATTGTCTTGTCCTGTAGTACTTGAATATTCTGTCCTTTTTTTTTCATTATTTTTTCTCTTTGTATTTCAGTTTGAGAAGTTTCTATTGACAGATCTTCAAACTCACTGATTCTTTCTTTGGCTATGTTTAGTCTACTGATGAGCCCATCAAAGGCATATTTCATTTATGTTTAGTGGTTTTGGATCCTTTTGATCCTTCTTAGAGCTTTTGGTTTTTTGCTGAAATTAACCATCTGTGTTTTCAGGTTATCTGTTTTTTCCATAGAGCCCTGAACATATTAATCATTGTCATTTTAAATTCCCTGTCTGATAATTCCAAAATCTGAACTATATTTGAATCTGGTTTTGTTGCTTGTTTTTCCTCTTCAGAATGTGTTTTTTGTTGCCTTTTAACATACTTTATAGTTTTTTGTTGAATACTAGAAATGGTGCATCAGTGAATAGGAACTGAGGTAAATAGGCCTGTAGTCTGAAGTTTCATGTCAGTCTGGCTTGGAGTTGGACTGCTTAATGATTGCTATAGCTGTAGGTTCCAGAGACTTTACATTCTGCAATGTCCTTGTTTTGCCTCCACTGTTGTCTTTGTGCTCTGTTTTATCTTGAATGTTTTCTCTTAACGTTCCCTTAGAACTCTTACTACATGGATTCTGCATCCTGCAACTCTTTCAGCTGCAATCCACTGATTTTATACTGTAGTCCTGTTGGCATGGTGGTAAGCTGTAGCTCTGGGAATGAGATAGCCCTTCAAAGAGGGCCTGCACTTGCAAGGGGGCCAGGCCATCATACTCTTGCCTTGATAAGACAGTAGATATAGGAGCAAATTTGGGAGAAGCACTCAGCTATGGAGGGACTCAGCAGTGAGCTGCCAGTAGCCAACAGGCCCAGCAAGGGGGGAAATGAGTGAATGCCAAGGTCACTGGAGGAGGGAGCTGAGTGGTGCCCCACAGTGTTCACTACAGTGACCCACCAAGTAGTGAATAAAGATATTTTAAACTGCTGTATTATGCTAGTGAATAACTGATCTGCTGAGGGGCAATTTAGTATTATTGCCCATGGAAATTCTGATGAACGTGTAGCAAGTATAATCATGTCAATTCTAATTTCAAATTAAGCTGTGCTGATGGTTTCAGTTGCATTTTATATTCACCCCTAATTAAGGATAGTAAAATAATGCCATTTTCATGGAGGATATAGTCCTCTGAGGATTCAATGAAACTGTTTAAATAAAATACTCAGCATAGTATAGCCACATAGTAAGTACTTGATAAATGCAAGTTATGTTAAATAAATGGAACAAAATTATAGCTCTTAGGAAGTCATAGTTTCTTTTTTCTATTATTGCTAAGAGTGCATGCATGTGTGTATGTAAGAGAGAGAAATTTGGTTTTCTTGTTGGTTATGGTTTTGTTTTGCTTTGGTTTATTTTGCTTTGGTTTGTTTTTTTCTATTCAAGACTAGAATTAGACTTCTATTTCTCAGGAAGAAACTATTGATGAAGTACACAATCATTTTAAATTTAGACATTTTATTTCTCTCTTTAGGTTTTTTAATGAAGAACTATTCCAAAATAAGTAGGCATTATAAATAAAACTTTCTTTTCATGTTCAAATTTCTTAATGCTGTATATTTACCACATTTTTCTCTTTTGCTCTTCAAAATTGTTTATGATTTTGTCTCATTTGAGGAAATTCATATTAAAGTTTTTCACTGTGTTGAGAAAGAGAAATGAATTTCTTATGGTAAAGGTAAGTGAAAGATTACTTCTTTCTGCCAGCCAAATAAATTCAGAATAAACTTGAGTGAGTATTTTTTTTCATTAGCCTGTGAAAACGCTATTTATTTCCACATGTAATTATAAAAACAAGTAATTCTGACTTAATGAAATAAAACCAACGCTGAAAAAAAATAGGACTCATTTGCAGTTCCAACTAAATTAGATACTGAAAAATGTTTTCATTTTGATGTGTTTTGAAATGTCTAATGAAATTACAAATAAAATATTTCAAAGAACATAGGTGCACAGATAGTATCCTAAGAAGCTCAAATTCACCTTGCCATTTTAAGATTTATCTTATTTATAAGTCAATGACATGGAATAATGCAGGAAAATTGAGTTTACACCCAAATCTCATGGAGATGCTAAATTTCCGGGGAATCAAGTATAAGTAGTTGGCAATGTGCACAGTAGGTCGAACTAATGTTGTAATCCATGAGAGTTAAATGCTTTATTTGATAAATGCAGAAATCTAAGATTGCATCTTGCATAAGTTTAAAATAGGTTATAAATAAGATTTAATGTTAATAGCAGGGGTTTATACCAACCATAAACTGAAAACAAACCACATTATTATGTTAGGGTCATGAACTACATTATATCAAAATCAAACTGTCCCTTTTATTTCTTAAAAAAAAAAATAGCCAAAGAACTAGTTAAAAACAGTTAAACTAGAACAAGATCTTTCTTTCTGTCTCTCTCACACACACACAATCACACACACACACATATATACTGTTGAATAGGAATAAAATAAGAAAATAATATTACTGTCACTTAGAATCATTGCCTTATAGGTTGAAGATAATGGTTTCCCTATGGTTTCTATTGTAAATTAATAAAATTCATAAAGTGTGTAATAATGACAAAGAGTCTTAGGATTAGAAGGAAATGTATTTTTCTAGCTCTCCATTCAAGCAACACATTTGAAACCCTGTAGAATGGGGCATTTGGGGCTTGTGCTCCGAGTCAATTAGAAACTCAAAGAAAATCCCAGTTACCTATAAAGCCCTCTCACTTTCTCTAAGTTACTCATAGCCTTAATTGGGACATAATCAATTGTCTACTGTTTTGGAACAATACATGGTTTACTCTTCCTGCTTCTTTCCTTTCTTTCTTCCCCTATATCCCCACTGTTTTAGTTTCAGTCCTTCTGAAAGAGCCTGACACAAAGACCTGATTGCCAAAAATTGTGAGGAGCATTTGAGCCTAAGGAACAGGAGCACAGAACAGGACAGGTAAAAGAGGAAAGATGCAAAAGCTGATTCCAGGGTGTATATCAACTTGGCCAACAAACAGGTGACTGTTACTCAAGCCTATGACACATTCTGAGAAGCCTTATGAAATGTGTCAGAGCTGTTTGCTTAGGGGATGAAAGACAAAAGCATTTAACTCTCAGTTCCCATCCCTGTATGGACAGGCTGACTCCTCAGACATTAAGTGCCCAGCACTTCTGAATGCTTTGCAGGGTCCCAAGAATGTCCCACACTCAATGTGTTAAAGAAGTCTCTGGGCAGTAATTGGTAGTTACGTGACCCAAGGAAAGGCACTGTTGGGTTGCATCTAGCACAGCCGATAGAGGGCTGCGTGGAGATGGTCACCCCACTGTTGCAGAGGTTGGAGTGCCAGGTCGGGCTCCGAGCACGGTGAAGTGGGGTACAAGAGTTGTCTGCAACACACATCTTCTTCCCCATGCAATCTAGACTCTTTTAAGCTCCACATCAAGGGCTCGCAAACAATTCATTCTTGTTATTCTCTGTATCTCACTGTGATTTTAGCTCAGATGCATGACCCTTATTTTTCTGGAATCAGATAAAAACAAAGTAGAGATATTTTTAACATTAAAGACTTTAAAAACCTAAATAGAAGCTTTAAAGAGGGTCCATGCAGCAAAATTTTGAATCCCTCTGCCTTAGTCAAGGGCTCCCATCAACTCAATGAATGCCCATTCTTGGTTTTCCCCTATTCATCCCAACCCATAAATTAGGCAAGTGACCTGAAACACCATCCTGAGATCCTCTCCTGAAACACCTAGCAGAATAAATATTTTTTTAATACTTAAGACCATTTTTCGTTGACTATCATTTGATGATTCTAAAGGTAAAAAATGTCTCCTCAAATCATCAGTGGGAACTAATGGGAATGAAAGTTTTCCTTTAATGTTTCTCTTAGGGACACTGCCATTTGCCACTATATGCATTTTATATGCATTTTGTTCCTGCCAATAATGCTTGTTCATGATTGTGTATGGGTCTGAATACAATTTCAAATAATTGTTTTGTCTCTGTACTTGGAAAACAACATTACATCACTGAGACATGTTCAGTTTATTAACTACGAAACCCCTGTAATCTTTTGTCCCCTTTTTTAAAGATTAGATTCTCTACAGTATAAGTTTCTGTATAATACTACCAATGTTTAGAGATTGCTGCCAAAAAGCAAGACAATAAAGAAAGGAAATTGTTATTGAAAAACACTGGAAAATCATTGAAAGTTTAAGGCTGAGAACTGACAACTAGCAGTTAAGAGACAAGTTTAAGTCCTTAAACCAAGGATTAAGTCTCTAGGGTACACTGGTAAATATGACCAATCTGAGTAGCTTCAACTCCTTTACTCTTATTTAACTTACTTTTGTCACTATTGTGCAAGGTACTATGACTATTACCCCCCAGAGGCTTTCCTCTTTTCTTTTTTTAAAAACTGTTTTAGCGGTAGAAAATCGAATGAGTAAGTCAGAATTCCAGGGTTAAATGGCAAGTCCTGGTAGATCTTAAACAAGCCTCAAGATTCTTATTTTGTTTATATCATATGTCCATAAGGATTATCACTATGGAGGACAAAATATGTAAAGAGACATGATTCTCATTCTTGAAGAGATAATTATATACTCTGAGGACATAAGAGAGCTGTGCAGAAATGTTTACATAATATATAATTAGGTGTGAAGTTTCCCAGTACCACTGAAATATATTCAAAAAATTTAAGGGAAAACATTTTAAAGGGCTAGAGGCAAAATATTTAGATGGTTTTATGAATTTGGGGATGGATTTGTAGAAAATGGGAGGTTTGAATTTGTTCTGGTGGAGAGGAGCCAGAAACATATTCCTTGTGAAGAATAATACAGTTCCAAAAGGTACACAGCATTCTGTCCAGTTGCAATGGCATTTTTCTATTTCCTTTAGTTCGTCTCTGCTGCTTTTTCTTCAGCTCATTGAAGGGCTGGCTCCCACTTGTCATATAAGTCTCCCCTTAAATATTGCTATGTCATCTTATTTATGTAGGCACCAGTCGCTCTCTAGTGGTATATTTTATTTTCTCCAAATAACTTGCCTTAACTGATATTGTCTTGTTTACCTGTCTTTATTGTGTTGTCTGCCATTCCCCCACTAAAGTGTTAGCAGAATGAGAGAAGAGAACTTGTTTATCTTCTTTACCTGCTGTATCAACAGCAACTTGAACAGTGCTCAGTATGAACTTGGTAACAAATCATATGAATTGAATTAGCTGATGAATCTACCACATATAACCACACGACCTTACCTCTTTCTTGGTAGTAGGTGGGACTGGAGCGTGTCCTTTACTCAAAGTCTTTGTGTTCACTAGAGGTTTACTTGACTATGTTCTTGCTTCATTTAAAGTATTCATTAAAAACAAAACAAAAAAATTGATGAATATTTTATGAGATAAAAATATTTTTGCATCTGTCTCATAAAAGTATGCATTTGACAAGATGGAACAACTGGTCTTTTATGTTTACAATATGATAATTTGACTTAATTTAACAAACATTTAAAAGTCCTACAGATTTTTTTTTCTATGACTGTCTACTTCATGAGATCTACTGTCATCTTATAGTATTGCTAAGAGTTTTAAGTTTTTGTTTGTTTGTTTGTTTGTTTGTTTTTAAAGTATTTGTTTATTTATGGCTGTGTTGGGTCTTCGTTTCTGTGCGAGGGCTTTCTCTAGTTGTGGCAAGCGGGGGCCACTCTTCATCGCGGTGCGCGGGCCTTTCACTGTCGCGGCCTCTCTTGTTGTGGAGCACAGGCTCCAGACGCACAGGCTCAGTAATTGTGGCTCACGGGCCCAGCTGCTCCGCGGCATGTGGTATCTTCCCAGACCAGGGCTCGAACCCGTGTCCCCTGCATTGGCAGGCAGACTCTCAACCACAGCGCCACCAGGGAAGCCCTAAGTTTTTAAATAAATACGATTGCCACACTGTTGTCATTAAAATTTTTTAAATCTACTTTCATAACCAAGTAGTTAATAATTTGTTTGTTGATCATTGTTTCTTTTTTATAAAGAAACAATAAACTGTTCTGCCAGTATTTCCCAGAGCACAGAGTGCCTCATTCTTGATTACCACCCTGAACTCCTTTCAGGGTGTGTTAAAGGTTAGCAACTGAAGAACGAGATGGCAAGTGACATTCTTTAGTTGGCAGTGCCACTTCATGGTCATAAGTTTGACCATGGTTTGGGAGGCATTTCATGACCAATTTGTCCCACAGTGCTAGGAATG
Organism: Balaenoptera musculus; assembly: GCF_009873245.2. Taxonomy (NCBI): domain Eukaryota; kingdom Metazoa; phylum Chordata; class Mammalia; order Artiodactyla; family Balaenopteridae; genus Balaenoptera; species Balaenoptera musculus. The sequence continues at coordinate 62,672,296 of NC_045796.1, read as the reverse complement.
CTCATTCCCAGGTCAGGGGAGGATTTCATTGATAGACCACTCAATGTGCTATTACTGGACTTGCCCTGTTAACAGTAGCCAAAGGTCTCTGGACCACCTGTCTTACTAGTCTGTTATGGTCCAGGATGAGATTCTCCCTTGTTGCTTCTTCCTATCTCTAGAGTTACACTATCACAATCTTTGATCTTATATAGAACTATACATTTGGTCAATTGTTTCCAGCTGCCTAGTATCATTTTATCAGAGGCTCAGCTAATCATCTGGTAATGCAAGAAACCAAAATCCTGTAAAATAGGAAGAATACAAGTATTATAGCTAGTAGCATTAATAAGATTATAACTAAATATTTAAGCCACCAACTTCCATTCAATGCAGCCCAGTATCCCCAGATTGTCTGACTTAGTCTGTTCCGTACCAATCATTATCTTTAAGGGAAATGATATATTGGCATTCTTCATAAGGCACCCAGCCCAATTTCCTAGTATATTAGACTGATTATACTTAGTATGGTTTAACTGTCCCAACATAAGGGAGGCCCTTAAACTTAAAAGACTGTAGCCTGGTGTTAGCCATATAAATCCACCCCACAACTGAGAGAGGTTATATTCTTTGGCCAAAATCTAGCTCTTTGCTCTTATTGAGCTTGAGTAACTTTAAAGAAAATTCATATTTGTGGCCACGGTCAAAGCAAGTATGATTGATTGGCCAAGTGAGGGAGTTCCATCTAGTAATATCAATAGTGGCCCAAGCAAACTATAACTTCTTTCTTCTAGAATAATTTCCCAAGAGCCATCCAATTAGAACTTTGGAGTGGAGAAATCCACCAAGGTAACCCAGAAGTACTGGATATAGATAATTGACCATAAACCCAACAACTGGATTAATTTTTTTTAAATTCTGCACAAGATTGTGCTCATGATAGAAAAAAAACATTTGATTCATATACAAAAGTCCAAGAAATTAAGAAAACACTATAAATAATCATATGGGTCAAGTCTGGCATCTTGGGATAGATGCCTACTTCTGATGTTGTGATCCTCTCATCCTGGTGTAGGTGTAGTTACTAGTCTGTTTGAGTGTTGTTTAAAGGTGATTTTGAGGTCAGCAGTCATCTCTATAGACCAGTCCAGTGCAGGGACCCTTTCTAAGTGGGAAATACTAATCCAAGAGTCAATTCCCTTCAGTTTCACTATGCATGAGCTAGTTAGCAGTACCTGATAAGGGTCCTTCCATCTAGGTTGGAGATAGTCCTTTAAATTATGTTTTTTTCCAGTATGCATAATCTTCTCATTGCAGGTCATGCAGCATTTGATCTTCATCCAAATATAGATTACTGAGATAACCTTCAGAAACAAATGTAGAGCTCTTTTAATAATTCAATTAAACTTTACAGTAATATAACATAGCAATAAGGAGCTATCTGGGAAGTGAATCTTAGTAAATACAGACCTCAATTAACAAAACTAGAATTTAATATCTATTGAAACGATCTTTTTCTCTCTAAAATTACCGTAATGTCTACCAAATATAGCCAAACTAAGACTAATTTGGACCAGAGGGCAGACAACAGAAGCAAGAAGAACTACAATTCTGCAGCCTGTGGAAGGAAAACCACATTCACAGAAAAACAGTCAAAATGAAAAGGCAGAGGACTTTGTACCAGATGAAGGAACAAGATAAAACCCCAGAAAAACAACTAAATGAAGTGGAGATAGGCAACCTTCCAGAAAAATTCAGGATAATGATAGTGAAGATGATCCAGGACCTTGGAAACAGAATGGAGGCAAATATCGAGAAGATGGAAGAAAAATTTAACAAAGACCTAGGAGAATTAAAGAACAAACACCTAGAAGATTAAAGAACAAACAAACAGAGATGAACAATACAATAACTGAAATGAAAAATACACTACAAGGAATAAATAGCAGGAATAACTGAGGCAGAAGAACGGATAAGTGACTTGGAAGACAAAATGGTGGAATTCACTGCCGCAGAACAGAATAAAGAAAAAAGAATGAAAAGAAATGAAGACAGCCTAAGAGACCTCTGGGACAACATTAAATGCAACAACATTCGCATTATAGGGGTGCCAGAAGGAGAAGAGAGAGAGAAAGAAAATATTTGAAGAGATTATAGTTGAAAACTTCCATAACACGGGAAAGGAAATAGCCACCCAAGTCCAGGAAGCTCAGAGTCCCATACAGGATAAACCCAAGGAGAAACATGCCGAGACACATAGTAATCAAATTGACAAAAATTAAAGACAAAGAAAACTTTTTGAAAGCAACAAGGGAAAAATGACAAATAACATACAAGGGAACTCCCATAAGGTTAACAGCTGATTTCTCAGCAGAAACGCTACAAGCCAGAAGGGAGTGACATGATATATTTAAAGTGATGAAAGTCAAGAACCTACAACCAAGATTACTCTACGCGGCAAGGATCTCATTCATATTCGACAGAGAAATCAAAAGTTTTACAGACAAGCAGAAGTTAAGAGAATTCAGCACCACCAAACCAGCTGTACAACAAATGCTAAAGGAACTTCTCTAAGTGGGAAACAGAACAGAAGAAAAGGACCTAAAAAAAACAAACTCATAGCAATTAAGAAAATGGTAATAGGAACATACATATCGATAAATACCTTAAACATGAATGGATTAAATGCTCCAACCAAAAGACACAGGCTCGCTGAGTGGATACAAAAACAAGACCCATATATATGCTGTCTACAAGAGACCCACTTCTGACCTAGGGACACATACAAACTGAAAGTGAGGGGACGGAAAAAGATATTCCATGCAAATGGAAATCAAAAGAAAGCTTGACTAGCAATACTCATATCAGATAAAATAGATTTTGAAATAAAGAATATTACAAGAGACAAGGAAAGACACTACATAATGATCAAGGGATCAATCCAAGAAGAAGATATAACAATTATAAATATATATGCACCCAACATAGGAACACCTTTATACATAAGGCAACCACTAACAGCTATAAAAGAGGAAATTGACAGTAACCCAATAATATTGGGGGACTTTAACACCTCACTTACACCAATGGACAGATCATCCAGACAGAAAATTAATAAGGAAACACAAGCTTTAAATGACACAAGAGACCAGATATATTTAATTGATATGTATAGGACATTCCATCCAAAAAACAGCAGATTACACTTTCTTCACACATGGAACATTCTCCAGGATAGATCACATCTTGGGTCACAAATCAAGCCTTGGTAAATTTAAGACAATTGAAATCATATCAAGTGTCTTTTCCGACCACAACGCTATGAGATTAGATATCAACTATGGAGAAAAAAACGTAAAAAACACAAACACATGGAGGCTAAACAATACGTTACTAAATAACCAAGAGATCACTGAAGAAATCAAAGGGGAAAAAAAGTATCTAGAGACAAATTAAAATGAAAACACGATGATCCAAAACATATGGGATGAAACAAAAGCAGTTCTAAGAGGAAAGTTTATAGCAATACAAGCCTACCTCAAGAAACAAGAAAAATCTCAAATAAACAACCTAAACTTACACCTAAAGGGACTAGAGAAAGAAGAACAAACAAAACCCGGAAGTTAGTAGAAGGAAAGAAATCATAAAGATCAGAGCAGAAATAAATGAAATAGAAACAAAGAAAACAGTAACAAAGATCAATAAAACTAAAAGCTGCTTCTTTGAGAAGATAGACAAAATTGATAAACCATTAACCAGACTCATCAAGAAAAAAGAGGGAGAGGACTCAAATCAATAAAATTAGAAACAAAAAAGGAGAAGTTACAATGGACACTGCAGAAATACAAAACATCCTAAGAGACTACTACAAGCAACTTTATGCCAATAAAATGGACAACTTGGAAGAAATGGACAAGTTCTTAGAAAGGTATAACCTTCCAAGAATGAACCAGGAAGAAAGAGAAAATATGAACAGACCAATCACAAGTAATGAAATTGAAACTGTGATTAAAAATCTTCCAACAAACAGAAGTCCAGGACCAGATGGCTTCACAGGTGAATTCTATGAAACATTTAGAGAAGAGCTAACACCCATCCTTCTCAAACTCTTCCAAAAAATTGCAGAGGAAGGAACACTCCCAAACTCATTCTATGAGGCCACCATCACCCTGTACCAAAACAAGAAAAAGATACTACAAAAAAAGAAAATTACAGACCAATATCACTGATGAATATAGATGCAAAAATCCTCAACAAAATACTAGCAAACAGAATCCAACAACACATTAAAAGGATTATACACCATGATCAAGTGGGATTTATCCCAGTGATGCAAGGATTCTTCAATATATGCAAATCAATCAATGTGATACACCATATTAACAAATTGAAGAATAAAAACCATATGATAAACTCAGTAGATGCAATGCAGAAAAAGCTTTTGACAAGATTCAACACCCATTTGTGATAAAAACTCTCCAGAAAGTGGGCATAGAGGGAATCTACCTCAACATAATAATGGCCATATATGACAAACCCACAGCCAACATCATTCTTAATGGTGAAAAACTGAAACCATTTCCTCTAAGATCAGAAACAAGACAAGGTTGCCCACTCTCACCACTATTATTCAATATAGTTTTGGAAGTTTTGCCACAACAATCAAAGAAGAAAAAGAAATAAAAGGAATCCAAATTAGAAAAGAAAAAGTAAAACTGTCACTGTTTGCAGATGACATGATACTATACATAGAGAATCCTAAAGATGCTATCAGAAACCTACTAGAGCTAATCAATGAATTTGGTAAAGTTGCAGGATACAAAATTAATGCACAGAAATCTCTTGCATTCTTATACACTAACAATGAAAGATCAGAAAGGAAATTAAGGAAACAATCCCATTCTCCATTGCAACAAAAAGAATAAAATACCTAGGAATAAACCTACCTAAGGAGGTAAAGACCTGTACTCAGAAACTTATAAGACACTGATGAAAGAAATCAAAGATGATATAAACAGATGGAGAGATATGCCATGTTCTTGTATTGGAAGAATCAATATTGTGAAAATGACTAAACTACCCAAAGCAATCTACAGATTCAATGCAATCCCTATCAAATTACCAGTGGCAATTTTTTACAGAACTAGAACAAAAAATCTTAAAATTTGTATGGAGACACAAAAGACCCCATATAGCCAAAGCCGTCTTGAGGGAAAAAAACAGAGCTGGAGGAATCAGGCTCCCTGACTTCAGACTATACTACAAAGCTACAGTAATGAAGACAATATGGTACTGGCACAAAAACAGAAACATAGATCAATGGAACAAGATAGAAAGCCCAGAGATAAACCCATGCACCTATGGTCAACTAATCTATGACAAAGGAGGGAAGGATATACAATGAAGAAAGGACAATCTCTTCAATAAGTGGTGCTGGGAAAACTGGACATCTACATGAAAAGAATGAAATTAGAACACTCCCTAACACCGTACACAAAAATAAACTCAAAATGGATTAAAGACCTAAGTGTAAGGCCAGACACTATCAAACTCTTAGAGGAAAACATAGGCAGAACACTCTATGACATAAATCACAGGAAGATCTTTTTTGATCCACCTCCTAGAGTAATGGAAATAAAAACAAAAATAAACAAATGGGACATAATGAAACTTAAAAGCTTTTGCAAAGCAAAGGAAACCATAAACAAGACCAAAAGACAACCCTCAGAATGGGAGAAAATATTTGCAAATGAAGCAACTGACAAAGGATTAATCTCCAAGATTTACAAGCCGCTCATGCAGCTCAATAACAAAAAAACAAACAACCCAATCCAAAAATGGGCAGAAGACCTAAATAGACATTTCTCCAAAGAAGATATACAGATGGCCAACAGACACATGAAAGAATGTTCGACATCATTAATCATTAGAGAAATGCAAATCAAAACTACAATGAGGTATCATCTCACACCGGTCAGAATGGCCATCAACAAAAAATCTAGAAACAATAAATGCTGGAGAGGGTGTGGAGAAAAGGGAACACTCTTGCACTGTTGGTGGGAATGTAAATTGATACAGCCACTATGGAGAACAGTATGGAGGTTCCTTAAAAAACTAAAAATAGAACTACCATATGACCCAGCAATCCCACTACTGGGCATATACCCTGAGAAAACCATAATTCAAAAAGAGTCGTGTACCAAAATGTTCATTGCAGCTCTATTTACAATAGCCAGGACATGGAAGCAACCTAAGTGTCCATCATCAGATGAATGGATAAAGAAGATGTGGCACATATATACAATGGAATATTACTCAGCCATAAAAAGAAATGAAATGGAAGTATTTGTAATGAGGTGGATGGAGTTAGAGTCTGTCATACAGAGTGAAGTAAGTCAGAAAGAGAAAAAACAAATACAGTATGCTAACACATATATATGGCATCTAAGGAAAAAAAAAAAAGGTCATGAAGAACATAGTGGCAAAACGGGAATAAAGACACAGACCTACTAGAGAATGGACTTGAGGATATGGGGAGGGGGAAGGATGAGATGTGACAGGGTGAGAGAGTGTCATGGACATATATACACTACCAAATGTAAAATAGATAGCTAGTGGGAAGCAGCCACATAGCACAGGGAGATCAGCTCGGTGCTTTGTGACCACCTAGAGGGGTGGGATAGGGAGGGTGGGAGGGAGGGAGATGCAAGAGGGAAGAGATATGGGGACATATGTATATGTATAACTGACTCACTTTGTTATAAAGCAGAAATTAACACACCATTGTAAAGCAATTATACTCCAATAAAGATGTTTAAAAAAAAAAAAAGATGAAGATGTGGTACATATATACAATGGAATATTACTCAGCCATGAAAAGGAATGGAACTGGTCATTTGTAGAGATGTGGATGGATCTCGAGATTGTCATACAGAGTGAAGTAAGTCAGAAAGAGAAAAACAAATATTGTATATTAACGCATGTATGTGGAACCTAGAAAAATGGTACAGATGAACCAGTTTGCAGGGCAGAAATAGAGACACAGATGTAGAGAACAAACGTATGGACACCAAGGGGGGAAAGTGGTGGGGGGGATGGTGGTGGTGGGATGAATTGGGAGATTGGGATTGACATATATACACTAATATATATAAAATAGGTAACTATTAAGAACCTGCTGTATAAAAAAATAAATAAAATAAAATTTTGAAAAAAAAGACTAGTTTGTTTGCAAAATAAGCCATTTCAATAAACTTGGCCTGATTATTTACATAAGTGTAATTAATCATATAGGCTGTTTTAAAATTGGCTTTGCAGAAACTTTTAATAAAGAATCTCAGATTGAATTTTTAAAAGGCCTCTCAAGGCCAGGAAAGCCAGGCCAAGGGCTTGTCATCAGAGTCCACCTGTGATAGCTATAGATTTGGATGAATTCCTCTCTTCTCCAGATTCCCCAAGTCTCTTGAGATTCCTGCACCTGTCAGGAGGTGGCCTTCTTTATTCACTTGATAAGGCTGTTGGAAACCTAAGAGTTTCCAATCTCTGGAGGGATTGGGTAGAGAGAAAAGATATATATTTCAATTCTGCTTACAAAGGTAGAATTTACCAAATTGCTATTTAAGTCATTATTAGCTTGAGGTGGAGTATTTCCTTATATCTGGAAAATATAGATTAAAAGCCAGTAATGTTTCAGACAGAAACTATAAAAATGATAACCATATTTACCAGTTCACTCAGTCCTATATAACTAATCCTTTTTAGTTAACAGTTTAATGAAGACTTCAAGTTTCCCACTGGAATTCTTTAATTTCTTACCCAGTTCAGTGGTATGATTTGAATGGTATCAGAAACGTGGACTTAAAAAAAATAGTCCTTGCTATGAATCTTCTTGAAGAGGAAGGATTTTTGCAAAGGCACCAGAGTAAAACAGTAACTGTCTATGAATAACAAAAGACTTAAGAAGGCACAGTTAAAGAACTGATTACAATGCAATTGGCAAAGAAACTTGGTTACTCCTGTTACCTACAGCATTTTAAGATAATAACTAGAATTATGACTCAAAACATTTTTCCAGGACAAAGCAGATTTTTAGGAAAGCCATATAATTTCTAGAATATCTAGATAAATAATGTTTATTTACTAAGACGATTTATTACTCATTTGACAATTCTTCCCATGTAATTTAACATGCCAAATGAACTAATTAGTTTAACATCTCTCTTTGGAATGCCTTAGGGGCTTTTTGAAGCATCCCGAAGTTAGCTAGAGGTCAAAGGAAATTCTTTAGAATTTGATTTGGGGAAATTCATCAAAAAACATCAAAATGGTTTGAAACACTAGTCAAATAGTATCATAGGTCACTGTGAAACAATGCTTATTCACTTAACCAAAGTGACAATAAAAGATTTCAAAGGCAAATACAGAAAGTTAGATTACCAGTTAAAGGTAAAGAAATTTTACAGTCTGTTATCAAAAGCAGATCAATATTTTAAGAAAACTTTGTCCTCTTGATAGAGAGAGAAACCAAATTCAGGTTTGTACCACTTTACCTTTAACATTAAAACTCAATTAAATTTATTTTAATCTTAGTCAGTTCTGACTACACATAGAATACCATTCTAAAGATTTTTTTTCCTCTCACAAACCTTCTACAACTTTCTATATCCATATTAATTTGTCCCTTATGTTCTTTCCTATTTAGAAATAACCAGCTTTAAGACAAATTACTTTCTTTTCCCTTAACAAAGTGCTTTTTCATTTCTCATACTTTCTTTTACTGAAAACACACATCCTACACTCCTTGTATACTGAAATGTCTCCCTTATTGTTTCTGGTAGCTTTAATTACATATTTAAATTAGAATCTTCAACTCTTAAAAACCTTAATTTCTAGTGAAAACTAAGAAGCAATTTTACATTAGCATTCTGTATATTAGCAAACTTATAAATATCAATAATTTCTAAAAATATGTTTTCTTACAGAAAATATCTGTGTGGCACCAAACATATTTATTAATAGTCCTAAATATCTTTAGTCTCTCTGTAAAAGGAAGCTAGTGTTCAGTGATTAATATTTCAGTATCTTATTTTATTTGGGAATGACCTAGATACTTGATAAACTTCAATCATTTAACTTAATTTAGCAAAACTCTAAAGTTTCAAGTCGCCAAATATCTGGAGAGAATTTTTTTTTCTTTTTGTTTTTTTAAATTTATTTATTTATTTTACTTATTTATGGCTGTGTTGGGTCCTTGTTTCTGCGTGAGGGCTTTCTCTAGTTGTGGCAAGTGGGGGCCACTCTTCATCGCGGGGCCCGGGCCTCTCACTATCGTGGCCTCTCTTGCTGCGGAGCACAGGCTCCAGACGCGCAGGCTCAGTAATTGTGGCTCACGGGCCTAGTTGCTCCGCGGCATGTGGGATCTTCCCAGACCAGGGCTTGAACCTGTGTCCCCTGCATTGGCAGGCAGATTCTCAACCACTGCGCCACCAGGGAAGCCCCTGGAGAAAATATTTTTAAATAGACATTCCTAAAACATAATTATTCCTAAGGACCTTACCTAAAAACTTTTTTCTCATTTACACTTAATATACTTATAAAAATTTTCATCATACCAATTTATTTTATATTTGCAACAGATATAATAAGATTTTATTTGACTTCTAGTAAACCTAGATACAATAAAATTATTATATTTACTACTGATGACTCTAAAGGCATAGCTGTGTTAATTAAACCAACAAACTTAAACTGACTTCAATGCCAAATATTAATTTAATACTAAATATTTCCCAGTTCACTTGAAACTGAAATTCATTTGGGTTAGTTTCTTTTATATTTCTGAGAGTTTATATAATTGCTTAATTTTCTTTAAGCCAATTAAATAGTGCTCATTTACAAATTAATTTTGGTAATACCTGTTGGAGGTAAAGACATATATTTACAATGCACACATAGACATATAGACAGACACAATCAGAAATCTCATAGCTTCATTTTTTTAAACTTAGTCATGAATCAGGTATTATAATATAAAACTCACTAGTTTATAGTAACTGTTGGAATAAGCCAAGTTTAAAAAGACCTCTTTTCTCTCTTTTTTTTCCCTCAATCTCAGGAATTAGAAATGGTCTAGATAAGTGTTCTGAGACCCCTGTTAGAACATTTACATCTCAAGGCACAGGGAGAGAAATGCAAGCTTACCCTAGAAGGGCTTGTTCCAGAATTCCAAAAAGATATTTTATAATGCCAGCTTTCTCTAACTTAACTGCATATGCAGTAAAAGAGCCCCATTTTGGCCATTTTCAATGTAAGATTTTAATTCTTTTAATTCTTAATTAAGTAAGTATTTGTAAGTATAAATTTTGCAAATACATAAACCTGACTCGGCTGTTAGGTGGAGGCTGGCTTTCTGATACCCCCTCATTTAGGAAAGATGTTAGGCCAGCCTCTCACCTATCACCCAGTCTAGACTGTTCAGTGTCTCTCAACTGAGCAAAGGTGCACTTTTTCCCAGCGTCTTTCAGCTGGACTCCCCCAGTATCTTTCAACTGGAGGGGCATTCTGTAGTATCTTTCAGCTGGGGGGCCAGATACTGTTATACATGGCCAAATAAAACTCAGGATCATCAACCGATAATCGGAAGATCGGAGAACCAAGAAAGACTCACCCAAATTCTTCTGGACTCTCCGAGGAGGTGAATGGGCACAAGAGGCCTCTGCTGATACCAAGGCTCAGATCCTCACAGAGTTCAGGCAAAGGAGAGACGTCTGCTCTGGTTCGCTTTGTGGTTGCCAAAACTGTTGACTGGAAAAAAAAACGTACAACGTGAGAGCTGTGAGTTCAGTTTTGTTTGGGGTTTACTGAGGACTATAGCCTGGGGGACAGCCTCTCAGATAGCTCTGAGGAACCGCTTTGAAGAGGTGGCAGGGGAGGTCAGTATATATATGGCTTTGGCAAAGGGGGTATGCCTTCCTCCAAGGCACACATCTTGGTAGAGGGTTGCTACTAGGCACGAGAAGCTTGCTATTAAGTCACAAGGAACAGATGTCTCCATTAATGACTTTAGTGCTTTTCTAGGTATGAGAAGATGCAAGAAATTGGGTTCATAAAATTTTCTCCAGAAAATATCTAACTATCTGAAGGCCTGTTCTGCCCGTTTTTCCCGGAGCACAGAGTGCCTCATTCCTGAGCTCCACCCTGAACTCCTTTCAGGGTGTGTTAAAGGTCAGCAGACTGCAGTGGCTAATGATTTCATTCTTGTAGAACCAGATGGCAAGTGATATTCTTTAGTTGGTAAAAAACTGAAATTCATGTCCTAAAAATCACAGCTTTGTACTTAAGGAGCAGCCCATCATTATGAAGAGATGTTAAAGAAAGTTAGATTACTATTGAAGAAAGGATAGCTGAGGGTTGTTAATAACTATTGGGTTGGCCAAAAAGTTCATCTGGGTTTTTCCATAACATCTTACAGAAAAAACTGAATGAACTTTTTGGCCAACCCAATATTTTCAAGAATATAAGAAATTCTGTAAAAAGATTGCTCAAATGTTTTCCATCTACATAGAGAAATAATGAAATTAAGTGGTTTCAAATGACAATAAGAAAGATGTAAATTATACCTAAAAAAACCTTCTCCACTGCAGAAGTCTTTTGAAATAGAACAGTTATCTTTCACCAGTTAAGTATAGAATTACTTAGAGACAGGGATTAAACAGCATCTGCCAGGGTTTTTCTCCTGGCTAGAAATAGACACAAGGGTCCCCAAATAAAAAAAAGCTGATCAATGCCACAATACCAAGATATACACGTTATAATCTTATTTTTCTCCTTTTATCATTGTACTTTTATGTGGAACCAGGAAAAAAGTGGTAAAGTGAACACAGGAATTGTGAGTAGGTTAGAGAGGTTGAAGAAGATGAAAATAAATGGGGAAGATAAGTAGAACTCACAGAAAGTGATCTGTGAGTAAGGTAAACCAAAGACTACTTCTATACATGCCCAGTTCTGAACAAATTAACCCACAATAAAATCATCCCACAAAAAAGTCCCTTGAAATGGAAAGCAAAGCATTTCATACACATAGTTTTTTCCTTCCTTTTTTTAATGATAAACGTCTAAAGTTTTCATTTATCCAGAGGAGTTTTTGACTCCAAAATGTTTCAGGATCTTACACAAAACTTTGCCGTGCACTAATTATGTTGTTATGCCAATCATGACTTTTGCCTTAAGAGTTAGGAGTTAGCTAGGTTTCAGGACTTCTTCCTTGAAGCTGGACTGAGAAAATGTATCAACAAGGTATCAAGACTCTTACAGGGACTATTTAAAGCTAAAGGAATGCCCTTTTGGCTCCCACTTCCCTGAGGCTATGGTTTCAGAGATAAATCTTAGAGCTCATCAAAGAGAAAAACTACAGTGCCTCTAGGAGGCCATGGCCCCATCTCCTTCCCAGCCAGCACACTCAGCTCTGCCTTCACTGAGTAAAGACAAGGAACTCTATTTTCATTTTCTCCCTGCCCCACTCTCAACTTCTGTCTCAACTAAGTACATCTCCAACACTACAGTATCTGCTAAGAAATATATAAGAAACGTATTTACTTTGAAAAAGGAGAGAAAAATTAATATAAATTCAGTCATCAAATATTGTACCTACTCTGTGGCTAGCAATGATAATTACTTATATACAGATGTCATGGGCACTTCGTTTAATGTATATTTTACTAGCAGTAAAGAGAAAATACAGAGTTCACTGCTGAACTCTAGCATTCCACTTGAGCCATCAAATATCAAGATAAATAACTCACATTACATTTTAAAGTAAGTTCTACCTGATAGTAGATATTAAATATTTCAGGCTTTGTGAGCCATAGGATCCCTGCGGCAGCTATTCAGCTCTGTCATTATAGCACAAAAGTGGCCATAGACAGTACATAAATGGATGGGTGTGGTTACTTTCAGCAAAACTTTATTTACGAAACAGGCAATGACTAGGTTTGGCCACCAGGCATGTAGTTGGCTGCCCCTTAATTGAAACAGTTCATTTTGATCATTTAAATTTTTTTTTTTCTCTCAGATATTCTCTCCTTTCCCCTGCTTTTCTCAAAACCTCAGATAAAACCTTCTTGCAAGAGAAAAACGGGGAAGCATCTTTCTGTCTGACACCTTCCAACCTCAGGACCATGCTTCTTGTCTACCTGCTTCTGGCTTGCCCTGATGGTTTAAGTTTCAGGCTGGGATAATTGTGACCTGAGACTTTCCAGTGTTGACAAAAAAATTAATCAATAATCACCTAAAAAAGAAATGGAAAATTTTATTTGGGCCAACCTGAAGATTATAAGCTGGGAGGCAGTCTTTCAGAAAGCTCTGAGAACTGCTCTGCAGAGGTAAGGGCAGGGGAGGGCAGTGTATATGTGATTTTGACAAAGGGATACGTGCAATCACGCACACATCCTGGCAGGAGATTGCTGCTATTCTTGAGGAACAGATATCTTAGTTAATGATTTTAGTGCTTTTCTAAGTATGGGAAGACATAAGAAGCTGGGTTCTTAAAATTGTCTCCTGAAAACATCTAACTATCTGAGGGCCAGTTCTGCCAGTTTTCCTAGAGCATTGCAAAGTGCCGCCTCCTGATCTTTGCCTTGAATTCTTTTCAGCGTATACTGTAGTCAATGACTGCAGTGGCTAATGACTTGATTCTTATAGAATTGGATTGTGAGCAACATTCTTTATTTTATAATTCTTTTCCTTTTCGGTGTTGATTTCAATGAAGGTTTGGGAGGTGTTTTGTGACCAATTTGTCCGACAGTCCTAGGAATGCTCACTCCCAGGTCAGGCAAGAATTCTGTTGTTAAGCCACTCAATGTGCTGTTACTGGACTAGGCCCTGTTAACAGTAGCCAAAAAGTCTCTGGACCACCTGTCTTACTAGTCTGTTATGGTCCTAGAAATGGTTCCCTCTTGTTGCTTCTTCCAATATCTAGAGTTACAGTATTTCAGTCATTAATATTATAGGATTATATATTTGGTCAATCATTTCAAGTAGCCTAATGATCATTAATTTTATCAGAGGATCAGTCACACATTTGGTAACGCAAGAAACAATAATGTTGTAAAATAGTTATAATACAATATAGCTAGTAACATTAATAAGGTCATAAATTAGTATTTAAGCTAAGAACTTCCATTAGGTGCACCCCAGTATCTCCCCAGATCGTCTGACCAGTCTATTCTGCACCAATTGCTGTCTTTAAGGGAAATGATATATTGACATTGTACATAAAGTTCACCAAAGATGTCTGCACGTAAGATGGTCATTATGACCACTTACAGGGTCATCTTACATAAGGTTCACCAAAGTTGTCTGCTAAGGAGTTACATGTCTGGCACCAGAAAAAGAAAAATTGATCTTTATGGTTGAGCAGGTATTTCTGCCAGTTGGGCTGGTCCGGTTAATGCATAGTGCAGATGCACATAGTACACTGGAGGGGAGGGAGGATGCACAAACGGGCAGAGAAAAATGTTTAAATTTTTCTTGTCTTAAAATATGAATTTTTATTTCATCACCCGTGATGACACACAGTGGAGCCTGGTTGCCATGGGTTCCCTTCAGCTTCTTGAGTGCTAAGACCTTTCAGGGATCTGGCTGTGCCTGCCACCCAGTCTCAGGCCAGGCAGTCAGCTCTGCAGCCCTAAAGGGCCACCTCACCACATCATGGCACCCCCCTCCCACAAGCTTCCCAGCCATATCTCATCCACCCATACCAAGGGATGCTTGCGAAAGCTGTCCCTCAAGATCTCAGGTGTCTGACCACCCTGGCCACGTTGACTTTGACACTTCCTGTGGTTTTCAAGAGGCCTCCCCACTCCTCTCTGTTTTTAATATCAACCTTAATTAGCTGACACCCCCGACTTAGGCCAAAGCCCAGAGAGCTTCCTTCAGTCTTAGACCTTGATACGTTAAAAAGAGAATAAATGCGTTTGAAAAATCTCCTCTCAAAATAGTAACTGAGCATGCATCGGGTACTAAATGTCAGAAGCTGAAAATTACATTCTCCTTTCTCTTTTTATTTCTTCTCGAATAAATCCTAACTTACCTACCCCACTTCACCCCCAAGATAGGTTAGATAGACAGGTCAGCTAGGATTAAGGTCATGCACTGAGAAAGTTCAAAAAGAAAAATGTGTATGTAGCTTTCAAACTATTACTCTGTTTTATGTTACCTTCTGTTTCTTCACAACCACCCTTTTAGGTTGGTGGTGCCATGTTGGAGAGACGCAGAGAGACTATGAAGGCTCAGAGGAGGAAAGTCTCATTAAGATAAAATCTTTTAAAGTATATATTATTCAACAAGATTTGTATCTTACTTTACCACTTCTTTTTTTTGGCTTATGAGTTCTTTAAGTCAGTTTACTTATATTCATTGTACCACCCATTTATGACACTGTGCCACATAAATGAGCATTTGCTATATGCAAAGCTTGGGGTCAGTTAATCTGCTGGCTGTAAGAAAAAATGAAATTTCAGTACAGAAAAACAATAAGTAAGAAAATGAAAAAGGGTGAAAAATCACTTCTAAAGAGAACACCTGAAAAATATGTTTTTAGAAATTGAAGGTCAAAGAGGGGCAAAGCACATCAGAGAAAATGAGTTTCTTAATCACATGGAGCCAGATCTGCCTATTGAACATTCAGCTTATGACAAAATAATTGTCCAGTAATTACTCTAAAAGATGGAACAAAATCAAATTAAAATGGAGCAAATTGCCTTTTGCATTGTGGCCAGTGACACATTCATGCTGCAAAATACCACTTTCTTTTTTGTGAGAGGTGACCGATTGCTTAGTGGTTAAGTGACTAGGTTATCCCATGAAAAATCTGCAACCCTGTCTTTCAGAGAAGTGCAAAGTGTCTTATTGCTACTACTATATGTGGCAATTTCATATTCAGAAATAAAAAAGCATACATCTTAAGCCCTACACGTGTATATGTGGCAAATATTACAGTTCATAATTACTGAGTGCTTGCTATGCACCAGGGGCGGATCCAGGTAATTTACATGTGTCAATTCATTTAACATGCACAAATCTGGCAAGTAGGTATTCTTATTTTTTAGATGAATAACTGACACATGGAAAGGTTGAGGATATTGCTGGAAAGCTTCACAGCGAGCCAGACGTAGATTCAGGATTGGAAACCGGGCATATTGTGTGCAGAGCAGGTGTTCTCAGTCACAAAACAACATGCCATATGCCCCACACAGTCCACAGCCAGTGGATGGTCTTCCTTTTCACTTTTGTTTAAAGATATAATCTAACACTTATTTCACATAGCATAAAAGTAAGAAACAAGTTTGAGTCATGGATGAACATAAAGTGAGTGAATCATTTGTTACCTTTGTATCTACTACATTTGGACTATTACTTTTAAAGTTAGAGACAAATAGATAACATTGGTACCTACTGGCCCTCAAGCACCAAAGGGAAAACATTCAGGATTTGTTTCTCTCCTTCCCAGCTCAGAAAAAAAGATTTTGTCAGTGTACCTAGAGATAATCGGTCACATCAACATAACATATACACACAGGTAACTGAATGGTGAGTTTGTTCATTCAAAAGGAGGGATATAACTTTTTGTTGATTTCATCCATGTAAGAAATATTGATTGAGCAATACAATAAAGTAAGTGCTGTGACACACATTCATGATAAAAGGATTGTCAAAATATAAAAGACTTAGATGAGGAGGTACATTAGTTTGCTAGGGCTGCCATAATAAAATAACACAGACTGGGAGGCTTAAGTAACAGATATTTATTTTCTCACAATTCTGGAGGCTAGCAGTTCAAGATTAAGGTGCCTGGTGAGAGCTCTCCCCTTGGTCTGCAGATGGCCACCTTCTAGCTATGTGCTCACATGACCTCCTGTTGGTGAGTTTGCAACAGCAGGGAGAAGAGCAAAAGCTCTCTGGTGTCTCTTCTTATAAGAACACTAATCCTTTTGGTCCAGGGTCCCACCCTTGCAACCTCATTTAATTGTAATTTCTTCCTTAAAGGACCCATCTCCAAATACAGCCACATTGGGAATTAAGACTTAAACATATCAATTTTGGGAGGACATAAACATTCAGTCCATAACAGAAAGTAATGCTGCATCTGATTTCTTTAAGGATAAATAAACAGAATTAGACACAAGGGAAATGACGTAAGAACAAAATCAGAGGTGGTTATTGTTGTTGTTGCTCTGCTGTTGTTTTTTTTTTAAAGTACTACATGCAGTGAGATGTTAATATATTTATAAATCTTGTTGCCATGGACAATTCTGGGATAATGCAAATGATCAAAATTAACTCAAGTAATAGAAAAAAAATTAAATATATAAATAAAAGAAATTGGAAATATTATCAGATAACTAAAAAAGAGAGGGATCAGGACCAATTGGTTTCAAATTCTCAAGGAAAAATAATCCTCATGCTACAAAAGCTTCTCAGTAATACTACCTAATGCCCAAAATAAATATTAATAACAATAGTTGGCATTTATTTTGTACTTAGAATATGTTAGGAACAGTGCAATCTCATCTAATCCTCTATGTAGATAGTCTAGCCTTAATATCAAAACTTAATTAAGAGGGCCCCATAACAAAAAATACATACTCACTTCTGGATATGTATGCAAAAATACCTAAATAAATATCAGCACTAATTTGTATAGAAAAATAGTGTCATGCCAATAATTTAGGGAAGATTTAAATAAGGAAATATATTAATATCATAACAAATCAAAGACCTAATACAAAATCATAGGATACTATTAGTAGAAGAAAAAGTACTTAATTAAAACAAGCAAATGAAAAAATAGAATCAGTAATTGATTTAAAGGTATAGAAAGAAACTTCCTTAACATGAGAACAGTATCTCTATCTTATAAAATGGTCAGAAGTGACACAGTCCTTACAAATAGAAAGTGCCAAAGAAGCCAACTATCACTCTTATTATTTAATGTCTTTTCAAAAATTCTAAGCCATGAACAATGTATTTTACCTACTGAAATTGTAAAGAAAATATTATTATTTAAAAGGGCTATGCAAATATATCTTAATAACTCAATAAAATCAACAAAAAATTCTTAAAATTGATAGGAGTTCTGTAAAGTGTTACAATAAAATATAAAAATGCAAAATCATTAGTGTTTCTCTAGTTCAGAAATAATCAGGAGATATGAGGGAAGAAAAATATGTTAACAGTGACAAGGCCAGCAAAAACATGAAATGCCTCAGAAAAATAAATATTCTATACATAAGACACTATCAATCTTTACCCAGGATATGAACAATTTTAAAAGAATGGCATAGCATGTTTTCATTGAGAAGAACAAATACTTTGGGTATGTTATTTTTTCAAATAATTTAAACAGACATAATGAAATATTTCTCTAAAATACTAACAAGATTTTTTTTCAAGGATGGGCTTGATGAAAATTATTCTGTTGTTATTTGGAAAAATAAGCAGGTTATATACAATTAAAGAAAATAATTGTGAGGAGGAAAATTATATAAACAATTTAAAGCATGCTATAATCAACAGATAGATCAGTAGAATAGAATAGATAACCTTGAAATAAATTCAGACATATACCTGAAAGTGTTTTGGTAAACAAGACATCATATAAGGAAAACATCTCCATTTTATACTCAAGAGAGTTGTATAGCTTATGTAACATTCTCCAGCGAGCCGTGCCTCATAAATCCATACAGGTATGCGTTTGTTTACAGTAAGCAATTCTAAACCAAGAACATCTTCCTTAAAGTATTTCATAGATAAGAATTCTCCCTTCCAGCAAATATTAGTCTGTTGGCCCGGAGGTCAAGTTATCATGTTTTCAAGGACATTAGACCAGGTCACCTGCATTCTTCCCTCCCACTCCCCAGGATCATCTCCCTGGTAATAGGGGGGATATCAGGCCAGCTGCTTTAACACCTTCTTCCCCAACACAAGTTCTATAATAAAACTTTTTTGAAAGAGAGAGAATGAAAGGGGGAAAAAAAACAGGACACTCAAGTCACAGTGTTTACTAGGAATCGAAGGAAAGCAAGACCAGTATCAGTGATAACAGTTAATGGTTCATTACAACAATCCAGGAAATAAGTGATGCAGACCTAAACAATGAAGTGGCAAAAAGATGGGGAAAGAGAGTGAGATTTAACAAATGTTATGGCATTTCAGTTGACTAATCGTGGTAATCTGTGGAAGTCAGGTTAGGGAGTGGAGGCAGTAAATCATGATTTCCAACTGGAGACTTAGGCAGGTGTATGGATGATGTGACTATCTGCAAGGATAGAACAGAGGAGCGGTTTGGGGAAGGGTGAAGTTTCTTTAATAGAAGATAAGAGAACAGTGTTCATCAAATATGGTGTTTTCTTCTGAGTATTCAACTGCTTGGTACAATAAATATTCAAAAGATTATTTATTAGGAATGGTATCAGAATAAGACACTTAGGTGACCCTTGAGGATGTTCCATTCAGGCTACAGATAAAGAAGCCAAAGGGGCCAATTGAATTCCCACCAAGATATGATAGAAATCCTCCCCTCCAAGGACTGTAGCACTTGTATCTCCAAGATTAAAAGTTTTTGGGCTTCTCTGGTGGCGCAGTGGTTAAGGATCCACCTGCCAATGCAGGGGACATGGGTTTGAGCCCTGGTCCGGGAAGATTCCACATGCCATGGAGTAGCTAAGCCCGTGCACCACAACTACTGAGCCTGCGTGCTACAACTGCTGAGGCCTGCGTGCCCAGAGCCCGTGCTCCGCAACAAGAGAGGCCACTGCAATGAGAGGTCCGCACACCGCAACTAGAGATAGCCCACACGCAGCAACGAAGACCCAATGCAGCCAAAAATAAATAAATTAAATAAATAAATTTTTAAAAAAAAAGATTAAAAGTTTCTTACTCTTGGAATTTTTACTCCTAATTTCTCCCTTTCCACCTTTCTTCTAATAATATTATCTTCTGTTAAGTATGTTACTCAATCAGTTCATTTTCAGATTACTCAGTTGCAAGTTGATTAAAGTTGCAACTTCTTTTTTTTCCCTACAATCTTCTTAGCCACACTTCTATCATATTGTCTCAGGCTCTTGACTTCTTGTGGCTCATCCTTTCTATTTTAGTTCTTACTGGACAATTTTATCATAGATTTAAGTTGAAGTTTCAGAAGCTCCTCATTAACTACAGTAATCAGTTTTTATTTAATCCCAGTAAAGCTGGTGCTAATTAGCTTCACATGAGTTCAAAAGATGATCAGCCTTCAGAATTTGGTCTGATGCAGAAACTGTTGTCATGGCAATGCCCCATCTAATACAATGTATTTCTCTCTGTAGGTAGATATTCTTTCATTCAGGCAGCCTCCTTCTTAGTATCTGCTAACATGCTTTGATATGCATGATGGTGTTTTGTTTTTTTTGTTTTCATTTTTGCTTTTGTAGCTGGAAGAGCAAGAATTTAATGTTGGGGATAAGGGTAGAGGAAAGAGCCAGAGAAGGTAAAGTAGTTTATTTCCTGTGGATTCACTCACTTGCCCTATAAACGAGAATAAAGCCTGTACTGTTAGCAGATAGAGGACCAGATATTGAAGGAAAAGTTCTGGGAGAGATGTTGTGGGTGTCCAAGCGTATTCAGAGATGCTGGAATCAGTGACCAAGTTTGATCAGAGAGCTGGTCTTTCAACTGTGACGTGGACTCAGAAACTCTGGCACCCTGAAGGTTAAAGGTCAGGGAAAAGCCGCATTTGTGTTTCTAGGTCCACACATTGAATGGTTAGGAGGAGAAGGACAACTGCATTCAGTGGATTCTCAGACTAGTGGAACCACATGATGAAGAAGGACAAACAGTGGATGGGGACTGTTGCTGCCAGACTGGTTGGGGTCCAAATGAAACTTGCATGGTCTTTCACAGAAACAATTGAGGGACACCTTAAAGAAGAGACATTCCTTGTAGTAAGACTGATGGAAATCCAACTAGCAAACTGTGGTGATTCACACTGTGGCCATATAAAGCATATGGCCTTATATATTCAATAGTAGTCTGGTGAGATCCAGGGAATTAAGAATACAAAAATTTATAGAGAAGGAATTCCATATTAAGTTTTAAGGAATGGTAAAAATAAATACTTGTAAATCCTTTAAAAACACTAACTGATGACATTATGGGGACAAACTCTGGGATATAACTGAAAATTTTATTTAAATGATTCCTTTTCTCCACCTTTATAGTTTTTAGGCAATTTAGCTCTTTGAGGTTAGTTGAGTTTCAAAATTGACTCAACAAAGCAGCATATAAAGAATTCATCTGAAAGAGAATGTGACTAGCAGGAATGTAACTATCAGAGAGGCCTTGGATTAGCAATTACAAAGGTGTCAATATCCTTGGTATTCCTTGAATTGCTTTATAAACACCAAAATAATTAAAAAAAAAAAAAAAACTCGACTCCTCCCTGCTCTGATTTACCTCTCCAAACTTTCTTGCTCTCTGGGGGGCAGGAGGAGAGTTACTTAAAATTCTAGTACTCTGGACCCACTGTTCCGGCCATTGGTTTCTAGAATAAGAGCCAGGAGAGAAGTGTTGATGAATCTAGTTTGTTCTTATGAACAGTGGCTCCAGAGTAATATATGTCATAAAATAAAACTTTATTCCTATAATTCATAGCATTCTCTGCAGTTATAAGCTGGAACCTCAATACTTAACATATGTTTTTAAAGCAACACACTTTGGAGTCAAACCACTAGTGTCCACATCTTGACTGACCACTTGCTGTAAGACATGAGACAGATAGATAGACATCAGTTTCCTCATCTGTAAAAATGAATATAATTGTAGAGTATAGTTCATCTGGGCATTATGAGATCTAAAGGAATTAAAATTTGTTAAGTGCTTAGAACCATGATGTCACAGAGAAAGTGATGCATACTTATTTGTTAAATGAACAAAAGGAAATCTATTTTTCCTGAGGATTAAATGATAAAATCTACATAAAAGTTTTAGCCTGGTGTCCGGAACACTGCAAATGCTCAATAATTGTTAGTTATGTGGTCACTCCAAAAACATTTGTTGAGAGCAAAGATATGCCAGGTCTGACTAGGCACTAGGGATTAAATACTGAGGAAAAACACCCAATATCTACCATATGAGCCTAGTTATGGTGTAACAGAGGCAACAACATTAATCAAATACCCACACAAGTATAGGTAAATTTGCTACTGTGCTAAGTGCTATGCAAAAATGGTTCTATGAGACACGTACTTAGGACCTTTGATTTACTGTGTGTGTGTTGGACAGTGGGAGGGGTCAGGGATCCTTCCATAAGCAACCACCAGTGGAGCTGAGACCAGAAAAGTGAAAAGGAGTAAATCAAGAAAGAGCAGGAAACTGTTCAGGGAGAGGGAAGAACTGGTGCAGTGACCCCATGCAAGACGGCCAAGCACAGCATTGCAGAGAATGCAAAAGAGAGTTTGTCAACGCACTGAGGCTGGAGACAGAGGCAAGGTCCCCATCATCCAAAACTGTTTAAGCCACATTAAGACTTTTTTACTTTATCTTAAAAGCAACTGGAATTCATACCCTTAAACAGAAGGGTAACATGTGATCTGTGGTTTGAAAAGTGTATGTCGGAATCACTTGGAGGACTTTTTAAAATGGATTGCTCGACCTCACCTCAGAGTTTCTGATTCCATATGTCAAGATTTGGGTGGGGGAATTTGCATTTCTAACAAGATCCCAGGAGATGCTGATGCTGAGGCAGTCTTGGGAACACACTTTGAGAATCACTGGTCTACTGCAGTGTGAATGAACTGAAAGGATCAAAAGTGAGTGCCAGGTGGACCACTTAAAAAGCAATGTTAGTAGTCCATACAAGAGATGATACACATTTTAACCTAGGGAAATGGGGAGAAGTCAACTAATCCAAGAAATATTGAGGAGGCAAAATTGGCAGGTCTCGTGCTGTGTTGAGTGCGGATTTGAAGGAAAGGGAAATGTCGAGGCTCCTTCAATGGGTTAATTGCTCTACTTTGTCATCGGAAAGAAAGAAACTCTCAGAGTCAGAAACACATAGTAATATTTTGGCCCAAAAATGAGAGGTTTTTTTTTTTGTAAAGGCATCCTTGACCTTCATTACCTGGCTGCTATGGTCTAACACCTGACAATAATCATAGAAAGCACTATGAAATTATGAAAGACTGCCTCAAGGGAATCTAGAAAGCATGTTCTGGGAAAATGACAGAAACTACCCCCTGTCCTGTCTGGGGTGTTCCTGTGTTTAGGTGGCACATGGGCCACGTTACACTTGGGCTCAGTGTCAGATCTGATTGTTCTAGCTACAGCCAGAGCTGGTAAATAGAGCTTCTAAAGTGAATTGAGACAGTGATTAAGAACTATTGATTATGAGTAGAGAGAAGAGAGCAGATAAAAGATCAGACTAAAAAAGGTTAATCCCTGAATTGAAAAAATTTCAGAGACTGAATGTAGAAACTGTCCAAGATAAAGAAGTGTGCAGGGCAAGAGGAGTGGCAGTTAGCAACTTGCACACCAAAGGAAACAAATGTCTGAGACAAAAGTGAAAGCAGAAAAAAAAAAAAAAAGAGAGGTTTTTGAGCATTTAGAGGTAATAACCCTAAAGATGAAACCACTGTATTCATAAGTCAGGAAATTGTTAGTTATGCCAGAATGTATTCTGAGGAATATTCAGGAAAAGCATTGCTGACCAAAGCTGGCATATTTTGGTGGCAGCTTCTCTGGTGTTTGGAGGAAGTAAAACAGAGGCTTATGCCTGGAAATATCAGAGATTGCATCCAAAGGTCTTGGAGAAATGTTCACAAACACAAATTTGATAGCATTCCGGAGATCAACCAGTGTCTTCTTGCCAAAAAGTAAATGGCATTTCTCCCAAAGGCAGGAGGCATTTGGCTCAGGAGCTAATGGGGAGAATTGTGGGAACTCAGAGCAGGAATGCCCACAAGAAAGGTTTAGTGGAATGTGAGGTGTCAAGGGAGTCTTTGAAAGTAAAGCCATGAATATATTGTCTTACAGTGCTTTGAGGCAGAATATAATTCGGTGTACAGTGTAGAAAGTAGAAGGCTTATGTTTTTATTCTTGTAAAGGATTTTAGCATAAAAGTTGTAGGAAAGAGTAGAAGCAAAACAAAACAATACCAATCCCCCCCGCCAAATTTTTTTAAAGGGGCAATTTAAATTACAAACATCAGTGGAGTATTCAGAAGACTTTTGCAGAATTCCAGATACTAATATCATGATGCTAAACACCATAATGATTATATGGGGAAAAATTGTTCTCTGAGCCAGCCTAAACAGATTACTAACTGTTAAGTTAGACACCACCAAATAGTTAAACTCTGGGTGCAGTCTATGGCTTAATGTAAAGTGAAGAGATTTGTTTGCTGTTTTGAGAATTTATATATAGCTTTTTTTAATCCAGATAATTTTTTGGAAGATATAAGTTATATACTTCACATACTGCAGGAAGAAAAAAAAAAAAAGGAGAGATAACCAATTGGGTTTTTGTTTTTTCATTTTGGGGTTTTTTTTTTGGCTTGATTAGGGTTTTGTTGTTTGTTTTTGTTGTTTGTTTGGATTTGTTTGTTTCAAGCAATAAAACCAATTATAACTAATGTAAACAAAAAGAGAAATTATTGCAAGTTTATGCAGTAGCTCTTAGAACTGAAGGAATATCTGAAGAACCAAGCCCAAGAAGGCGGCATCGTGCGGACCTCCTTGGACCCAGATAGCAGAGTTCATGTAATTGTCTTCTCAGGAAACCCCACTGTGATTAATCAGCTCCAATATTTTTTCTCTCTTAGCCCTTACGCTCAAGTTTTAAACACCCAGAGAGAGAGAGAGTTTGAATGATCTGGCTCCCCTGCTCAACACTGGTTAAGAAAAAGGGAGATATTGTTCTCTGCAGTCCCAAAGATTGCACGCAGGAGAGGAGAGGTACCTCGATAGGAAATTAGGGCACTATTTTCAGAAAAAGGGAGAGCAATTGCCAGGCAGTAAAAACTAGCAAATATCTGCTACAGAATCCTCTAAGTATAATATCCTTATAGAGCAACGTTTTGTTAAAAGACTGATACCATGACTTGTTGAAAGACCTGCTTATATTCATTATAATTTGTTTTCTTATGTATTTTATCCAGACATTATTAATAATGAGTTATGTTTTGTACTTAGAGGAGATTGTAGGTGTGTGTGTGGTTAGAAATGGTAATAATTTGCATAAAATCAGAATCTATTAGTCCAAAAGACTTTCAGCTATGATGAGAGCTCTGATTCTTGACTGTTTAACAAGAAATAGTAACATAATAGCAAACACATAGTGCTTTCTATTGTCCAGACACTGTAGGAAGCACTTTACAAATTTTATTTTGTTTAACAGGAAAGAAATCACAATGTGACTATATATGGCAATCCTTCTGTTTTTTAAAACCATTTCTAATTTTAATCCACCTATTAATTTGTCAGTGATTCATTTCAGGTCTTTGGGGTTGATCTGAGTTGATCTCAAGATCCCCAAGTAGATACAAAGTTCTGTTCAAGGGTTTCTGATTTTTATGCTTTTTTTACTGAGGATTAAAAAGGCTTGCTTTATCAGGAGTGGTTTGATTATGAACCCGGACAACATATAGAGAGTAAGTGTACCACACAGAGATTGTCAGAGTTTTCATCTTTTCCAGATATATGCCTGTTTCTTTCAATTTAAAATAAGGATTCAAAACACACACACACACACACACACACACTTAGAATTACCACACCTTGAAGAAGCCTCCTGTTCTTCTTGGTTTCACATTTCTCTACATAATACCTTGAAGTGTACTTATGGTTTGAGAATCACACCTGAACCGTTTCTATTCCAAGCTCCTCCATTCTTTAACACTTAGAGCATTCTTAAAGTATGACTGAAGGTCTCTTAATGGAAAACACAATTATACACATTCAAATTCTTACAAATCTTTTATTAAGACTGTTATTTTTAATGCTAAAGTCTTTAAATTATATTCCTTCATATTACTTGAAACTATTAAAAAATGATATCGAAAACTTTATCCTGTTTATGGTTATGATTTGCTTTATGCTATAAATGTATTGCTGTCTCTCTTGAGAGCTATAGTGACACAGCTGCGGGTCCTTCAAAAATAGGTTGTACGAACAATTCAAGACATGTTGGGTATCTAACTGAATTTTAGTAACGAGGAGTAGGTGAAAAAGTTCCTGTCAAGGGAATGTCAATTTGGGTCCAAGAGACGAAATTTTCTGACAGTTTCTGTACAAAGCAGGGGTTACTGAGTAACTGCCCCTGTTGTTTAGTAATTGACCCCGACAGCAGTGGAAAGTTGAAGGGGGAAGGTGTGCAGAGAGTTAACAAGAAGAACCTCAAGAAACTCAAAATGTCCAGGAAGCAGGAAAACTGAGAGGCACACAGTGGAAAGAATGTTGTTTCTGCCTAGCAACCAGTTCTTCCCGTTTGGCCAAAAAAGTGTTGTGGGACTAAAATGTACAATATGCCAACTTTGAGATGCTACAAAGAGAATAAAAACTAGGAGATTTTGCTCATCTACTGGTAGGAATACCTGTAAGTCAATTTTAATGGTAGTTATTCTGTAGAGGGATATGTGTTAAATACACCAAGAAAGCAACTAAGTATAATTTCATTCATTCACACTTGGTTCACTTTTGTTTATCTAGTTACCAAGCATTTTACCTTGGGCATAGTTGGTACTCAGCAATCCACCCATTCATTCATGCAACATACACAGCATCTATTAAGCATCTACTGTAACCTGGTGATGAGGATACAGCAGTGAGAAACAAAGCCCCTCATGGAGCTTACATACTGTTATCATCAAGATGATTGTATCCTCTGACTGCAACCAGGGGAATCAATGATTATAAAAATGTAGTCCTCAAGTGCCCAGACTCTGGAGCCAGAGCCTGAGTTTAAAAGTGTGTTCTGCCACTTACTATATCACCTTGGGCGAGTTTCTTAACCATTTTGCGCTCTAGTTTCTTCATGATTAAGATGGGAATATAATGAGTTAATACATATGCTTGCGCAGACACACACACCACACATATGTATATACATTAACACACGCACATATGTATATATATGTTCATGTAAGTCCTCAGATTAATGCTTGGCACTAATGAGCACCAGATAAGTGTCAGATATTGTTCTTGTTATGGGAAACTGATCTGAATTTAACTCCTGGGTAAATAGTCCTCACTTACATAAAGGGCAGAGACTAGAGAAATCAAGACAATAGAACCTGAGGTGCCAAATGCACCTCAATGGATTATTGATGTTTGTATTATTTGTTCAAAGAAGATTGTAGAAGGCAAGAAAGAGCATAACTCAATGGGTAAGCTAGTTACTCATATCTCTGGCCCTCAACTTCCTCATTCTGCAGAGAAGAGGTGATAAAAGACCTCCTTGATAGGGGTTCTGTGAGGAGCAAAGGAAATGAAGTATGCAAAGTGCTTGGCACAAAGCCTAGCTGAGAGTGAGCATTTAGGAGATGGGTACTGTTAAAGTTACAACTTGATTTTATTGAACTGACATCCTATATTTAGTTTTTGCTAAGACCAGAAAGGAAAATGCAGTTGATTTTGTGATTAAGTGTATTTTAGGATGTATCACCTGTTTATCTCAAAATGTATTTATGACTAACTCTTCATCCCTACCTCTGCCTACCCCTCTATCTTTCCTTTTCTGTTTCACAGGAAAAATTATGACCTCGGCATCCAAAGGAATTCTCCGGCCATTTTTAATCGTCTGCATTATCCTGGGCTGCTTCATGGCATGTCTGCTCATTTACATCAAGCCCACCAACAGCTGGATCTTCAATCCGATGGAGTCAGCCAGCTCTGTGCTGAAAATGAAAAATTTCTTCTCCACCAAAACTGATTATTTTAACGAAACTACGATTCTGATTTGGGTGTGGCCATTCGGGCAGACCTTTGACCTTACATCTTGCCAAGCAATGTTCAACATCCAAGGATGCCATCTCACGACGGACCGGTCCCTGTACAACAAATCACACGCGGTTCTGATCCATCACCGAGACATCAGTTGGGATCTGACTAATTTACCTCAGCAGGCGAGGCCACCCTTCCAGAAATGGATTTG
This sequence comes from Balaenoptera musculus, assembly GCF_009873245.2. Lineage (NCBI taxonomy): Eukaryota > Metazoa > Chordata > Mammalia > Artiodactyla > Balaenopteridae > Balaenoptera > Balaenoptera musculus. Next base: position 62,644,135 of record NC_045796.1, on the reverse strand, counting down.
GATGAATTTGGAATCACCAACTCACACACCCCAGAAGAGCGGCATTGAGCACCTGTTCAACCTGACTCTGACTTATCGCCGCGACTCAGATATCCAAGTGCCTTATGGCTTCTTGACGGTGAGCACGAACCCCTTCGTGTTTGAAGTGCCAAGCAAAGAGAAGTTAGTGTGCTGGGTTGTAAGTAACTGGAACCCTGAGCATGCCAGGGTCAAGTATTACAATGAGCTAAGCAAAAACATTGAAATCCATACCTATGGGCAAGCATTTGGAGAGTATGTGAATGATAAAAATTTGATTCCTACCATATCTACTTGCAAATTTTATCTTTCCTTTGAAAACTCAATCCACAAAGATTACATCACAGAAAAGCTCTACAATGCTTTTCTGGCTGGCTCTGTGCCTGTTGTTTTGGGGCCATCTAGGGAAAACTATGAGAATTATATTCCAGCAGATTCATTCATTCATGTGGAAGATTATAACTCTCCCAGTGAGCTAGCAAAGTATCTGAAGGAAGTAGATAAAAACAATAAATTATACCTTAGTTACTTTAACTGGAGGAAAGATTTCACAGTAAATCTTCCACGATTTTGGGAATCACATGCATGCTTGGCTTGTGACCATGTGAAAAGACATCAAGAATATAAATCCGTTGGTAATTTAGAGAAATGGTTTTGGAATTAAAGTTTTCCATCATTTGCACACTTGGCAAATTATTTTGATGAGATATTATTGAGGTTTTGAAGATGAGAAGAGACATCATTCAGCTTTTGTGTCTTAATTTATTTGTATCACTCTCTCTTGGGTGACATATATATTTTGATGGAGATTTTTGAGAGTGCAGCCTCAGCAATCACTCCAGTTGTTTTAAATTATCTTATATATACCTAATTATGTGCACTGAAAAATAATTTATTCTTCTCTATCATTTGTAAACATCATTTTTTTCATATTTTTGTAGTTGTCTGTAATGTAACTTTGTGATTCGATTGTTGTTCCTACACTGATCAGTTGTTTAATCCATTTGGTAAATGAAGATCTTCTAGTTCCACGTTGGCATAATGTAACAAAGGAAAAGCATTTGTAATTGAATTCTAACCTCTTTGACTTCGAAGCTGAACAGTGTATAACTGTCTCTATTTGATCTATTTTTTACCTGTTTACCACATTTGTGAATGCCACATTTGTGAATTATTCACTTAGTGAATAAGCCAGATAGCGGAACAGAACTATTCTATTCAGGAAGCTATTAGGCTTTCCATTTATTTTCATTAAGCTGACTTGCACATGCAGCCACTTGTTCTCATGATCTTAAGTTAAATTATTTAAGTATTTTTAAATATCCAATTTGTTGGGATTTTTAGTACCTGGGAAATAATCCTAGTAACACTTAAGAAAATCTAAGATAGTTTTCTTCCTGATCTTAACACTCCTTTTTATAATAAAACAAATAATCTTATCAAGTGACAAGGGAAAAGGTTATGTATAGATACAAGTCATATGTATAATTGGTACATTTATGTGTCAATATAATTTTTAATAACATATCAATTTAAGATATTTTTTCCAAAGGTCCAATGTCTAAAACTGTTTCATTTCACCATATGAACATAATATGTGAGATGTTTGTCCTATCATTTAAAAGAACCTAAATAAAATTATTATCAAGGTGTTAAGTATAAGATGTTAAACATAATAAAATGGCAATCTGTAGGGAACACATAATGCTAACACAGAGTGATATCTCAATGCATATTTGTTGAATTAATAAATGAATGACATTGAAAGTCATCAGAAAATTTTTGTTTGTTCCAAAAAAGTGACAGTTCTAGCCTAGAGGTACTAACTGCAGATGATGTTTTATATTCCATTTTTGTAATTATTCATATGTGGCACATATGACCATGGCCCTCAGGGTTTTACAGAACCAAAACAAACTTTCACTACACTACGTTTTTAGAGAATTCACCCCTGAACTTGCAGTTGCTGTACAGTGTTTCCCCTCCATAACGTTAAGGGCTGGATATAAGCAGAGAACAGTGGGTGAGAAAAGATGGGAAGATAAGGATTCTTCAAAGAAAGCACTTACCAAAAGAATCTTTAATGACTTTATTCTAAACCCATCAAAAGTGTTAGAACGTTCTGATGACATCCATTTGTGTCTATTTGTGACTTAGTCTAATAATCCTCTACATGTTAACATCAGTAGAACTCAACTCCACAATTTTCTACATCACATGGAAGTTAGAGAGAGAGGCAAATTTAAATTCAGAAAGCAGGAGCTATGTCCAACAATCCAGACTGCCTTGTGAGGGAATGAGCTCTTGGGACCACCAGAAGGATTTGAGCAGAGGAAGATTCCTACATTGGATGAAGGATTGATTGATCTTCAGGTTCACTCTTTTACCCATGACTGAACAGGCTCCCTGTGTCAGGCAATGCCCTAACCAGAGATAAAGATGAACAGACCTGTTTCTGAGCCACGAAGTTTGTTTACTCATTTGACCTAATGGAAGATTACCTCCATATTATCTCTTCTAACCACACTGCATCCAGAAATGATATGTCTGTGTAGATGCCCTCCTAGATAAGGAGAGATCTCCACCACATTTATTTCATTACGTTCAAATAGTCAAATTCATACATTTATGTTTACTTTATTGTCTTTTTGGCCAACAAAAAGTATAAGGATCTAAAGAGGATGCGTTACTAACCAATTTAGAAATACCTGCTTTCTTCAAAAGCAGAAAAGCATTCAGTAAAAACCCTTTGCTGTGGTGGATGCTCATGATTTCAAAGAACTGAGAAACCTGTGGGCATTGCCTTTATTGTCAACTATGAATTGGGTCTCTTTCTCAATGTGAGACTATAATTATATGCTGATAATATGACTGAAGCTAAGGCAATAATACTAAGTGACTAACTAGCACATCTGTATATTAAAAACCCATTACCAAGTCCCAGAAGAATAAGTTTTCTTAATATGAAGTGCCAAAAATGAATGAGTCAGCTTCAATTCTGGGTCCATTGATTAGTGAGTTTTAGGGCTGGAAGAAATTATAGCAATGTTTACAAACCAATCTCTTCGTTCTACCTATGAAGCAACTAGATTCAGAGATAATATTTATTTAAGACATATGTTCACACACACACACACACACACACACAGGCAGACACACTCGTACACCCCACACCTATATTGACATAGCCAAGATTAGAATTAAAGGGTACTATCTCTCTTGATCCTGTTTTCTTCTTCATTGTATTCTCACCTTATCATTGAAGTACATCTCAATTCTAAAAATGTGAATGCCTTATTGGTGTTATTAGGGCCTGTAGAATGTTACACTCTCTGTGGAAGCACTTTGACTTTTGAAAAAGTATACATAAGGTAAATAAAACATGAAACTTGTTAGCATTCTTTCTGGTTTAAATATTTTAGGAGTTGAGCTTTAGTAGAAGGAAATGGGCTTTCACTACATTTGAAGTGAAATGCAACCCTCAAGATGGTTCTGTTTCTCTGCCACTTCTTTAATAAATCCTGTGGATTGCAATTTTTTAAGGATATCACGTGGTGAAAGATAAAGATTTGACAAGATTGGCTCGCTGCTGGTTACAAAAACAAACAAATTTTGCCAGGAGGTAGATTGTGAATATAAAAAAAGAACAGACCACTTAACAAGTTTTATTTAAAAATATCAAAAATCTTTTACCTTCAATGGTCTGAATATTTAAATATTATTTATTGTAGGCCTTACTAGTAAGAATATATAAATATAATTATTATAGACCTTATTAATAAGAACTTATACTAAATTCTCCATATCCAGCAGTATGTCATATCTGAAAAAGAAAGACATGACAGTCATAGTTTATGACAGCCATAAATATGACAATATGAAATAGAAACTGAAAAAGTTATCTAAATAGCAATCCACTATCAGCTTCAAAATTGTATATTTACTATACAAATTCTGATAATCCCAGAATGTGCAGAAATATCTTCTGTTGTGAGGGCTTAGAAAGCTCAGAGCATCTGAGGTATAAATTGACCAACTATTTAGAAATTATTTGCTGAGACTTTATATTCTTGCCTCCAGTTGGAGGTTAAATATGGAAAGAATAGGAAACTATACTACTGAGACCTTTTTGCCTGCCTATTTTCAGACTAGATTCTGCGAGTCTTAAAGGCAATCACCCAGAAAATGTCTCTGCATGAATTAATGTTACCAAAACAAGGTTTAGATCCTTACATTATGACTTTGTGCTTAATCATATCTTTGAGTGCCCTTAAACTCTGATCTCATTTAAGGGAACTTCTTAATAAATTAATTGTAATCAAGCTGTTAAACAAAATAAATTTTAGAATCTAAAAGATAAATCCAGTGCTTAACCCAGAGGAGGATCTCAACAAATACTTGTTGAATGAATAAACAGATTGCATTAGAGATCATGCAAAATATTTTTTAAAGTGTGATAACAGTTCCAGCTTCTTGGTACCCGTTAGACATGATGTATTTATTTCATTGGTCAGTTTGCTGCCTGGATGCAAAAGGAAGGCATTTTATGTCTTTCCAGTCTTACTGCATTCTAAGACCCCAAAGAAGTAACATTTCTAGAAAGATTAAAAAGAATTTGGAACATGTTAACATTCTCTTCAAATATTAACATACCAACTGTTTCTAATAGAAAAAACAATTAGTATTTAAGAAGAATATAAAGTGCAAGCACCGTAGGGGGCACATATATTTATTACCAAACTATGCATGGGGAGAAATATCTTTTCTTTCCTCTCGAACTACACTTCTTTGTATTGCAAACATCAGTCAATTAAGATGGTATTTTTTTTTTCTGGACATCTCTCATCTGGAGATTTTGTAGCATTTTGCAAATGGATAAGCTCCACTACTACCAAAAGTGTTCTTCCTCTTAGTAATTCATATTGAATGCATCCATATCCGTAAGCATTATATAGAGCAGTTTACAACATAAATGAGAGATGGCCTGCTAAACCAGAAATATGAGTAATGCTAGGCTGGCTTATTTATTCAAAAAACTGTAATTTTGAGAAAGCCACTTAACCTCTCTGGACCTTGTTTTTTGTATGTTCCTTTTAGCACTGTTACTCTCTCATCTAAGATCTAAACTGATATATGCGCATATTTGCAAATGCAGTTCCAATGACCATCACAAAATAATATTTTGGAAGTAAATATTCCAACAGATTTCCCTCTTATTTCTCTGAATAGACAAGTAAAGTATAAAACTGATTATTAATCTAATATTTGGAAAGAGCCTAACCCAGTGAATATAGCAAATGCTCAATTAACTAACCCTCCTCCTTTAACTCCTTCCACCCCTTAGTTCTCTACCTACTTCCTTTGCAATTCATGTACTCACCTACTCACTGAGATCTTAATTGCCTGCAGAAAAATAAGCATATATTGAGCATTATTTTAAAATATTTTAAATTTTTCTACACCATCCACATTCCTATTACAATTATCTGAAAATTTTTATTTATGCAAAAATTTCAGGGAGGTAGTGGAGGTGCATAGTCAATCCCCAGATGACAGTAAAATGGGGAGGCTAATTTGAGTAAGCCAGATTGAACACATCTGGACAATTCAGTTATTTTTTAAACTCACAGCTAATATATATTTATTCATTTGATTTAAATTAAAAATATTTTTAAAAAGAATTTAAAAAGAACCCCTCCAACATCAGCTGCCTTTTGTCAATGTTAGTGAAAATCCTGGTTCCTGGGTCACCTGACCTAGAATCATCAGAGGTGTTTATGAACAATACTGATTCCTGGGCCCGGCTCATGCAGTTGGAATCTCTTCACATGAGTCCAAAACAACATGCTTTTAATGCATGTCCTAAGTTATTCTGTTTCATGCTATAGTTTGTGAACAATCCTAAGCCAATTGTTCTCAAACACATGCCTTTGGAACTTGCTGGGTCAGCTACATAAGAATCATTTGAAAAAGTGTTAATAATACACAGCTTCTGATTCTCTGGATCTGAGATGGGAACTGGAATCTGTATTTTTAAAATCTCCCCAGATAGTTCTGATGTGCTGTTAGTTTTGAGGTCTGAGTCTTAGCCACCTGTTAAATGGGAAGTGTTCTATCGCTCAGTTGAAACGAGCTATCACCTTTCTTGAGTTAACCTGGAATCTTTCAAATATGTCAGTAAAGTATTCATTCCTCTACTTCAAGGTCCAAAACAATGTCTATGCCTAATTATTTCATGCAAAGGCTCCACAGCTGATACTAACATGGGGCCACCTCTGGGAACCACCAGTCTACACAAAAGACATGAACAATTCTTGGCCTGGAGGAATTAGTAGAACAAGAAAAGGTTATATACCTTGAAAAAAATATCTCTCATTCTCTTTCTGGGTTCTAACTTCATGTTTATATTTTGCAATGGAAGGACTAGACTGTCCAATTACTAAAATCCTTTACAGCCATAAAATCTTAGGCTTCTGTGATCTGCTTATCTGCTGTAAGTGTTTAAGAAAACTCTTTCCCAGATTCCAAAGTCCTTGCTTGATGGATGGAAAAGTAATTTGCAATTGGGATATACCAGCAAGCTGTAGCACATGGATTTTTTTTAAATTGAAGTATAGCAAATTGATTTACAATATTATATTAGGTGTACAACATAGTGGTTCAATATCTTTATAGACTGTACTCCATTTAAAGTTATTACAAAACAATGGCTATATTTCCCTGTGCTGTACAAGAAGCAACAAGGTTATAGTGTACAGCACATGGATTTTTTTTTTTTCTAATTTTTTTTTTTTTTTTTTTTGCTGCCCCGTGCAGCATGTGGGATCCTAGTTCCCCGACCAGGGATTGAACCCGCGCCCCCTGCATTGGAAGCGCAGAGTGCCAACCACTGGACCGCCAGGGAAGTCCCAGCACATGGATTTTTGATGACCACAGATTTAGAGTTGAATCCCAGCTCTGCCCATTCACTGTGTGCAAGTTATGTGACTTCTCTTAGCCTCAGATTTTGCATATGGGGGTAACATGCATGTGGAGGTAACATGGAGGTAACATATTCCTGATGTGTTTTTTGTGAGGACAAATATAATGACGTTTAAGTGACTAGACAATGTGTCCAATTAGTATGGTTTACTATAATGAAAGATCATTGTGAGGAATCCAAAATTATTTCCACAGTTTCAGTTCTGAGGCTCTGAAAGCGTTAAGCAGACAGTTTATAAGAATCACTGCAATTTTAAATAAGCCAAAGGAATAATCTTCAGGAGAGGAAAAACAAATATAGCGTGGAAGCGTGCATTCACGTCTTCTGTAATCACTAAGTAATGCAAGGGGTGTGGGGAGCTGACAGTCATAGTGCATAGGCATTATTTGCATTACTAAACACATACATCATTTCTTAAAATCATGGAACCCAAAGCAGACCTAATTTTACCTCCATGTTATGAGCAATCAGTAAATTAATAGTCAATTTAGCATATTATCAGTTGGTATAGCTCAAGTCACAGACGGAAGAGCAGGAAGATTCCCAGAAATCGTTTTCTGGTAAGGAAAGAAGCTTAGAAATAAATATTCAACAACTTGACTTAATCCCTCATTTCAACTGTCTAGTAGTTTAGCCACAGAACTAGTTAATGATAAAAGTTAGGAAACAGAATCAAGTCTCTACTTTTTGTAAAGTTTAAAAAGAATGCTAAAATTTACTTTTAAAATGTTAGAGTATACATTCAATGAGTTGGGATGTATTTGTTTACTGGTGTAGAAATAAAATAATTCTTAGCCAGAGTGCAATTGACTACTCTAATTACTAAATGCATAATAAAAAGAGTTTTGATATGAATATTCTCAACTGTTCATGTGCACACTTTCTAAGTTGTACTGTAATAAAACAAAAAGGTAGACTTAAGGACAATTTTTATTTTTAATGTGTAAAAAAGGAATGATATTCAAAATAGTATTTTTAAGTAGTTCCTAGTTGTGTTGCTTTAAAAAATTTTAGAAACATTTATTGTTTCAGATACAACCTTAGAAAACTTCAAAAACTGAATTAAGTCATTTTTCTGAGTTCTCTGGCAACCAAACTGTTGAATTAATTATATATGTAAAGTATGTTAAATTAGAGCTTGCTGGAATTTCATTGTGAAAAATGTAAATTTTATCAGAAAAATATTAAGAGCAATTTCTACAGAGAGGTATGTTAACTGTTGTGGCTTTCTACACATGACTGCATTCCATTTTGATTAATGAGAGTGCAAGAGAGAGAAAAGGGGCTCGGCAGAAAGAGGACCCACACTAAATTAACAACCCAGTACTACTCATTATGCAAGAAATATGTGCCAGGGTACAACGCGCATCCCTTGATCTCAGACGGACCTCATTAGCCACCTTGGTCCCTCGGATGAGACAATCCTGAAGATGCCATCTTCATCCAAGGCAAGATTGCCAGAAGAGAGCTCACTATCTTGTTGGGTAGGATGCGTGTCTCTAGGGACTGTAATGAGATCAGGCCTTTCACATACTGATTTTAAAAGCCCTCGAGCAAATCGAGAATATCTGGTTACCTGTGTAAAACTGGGAGCAGCACACTTTTTAGATAACAGGTGACCTACCTCAAATATTTTATATATTATTTTAAAATAATGAATCAAAAGACAAAGACTTGTGGCCAGGAGTTTACTTAAAAGGAAAACAAAACAAAACAAAAAAATCCCTTTTAGCTTGTAGATGCTCTACATTCAAATCAATGAAGGCTCTTGCCCCGGAAGATTAACAGGTTATGTGGCAGTGGAAATAGGAATAGGAAAAAAAAAAAAAAACAAAGCTGTGAAAATAGCATCACCCTTTTTTACTCTTAAAATAAAAATTTAAATCTCTAGAGCTATCAGTATGATGGCAACCTTCACAAACAATATATCTATTCATTTGCCTTTTTCCCACCTCTTTTACCTTTTTCTCTCTTTTTATTTACGGTTGGGTTTGGTAAGAGTCAGGGTTAGCGGAGTAATTGTGACAATGTAAAAAACAACATTTCCATAAATCCTGTGTCAGATGAAGATAAGAAGTAATGTTTGCTGGAGGAAATGCAGCTGGTCAAAATTATTTGAATGAAATTATTGAGATTTATCATCTTCATTGGAATACTGTGGTCTATTCTAAATCCAAAACAACATGTGTGTATAATAGATGTTTTTAAAGGGAAAAGGTAAAGAGCTAACAAGTCTGCAGGTAGATACAAGTTCACAAAGCTGCAGAAAGGAGAAAAATGGTGACAAGAAACAAGGAAAGGAGCATTAAATTAAGGATCAGAACTCCAGTTCTAGCTTACATAATCTATTGTATAATTCACTAGTTTTCTGGGCCATAGATTTCTCATCTGTCAACAGAGTGCAGTGAACTTTACATTATCGTCACCTGAGAAACTCTTACAAATTTTGATTTGTTGATTAGACATCCTGGTTTAATTAGCCTGGCACAGGGCATGAGCTGTCATATATTCGTCTAGAATTTTTCTTCTTTTCTTCCTGCTCCCTTCCATGTGGTCATGTGGATGCTCTGTGAGCCACAAGAAAGAGGGAAAAGAAGTTAACAGGCAATTTCTTTAGGAGCTCTAACTAAAGCACTGCTAATGAAGAAAGCTGCAAGGGAGGTTTACAGACGAAGAGTAGGGATGCCATATGCTTCCTCTTATCTCATTTCCTCAAGAACACACATATAGACTCACCCATGCCTATCCTTTTTTTTGTGTAGTTCAAGTGTAACTTTGAATAAAATGACATACACTCAAGTAAGGAAGGTCAAAACTATCATGCTGAAACAATATGTGCCAATTCTAGCCAATGTGTGACTTGTAAGGGTCAGTAATCCATAAACTCTTTGGATGGTAATTGTATGTTTTATTCATGTAATGTGATTTTGCACTATTGTATTGTCATATTTAAACAGACTCAAAAACACCCTGAAACCTAAATGCCAAATGTACAGTTTATAGTTTCATGTTATTTCTGATAAGGATACTTGCATTGTGCTAATAGTTGTTTAATGCTCTTAACTTTCTGTATGTGTATTATTGCCATGCAGACCTGATAGGGTTGTCGTAAGCACACTAACTAGTCATCTGAATTTTTATAGATAAAACCACACATTGATCAGAAATCACTTTTCTACTTATTTTTTTGTAGAGTATTTTTCCACACTTGAAAAAACATGATTATTTTATATCAAACATCAGCTTTTCTTTAAAATCTTATTTTAGTAGCCGGTGCATGTTTGAAATAAGTTGTGCTAGAAATTATATGACGATATTACGGTTGTGTTATATTAGGTGAAAAACTGCATGCCATTAGTGAATCGTGCAACTTTGGGGGGATTCACACTGCCAACTCACCCCTCATCCACAGGCTTCATCGCATCCCATGTACATGATTCACGTTCTTTCAGAAGTCCTTTTTAAACTTTAGTAGTGAAAATGTTACTCTCAGTGTGAATGAGCCCATAGACAATGCTACTTTGCTTATTTTCTAACTTTGCAGCATATTGTGGTAAATTCCACTCCTCCCAATTTTCTTCTTGGCGTTTCTTGTCGGCAATAAAATACAACAAATAAAATCATTTGTTGGCAAATAATACAATTTACTGTATAGCAATTTCCTATAAGGAAGCATGAAGATGTGAAAAAAAAAAATCATCTCAATCCATTCCGTACTATGAATACAATATTCTGGCAGATTTTTCTACAATCAAGAATGGTATGTCTTTTTTTGCCAAAATCAGTACTACTGCCAGTGGGGTTAAAAAAAATAATTAATTAAAAGAAAAAAAAACTTGAGGCCAGGTCTGCACAACACTAAATTGGGCCGTAACGTTTAGAAACCCCAGGCAGTATGGACAGCCAATCAGTATAATTGGTAGGAGGAAAAGAAATAAACCCAATCTTTTTCTCAGTAACTTGAGTAATTTAAAAACAAAAAGATGATTGCACAGAAAATGTGAATTTTGGCTGCAAGACCAAGCCTCTACATGCTGAAAATTTGCAGTCCACGTGAGCAGAAATTACTCCGTTCAGCAAAGTCCTGTCTTTATTTTTGCCTTTGCATTCTTTTTTCAGAAAATATACTTGTGTTTTTGGAAGGGCTTAATTCCAAACAGATAATATATGTGGACCAATAACCACCCCACCCCACCCACGAATGAAATTAGTCATTCACCATGATATAGTGAGGCTAGAACATAGCACTTGGTGACTTGAACACCAGTATAGCATTTACACTGTTGGAAGCTAATTTCATTGCTATGTTATTAAAACAGTGGGGATCCTATTTATACATTTATTTATTTATTTATTTGCAGAAGTTTGGTTCATTCAGGTTATTTTAACAGCTTCAGTGAAGTTAGTATATTGGTAAGAAAAGCTGACTTCAGCTATTATTCCAAGTGAAAATCATGCAACTGAGTCTTGCTACATCCTGCAGTCAAGCATTGATCCAAATGATTAGTAGACATTCCCAGCAATGTGAAGGCCAACTTCCCAGACCAGGATGTTGTATGTTTATGACAGTCAGCAAACATCAATCTGGGCTCTTAGTTTGCTACCATACTGTTCCCTTCATTGATTCAACCTGCAAATAACATAACATATTATGGCAGCTAAGCAAATATTTTAATAAGCCATGAGAGGCAAAATGCCATTGAAGATCTGTATATTCAGCTATCTGGAGAACTTGTGTTTTCCACAAATTAAACTGGAGTTGTCATTTGAAGTTTCCTTCCCTTAAAAATACTATTATAATGTGGGTTCCTTGCCACTGATGTCTTTCTGGGCTTATAAATATATGATGTGATTGCTATAGTTATAATTTTGTGAAATTTTGTTCAGCAACTAATAGTGACTTCAATCTGTGCTAAGATCCCCAGGCAGAAATAATGTATAAAAGATTTGAGCCTGTATCTGTAAGAAGAAATCTCTTCAATCATATTTCCTATATTCAGTGTAAGTATTTCACTGATTTACCGCTGGAATTATCCCTTGGATGTGTAAATAATGATGTTCTATTCAGGCCTAATAAATTCCTGTACTGTGAATATTTAAAATAAAAAATTCAATTTAAATGTGCAATACTTACTGCTGGTTATTTATAATGCTTATGTTCAAAATCATTCATTCGAGGAAATTCCTTTCCACTTATATGAAAATCTAGATTCCCTGTATACATTGAATTAAAATTTTAAAACTAAATAAATACATCTTACAGATTATACATTCATTACAAATACCAAGTCAGAAAATGACATGAACCTCAGCAGTGCTCTACAATGAGAGTATGTCTTATGTGAGTTTGGATGCCTGCATATGTGTCTCGATGTGTGGGTCTGTTTTGTGTGCTCATGTTTATGTGTGTATACCTCTGTTGTTTGTGGGGAGAAGGGCAGGTTCTTTTCTTTCTCTTGGCTTCATGTTTCTTTCTTCTCTCTGGGCAGATAGGATGGTAGTACATCTCAGCATACCTGGAGGGAAATGAAAACTCCTCAGTCCAGTTTACAACTTGGATCCAACCACATATAGGTATTAACTGGCCATTTCTTACTTAAGTTAGCTATCCCTTTTCCAGGTAAGTACTCAGAGATAAAAACTAATCCATCTTGGCACACTTCCCAGGAATGGCTACTATATCAAATATGTCTGTAACAATCCTCCCAAAATCTCTGTAACAGATCCCACAGTGATCCCAGTAGTTCTTACTCCAAAATAAATTCTGTGGTCAAATATAAATGATAATAACAGTAAATATAGATCAAGGGCTTTCAATAAGCCAGGCTATATTCTAAATACTTCACATATGCTATTTCATTTAATCTTTACAACACTCTACACTTCCACCATTACCTTTATTTTTCTCAGCCAAAAAGTTGGGACACACACCCAAGTTTACACAATTTGAAAGAGGTAGAGTTGGAATTTGAGGCCAGGCAATTAACCCAGGGTCTCAATGATAAACCACTAAGTTCTACTTGTTGGAAACACTGGGTTAAATAAGGTTGAACCAATGATTGATTGATTTCTGTTATAGAATTCCGTACTAACCTTAATGTGTTACTGTGAATTATGAATTTTCCACAGCAGGATATACCATAAAGTTTCCAAAGCTTATATAACCACCAACTTTTTTATTTTCATGGAGTACCTAAAAACACTAGTAGAACATTCTTTGGAGAATGTTGCTATAACTTGATTTTTGTTCTGGGTTAATAAAATAATACATAAGAAACAATTGAACCATAAGGAAAATTGAGCAAAAATTAAGTGTATTTATTTTCAGTTTAATATCAATTTGTTATAGAATTCTTTTCCTATTGATTCTAAGATTAATGAATATGTCAACCTGGGTAGACAAAATTGAATTGTGTCATACAACCAAACTCCTAAAATTATTTTTTTAAAAATCAGTTGTAAAGAAAGAGAACGACTCATTTTCAGATAAATAAATGAAAGCAAAATGTTAACTAGCAAGTAGTCCATCTATGTGTCATACTGATTCAAGAATTAATATATTCAAAGAAACAGGTACTTAGCAAGCATATAATTTAGTTAAATTCTTTGGTGATAAATTTATAATGAATTCAAAATGGAAGCTAAGGAAGCAGTTTCTTTCTAGAATTACTGTATGAAAGACAATCACTATCTTTTCTCAAAAAAAAGTGATAAATTCATTCAACTTAGTGCCTCCTGGATGCAGGAAACTGTTGTTTTGTCTTTTAGAAGACAATAGATGAATAAGACACAAATTCTGCCCACATATGTTTCATAATTTAATCCTCAGATAACTCACACCCTCAAGGGAGAAATCGCATTCAGAGGAGGGAGAAATGCACAGGAGAAGATGAAGAAAGATACAGAAAGGAATGTCATTTAAACTGGACAAGCAGGTACTAGGAAGGGAAAGACATGAATGATGGGAAAGGGAACAGAGTGACTTATGTACAGAGAAGGAGAAGTACAGAGAAGAAGAAAAACATAATTCAACTTAATTATAGCTTTGTGTCTGTGAGGGGAGGAATAAGCAGTGAGATATGTAGGTTTTGTGGAAACCAGGGTAGAACCCTACCTACCCTAGGGCAGAACCTACCAAGCAGACAGGGGAGTATGATGATTATGAGCATGGGCTGTGAAGCCTGAAGACTTGTCCAGATTTCAGTAGCCATAGCTCCCCACCAGGAGCAACTGTGCTCCCTAGGGGTCATTTGGCAAAATGAGGAAAAGTTTTTAGCTGTCACAATTATTTTAATGTTGGATATAGTATTGTGATCATGTAAAGATGTTTAAGTAATACTACATTTAGCTTTTAAGACAGTGACATTATAGCTGTAACACACTGCTTATTGACATTTAAAGGGAAAAATATCATTAGTCAGTGAGCTAAATATTTCAGAAAAACTCTTCTGATGATCATAGCTAAAAAAAGATGGAGGAAACATAAAAAATTATCATCCAAAAGTTATCAAATAGTTGGGTGGTAAGGAATTAAAATGCCGAGACACTGGAAAGGCTGTGAATCCAGAGATTTTTAACAGGGCAATTGGGAACATTTTTTGCCTGGGGCATTATCCAATTATAAATTGATCACCACCAAAAGCTGAGCTACTTCTTATTTTATACATTTTTAACATCATCACAAGTCTTGGGTGACAAAAATCAACCTTCAGGACACATGACATGTATAATCCTACTAAGCTTCACTGTCTGCTTTGGGTTGGCTTTTAAAAGCCACATCCCAGGATTAAGAGGAAAGAAGGAACCACCCTTGCACAGCCAGCAGCCAGGTCATCTGAGTAGACCAGAAAACTTCAAACCCAAATCTCAGTGTTAAGTTATACAGACTAATAGTGATCCCAGAAACCAGCAGTAGCAATAAAAATCTTTAGAAAGATTTTAAAGAAAGATAAATCATCCCCAGTTCTCTATTATTTCTATCAATAATTTTCCTTATATACTATCCATTACTCAAAAATCAACAGACAAATGAGAAAACCAATCATAGATGACAAGCAAGCAAAACCACTTCTGAAACATCAATAGAAACACATACAAAGGACCCCTGAGTTGAGGACACAGAGAGACAGAGTTGGTAGAATGGAGAGGCAAGGAGAGGCATATTTGTAGGGTAGAGTACCAAACAGGAAAGAGCTGGAGAGAGAGAGAGACAGAAACAGAGACAGAGACCAATAGAGACAGAGAGATTCAAAGATCTGCAGAGGGGCCCCCTGTTAAGAATTCAGCCGAGTGCTGATCGAAACATGTGTGTGAGGAAATTACCTGAGACCAGAGGAAAAACAACCTGAAAGGATTAGAGGGAAAATGCTTGGAAATAATATAAGGCTGGGATTAGTTTGTGTTCCTACCAGAGAGAAGAGAAAAACTTTGAAGTTCACAGGTTTTTGGATAAAAGACTCGGAATGTAGTGCCTCAGTAAAGGGAAAAATTAGTCCTAGACTAAAGGCTGCTCTGATTCCACCTAACAAAACTTCAGAGCAAATCTCCACAGAATCAAACTATTCCCAAGTAAATGTGTCCAAAACAAAACTCAAGAATATCTGTAAGAATAAAAAATACCTGTGATCCACAATAAGATAAAATATACAATGTCTAGCATCAAACCAAAAATTAAATCCAAATTATGCAGAAGAAAGTAATAATAAGATAGCTCAGAAATCAAAGAAATAGAAAATGGAAAATTAGGAAAAATATGGAAAAATATCAACTAAACCCAAACTGGTTCTTGTAGATGATTAATAAAATTGAAAAATCTCTAGCTTGACTGATTATGGAAAAGAGAGAAGATATAAATTACCAACATCGGAAATGAGAGAAGTAACATAACTACAAATTTTAGAGGCACTAAAAGGTTAATGAAGGAATACTATGAGCAACACTATGCCAATAAATTTGACAACTTAGATAAAATGTGCACATCTTTTAAACGCACAAGCTACCAGAGTTCATTCCAAAAAAAAAAGAGAAAGAGTCTGAATAAACTCATATCCGTTTTCAAAAATTAAATTTGTAGTTTAAAAAAACTTTTCCACAAAGAAATCTCCAGAGCAACATGGCTTATTGGCAAATTCTACCAAACATTTAAGAAAGAAATAATGCCAATTCTACACAAATTCTTCCAGAAATTGAAGAGAATATGTTCTTTTTCTTGATTGCAGTGATGGTTTCACAGGTGTATACATATATCAAAACTTATAAAATTTTACACTGTAAATATATGCAGTTTATTGTATGTCAATTATATCTCAATAATCTCTTTTTAAAAGGTCTAAAAAATTATGTGCCCAATAAATAGGCAACAGAGAATTTCCATAGGAAAATGTCCAACATTAAATAAAAAATGCAAATAAAAGCAATATTGAAATATAGTTTTGTACCTCTCATCAATTTTGAACATAAAAAAATCAAATAAATTTTGACAAGGCTGTGGTGATACAAGCACAGCTGATGGAATTCTAAACTTTTCAGCCACTATGGAAAACAATACTGTAAAATACATCAGCTGTTGTAAATAGTTTTATTTATCTATAAAGAAATATTCATGTATTCAGTAATCTTTGTTTTTATCATGACTTCTAAGAAAATGATTTAACAATAAAGCTCCCTTGACCAAGATGTTTTCTTCATTAAGTATAATAGGAAAAAATGGAAATCATTCAAATACCAAACAGTAGGAGAGGTTTTATAAATCATGTTGCTGATAGATTATGAAACTACTTGTAAGTCAAAAAATAAACAAATAAATAAATGAGAGAACAAGTGAAAACACAGATGTCAATATTATGCTTGGTATAATTACAAGTATTTTAAAATATATATTTATTAATGAGAAAGACAACAAAGTCTGGATATAACATGTCAAAATAATAATAGTTTTGTTATGATGGGGATAATATTGGTGATTTAACATTTTTTAATGCCTCTGTTATTTGTTTTAATAGAAAAAGGCATTCCAGTTGATCTAAATGTTTCTTACAATTTAGGTTCTTTTTCTTTAAAACTATTAATTCTTTGAAGTAGTTTTCTATTAAAGAGACTAATTTGGACTAATTCATCTACATTATTTTTTTCTTCTAATTTCATCAGGGATCTTAAGTACAGACTACAGCCATGGAACAGTGTGAAGCCCTGAAGTAGATGATAATCTCATTAACCTGACATTTATCAACTGAGCTAAGTGGCCATGAATATGAATGCAACAGAGAGATGATGACTGAGGAAGTTTCTGCTGTGCTGGTTGCATTCTGCCTTGTGCATAAAAAATAACAAGGCTTAATGAAAAAAGTAACAAAAACAATAACCACACAAAAAAATCTTTGCATAGTTAAATAGCCACAGAAATTTGCATCCAGCATCTTGATCATTTAGTCCTTCCGGAGATGTAGATCTTTGAATGTGTTTGCTTTCAAAAGAGTCTTGTTTGATTAAAAGTAAAAATGAGTCTCAGGATTCAGGTGTTTTGTTTTGTTTTTTTCCATTTTTCTGTCTCTCTCCCTCTGTTCCTCTTAACAAGAGGGAAATGTCTTTGCAGTTTCTTCATCTGCACTCATAGTGGCGGCACCAAATAGCTTAATTTTGAAGAAAAACTTGGTGCTTCTGGAAGCCACTACCTCTGCATATTGCTAAAATTTTCTCTTTGTGTGAATGCTTGTTTCGACATGCTTCAAACATGTTTGCACACTAGGAAAAATCACTTGTCTATTTTTAAATTGACAATATTTCCCTGTTAGCCAATCACCTGTAACCTAGTTTGTATTACAGAAATACACATTCAAATCACTTCAGCTTTTCTAATAGATTATTTATCTGAACATGCTATAATGTAGTGCATTATAAGTCCATGGATCCTTTTGCAGACTTCATACAAGCTTCTTAAACCTTTCCATTTGTAAATGTAAAAATGTTGAGCATTACCTAATAGGATTGCCTGGAGAACATGTGTTTATAGTATTAGCAGAGTAATGTATTTATTATCATTAACTTCTGTAGACAAAAGATGAATTTCTCAGTAAATCAAACCTATCAGAGCTAACTAGCTATTTTAAACATTATAATACGGATATCGATTGTTTTTACATTGCATTATGAAGTTTAAATTTTGGTTATCAACATTATTAAATTTGCCTTTGTTAGAAATATAGTGTTAAGCAAAAACAGTTGCTTCCAGTATTTGGAAGAAGTTGACTTTGAGGGGAATGTATAGACTCTAAACTAATACTAACATTAGTGTTTATTTACTAGTGTGTGACATAAAGCTATCATTCACAAATTATTATTAAAATGAACTAAGAACCTAATTTGAGATTACAAATAACTTAGAAAACAATGATGAATTCCAACATGGAGTCAAGAATAGAGTCTTTACTACAAATGGAATCTAAGTAGAACCTTGACACATTTACAGAATACTTTGATGCCAAATATATCTCACAAATTATTCTCCGTCAGAGGTTATCATGGAACAAATTCAAGTAAAGAGAAAAAAGAACAAATAACATAAAATACCAAGTGGTCACATTAAAACAGAAATAGATACTCACTGCTTCACAAAGCCAGAAATAATCTCAGCCATCTAGTCCAATTTCTTCATTTTACAAATTAGAGTTCAGAAAAATCAAGTAACTTTCTTAAGGTTATATAGTCCATGGTTGGCATAAACAGTACTAGTCTCTTAATTTCTAGTGTTGTACCCATTCATCTTCTATATCATGTTTTCATATCATGTCAAATAAGGCACAAAATGGAGCATACTATAAACATATATACCACAGTCAAGGCCAAATGTTAGCTGTAAGCCAAAGCACAAAAGATATTTCAAAAAGAATTTTTGAAATTTTCCATTGGTTAGGAAATCAGTTATATCCATGAGTGGCCAGTGGCAAATTAAAATATCTTATGTATTACACATTGACTGCCATTCTTCTTCTTGTTTTTCAAACTAAGTTCAGCCAAAATTTCTATGTAAATACAGTTATGACAAAAGAATAACACCTTAAGTGATTTTTTAAAAAATTTTTATTTATGTATTTATTTATTTATGGCTGTGTTGGGTCTTCATTTCTGTGCGAGGGCTTTCTCCAGTTGTGGCAAGCGGGGGCCACTCTTCATCGCGGTGCGCGGGCCTCTCACTATCGCGGCCTCTCTTGTTGCGGAGCACAGGCTCCAGACGCGCAGGCTCAGTAGTTGTGGCTCACGGGCCCAGTTGCTCCGCGGCATGTGGGATCCTCCCAGACCAGGGCTCGAACCCATGTCCCCTGCATTGGCAGGCAGATTCTCAACCACTGCACCACCAGGGAAGCCCCAAGTGATTTTTTTTTTAAACTGCCATTTCAGTCAAAACAATTAATTTATTCATTTATCCATAGTGTTTAATTATCATTAGGTCTTTTATTTATATTTTATATGAAAGTATGGGTAAAATTACAATCTTATTTTATTGGGAAATATTCATTTAATTCTTTACAACAAAAACATCTTCTATAGAAACTGAAAAATAAAGTGATAAACTCACAACATCAATCCAATTATCTTTTAGACCTAGAAGAGATATTAGAAATTATTGAGTTCCAGTACTTAATTTATTAATGAAGAAACTGTGATCCAAAGATTATTCACAGCTGTAGGGCTACTATGGTGAGAACAGAAACACAATTCTTTGCTCTCTCTTATTCCTTCCAGAGATGGTTCAATATATCGATATTTTAACATATGTATCTGAAAATTTAGAGCCCCAGGATTGGGTTCTCAAGTTGATAACTCCATAACTATATACCCTGAATGATTTTATAGATAACGTTTTCAAAAGGAAAGCATTTTACTCTAACTTTGGAAAGTGTAATAAATAAAATATGATCTTAGACACTTGCAGTACAGCTTATCTCAGCTTCCCAGCTTAAGCTACATTTACTGAATTTGCTAATATGTGTCACAAACCAGGTTCCACACTAGAAGAAAGAACAAAGCTGATGACTGAAATAAAACAAGGAGTGACTATAAAAATGTGAGGATAGTGGAAATAATTCTTTTAAGGAGACACTTGACGTGTAAAAAATAGAAGTGCCAGTTTGGGGAAAGGAATAATTATATTATGAAGGTGACTGGTTACAATGGATTAAAGAGAAACTCAAGGAGCATAATTTACTAGAAACAAAAAAAGAAAGAAAAATTTAACCACAGGCAGAGGGGGAATCTTCTTTCATGCCTGTCGTTAGCCTGGAGGTTCTGGTGGGAAAGACAAATGAGGATAAAGAGACATCTTTAATAAACGATACAAAGAAAGTCACTTTTTACTCAAACCCCAGATGGCAAAATCAGTAAGCATGGGGCTGCCCATACACCTAGGGTTCCCAGCACCACAGGTAGGACAAGATAAAAGAAATCCTCTATAAATGCCTTATAATTGCACGCACACACACACACACACACACACACAGAAGTGGAGCAAGTAGACAGATGTGCGTGCCTTCACTTTCCTAACGATAGAAGGCAGTTCCTTTGGAAGATCTCTTGTTACTAGAACTCTCAGGAGAATTCCCATCCACCTTCTGATGCAATTCCCTTCCTCATCCATTTTCGTCCACCTTCTCATGGACTAGTTCAAGAGTCTAAAGAGTTGTCCATGTTCTGGTAAATTAGTTCAAACCTATCAGTGTCACAACATTAAACAAAAAGAAGCAGTAAATTTCATTAATGAGTCAGAATGAAGGGACAGTATCAACACTGATAGATATCTACCTGTCTATCACAGTCTTCTTTCTAACTTTAAAAACAAGTATTTAATATTATAATTCATCCATTACTGGATTTGGAATAACTGGAAACTAATTTATGTTTTCAGATATATAAATAGTGGGTTATTTTATACTACATTTAATTTAGTCATTAGCTTAGAATTAATAAATACGTATTTTGTCCAGATGTTTACTGGTATTATGGCAAATTATAATTTATGTACTTACAGATTGTCTTCACATGCAGGCAACAGGATAAACAACCCAGGTACCACCCATTCTGGATTGCTCTAGAATATGGAAACACAATCTCCTTCAGCTCGGGATGGCCTAGGGTACACAACTTCATCAGAAGAAACTGCGTTCATCATCTGTCATATATCACTGGGAATGCACAGCACTTCCCCATATTATTCGTTTTCTTTCAAACAACCCTGGAGAGTAAATACAAACAACTCATTTTCAGATGAAGACATTGAGGTCTCTAACTGGAGGATGATGTAGACGCCACAAGTCAGCAACAAAAAGGAGATTAAAAACAGTCTCTTGACCAAATTACATTGCTTACGTGCTGATACACAATACCTCATTCAATGACTCACATTATCCAGTATGTGGTTGAGTTTTTCCATTCATTTTTGATCTAGTAACCTTGAGATTTTACACCACTTAAGTTTTATTATTTGGAAATTACATTTAATTTATCCCCACAAATACATTGGAATTGAATAAATGTAATGTAAATCAGTAATCAGGTGGCTTTAAGACTGCCTTTTAATTAGACCTGGGTAATTTGTCTAACAAATATATCACTGTGCAATCAAATTAATGTATACAATAAATTCTAAAGTGGCTCTTCTGCCATTGGAAGACTGTAAAGCATGCTGCATACCAAGTAGTATCAAAGTGTTCCCTGGGCGGCAGATTTCCTGCTATGAGTATTTTTTCTCATTAGGGAGTTAGACCTAACTCGACTTGCACACATGTCCTCCTGGTTGCATGAGTAACCCAAAGCAACAGTATGACCAAAGATTTCCTGTGGAGAGATTTAGTTATGCCTCCTACTGTTAATATCTTGCCCAGTCCTCAAGCCTTTCTGTTATAAAAATTATCATGGGCTTATTCATGAGCCATCTCAAAGGGGTTCTTTGTCAGCCACATCAGTACACCTGACAGAGATGATGATAGAAGCTGGCAGAAGGAGAAAAGGGATCAATGGCTCCTCCTTGTTCAAGAGACTCCAACATAGAGACAAAAGTATCCAGTAGGTTAATCCTTTCTGAGCACATGAAGCTTCATAAACCTGCAAAAAAGCAGGGTCATATTGACAATGAGCAGGTCTGTCTTCAGCTCTCAGATGTGTTTGCAGTCGGACTTTCCATTCCTCAGAGCCATCGTTAGTAAAACGGAGTTAATACTAGTGTCTTTCACCATAAATTAATAACTCAGTTCTGTTCTTCAAATACTTTCTTCCCCAAAATGTTTAAGATATTACACTTTGTCAGCTACTGATGAATTTGTTGGAAATTTTGGAAACTTTCTTCAAAGAATACTACTTGGCTTTATTTTCTTGAATTATTCAGATAAATGTCATTGCCCTGTATGAAATTTTAGTGATTACTAGCAAATTTCATTAACTTCAACATAGAGCTTTTAAACTCAATCTAGAATACTATTTATTTAAAGTATGCTATTATTAGTAACATTACTATTATTACCATTGCTTGTATTTAAAACTATTACTTATGGCATACATACCATAGGACACACTATGCCAGGCCTTTCATTGACATTATCCTACTTAACACTAAAATAAAAAAAAAAAAAAAAAAATTACATGGAGAAGGTTTTAGCCCCATTTTTCAGGTTTAGAGACTGAGCTTCAAAGAGGATAATATGTCTAAAGATACCTTGGCTAATTACCTGGCAGAGCAGAACTCAGCTTTATCTGATTCCAATATCCTATCTATTCAGAATGTGATCTTCTCTACAAGGGTTTTGAAGTGTCTTATGTTAAGATTTAAAACCTCTGCTTTTCCATTTCATTCAATTATAAAGTCAACCAGTATTTTCTGAGACTCCTAAGTGCCAGGCAAGAGGTAAAGAATTGCCATGCAATGGAGAGGAAAACAGACCTGATTCCTATCCTCAACGAGTTTACAAACCTATAATCACACCAATAAATAGAAATTGCCAACAGTGACAAGTGTTATGAAGAAGGAGTAGAGTTTCAGAAAGAAAGGTATTTGCAGCATCTCTGGAGTAGGGTGGGGTGCAAAAGCCATTTTCAAAGAACAGAAAAACATTCAGTAACCAAAGCTACCCTGGGGCAAGATGAGGCTGAGTGAAAGCACCTTTGTGATCAGGTATAGAGAAGGACACTGCCACGGAGAAGAGTGGAGTCCTATTAGATTGCTAATATGAACCAGCATAATTAACTCTCACAACTGTGTGTAGAGAGGATGAATTATTAGCCTCATCTTATCCACGTGGAAATGGAAATTATATAGCCATCCAGACACAGAACCAGCAAGCAGAAGGGCTGAGAGTTGGATTTGGGTGTGCCTCTCCTGAAAGCCGGCACATTTTTTCACATTACCCTGCCCGGGGACTGCCTGCTGGGCAGGCTGCTTCAGAAAAACACACACAGGTAACCATCAGCTAAAACTTCAAAGCTGATGAAAGCTGATTAAGAACTGTTTCGTGATAGAGCGCCATTGAAAAGCCTCTTGGAATGACAGGAGCCAAAGGATGAGGGATCTATCAAAAGTGAAAATCACTTTTTAAAATTACTCCTGACACAAAATAATGCTTGGATGTGAATTACAACAAAAATACCAATCCCTGACTGTATTTTTTGCATTCTAAACTCCAATTCAATGCACATCTTTGAAAGAATGCTTTCTAATCACCTCAGTCTCAGGAAGTGCTACCAGTTTCACTGTGCTTCTCCCAAATGGCTGCAGACTAGGAACCTAAACAAATACAGAGTCATTGTGGCAATAAGGATGAATATTCGCTAATGTTTCCACAGTACCTCTGTGTAGTTGCTGGAATAAATTCATTTCTCCTTGCACTATCAAGTTTGAATTAGCAAATGTGACTCAGTTTTACAGAGATTCGCAGTATATCCTAAAGCTAAAATAAGTGTTTCTACAAGACCCATATCCTAAACTCACATAAGATTCCTTGTCGGAAATCCTGCTCTTGTCTGTGCAAATATCTTCTAAAGCACAGCACAGGAATGTTGAGATCATGGTCTAAGCTGCTTCAAACTCATTGTTTGAGTCCCTCTGGAGACTCTCCAGCAGGCCTCCCAGTCTCTCTAGAGTGCTTGCTGAAATAACCTTCCTTCCTATAGTCATGTCTGCAAGCCTTCCTCATTCTTCAAAGTCCAGTGTAAATAATGAATATTTTAGCAAGTTTCCCAGATGTCCTGTTCAGAATCATTTTTCCTCCCTATACTCCCATGGGTACAGTATCTCTACTGTTATACCTGTTTCAATGTGACATATTAGAATTGTGTTCTATCTCCTCTACTCACTACATTTTAAGTTCCTGAAAGTCACGGATGACATATTTCTTCTCCTCCCCTCCCCACTGCTCAGCAGAGGACACGGTACAAAGACTGTATTTGTTGACTTACAGACTCTCCTTATCTTAAGAATCTAATTCTATACAGTCACACATATGCTTTATTATTTACAACTATTTATCATGATTATTGGAGACATGTCCTATAATGAAAAATATAGGATATTTGGCTATCTCTGGGATAGCCAAATTCTGTATTACCTTCACATAGTGCCTACCATAATGTCTTTGGCCCACTCCAAATTCTGAATACACACACACACACACACACACAAACGCAAAACACTATTATAGTCTAACTAGACTGCTCCCTAGATCGTGGGCACCTCCACATGTTCTTACTTCTGTCCCTCTCTCTGGACAGTTAACTGACTAATGTTGCTTGTCTAATTGTGGAGTAGATTCTCCAGAAGTCATGGAGGACAAAACAATATTATCTCTAACAGAGTTGTATTGAACTACTGCAGAGCTGATAGAACCTTGAAAATTGTAAGAACCCCTTTGGTTTGTAGATGATAAAATTGCGGCCAGTGGAACTAAGAGAATTGCTGAATACTCATTCAATGACAGAATCGGAACTCCTTATTCCCAGCCTGTTGATCTCAAAGGTCTGATATTTACAAAATATAAAATGCTGGCTTTAATAACTCAAGAAGATGTTTCCACAATTCTGGAATATTTGGTTTACATATTTTTTAAGTCAACTTTATTGAGGTGTGATTTATGTGCCATAACTTTCATCTATTTTAATCGTACATTTCTATGAATTTTGAAAATGTGGACAGCTAGGTAACCATCACAAAAAAGATATAGAGCATTTCCCTCTCACCAAAACCTTTCCTCAGGCCTATTTTCAGTCAAGTTCCATTCCATTTGCTGGGTCCAGGCAACCACTGATGTGTTTTCTGTCATTGTAGAATAATTTTGCCTACATTAGATGTTCATGTAAATGGCATTATTTGGTATGCGGACAAAAATGTCTGGCTTTTTTCACTTAGCATAATTTGAGATTCATCAATGTTGTTGCTTATATCAGTAGTTGATTTTTTGTTAATTAACAAAACTCCAGACTTTATTTGGATTTCACCAGTTTTTCCATTTATATTGATTGATCACTATAGTAAATTTCAGAGAAAGGGTAAATAAACTGCAGTGGGTTTCGTAAAGAATATACGAAATGAATGAACTGAAGAGCCAAGTCATGATTTGGGTGAAGAACATTCAAACTCAAGAGAAAAGCAGATTAAAATGCCTCAGTGCTGATGTGAGCATAGTATGATAGAGGAAAATCAGAGTTCTGAGGAGAGAGGCTGAAGAAGAGAGAACAAGAGTAACAGTCATGGGAAATGAGATGGAGAAGTAACCAGAGATCCATCCATATAAAGTTGCACATGCCATGGAAATGTTTTAAATTTTATTCTAAATAGGATGAGTCACAATAGAGTATTTCAGTACGAGTGTAACATGATCTGATTTGTTTCAAAGAACACCTGCATCTTCCATTTTCACATAGTGGCAGAAAAGATATACAGAGAAATATATCCAAGTAAAACACATTATGTTTTTTTAAGCTGAAGGCAAAGTAAAGGAAATCCACTAAGGTCAGAAAAAATAAGAATCTATACTTTAAGTTTTGGTCCTGCATTATTCTAGAAATGTCTGTCCTTCCCTGGTAGATGAGAGCTGGGATTTAACAAGCTGAGTGCACTGAGGACTTTAAAGAGAAAAACCTAGGAAGTCTGATTAGAGAACACTGATAACATAGGAGACCCTGAAACATAGATGTTCAGTGGGTGAATCAGACTCCCAAAGAGGGAGACTGTGGAGGAAAAAACCAAAACTTGAACTTGACTTTGGGTTTTATGATAACAATGAAAAAAAATTACCCATTGAAATTTTAAGTCCCCGTTCACACAGGTTTGCTTCTGATTTCATCTTAGCCAAATTGTCCTAAAATAATCCAAGCTGAAAATTTACCACCCATGTTTCTGTTATTTCCATGCACGGGTGAAAGCAAATGAATGAAGATACATACAACTCAGGACTCAAAGAATTGCCACAGAGTTTCAAGGAATGTGAGCTCACAATGAAAACTTGCTAATGTTAGGAGGAGACAAGCTGATATTAAGATCATTAACAAAAACAAGCTACAGAATCTGCCCAAAGTAGAAAGATGATATTAGAATTTTCCAGTAGTAAATATAAAATAAACATTTTAAATATATACAAACAAACAAAAAATATTTAAATGTATGATGAAGGAATAGGAATTTATCAAAATTGACAAGAATATTTGAAAATAAAATAAAACAATTATGAGGTACAAACATGCAAACAAAAGTAATGTTATGGGTTAACAGCAGACTAGAAAAAGGTGGAAATAAACTGATAAATGGAACTATAAGAGTACAAAACAGTCAACACAAAGATAAACAGGAAATTTGAAGAAAGAGTGAGAAGATGTAATATAAGACTTACTAGAGTATCAGAAGGAGAGAATAGAAAAGAGATAGTAGTTGACAATTTTCCAAAACTGAAAGAAGAGTGCAATTTTCAAAATTCAGAAACTTGAATGAAACCTAAGGAGGGGAAATTGAAAAGAAATCTATACAAAGTCATATCATACTGAAAATGTAAAATATAAAAGACAAAGAGAAGGCATTAAAACAGCAATCAAGTTTTAAGAGATTATAAACAAAATTAATTGAAAGAAAATATAATTAGAATGATAGCTAATTTCTCAATAACTATAATAAAAAACAGAAGAATGCTATTTTCTGATACGAGAGAAACTAATTGTCAAACTAGTACTCTGTATTTGGCTAACAATCTTCAAAAGTAAGATTGAAATATAGATATTTTCAGAACCCCAAAAAGAGAATTTACTATAACTGGATCACAAAACAGAGTTCTAAGGAATCTATTGATACTTAAAAAAATAGAACCTATTGATACTTAAAAAAAAATAATCAAGAAAAAAATGTCAGGGATTAAAAAACTGATAAGCAAAGAAAAACAGCAAGCTGGGTAATAAAGCTATACAATCATTAACTACACTATAAAAATTATTAGATAATAAGAGAGTATTAAAGTTTGCTGAATGCAAGATTACATTAAAAGACAGTTAAAGTTTATTAACCAGGAGGAAGAATTAGAAAATGCAATTTGCTCAGAATAAGTTCCACCTGAAGATATATAAGCTTTTATGAAAAAACTATAAAATTTATTAAAATTAAAAAGACCTAAAGGGAGGCATATACCATTCCATAGATGTAAACATTCAATGCCATTTCTACCAAAAACAAACAAACAATTTTTTGTGGTACATGGGAAGCTGATTCTAAAATGTATGTGGAAGAATGAAGGGCCAGGAATAGCCAAGACCCTAGAAGGAAGAATTATTTTAATAGCGAAAAACAGAAAATAAGCAAATTTTCCAATGATAGCACAATGTCTAAATATATTATTATTATAGGGATCATAAAAAAACCTCTCCTTAGGATCTAAAATTCCCTCCATGTAACTCCCTATCACCATATAATAATTTTTTCTTGTTATGGGAAGAGCATTTTATCTTACTCCATCGTTCTAGGTAAATTTGGCAAAGTTCCTTTTTTTTTTTTTTTACCCCCCTGTAAGATGTTTATATATTTGCACAGAGGAGGGATGAATAACATGTGCAAATTCTCTTGGTTTATGTTCTTAGGGACTCTGCTGGCTCATCATATTGAATATATATTTCCCTAACCTAATTATAAAACATCAATACAGTTACTTAAGATCTGATAGAATTCTTCAGGACTTGACCCTGGAAAGTTTTAATGTTGTAGATATTCACTGCCTGTTCAGATCTACCCACCAAACTTCTCTGCTCTCCAGAATGAACTCTATGATCTACTTCAGGCCTTTGATTTTTCTTCACAGTATTTTAACATGAACTTCAGCTCTACCCATTTTCCAAGCTAGCCATTCATGCCAGTTTATGTTATATATTGAGATGTATAATCACTACCATTTAATTTGTTTTATTTATTAAACCTACTGAATCATCTTAAATAATAAGCAGATCAATGGATACGGGAGCTCTTTTAGTTAGGATGGCTAAGCAAGTCCTATTTGAGGTGACATTTGAGTACAGACCCGAATAAAGTAAGGTATTGAGAATTGTGCAACGCTGGGCAAGAGCATTTCAAATAGGGAAACAGCAAGTGCAAAGGACTTGAGGTAAGAATTTTTAACATGTTGCCTTTGAGAACACCCAGAAGGCACCGTAGGTAACAGAGTGAGGAGGTAGGAAGTTGTAGGATGTAGGGTTACAGATGTACTCACGGGCAGATCATGTAAGGTTTTATAGGTCATGATGAAGACTTTAAATTTTGTTCTGATTATAATGCAAAGGAATAGGAGGATTTTGATGAGGAAACTAGCATGATTTGATCTACATGTTTGAAGGTTCACTCCAGCTCAGCTGCAAAGTGGAGAACTGACATTAGAGAGGTAAGAGAACAAGCAGTTAGATTACCATCAATCTAGTTCAAGGTAGAGATGACTGCGGATTAGGGTGTGGGGTAGCAGTGGTGAGAGGTGGTTGAATAAAGGATATATTTTTAAGTTACGGCCAATAGAGCTTTTTGGTTGATGGGTGTGGAGTCCTGACACCAAAGTTATACTTAACCTTATGTACAGAAGTACTAAGCCCCTGGGAGAATTAAACTTCTTTTAGTAATGGAGGTAAATGGGGATGCCAGGTATGATGGAATTATTTCTGAGGATCTTTTAAAGGCAAGAGGATACCCAGTTCCAATTCCAGCCTCTCCTTTGAGAGATGGATTTGCTTAAGCAATTTTGTTAAATAATTCAGACAATGTTGTGGTAGATACAGAACAGAGCATGGGAATATGAATTATCACTCAGAGCACATTAGGTTCCAGGGCCTCAGGGAAACTGCTCTGATCTGTGCTGAGCTCAGAGGAACAGGTGTACTATAAGGCACTCAAGGAGCATCTTGAGCCATCTTTTTATCCAAATAAGGTATTTCACTGTCTTACCCCTACAAAGAGTTGATTCAATTGTCCAACCTGTGAAACTTTTTTTTGCAAACCAATTTTTAACATTCTATCCAAAGAAGCATTATCAGATGCCTTATCAAAAAAGTCATATTGCTTTTTCTTTCCCAGTAGCACATACTAAGTGTTCCTTTAGGGAAAATAATACTCTCCCTCAGTCTCTGAAACCTGACAATTAGCTGTCTTGTCTGAGGTTTCCTTATTCTCATAAACGTATAAAAAACATCAGAATAACTATACTATTTTTTTCCCCTGTGGAGTGACACCTATCCTGTGATTAATGTGTGTTGTTTGACCTTCCAGTACCCCTTTCTTTGGGGAACTACCCCACCTTTATTCAGTAAGATTCCAGCAGGACTGTCTATAACTTACCTGTTTTCTTCAATGGTGGTGGGTCAGACCCATGATGTAGGCCTGACCAAGCATGGTACTCAGATTCCTGTCCAAAGTGGTCTATAAGGTGGCATGTGTCCCAAATAGCACTATTCACAGTCCTATATAAGATTATATTTATCAAGGGGTAAGAAAGAGAGGATGTGATTTTTACCTAAGTTAATTAAATTATAAAATTAATTTATCTAAAATTAAAAGCTTAAATTTAATGTGAGCCCAATCTGTCAGTGGTCATAATTTCTCCCACATGGGGGAGAGTCTGAGAATAAAAGAAACACAGAGAAACGTAGAGCCAAGAGATGAAGTTAAATATAGCCCTGACCACAGCTTTAAACATATGACTCCATATGTACCTCAGCAAGTTCTCCTATTTGTTTTATTTGTCAGTTGTTTTATTAGGAATCTATTTCTCTCTAATAAGTTAGCGTAAAACATTGCAGCTTAAAATGACAAACATGAATGACCTTACACAGTTTCTGAGAGTCAGGAATCCAGTCGTGGATTAGATGGGTGGTCTGACTTAGGATCTCTCATGAGGTTGCAGATAAGATGTCATCTGAGCAGATCATTGTCTGAAAGCTTGACTGGGGCTGGAGGATTTTTTCCAACATGACTCACTCACTCACATGGCTGTTGGCTAGAGGCCTCAGTTCCTCACTGCCTTTTCTCAGAAAAGACTTACCACATGGATTTCTTTATCACATGGATTTCTCCACGGAGCTGCTTGAGTGTCCTCATGACATAGCAGATAGCTTCCTTTGGAGTGAGAAGTTCAAGAGAGAGCAAAGTAAGAAACTACCACGTCCTTCATGATTTATCCTCAGAAGTCACATACCATCACTTCTGCTTATCATCTATTGGTCACACAGACCAACCCTGACACAATGTGGGAGGGGGTGACACAATAGCTTTAAGAAGCAGGAAATGTGGTCACTGAAGCCATCTTCAAGGATGAATGCCCGATTCTGCAAACACATATACATTCCTTTTTATTTTTTTCTTCTAAGCTACTGTGTTTTGGGTTTCTGCCACTGGAGGCCGAAATAGAGTTCTGCCTAATATATAATCACCAAACAATCCTCCCGCCCAGCAAAATCTACTCTATTTCCAAACATTTTAAAAATAGAGGCCATAGGGAATACCCTAGAAAGAAACCCCAAACATATAAGTAGTGTGATTATATGTGACATTTTGACTTTCTGAGCTTCATTTCCATCTAAAAAACATCTGGACCAGACTTTCTACCACTGTGAAAATCAAATGAATGCAAGCAATATAGTTGTTACTTTTAAAATGAATATTTAAAAGTTTACAAATCTTTCATGTATCTTTTTTTTTATTCAATGATTATAATAATCCTGTGAAGTAGATAGGTCAGGTATAGCTTTCAGCAGTTTTCAGATGAGGAAATGGAAGAGAAAGGTTATTATTAACCCAAGGTCAATGTAACCCAGCTGGTAGAGTGTCATAGCCGTGCATCTATCAGTCTAGTTTGTGCCATATTGTCCTTCTGCACTCTTGCATCAAAGGCATTTCAACCATAATAAATGTCTCCATCCTGTTTCAGCACTAGCTCACTCCTAAAAATGTGACTTAGCCTCAACTGTGCAAGTTTAATAAACTAATATGGACTGTACTCCAGTCTGAATAGTCATTAGTTTTAAGCCCTTCATTTATGAGAAACTGACACATTAGCTCTATTTCCAAGGCTATACTTTCCCAATACCACATTCTGAGGTTTTGTTTTTTGTTTTGTTTTTTTTTTACAAAGAAAGGGAAATGTGCTGGTACATCACAGAAACAAGGACAGGGAAATAAAAATTCTTGCTTTACAGTATAAGGTGTTACAATTTAACAAGAGTAATGCTGTAATAGGAAGGTATCAGAAGTGGGGAGACAAAGAAGGCTGCTGTTTCTCCTGAAAGTCATCAGAATGTCTCCTTGCTCATCTGCTTAACAATCAGATGTGAATATCTGCAGAATGAAGCCCGTTAGGTACAAGAAGACAGTGTTACGGATTCATAGGGCAGGGTGTGGCAGCCTTTCACTCCCAAACACAAGCTTTTGCCTGTGCTTTTTAAACATAAGTTGCACGTAAGAGCACATTAAAATTACACAATGTGCAATGTAAGACATTTTCATTTTAAGCCTCATTGCATCTATTTCTGACACGTATAATGCAGTAAATCAACCAATAAAGAAAAATCATAAATTCTCAGAGAGGACTTATGATATGAGCCATGTTATCTCTTCTGTGAAGTTAATTACTTCCTCTGTTTTTTGGCTAAAATCTCAACCCTTTCTCTAACGTCCCTTAAAAATTTCCTTCACTTTCTTCCCAAGATAGCACTACATTTCCCTGATCCACAATAAGCTCTTACTCATTTTATAAAGTATTATCATCCCTTCTCAGAAAATCATTGAAAATAGAAAAGAAGAAGTGCTGATTGTCCTTCTCTTTTGGTGGCAATAACAATTGTTCTCCATTAAATAGAAGTGATAAAAAGAAAAAAATTCAGGTCCTCCCAGCCAGGCAAATGAACTCACAGGAAATTATATAGTAAATTATACAGTAACATCTAAGCTTTGTGTATTTATATATGAAAAGGGCATCAGACTAAGTGAATTGAAATGACCTATCACCCAGACATTTTATTTATTTAAAAACACTACTTCCTGAAATTGAAAAAGCAGAACGTTTTGATAAAGATGAAATTTTACTCTTTTCAAACATTACTATCAAAAGATTACCCAAACTCCACTCCTGACTACCACCCTTTTCTTTAGCCTCAACCTTCTCACACATCATTGCCCTCAGCAGTGTACAGTAAGGTGACATAACATGTATGTCTGGAATGGAAGGATGCTTAGGACAGAAGTGAATCAGAGAGGGTGTGATATTAGAGAGGGCAATTCAATAGCAATTTTAAAAGGCTCAAAGTTCAATGACTTAGCGTTTTGAGATATGAAATAAATGAAAATGTAAAAAAGTCCTGAGTATGAAAGTAGACAAAAAAATTACCTTGTCAAAATGCCATGCATCCATCAACGGTAGAATCTGTAAATAAATGGTTGCAAATGGAATCCAATACAGCAGAAAAAATAAACAAATTGCAGCTAAGTACAACAACATAAAAGGATCTTAGGAAAATAATTTTGAGTGGCAAAAAAATTGTAGAAAAATATATAACAGAACGATTCAACTGAGTCACATAAACTTCAAACACTTAATCTAAACAATAGATTGTTTGGGATATAAACATAAAATTAAGCTATATAGAAAAACAAGGGAATAATAAACCCAAAATTCAAGACAGTGGTTACGTCCAAGGGTGAAGGAAATGGAACGAGGACTCAGAGAGGAGTGTCTATGACCTCAAGGGAATGGATTTCTTTGTATGTTGGGTGGTAGATACACAGGTGTTCATTGTGCATTGCTTTTTAAAATCCTTGCATGTATTTAAAAGTATCCTTTGGATTTTATTTCTATATAATTTTTAAAAAACAAATTTTTATAGTGTCATGTACCTTGATACTGACTAGCCCTTGGACAAACACTGACCATCTAAAGAGATAGTTCCTGAAACTGAAACTCGAACTGAGAAGACAGGCTTTGGGTCCCATGCTTTTTGATCTGAATACTGAGGAAGGATGTCTAAGATATACCTCTGAAGGTTATTTGCTGATGTGGTACCCAGCACAAGGAGGAAAGCCAGAAATGGAATTCTGCTAATTCTGGGAAAGCCAGAAAGTCAGGAATTCCTAGGGAGAAAGTCAAGTCCCAGTTTAGACAGTTATTTTTAGTAGTCTGTTTCTGAGAGACTATTGTTTTTTTAATGAACATACTCTGGAAATCCATATTTTCAGCACCATAGAAATAAATAGAACCTTATCTTGACCTTTGTAAAGTCAGGAGTGTACTAGAAAATCTTTAGTCTCATGCACTAATCACAGATTTATCAGAAATGACTATTGCATAATGTATACTCAAACAGAGGATGTAGAACTGACAAGTGATAATGCATATGTTCCTATTTTAGAAATCAATCTCTAGATAAAGTTTCTTTTTTGTTTTAGCTGAACATTCAGAGTCGCTTCTGATGGAAGATGATTTAAATTTATGACTTAATTTCAGGCTACTTCTCCTGAGACTGCTATCAAATTTCCCTCCAGTACTGAAAAATATTCTAGAAGAATATAATCTTTTAGATATTGAGAGAAAAACCTTATCAATAATATAGTTAGCATAATTCTTTCCATATAATGTCTATCCTAGATTAGAATTCATGAATTCCCACAGCAATTTTTTAAAAAAGGGAAGATAAAATCCAATTTTATGTTGGCTAATTTACTCTTTATAGTTATAGTTTATTGGAAGCAATGAGAAAAAGATAGTACAGGCATACCTCAGAGATATTGAGTGTTCGGTTCCAAACCACTACAATAAAGCTAATACCACAATAAGCAGAGGTGCACAGATTTGTTGGTTTCCCAGTGCATATAGAAGCTATGTTTATACTCTACTGTGGTCTATTAAGTGTGCAATAGTATTATGTGTAAAAAACAATGTACATACCTTAATTTTAAAATATTTTATTTCTCAAAAATGCTAGCCACCATCTGACACTTCAGCGAGTCGTAATCTTTTTGCAATAGTAACATCAAAGATCACCAGTCAGAGACCACCCTAACAAATATAAAGATTAAAAAGTTTAAAATATTGCAAGAGTTACCAAAATGTGACACAGAGACATGAAGTGAGTAAATACTGTTAGAAAACTGATGCCTACAGACTTGCAGGATGCAAAGTTGCTACAAACCTGCAATTTGTAAAAAAAAAAAAAAAGCAATATCTGTGAAGCACGATAAAGCAAAGTGCAATAAAACAAGGTATGCCTGTATCAATTCCAAGCGATCAAAGAGAAATTTCTGGAGTTAAAATATATATGTATGATTAGACAAATATATGATACATATATGCAAAAGCATATATATTTATATATAAAATATATAGGAGAACAATAAAGATGGAAAACCAAAGACAAAAATCACAGAATCTTAAGGGAGGGTAATGAGCCAAATTAAAAATGTCACAAACATTATCTCAAGGCATACAATATTCTGTTTACAATGAATGAGTGGGAGGGTGATTAGAATGGAAGTGTCCATTTAATATATATGTACTTACATATATGATATATACATGTAACACTCTCACATACATAGGTAATATATAATATATTTTTATATTATATATACATATACAATCTCACACACTACAACAGTTAACTAAAAGCTTTTGCCCCTATAGAGCCAACATAATTAATATCAATCACAATTGGCTTTTCTTTTTGTTGATTCGCAGGTCCACCTGGACACCAGTCAATGTTGCTGGTCTATAGGATGCTACCCCCGTTATTCATACCGAACACCTTCCAAGGATTCCTTAAATTCATGTATCAAACACAAAAGCCATATCAGTCAGAGGGGTACATTGCAGATGAGAACAGTGACAAGTTGGTAGAAGGAACAAACGGATATATTATTTCCACTAAAATCTCATATTTACGTACTTTTTTAAGAAGCATACCCCCCTCCCAACCCAGAAGTCTGGAGGGAGAGAATTCAGATCTAAAATCTTAACATGCTTCCTAGGATCAAATCAAGTCCCAGATGAATGGAATGGTCAACGCAGATTTCTGGGTTCTTTAAACACTGGAGTCCTTGAAGATAATGAGGTCTGGACTGAGGCCAGTTTGGAGGTCCTCCAGGCAAATCTGCTTTCTGCTTTCAGAGCTGATTCCTTAAGTAGTTGGTTCTAAATATGTAAGGATTGTTAAAACTAGGAATACCAATGAGGCCCAGCCAGACTTTATTGCAAACATAACATCACTCCCTTTTTGTATTGCTTTCATTGTTTGCATGAAAGTAATCCAGAAATAATTTTCTCTCAACGAAAGACGTGTAATACGTGTTTAAAAAAATCTTTGTGAAGAAGATCTGGTTTCACAGTTAAGAAAACATTAATTTTATGCCCATCAGCATTTGGAACAACCTCTTCTGTTAACATATTTGACTGTAGGATTATGCATCTATTTATTTATTTCACTAAATGCCAAAGCAGAGATTTCCAGAATTTCCACAGAATTGTTGTTATATAATACAAATATCCCTTCTTTCTTGATGAAGACTCTTTAACGATTACACATTAACTAACACGAAAACAGAGAGCAGGGATAAAATGGAATTTGTGATTTTAATTCTTGCCTTACTCAGTCACCAGGTGAGCCCCACAATTTCTCTAAAAGAACATTTAAGCAGAGAAAAAGTAGAGGTACAGTACCAACAAAAATCTGGGTGTGTGGAAAAAGAACGCATTCCAAAAACTTCCTTCCAGGGATGTAGCCTCTATAATACCAAAGCCATACTTTAAATCTAACAATTCCTCCAAATGAAAGCCTACTGTTAAAGGTATAATAAAGCTGTCTTCAAAAGGATTGTACTTGACTACCTTCAGACCTCATTTCTCATAAAATTAGAATGCTTAGTTCATCAACAGCTAGCAGAAGGTAATCCCAAAATTTTTGCAGAGATAAAGTAAAAAGTGCTTTTTAAGCGCAGGTGTTCAACAAGTGAGTAAGGGTTTATGTGTGAGAATGAATGAATCACTGACCTGCCTCTAATGGCGTGGCTGAGAATTTGTGGGTAACACTAGGAAACAGAGGCATACCTCTGGCACTTGGTTACTCTACATCTTCTGGGTAGAATTAGAACAGAATCAGAAAATGATGGACTACCTCATCTGCCTCTACCCACAGCCTAACGAGGCACATGCCCAAATATATCTTTTTTGGAAGTAACAGTAAGATGACTGTGAAGTAGGTCAAATACCTTTGAAAATAATTTTCATAGAGGAAGTGTCCAAAAATAAGTGGAAAGGGATAAACTTGCTGGTTGAATTGTAAGGACTCTTATTGCAAAGGTGTCTATGTCACAATATCTATGAAGAGGATCTGGAACAAAAATCCCACACACTTCGTGTATAGTAATTTGAAACCTAACTGTGAAGTGATTCTGATATACACAGCAATTTAACCTATAAGAGAAAATGCATTTTGTTTCATCTTAAAAAAAAAAAAATCACCTTAAATGTTCGTCTCACCCCACTACAGAAGGTAGTCATTGGGAATGCGTAAGTTACTATTTAATGGGTACATAATTTTATAATAAGTCCCAGCCATCTCCTCCTTCCTCTAATTATGAACTCAAGAAGGACATAATTCACTACATATGGTACAAAAGGCTGATGGAAAGGATTTAAGTATCATGTATAGCTTCTTTCTAAAATGTTCCTTTTCAAGATAATACAGTTTTCAGACTTAAAACACAAATCAGGGGAATTACTAATTCACTTTGAAAATTAGCAAATGCTTCTGAAGGAAAGTGGGAATTGATAAGAAAAGAAGATTTTAATTATTTCTTACAAAGACTCAACATTTTTGCATCCCATGTATTCTTTCATTGGAATCCACTCAAAGATGTGTTTTAGCAAAAGGAGGGAATTAACCAAGAAAGATAAGACAATGGGACTCAGAAAACAGAGAAACCAACACAAAGACAATAAAGTCCAAGAGGATAGATGCGGCAGTCTTAGAAAGTCCCGAGGCTAAATTGTACCAGTAGGATGGAGGATTCCTGGAGGTAGGTCACCAGGGAACAAAATGATACTGATAGATCACATTTGAGAATGAACAGATATATATAAATATAAGCAAAAGGTGAGGCCATTATTAACTCCAGGAAAAACGAAAGAATGCACAAAAAAGGAAGCATAACATAGCACACTACTGTGGCAGAGACTACGGGTAGCCAATTCAATATTCATCTTCCCCTTGTTTCTTTCTAACAGAACTTCAATTTATTTGGGGGCAGAAATGTGTTCAGCTGAAGAACATTTCCCAGACTCCCTTGCAGGTATGGGTGGTCATGTGAAACTATTATGACCTATGGAATTTTAATAGGAGCTGCTGTGTAAGGTTTCTGGGAAAGCCCTTTAAAGGAGACACAGACTGTACGCCCTTTGCCCTTCCCAAACTTCCTCACCAGGAATACGATTGCAATGCCTGATGTAGTGGGACAATTCTGTCGCCGTGAGGATGCAATACATGGTAAACCTGGAAAACAGGAAAGGTAGAAGGATCTTAGATTGCTGATGACATCTTGGAGTCTCCTAATGAGCCCTTAACTTCATGTTTTGTGAGAAAAATAAACTGCTAATTTGTTTGAGCTAATGTTTTGGAATCTGTGTTACTAGATGAACACAATTCCTAACTGAAATGATT
Source organism: Balaenoptera musculus (assembly GCF_009873245.2). NCBI lineage: Eukaryota > Metazoa > Chordata > Mammalia > Artiodactyla > Balaenopteridae > Balaenoptera > Balaenoptera musculus. Next base: position 62,605,950 of record NC_045796.1, on the reverse strand, counting down.
ATATTAAGAGGAAGTGGGGTGGGGATGTGTAAGAGAGGTAACTCCTTTTTGATATATGTAGGATGTTAAAGATAATGTCTAAAGTTCATAAACCAAGAAATAGTAGTAAAAGCACATTATGGAAAATATGAAAGTACATACCAGAGGAAATTTTACAAGTTGAAAGCGATTACTCCTAGAATGGAGTGGGATGGGGTAGGAATAGCTATTTTTCATTACATGTCTTTAGTATATCTGTATTTTGAACATGTATTACTTTGATAAAAATTAAACTAATTAAAAAAAAGAAACAAAAAGATAAAAACAAAACAAACAAAAAAAAACAAAAAAAAAGAAAAGATTTTGTTTAAATCTATGTTTTAACTCTCCAACTCAGAAAACATTTTTAATATCAAAAGGTGCATCCATAAGCTTGATTTAAATGTTTTTCAGTTGGGATTTCTTTTTTTAAGGGAGAGGGGATGCCAGAAACATTTCTCCATTTGTTTCGCACTGTTTCCCAGTGTGAAATTGACAAGAAGCAGTACAAAGCTAATGACAGGGAAAGGTGGGAATTAACAACACAGGAAGAGTATTTTTGAGCTTTTATTTTGACTAAGATAAATATTTACTGCTACTGTCTTGCCTTTCATTTGTCACAGAGACGATACAGCTCATACTATAAACCCTCGCATGAAGGATTCATTGTCTTTAATAAAGTGAGACAGCAATGCCTACATATATTATCTTCAAGATCCTCTTCTGCTTGTAGAGGGGATGGCTGATAAATGGAAGTAAAGCTCCATGGAACAAACTGAAGAGAATGGCTATGCTATTTTATGAGCAACATTAGAAATAGTCTTACCGAGCTAATTCCCAAAACAGAACGGCATCATACACCTTTAGTGCCACACTTTGAAGAATTTCACACTTCAGTTCTCAAAATTAAGAAAAGTACCACAGAGCTTTCTAGTGCTGCTTTTTCTTTACATTTCAATCAACCAGGATCACATTTATCAAATGGGGGTAGGGGTGGTGACGGAGGATCAATACAGTTTTCAAAAAGATACACAAGGAAATTAAAACTCTTCTGTTCCTCTACATGTTTTATCACTGAACAAAAGGAAGTTAGTGGGTATTTTGCTAGTATCACATGCTGCGAGCCGAATTCTTTCATCAGGTCTCCAGTTGAGACCTCTAACTGTGGAACACGCCGTGAACTTCCTGAGTGCATGTGTCCAGGAAGATTCCTGGGTAGTTTTTACAAGTGATGGTGTTGGTTCTTTTATAGCTGCTCGCTCTCATCGTTTCCCATCTTCCTCAGAGGTGATTACGAATCTCCCTGGCTTCTTGTTAAGTAAATGGATAAAACACATTCCATAGAAAATAAGCTGGAGAGGTGACATGGAAAAGGTAAGGTGCCCTCCGTTTTGTTCCGACTGTGAGACAAAATAAGGAGTGTAGTTTCTTCAAAATCTTTCCTGTTCATCAGGTTGAAACGAAGAGAAATGTTATTTAAACAATAAGGAAATTCTGGCCCTTGAAGTTGAGGACTCTTTTAAATATAAAAATATTCACTGTAATAGAGGGTGTGGCAAGAGAGGAACCTTGGAACAGGTGTGCACAAGCACTATTAGAAGAAGAGCATATTGGTCCATTTTGTAGAGACAGCAACTTGGCAATATGCATGAGCCTTTCAATAAATTTAATTGCCTTTGACTCAGTAATTTCACTTTGAAGACTCTGTCCTAAATGAAGTGGGAAAAATCTGATGTTCAACAAAGACATATGCTATTGGAAAAGCTAAAAGCAATACAAGCACTCAAAAATGTGAGTGACAAAATGCATCATGGAGCATTCATACATGCAATAAAATCGTATTTCTTGAAAGAACAAAGGACTTAGTTATACGCTCAGAGAAAATAAAAGATGGGATACAAAACTATGTACAACATAGCTATACATATATTCCCGTATATATTTATGAATACATTGTACATATGCATATAGTGTTTTCTAAAGAGATATAAAACACAAAAACATTTACCTATATATGTATATTAAATGATATATGTATTACAATATACTGTATATGTCTAATATATTTGAGGTAGTTAGAAATAACTCAAATATTATTAGTTTTTGTTTCCGGATGTTAGCATTATAACTATAGGTGGATTTTATTTGCTTTCTATTTTTTATACCATCCTGTATTTTTATAATTGGGTTGCATTTTTTATATTAGAAAAATAAATGTTAAAACTGTCTGGTTTAGTAGGCTGTAGTTAAGAAGTCAGCATTTTTCAGAGTCCAGATCACAGTAGTTCCGTAACTTTGAACAACCCAGTTAACGCCTCCAGTTGGGAGGGACTAACGTCCAGAACTAGATTCGTTAGCAGGAACAAGGCAGGCACTAGGGAGTCTACAGATTTGGAAAGAAGTTCAGAAAGAAAATCACAAGTGGAACACTATGTATATCTGGAGACTAACACTAACCACAAAATGGTGCCCAGACAGGCTGTCAACACTGGGGAAGTCCCACCCTGAAGATTCCCGAAAAGATGGGCAGAGCAAGGAAAGACAGCTGTGGCTCCTAGAATAGGGGCTCTTCAGCGACCCAAGCAGGCCATATGGACGACAGCTACTCAGTAGACCATCAGCAGGTTGCCACGTTCCAGACTCTAGGACAGAACTTCAATCTCCAAAGATATGGAGAATAGGAAAAGCAAGATGAAATAAGCATTGGAAATAAAATAAGGCATTAAATTCCTAGAAGTGTAATTCAAAGTAGAGATTGAGTCCCAGCATTAAGGTAGAAATGCAATACGGTCCTGGAATTAGAATAGTGGAACTTGGAGACAGGTCAGAGTACATTCTAAAGCAAGCATGGCATGAATTGAAATACAAGGCCAGTTCAGGGTTAGGTTTATAAAAAAGAAAGAAATGGTACTTGCTTTTAGACATATTATGTTTAACGGAATAGCAAAAAAATCATATGGAAATAGCCAAAAGACAGCTGATCTGGACATTAGATTAAGGTGAGCAATCCAACAGGAAAAAATATTTGTAGTCACTGGCACAGAGATGATACACTGTTGTCTTTGCCCCTCCCAAGATCTGTCAGTCTCTGCTCTTCTCTGCCCACTCTGCACGTTAGGAAGCTGATCTCTGTAGAATGTTTACCCAGTCTTGCTTACCAGCTGGCTTCAGGTTACGTTTAGCCAGAGGAGGCAGAGACAGGGAATTACAGAGGGTGGTAGGAGCAGGAAGTGGTCAGGGTACTTCTTTCTTTTTATTTTTTTTTTGCCATTTGATTCTTTTTGTTTAATTGGAATATAGCTGCTTTACAATGTTGTGTTAGTTTCTGCTATACAACAAAGTGAATCAGTTCTACATGTACATATGTCCCCTCTTTTTTAGATTCCCTTCCCATTTAGGTCACCACAGATCACTGAGTAGTGTTCCCTGTGCTATACAACAGGTTCTCATTAGTTATCTGTTTTATACATAGTACTGTATATATGTCAATCCCAATCTCCCAATTCATCCCACCCTTGGTATCCATAAGTTTGTTCTCTACATCTGTGTCTCTATTTCTGCTTTGCAAATAAGTTCATCTGTACCATTTTTCTAGATTCCACACATAAGCAATATTATATGATATTTGTTTTTCTCTTTCTGACTTACTTCACTCTGTACGACACTCTCTAGGTTTATCCACGTCTCTGCAAATGGTACTATTTCGTTCCTTTTTATGGCTGAGTAATATTCCATTGTATACATGTACCACATCTTCTTTATCCATTCATCTGTTGGTGGACATTTAGGTTGCTTCCATGTCCTGGCTACTGTAAATAGTGCTGCAATGAACATTGGGGTGCATGTGTCTCTTTTTTTTTTTTCACGTGTCTTTTTGAATTATGGTTTTCTCTGGGTATATGACCAGGAGTGGGATTGCTGGGTCGTATGGTAGTTCTATTTTTAGTTTTTTGAGGAACCTCCATACTGTTCTTCTTTCACATCTTTCTTGCTTCCTCCTTGCTTCCAAGTCTGGCTTCTGACAGTAACTGCATCCCTCCATGACTATAGCTCTCACTTAGCAGTTACCTCCTGCCAGGTTTCAAGCCTCACTAGGCTCTTATAAGTTAGATTACCCACTTTTTCCTTCAGCCCTTGAAGTGGAGATAATTTCCCACCACCATTATTCCCTGAGTACTGCACCATCATTTTGTTGAGACTTTAACCCTGCCAACACCTCTGAAATCCTTTTATTAAAGACTTGTATTAAATAATCTGGGGGTAAATTTACTTTCCTAATAATTTCATGACTAAATCAGATGATGGGGAAAATTTGATGGGGTGTGTGGAAAGGGGTTCATATAAAGCAAAGATCCCTCTTTGATCTAGAGGAACTAGACAGTACTGAATATAGACACTTGTTATCTTGGGGACATAGACAAAGAGTGGTGAGGAATCTTAGAGAAACAAGATGTGACGACGTCACAGAAATGATGGGAAAAGAGAGGACGAGGAAAGTTTCAGTCAGTGACGTGAAATGCTTCAAAGAGGCCATGGAGAGTAAGAATAAGGGAAAGGGCATTTAATTATCGAGTAGGCATTCAGCGACCTTTAAGAGAAAAGAGTATAAACAACAGAGGGCATATTTTCAGGGGGTGTGAAAAACGAGTAGTGAAGAAATTGGAACAGAAAATAGACTCCATATTTGTGGATACTTTGGCAATAAGGAAATTCAAAGTAAATGATAACCATAGTACAAGATAGGTAAAAGTTTGTTTCTTTGTTTTCAAAACAAAAGAGAATTAAGTGTTTGAAGGCAGAGAGAAACAGAAGGGGAGAAACTGAAGAGCGGTGGGGTGGGAACAGTAGGCAGGACATCACTGCAAAGGTGAAGGGTTTAGCTTTGAGAAGAAAACACAGTTAAATGTAAGCATGCTGCTCTTCAATTTCTTTTTGAATTTATTTATTTTATTATTATTATTTTTTTGGCTGTGTTGGGTCTTTGTTGCTGTGCGCGGGCTTTCTCTAGCTGGGCCAGTGGGGGCTACTCTCCATTGTGGTGCACGGGCTTCTCATTGTGGTGGCTTCTTTTGTTTTGGGGCGTGGGTTCTAGGGCACACGGGCTTCAATAGTTGTGGCTCAAGGGCTCTAGAGCGCAGGCTCAGTAGTTGTGGCGCATGGGCTTAGTGGCTCCTTGGCATGTGGGATCTTCCCGGACCAGGGCTCGAACCCATGTCCCCTGCATTGGCAGGCGGATTCTTAACAACTGCGCCACCAGGGAAGCCCCAGTTTCTTTTTAATGCAGGGTAATGCTTTCTTCTAAACTAGAGAAAAAAGTAGATAAATAATATCCCATAGAAATTTTTTTTTTAATTTTTTTATCTTTATTTATTTATTTTTGGCTGCGTTGGGTCTTTGTTGCTGCATGTGGGCTTTCTCTGGTGGCAGCAAAGAGGGGCTACTCTTCATTGCAGTGCGCAGCCTTCTCATTGCAGTGGCTTCTCGTTGCGGAGCTCGGGCTCTAGGCACCCGGGCTTCAGTAGTTGTGGCTCGCAGGCTTAGTTGCTCCCCGGCATGTGGGATCTTCCCCAACCAGGGCTCGAACCTGTGTCCCCTGCATTGGCAGGCGGATTCTTAACCACTGCGCCACCAGGGAAGCCCCAATTTCTTTTTAATGCAGGGTAATGCTTTCTTCTAGAGAAAAAAATAGTTAATAATATCACATAGAAATATTTTATATTCTGTTCTGAAATGAACTATTGCAGAAGCTCATCGTGGATGGTAGAAGAACCCTCTCCCCTACCCCCCATAGGATTAAGTCTCATCTGTGCCGTTAGCTCAATTCTGGGGCATCTTGAAGCAGGAGCTATGGATAGACCAGTGGTATCTGGATATTTTCATCCTGAACTCAAATGGTAAAAAAGGAAAATGTGAACATATACCCCAATGTACAATATTTAGAAATTATTTGCACTGAGTTCTATAATATACTAATTCCGAGGTCTGGTTTATAAATTCAGTCCATTTCCCTACTTGGTTAATCAGCATATATACCTGGAAAAGACACCCTATAAAAACATCTAGATCCAAATAAAAAAAGTGTTTCCTAGCTGCTTCTACTAAACCATTATACCTTTTTTTTCTATCTTGTCCATCAGAAAGGATAACTATGAAACTGAGCTGGTGAATTTTACCTTTCCTGATATCAGTTAGATCTTAACAAAACAACGCACATAATATTCTATTTAAAACAGAGATAAAACGTACAAAAGCTCTTCATTTGGGAGATTTTGAAGAGATTAGAAAATTCTGTTTTCAGATATGCAGACTTTAGAGTTTATAGGTGATACGCTTACCACTGTTTTTGTCAACAAAGCTACATAATGATGGGAACATGTCCAAGCACCTATTTTCAAAATTCTCTTGTCATAACATAAGACTCTTTAAAAAAGCATTCATTTTCTCAATCTTTGTTAAAATGTCACCTTTAACTTGAAGAGTTAGATTATGTGTTTATTTCTTTTAAAAAAATATTTTCCAGGTAGTGGTATGTCTCCTCACCCCTGAAAAGGTCAGCAAATTTGTAATATTTGTCTTTTTTAAAAGAAAAATTGTATCTTTTTTTTTTTCAGTTGTCAACTCCTTTAAGTACTTGCCATGAGACAACGAGAAAATTGCTGGGTTAAAAAAAACTTTCATGGTCAGTCTTTTGTGTTTAATAAAAAATACAGAGTTCTACCATTCAAAAGTCTTGCTTTTACAAAACTAACTACATTAATAACATTTGAAATGGTACAATTTTATTTTCAAAGTCTTCGCTACAAGTAATAAATAAATGAATTTCAGTTGTGAAGATATCTCTATAACTATAACCAAGAACCTTGTTTATAATTCCAAACAAATTGGCAATTTTATCAATGGTTATATGTATATACTTGTCCATAAAACAAATAGTTTGCAGTTAATGTTTTTTTAAATCTAGTTATTTATACTGAGAATATATCTTCTATGGGACATCTTCCTTTGTTTGCCCACAAAAAGAAGTATAATCTAGCAAATACCATGTAGTCTGAATGTTAGAAAAGCCTCTACAGTTATCCATCTATATAGTAAACTTCACCAACTACATGAAATATATTTAATACAGTTTATTTTAATCAGTGTTTCCCATGCATGTTCCAATAGAATTTTCTGACAAATATGCTTTAGTTTATCCCAGTATTAATTTCCACAAAATATTTCAACTATTTTTTTTTAACCAGGGCAAGAATCAATGTTTCCCTAATGGTACATGGTATTTTTTCTTCACTACTAAGAAACCTCAAAATTGTCATCCAAATGTTTATTATATTTGATTAAATTTTATAAAGTACTGGATTATCATATGATTCTAAACATTACTGGAAAAAATGGTCATCTTATTCCAAATGCTTAGTTTTTCAATGTCCTGCTACTGAAGATGGCTTTATACCCTGATTAAATCAGGGCTAAATAAATATGAAAAGATTCATCCTTAATGACACTAAATGTGTAAATTTCAAATGGTCTCTGATAATTTCAATTATTTTTTATCAACATCTCAAATATTGTTATGATCTTACTGTTTTTAGCTCAATATGTGGCTGAAGAGGAGCCAGTGTTAGAAGTCTGAGCTCTGCCATTTTCTTGTTTATTTGCACCTGTGTTATTAGTAATATATTCAAGCTATGATTTCTTTGCAGGAATCTTTTTTAAACAATTTGTTCACTTTGAGAGGCTTAATTTCACCAAAAGTAATTAATATAATCTGCAAATCCACCTAATCAGGCCCAAATACATTGCAAAAATCACAATATGCTGAAATCAAATGAATGCACAGAGGACTTGTGTCAACACCTTTGTTATAAGACATCTAATCCTGCCTCAGGATAGCTCATGATGGCTGAGTTATGACACACATGCCTGCGAGGGTGCCAGCATCAATCCTGAAATTAAATATTAGCAAATCCTAACGAATAAGCTCAGTTAACTCCACATTGGAAACCACTGGTATAAATGACCCCTTGAATTTCATCTCATCACAGTGACTGCATCTGTAAAGATGTTCATATGGTTCACCGACAGTCAAGATTTCACTCTGACCCAGTGCCTTTAAAAAACTCTTCTAATCATTAGTACTTTTAAATCAGTCACTAAATGATTTGCAACATGCTAAGTCAAAATTATGTATGTACATGAACATAAATCCAGTATTTTGAACAGAATTTGCACATTATATTTTCATTGTTAATAAGAGATATCTTACATACAAGAGAGCTCCAAATTTGGGGAAAACAATATCAAAATCACATACATTAGTAAGAAAATTATTTCCAGATCAAACACCTACTTTTAATATACTTTTCCTCCCATTTTCTTTAACATAAGGAAACATCTTAACTGATTGAATGATATAGCTGGCCATTTCTTTTGTTCTTTATTCAAAGTAACAGACTCTAATTCCAACTAGAATATAACTGGCAGCCATCTTAAAGGTGATTTTTTTTTAACCTTCATGTAACTGTATCATGGTAGTTGACAAAAGAGTTCCTTTTTACACTTATTTGTTTAAAAACACAAAACTTTCTTCCGCAGACCTAAGAGAAACTATATGTCATTTGCTATTTCAATTATATCATGAAGATATTTCTAAAATGTATTCAAATCCACATCCATTTCCTGGTAAATTGATATGTATAAAACAGAAAATGCAATATTACAAAAGGCTCTTATGTGAAAGCTACAGAAAAGTCTATCACCTCTAGGAAACCTGACAGTGTAATTGACTGTGCCTAAAATAAAGCTTCCCGCTCAGATAAAGCGCTGGCTCCCACATCGGCGCAGGTGTTTCTGCTACCTTAGATTCAGTCAGCTAGGAGTTCTTTTGCTTTAAAATTCACTTATTGAAAACCAAAAGCCTAATTACTCATTCAGTCACATTATCATATTGCTCACCTTATGTGAGCAGCATAAATAAAACAATTTACTTCACACATTTCAGTCTTTACATTTTAGCAAAGATATCCAGTCACCTTACAGCATCACAGCTCTACCCAATTAGATTAAATTCACAGGGATCAAGAAGTAGGGCAGGTTCTCCTGTTGCTTGCTCTTGTGACCCTGTAGCCAAGTAGCCTTTAAAAAGGCTAAAGACAGACAAGCTTCAATTCAATCCAATTGTTGGAAAACCTGAGGAAGTTGGCACCTTAGATCTTAGGTAGTTAGAAGCCAATGAGTGCCCTTTCTAAGATCCTCTCCCTCGATACTAGACAAGGGGAAATTTCTCAACGACTTCTCCATACGATCTCTGAAAAAGAAAAATTAAGTTACAGCATAAGAGGCTGTATCTGCCTTTGATAAAGTATAACTAATAAAATATTAATAGTGCCATAACCCAGAATTTTGACAGTTAAAAGTCATTATTTTCAGTAAAGTATGCATTCCTAGCTTTCAGTTGAGAAGTTTTTGGACAAAGAACAATTCATAAAATAGTCTTTTCTCAATATTATTTTGATCAGGAACCTCTAAGGAATCATAAAAGTTGCTACATAGTCATTTAATTTACAAAATTGCACATGACATTTTTAGGTGAATTTTCATGGAAGTTTTTGAAAGAATATTCAGATAAAAACATTGCTTTATTTTATAAAGTGCAGCTAGGGTCATGGCTGCAACAAATTCCCTCTGACTGGGGCAGGAAACATCCCTGAGAGAAGCAAACAGATGGAGGACAGTAGAGCGAGATGTGGAATGAGCCCCGTTTACAGAGGTGGTTACTACTACTCAGCTCCAGCTGACTGCTGGCCCAGGCTTCTCAAAGAAGTCTTCTGATTTTTCAAAAGAAACCAAAAATCTAGTTAGACCAGTTAGAAGAATTCCAAGGTAATAATTGAAATGAACTGTGATGGTAAGTTCAACTACCTGGTTAAGGTGAGGGTAATGAAAGGTGGCCAGATCTAGGCATATATTGAAGAACAAGCTAACAGATCCCAATTCACACAGCATTTGTGCCAACAGTTTGAGATGCAATGAAAAGATGCTGACCATTTCTTATAAAACTCAACCTCTCTAGTCCTGGTAATAAATAAAATACGACATTGGCTTCAATTAAGAGAAAAAATAAAAACACTTAATGTCTTCCAGAATCTGGCCCCGAATCTCTCTCTCATCACTTATTTATAAATGTCCCCTCCCCTGCACCTCCACTTCCATTCTAGCAAATGACGATTGTCTCCTGAACACACTGTGTATAATTTTGGTCGAGACTTTCTTGACCAGACTCTGTTTTTCTTCTGCATGGAATGTCCTCCGCTAATTAAGTCCCACTATTCTCTCAAGTTTATGAGGACTTTATTAGCAGCCCAAGTGACCTCTCCCCATTTCTTCCTTAAATTTGCAATGTGTTTAAAGAAATAGGACTAGATAATGAGGGAACTTTGCATTTGTTCCCACTTCTGCCTCTTTGGAAAGAAATGCCTAAAACTTGCAGCAATATATTTCTTACATCCTCTTAAATCTTTCTTCTTATTCAAAGACCCAAGTTCTATATAAATCAGAAAACAAAATTACTACAGTGGAAGCAGATGTGGGAAGAACTCTGTAACCGTGCATATAGCACAGTGCAATTTTTCAGGGACTAGTGACTACTGAGAAAAGCAGATAACCAGAGACACAGGTGGGAGGAAGATAAACCTGCAATAGGGCAGAGGTGCACCTGTGAGTGCTTACTGGATTTTGGAATATGAAATAGGAAGGGCACATTGAATCAACCTGTTCTCTGTCAATCTGAGAAAAAGATTTAACCACCACTCTTGAACAGCAGCAAGACCAAGGACAATTTACTCACTCTGTATTCTAACAATCTAAGTTTTAACACATCTTCAATGGGGAAAAGAGAGTAGCCATAGTTGGACACAAAAGCCATAAAGGAAAAAATATTGCATAGTAAGGGAAAAAAATACAGCATCTGGAGACTCAAACAGCATATGTCTGAAAAAGATCTATTCAATGATTTGGAAGAAAAGTTAAGGAACTTATGCAGTGTGTGTATGTACATAGTATATATAGAGAGATACTGTGCATAGTTTTGTGTCCAACTTTTTTAACCTAATTTTTTTTGTGAATATTTAACCAAGTTTTAAATATCCTTGGGAAAAACTAATTTTTACTTGCCATATAATTTACACATAGGGATGTTCCAGAATGCATTTACCATTCACTTTGTTTGACCATTTTGTTATTTCAGCTTTTCACTGTAGCATGTATGTTTGTAGAACATTTTTTTTTTCCCTGTTAGGAAGATTAATCAATGTAGAATTAAGAGTCAAAGGAGAAAATTATTTAATAAATATTGATGGAACAAGGCAAACATTTTTTAAAAACAATTTAACATATACTGCATATGGAATATAGGACAGAGATAGAAGAAAAGGAAGAAAGAAAGAGGGAGAGAAAAAGGAAGGAAGGAAGGAAGGAAGGGAGAAAGGGAGGGAGGGAGGGAAGAACAGAAGAAAATTCCAAGCTTTGTCTCACAGCGAAAGAACAAGCCACCAGTACTCCAGCCTGACACTTCATCCTTGAATGAAACTATAAAAATGGTGGCACCTCGAAGACAAGGCAAGGTGAACCACACCTCAAGCAGAGATCAACAAGAAAGAGCCCTGGTGCAGGCCAGGACACAAGGAAAGGACAGGGATTCCCTGCTATCCTGAGGATACATTCTTCTACACAGACACCATCATGGGATGAGGAGACATTTTGAGAGGTCAGAAATTCCTGAAAAGGATTTAAATTTTGTATTGACCTAAAAAGGACTGTTCAAGATGTTACAGGCTAAGTTAATTTGAATAAGCAGGTTTAAGATCTTTTTCTACTCTTGGAAGAAGTGTACCTTGCAAGAAGTAAGAAATCATCTAAAAAAATAAGGAAAGCTACATCTCAGTACCCATATAATTTCTGACTGGTAAAATCATGCACACTATAGTCAGCTTTTTATTTTTTCCACCTTTTTTAAAGTATAATTGACAAATAAAAAGTGCATACAATTGTATGATGATGTTTTGATAAATGTATACATTGTGAAACAATCACCTACAGTTAACTTTTTAAATATTCAAACTATATGCATCCCTACACTGCTACCAAAATGACTGAAAAGAAGAAAAAACAAGCAGACAATATCAAGTGCTGACAGGTTGTGGGAATAACAAATACTCTCATTCTGCTGGTGACGGTCTAATTTAGTAAAATCCCTGGGGAAAACTGCTTATCAGTATCTTCCAAAGCTTGACATATGTAATCCTTATGACTCAGCAATTCTATTCCTGAGCATAGATCCAAGGGAAATGTTTACCAAATAGTATTCGTAAGAGTGTTCTCAGCTGTGCTTATTTGCAATTGCAAGAAGGAGGGAAAACTTAATAGCCATCTACAATACAATTTACACACCCTCCCTCACTCAGAATTCCCTCTCACCCTCCCTCTCTCAGGATTTCCTCACACCCTCCAGTTATGGAAAGCTCGGCCTCTGTACACCAGTGCCTGCCCAATCAAATATCAGGACATAGAGCTTTGGGTGAAGTAGAAAAGGATAGCTTTATTACTTTGCCAGGCAAAGGGGGACACAGTGGGCTCCTGCCCTTGAAAACTGTGTGTCCCAACCCGGGAGGATTTGCTGAGGGTTTTATAACAATGGTTCAAAGGTGGGCTCTCTGACAAGATCAGGGTGTGAGCAGGGCTTCACTCCCTTCATCTTGTCTTGGGTGGTTTCTTGGCTGCTCTTCCCTTGATTAGCAACTGTTCGAATCTGCCCTTTGGAACTCGGAAAGTCATGGAGGCTGCAGTCTTGCCTACAAGAAATGGGGGACAAAAGGGCCTCCAGGCCGGGAGTCCCACAGGGCCTCATTGGGCTTCACTCTCTCACTCAGAATTCCCTCTCACCCTCCTTCACTCAGAGCTCCCTCAGACCCTTCCTCTTTCAGAGTTCCCTCATACCCTCCCTACCATTTCTCAAAATCGTGTCCTTGTGTGAAATGAAATCCTCTTGGAAATCCACCATATCTTCAAGAAAACCTGTCCAGGTGCTCAGGTTAAATTTGTGCTGTCTCAGAACTAGCGTCAGTCTTCATAAAAAGCACTGCCAACATATGTAATGGATGTAAGAAACTGCAGATTGATGCCTTTGAGCTAACACGTTAATTGAATGCAACTCTGTGTAATCCCTGATTCACTGCATAGAGCTCACAATCTACAAGGTAAGGAAACATATGACCAAGGGAGAAAAAGTGAGCCACAGTTTACCAGGGCTTCTGGTAAAGGTCCTGTCATGGACAGAGGAAATTTATGTGGCTCAGTGAAGAATATAAAATGAGATTATTCTCTTGAGAATAAGTTTAAGAAATACTTTAAAAGATTTACCAGTTTGCCTTCACAAAACTTTCTCAAACTTGGACCTCTATTCAAATATCTCATGCTTTGGATAGAAGCTGATTATATCTGTCTGTAAATTATTCCGAGAGATTATACTATTGTTCCTCAAAGTGATCAAATTGTATGAAGCAACTCCAAGCTCCTTCAAATCAGAGGCTTAGAGAGCAGGATAAAAGGAGACCATATATCTGGTGCCCGTCAGGAAAGTGGGGATCTTGCCCCCAAACAAAATGATCGTAGTGCAGAGAAGATGAGACAGCCTCTGGCACAGATAGCCCTAGAACTTGATCCTCCATTTCCAGAAATTAGGCATTAGATCAGAATTTGAATATCTACAATCCCTAAGCTAAAAATTGTGTAATTTAACACGTAAGGCAAAGAAGGAATTCTTGTGGATATAATGTTTCCTCACGTCCCTCATTGTTCATTTTCCTTAGATCTACGCCTCTCACATTCACTCTGCTTTGGTCTCCTCCTTGCCCCAACCCGATCTCTACCTTTCAACAGCCCATTCAACAAGCATTTATTGAGCATATACTATACTGCTCTACACCTTGAAGACATTAACATATGTAGTAAGTACATAGAAATAAATCTTGCAAAATATATATCAAAATTATTAACACTGACCCATCTTTGGATGGGATTCATGGCTCTCCCTATTTTTCTTTATTCTTCACATTTTCTCCAAAGAAAACATACTAATTTCATCATCAAGTATTATAGTAATAATACAATAATAATAATGGATTAAAATTCAAGAAGTGAAATAGGAGGAAAATCCTAATTATAGAGTTTGAGAGAATTGTGGCTTTTCCTTGGGGATTCATAGTAAAGGGTTGACTGCTAACTTTCTGGAGTAATCAAGGAATAGTTTTCAACTAGAGCCAAGCGACTTGACCAGATTCCTTGTGCAAAGATATTCCTGCTCCACTACTCTGAGATCCAGACTTTTCTGTTGGTGGTGATGTATCTCTAAAGGAGTCAACTGATATCTATTATGAAATGCTCAGTTTATTGTTGCTTGAAAGGAAATAACAGAGAGACACACAGAGAGGGTTATTAAAGAAGTATACAGCTCTACTCTCACATTAAGGTTTCTCTAGTTTTTTCAAAGGCTAATCCAGGGAAAGAAAACTTTCAACATTTGCCATCCAACACTAATATTTCAGACCAAAATAAAAAAGAAAATGCAAGGAATAAAACCAGTCAAATATATACAATCTGCTGCAAATACAAAGAAATCCAAAAGTGGCTTGCCAATGAATGAGATTTTCTAGAGTTACGGGCATTATGAACAAGTCTGTCATTTACAAATCTGGAGAAAAAGCCTATGTTAATCCCGTGAGTCCGTCACATTCTCATTTTCTCTGTGTGCCTTTCTTTCTTCCACTGTTAATTCTCCTCTAATTCCAAAGGTATGAAGAAAGAAAACCAATTACCAAGAGAAAATGAGAACGATGCTAAGAATGTTTTTCTCCTTGGATTTTGATTAGTGGCTTTATGTGACTCAGTTATTTTTAGCTATTGGCTTGAAGATATTCACTTCACTTACATAATTCTCATTGTATATATATTTTTCCTTTTTGTTTACAGGGCTTTAAACGTGGTATATGATATATACCTTGACAGTATGCATTGAAAAATTCATATGATAGTGAATATTGATTTTGTATATAAAATAAGCAAGCTCAAATCTGACCAAAATTGCCTTATGGTAACTAAATTACACCTAATGATAAGCTACAAAATAATGGGCCTTATTTTATAAATCAGGTAATTCTTAAAACTGCCTAGTTACTGATCAAAATGAGGTGTTTTTTTTAAATCAAACATGATTCCTAGCTTTTGTATAACTAGCATGAACGTTACTTTGGGAGCTACTGAGTTTTATTGTCCCAGCTATTATGTAAATTTTTTCTTGCCAGCTGTAGCTAAACATTTCTGGGTTGTTTTCTAGTGCAAATATAAGTAAGGGGGGTATTGCAAGTGGTAACCTTAATAAACAACTGTTTAAAACAATTTTCTCACTGAAAATAATACAAATGCAATTTAATTTTAAGTAGAAATAAGCAGGTGAAAATAAAAATAAGGTCTACCCGTCTATTTCAGATAAAACCCACTACTAAATTTCCAGCTGGGAAAAACAAGAAGTACACTACAGCAAAAATAGGAGGCATTTTCTGGAAACTTCGGTGGTATTATTATTAAAATATTTGCAAATTCTTGAGATCCACCTATTGGGAAATAATCACTGTTCTCTGTCTGCACCCTTGAGAGTCAGAGGCACACAATGTTATTGTGTCCTGCACAGCATGCTTACAAATCATAGACTGTCAAAATCAAGCATGCAGACTGCAAATAAAAAGCGAGAGCATCTTGGAATGAAACCCAAGAGATTAAGATCAGAAGAGTCTACACCTTGAGTTATGTTGCTGAGAGGGAAACCTGTGATTTCCTATTGGTTTTTTATAGGTTTTGAAGTGATCTATCCTGGACAATCTTCTTCCATGTGGGGCTCAGATAAACAGTAAAAGTCAGTTGAGTTCATTCATTATTCTTTTGTTATTTATTTATCACAAAATATTTGAATCAAGATTTCACAGAAAATTTCCCAGTAAGCCTGTTAGCAACTAGCTGAGCCATATTCAGAGTTTATCTGAACATCTGAGTCTACTGAGAGAATTCTACATATGCATCCACAGGTGAAACTGTGAAGAATATAGTGAAATGGAAAATATGCTCCTCAGAACTTTGATGTGCTCAGTAAAATCTTCATCTAGTGCCTAAGCATTTGAGAGCAACATTTGATAAAGTAGCCATGGCTAGGGAGCAGGGAGGTAGCTTTTACCATTTTTTCTTTTCCTTTTTTTCCACATGCTTCTCCAAACCTGGGAGTAACAAAGATGCACTCAAAGGATCAGGCATCCTAATGACTTTAACAATATAAGAAAACATTTCAAGAACGTTTTAAAAAACACTTGGACATTGGGATAAGATGCCGACGAGAGCTAAGCTTACATTATGTTTCTAACACAATTATGGAATTTCTATTGCATATCTCTTATATAGATGTGCCTAGTAGACAAAAATAACGTCTCACATATATCTAAGGCAAGTCTTCTATACCAGTTTTAAGGAAAAAACAATGTTGAAAAGGGTGGATTTCTATAAAAAGGAAACAAACCAGGTGTCCTTAAAGGTCAAATTTGATTTTAACACCAGAGGATCCTCAACCATTTAAAGGACTAATTTCAAGGGAATATTTTATGCTGTTAAAATCATAGTGACTCTATATTTGGAAGAGAACACAACATTATTTGGTCCATGTCAATGTTTTTCAATTAGGGTTCGTCTACACATTGCAAGTCTGCAACCCACTGATAATCTAAAAACAAAGATATTCTTAACCACCTGAATGAACACCTTATAACTGCCATGTGGTTGGAAAATTTTTAATTACAATTGTGTTTACAATCATGTAAGTGTCAAAAACTATAAATCTGAGCCAATAAGAGAACTGTGTCAGTCTGTTTAATGGCCAAAAAGATCAAGGTGCCTTGCAGTTTGAATAGGGAAAGGAAATGGGAGACATAAGTTACTACACAGTGTAGATAAGATAAAATAAAAATCTGTTTTAATCATCATTACCATATTTGTGTTGCTTACAGCAATTTAGTTTCAGCCAAAATACATCATTTATCATAACATGAAATTATTTAAATTAACCTGAGGTTGATGGCTCGCTAAGAGTTGACAAAAGCTCAAGAAACCTTTAGAGGATGCCATCACAACTCTGAGAATTTATTGAGAAGATGAGAAGATTCTCTGAAGGAAATGTCTAGGAGTAGAGAATGCCTTGGTGTTTCTTCTCCACTCTATCCCATTCTCCCAGTCCAAGTAAGAAGGGTAATATGAGTGCCCTGCTGTGATATTTGGGGCAACATTTTTCCAGAATGCAAGGCTGACCTCTTATTTCCTGTTAGATGATAGATAAGCTGCAAAAAGCCAGACCCGTGTAAGGTTAGAGCAGAGCATTGGAGATTTCTCTGAAGCTTGGGAATGAAGGGAAACAGGTGCTTGTCTCTAGTTAGGATGAATCTGAAGATTAGAGACTGCTTGGAGTGCCCTTGATGGTTGAATGGGGATAGACAGCATAACTGAGAAAATCCTGAAAATTCAGAGCTCGACAGAGTGAGGTAGTGAACTTTTCTAGGGACCAAGTGGACACTCAGAAGTTACTAGGGCTAGGATGATCCTGAAAGGAGCTTTCTAAAACGCCCCTGGGGTGTTGTTCATGAGGGTGGGAGCTGGGAGTCCTGTGGAGCAAGCACAATCAGCATCAAGGAACAGCACATTGTGAAGCAGTCAGGTAGATCTTTGTCCTTTCCTTCTAAACACCATTTCTCAAGTTCCAGACCCTGAGGACCCAGGAGCAGCTGAGGTGAGGAGAAGGCCATGAAGCAGGGAAAGCTAGAAGAGAACACACTATCTTCTCTATGGGAACTACAGTACTGAAGTTTAGGACTAAACTGAAGGAGGAGGCAAACATAATTGACTAAATTAACACCAATTAATATTTAATCAATCTACATTAAATTACAATATTAATAACAATTTATATAATTAATCTTGAATTAAGAGGCTGAAGTTTTTATTTAGCTTTTAATTGGATATACACATATGTATATTTCCTTTCAGGCTCATTGAAGAACATTTTAAAATAACTTTTAAATAATTTTGGAATTATGAACCAGTTGCAAGTGCAAATAACTTTTTCCTGAATCATTTGAAAGTAAGTTGATGATGCAATGGCCCATCATGCTCAAATACTTTGGCATGCAATTTCTATAAGTAAGGATTTTTTCTGCATAATTATAACTATCGAAATCTGGAAATCAATACTGACTCATGGCTAGCATCAAATCCTCAGATTTTGGTTTAATCTTAAATTTTTGTAAGTATTAAAGATTTATATCTTATTTATTTTGCTTTATGGGTGTACTTATTTAAATAACAGTAACATTATAATAAAGTTAATTTTAAATACCGAGGTCTTTAAGGGTCCATGCATAACCCAAGTTTAGGGGAAATAAAAACAATGAACTATTAAAATCCATTCATAGATACATGTATATGTATAACTGAATCACTTTGCTGTACACCTGAAACTAACACACAGTTGTTAATCAACTATGCTCCAATATAAAATACCATTTTTTAAAAAAAAATCCACTCATGTTACATACAAAAAATGCTGTGTTCTAGAAAGGTGGAGTGACTACAGTTTTCTAGTGGCAGATCCAGAAGCCAAATAAAATGTCACAGCTCAAAACTTTGTTCTCATTCACCCAAAAGACAATCTGCTAGTTGTGCTAAACTCCCTCCTCTCTACCTCCCAAGGTTGGGGTAGGGAGTAATAATCATAATCTTAATAACAACAACAGGTACCAAGTACATATGATGTGCCAGGAATCAGCCTAAGTATTGTGTGTGTATAATTTCTTTTCCTTCTCACAACAATCCTACGAAGGAAATTTTATAGGTACCTTACTTTAAAATGTAAGGAGGGGCTTCCCTGGTGGCGCAGTGGTTGAGAGTCTGCCTGCCAATGCAGGGGAAACGGATTCGAGCCCTGGTCTGGGAAGATCCCACATGCCGCGGAGCAACTGGGCCCGTGAGCCACAATTACTGCGCGTCTGGAGCCTGTGCTCCGCAACAAGAGAGGCTGCGACAGTGAGAGGCCCGCGCACCGCGATGAAGAGTGACCCCCGCTTGCCACAACTAGAGAAAGCCCTCGCACAGAAATGAAGACCCAACACAGCCATAAAGAAAGAAAGAAAGAAAGAAAGAACTGATTGAAGGACTTTATAAAAAAAAAAAGTAAGGAAACTGAGGAGTGAAAAACTAAAGGAAATTTACCCAAGGTTATATGATTTCCAAGTGGTGAAGTCAGCATAGGAAGAGGCAGGCAGACACCCCAGCTGAGGTTCTTAACGGCCGGGCCACACTGCCCTGCTGCCGGCCCTCTTGAATTCTGCTCAGATAGTGTTGAAATTATCTCTGTGTGTTTTATTATTTGTTTTTCACTTCTCTCTCTCTCACAAGTATAAACGCATCAAGGATGAGAGTTCCTTTGCATTTTTTTTCATGTGTCTAACAAACGTGATATTGGACGCAAGGAAGGAGTCAGTAAACATTGTACCTGAAACAATTAATTCAAAATATTGCGTGAAAGGGAGAAGGAAAGAATGTTAGCTGCAAAAATCAAAATGAAGCTGGATGTTAGAAGGATGAAAGTCTGACCCCAGTAACAAAAGACTTTAGTTTGCGAATAAATCTGAAGGGCCAAAGGAAGGTTAAAGTTCTTAAGTTCTCCGCAGGAGATCGGTGAGGGCCTGAATCAGGAGATGGAAATATTAAACTCCATGAAACATATACAGAAACAATGGCACTAAGAAGGAAACAATAATTTAAGAAAGAAAGAAAGAGAGGGAGGGAGGGAGGGAGGGAGGAAGGAAGAAAAAAAGAAAGAAACAATATGGATGAAGTAGGAGATCGTGAAATGACTTGACAACAGGATTAGGAATTAAGTATAATGACTGATTTTCCATTGTTCAGAATCAACTTGGAGGAAGGCTGAATAGCTCTGAGGACTTCTGGCCAGGATTCAGATTACACGTAAAGCTATTACAGTGGTGGTGACCACAACTACAAGATAAAAAAACCTACTGTTTTAATAGCTTGAATTTGACAATACGTTTAGTCAAAATGGGCAGTCTTATCAGGTTGGCAATTTTGCCTCAACTGATCTAATTGGTTGGCTGATTAAGTTGACTTGAAAAGGTTTTTTTAACAAACATGGGTGCACACAAATATAGTCAGAATCAACCAATCCAAGAGCTGGTATTTATTGAATGTATCTACGGATTAGCATATCTGTTAAGTAAATTAACATACTTGGGGGAATTTGTAGCTTTCAGCAGATGTTTGGCTACTGGCAATAAATAATTATATCACTCCTAAACATTCTGTACAGTCACAGCTTTGCTTAACTGATCTAATAAAGAGTACAGCAAGTATGAAAGAATAATTATTACATTCCAGTAAAACTCTGGCTCAAAAGCAAATTTTAAAACACCCCGTTTAAAAGCCTACCAGCAAACAGTGTGGAGGAGTATTGAATCCTGTTTTACATAGCACTGCTAACGCAGCTGAAAGGAGGAAATGGGTTGAGTTTTTTAAAGATAAAGAGATGAAAATAAAAAGGAAAGCAGGTCACATAGACTGAAACGGTCCATTGAGGAGCGTGTCACAGAACACACGAGGTCTGGCTGTGAAAATAAAAACCTCTGACAACCCTGATTAAATCTAAAAACAAAATAAATAACATAGGAAAATACAATCTACATTATTAGGTAGCAAAGAGCAGATCCTGGCAGAAGAGCTAAAGGCCACGCTTTCTGCAGTTGGCTTGCTGAGCCAGCAGTTTGCATGTTCAGGGTTGGAGCAAGGAAAATAACTGCCCTGGGTCTGACCACGCAGCTAGGCTCAAGCAGCTGCAGCAGCCGATTTGAGGACCTTGGTCTAGTGGCTTTGTTTGTGAGAAAAGACTAATTAGTGAGGACAGAGACAGGGGTTTAATGTGAAGGTTGGTCAAGCCTGCGGACATCTTTCTTGAAGTGGAAAACTTTTCACATTGAAGAATAAGTTTCAACATTCTTTATTTCTTGGGATAGAAAAACAGATCATTATCCCATCAATACCAACACATTCAGTAGAAATATGAAGATTCGTTTTTGCATTTGTAAAGATGTATGAGAGTGTGTGTTGTTTATCCTTTAAAGTACCTGCCTTTGACGACAAGGTCTGTGCCTTTCGTGAAGTTTGATGAGAGCCCAGGCATTGGCACGGACAAGTAGCTCCTATAAATATTTGAGTGATTCCCCTGGTCCTTGAATTTTTGCCACCAGATGAAAAGGAAATATTGATGCCTAGCGTTCTCCCCAGAAGTCCCTGAAAGGCAATGGCTCCTCCAGAGAAGTCTGTCTGGCTCTGACATAGAGCTTCATGTCTCTATTTTTCAGCACCGAAAGCAGAATGAGAAAATACTGAAGGGAGGACAGGACCACCATGCCACATTGTCAATTCACAAGCTACTGATAGGGCGTGTAAGCATAGTGTCGCAATCGCCTGAAATTCCAACCCCTGACTCCACAAATCAGCCAAGGTGCTTGTACCTGGTGGTGAAGCTCTAAACTGCTGTAAAAGGGAAGCATCTACTCATGTATTTTTGTTTAGTTGGAATGGTAGACAAATCCAGTTAGCCATATGTGCTTAGTTTTTTCTTTTCTGATTTCAGTGTCTAGGAGGATTAAGCAAACACTATCAAGTAGCTAATAATCATCCCAAGAATATTCTTCTTAAATATGCTCAAAATAACACAATATGCCATATTTTTTGCATGTGTTCTTAAATTTACATAATTAACATAAAGACTCCTACTGTTCAGTGATTCTGCAATATGCTTTTTGCATTCAATATTCAATTTTGAGATCTGCCCATGTTGATACTTAGCCCGCTGAAAGTGGAGAGGCCTGATTTTACTAAAAGATAATTGGGTGGCATAATTCCAAACCAGGAAAGTCGTCTACACAGCGGTAACCAGACACCCAAATTCCAAGGCAAAGTTCAAAGCGAGATGTGCCATTGAAACCTACCCCAGCCACTGCATATTATGGCCAGCTGATCAGCTGCACTCTGAGAACTTTGTTTTCCTAATATGGGACAGAGATGATTTGAAATTTTTCAGCTTTAAAAGACTTACCTTCTTCCTTCAAACACGTCCATCAAAGTTTAGATGCTGTGTCGGATTGGGCTCCGCCTTGACCTAAAAATGAATTCCACTCAGCACTCAAGCTTTGGTCTTTGAGTTTTTATTTCTAGTTCTAGATTACTCTACATGCTGTATGATATCCCTTTGTATGAATCTTCCAAAATTTATTTCTCTATTCACACAGTGATGAATATTTGGTGTTGTTTTCATTTTTTTTCTAATTACTATACAAATAATGCTACACTGAAAACTGTTGTTCATGTTTTTCTGTATATAATACCACAAGGATGTGATAACAAAATCAGTCCCAACTATCAAAAGAAGCTCATGTCAGTTATTCAGTTAAATATTCAGCTGACATTAATGTTTTACTGTCAAATAAGCACCCCCAGCCCCTCAGAGATCTTAAATATCACAGTCCTACAATATTTGCTCTAAATAAATATTCTGAGTTGCCTTGTTTACAAGTCTATATGGTTGATCTCTTTTCAAGCCACGTATGTTCAGTTTTCTCTTTCAAAATTTGTTTCTTGCGAGTATACACGTTCCCTATCAGGTGTATCACCAAGAAATTCCTGAATCCATGTGCATGTATATAGGGAATAGGGGAGTATAAGTCTTGAATTCACTGAGTCATTTTTTTTAAATCCTCTAATTTTGGTGTTTAAGGAAATGAGGATGGTCATCACCAACGCGAGCTACTAAGCCTCCTTCCTACATTGCAATTCTTTAAGATAGCAAAGTTGTTTTTTTTTCTGAATACAATTCTTTGGCCTTTTTTAATGAAAGAATATACCTGAAAATGGAATTTTTGATACTAGCATAAGGACATATTCAAATTTAGTAACTATTACCAAAATACTCAAAGTTTTGGTCTCCTTTATTCTCTTATCATCAGTGAATGAGAGTGATGTCTTTTAAATTTGCTGACGATCTTTTGAATAGTCCATTTTGATGTCATTTAATTTATCCTTTTTTTCTTTGTGATTTGTATTTTATTGTGAACTTATTTTTTATCATTAAGATATTTTCTTCTAGTAAATTTAAAGTAAAATGGATATGATACATATATTAGAGAAAGAGATGGAGAGAGACAGACAGATAGATGAATAAATAACTTCATCTAGAAAGGCCAAAAAATTGCATTGTTTTATGAAAATGTCTCAATATGCCTTCACATGCACTGAATATCATTGATATGTCTTTTAATTTTTGTTCAATTTGATAGACCAAAAAAGGTACCTTAATGTTTCAAATTACATTTACATTTATGAATAAAATAATTGAAATTCTTTCTACATTATTGACTATTCTGAGTTTTTTCTGTGTGAATTCTGCTTATGTTTATTTTCATTGAGACACCAGTGTTATTTTTATTTTGTAATATTCTTTGTAGCAAGGGTCTTGAATCTTTTTCTTTAAATAATTTCTAAAAATATTTGTTTAAAATGATTTGGGAAATTAGATATCTTGTATTTCTAAAGTAGATATTTTCACATTTACTTTTCTTGTTGATTTCTTCCATTACTTTTATTAATTTTATTTATTTTAGGATCTCAGATTCACAGAGATGGTTATCTTTTGCCTCAGTTTAAGTCAAGTTGTTATCTCCATGTACTGCACTGTACTTTTAAACATTTTTTATTTTTTATTTTATTTATTTATCTCCACTCCCATACCCCTTTGGCCCCAATCCTGCACACCTGAAAATTATATGGGATCTTTTGTGTACATATATTTTTAATTTACAGAAACAAAAGTGGTCTCTAAAGCTCATTATGATATTTATTCTATAAAATCTCTTATCATTCAAGAGCTGATTGCATACCTCCTAGGTTTGTTCTTGATCTAAAAAGAATGTACCTAAGTTGTTGCTTTTTTCTACTGAGTGAGAAATGACTTAGTGAGTCAAGAACATTCTTTCTATTACAAATTTTCTGAGAAAGTTTGTTACTGCTAGTTGTTTAATTTTATCAAATGATTTTTCTGTAGCCATAAAATGATTGTGTGTAATTTTACTTTTAGTCTACCTACATGAAGAACATTGATAGAATTTCTGATGTTTACTCACTAACTGGACCATAATAACTTGTTTTAAAAATATTTTTGTGTTCAGGATTTTTATATCTACATAAATTACATTAACCTGTAGCTTTATATTTTGAACTACCCTATCTGTTTTAGAATCAAGATTACACTAATCTCATAAAATCAGTTTTGTATCAACTTGTTTTAGATAAGGTTATCCATTCTTTGAAATTTTAGTGGAACTCACCGATAAAACTATTTAGACATTGGACTTTTTGCAGGGAGGAGTAAAGGGAAGATTTTCATTACTATTTTAGTTTATTTATTTAGTGATTATTAGAATATTTAACTGTTTTATTTCTCAATGTTACCAATTTTGGAAT
This sequence comes from Balaenoptera musculus, assembly GCF_009873245.2. Lineage (NCBI taxonomy): Eukaryota > Metazoa > Chordata > Mammalia > Artiodactyla > Balaenopteridae > Balaenoptera > Balaenoptera musculus. Next base: position 62,581,260 of record NC_045796.1, on the reverse strand, counting down.
TTTGTTTAATAAAGGTACCCATTTCATCTAGGTGTTAGCAGTTTATTGACTAAGTTGGACCTGGTAAGGTGTAAGGAGAAAGTAACTTTATCTTTTCCTCACCATTGCCTTTTTACACTCTGCTGAATAGTTTGTCACTCTTCTAGATAAAGTCTTGTATTTTTCTTGTCACAATTAACATACTAACATACTAACAGTTACATTCAAATCTAACCACATCTTCTCATTCCATTTGAAACTTAACTCCTTGCTCAACTCAGGTCTGAGTTTCCTCTCTTTCTTCTGCAGAGCCTTTTTCTTCTTTTCTTCTTTTCTTCTTTTTCCTCCAGTAATCACTATGCTGTCTCTAACTCCACCAGATGTGAAGGGAAGAAGAGAGAAGAACAGAGGTAAAGGTAAAAAGATCTCTCTTGACCAGTACCATTGTAATCTGTTCTTGATGACCTTTGAGTGTGGTCTGTGAGTGATGTCGACTATTTTGTGTAGTACTTACTTAGGGGGTTCATTCAGGGTCTGTTTCTGAGGAGTCACCACTTACAAGTCCCTCATATTGGACATCCTGTCTCTGGGCAGCAAGTTATGACTCTTTCCTCAGCTATTGGCTTCTGGTATGCACCCCACACAAACTCCATCCTTGGGGCTCTCCCACCCCTTCAGGTTTCCTCTTGGAATTAGAGACCATAGAGGAAGCTCATATTCACCCCAGAGCCCCCTCAAGCTCTACAAAGACTGTTATATAATGTTGGCTCTGCTACACTGGTTTGTTCTTATCACAGTCATCTTTAAAATATTTTTCCAGGACTTCCCTGGTAGTGCAGTGGTTAAGAATCCACCTGCCAATGTGGGGACACGGGTTTGATCCCTGGTCCTGGAAGATCCCACATGCTGCGGAGCAACTAAGCCCGTCTGCCGCAACTACTGAGCCCGTGTCGCAACTACTGAGCCAGTGTGCTGCAACAACTGAAACCCACACTCCTAGAACCTGTGCTCTGCAACAAGAGAAGCCACTGCAATGAGAAGCCCGCGTAGCCCCCGCTTGCCACAACTAGAGAAAGCCCACACGCAGCAATGAAGACCCAACGCAGCCAATAAATTTTAAAAAATATATATATATAATATTTTTCCAGGACAAAGTGAAATACTAGTCCAATGTCCCCCAAATCCCAAGAGACATGCAAATCAAATTCCCCAGGCTGTCTTAAAGAACTCATCATTTGTTTGGGAATGGAGAGAAATATAATCTCATTCCATCAGTTCTCCATCTAAAGAAACCCTTTTTCTCCAGTTCTCTACTTTTGCACCACTCTTAATTCCCCATGTAGTCTGGACCTGAGAATGAGCTAAACAATGGAAGAAAAAGTGGTTTAACAAGCTCTTACCATGTCCTACACTGAAATAACAGCAACTATTGCTCTGCTTAGGGTAACTGCTGAAACTCTAAGGGGAGAAGGTAAGTACAATGAGACAGCTTCTTGATTCATAGCTTTGCTAATTTACTTGTGTTTGTTAGTGAGGTCCTTTTTATCTTAGTATCTCTTGTGATTATTATTTCCTTTTCATTCGTTCTATAGTTTATCTGAATCTTCTCTTTTTTCAGATTAGTCTTACCAAAGATTTTTTTCTCATTATTTTTAAACGTTTTTCATTTTGTTAACACTTTTTTGTTTTTGTTCTGTATTTCAGAGATGTTTAGTCTATTTTTAAGTTTTTGTGCTTACTCTGTTTCTATTTATCTATATTCTTGAGGTTAACTAATATCTTCGTTTTCCAATATTCTTTGTGTTTCATTAAATGTCTTAAAAGATGTAAATTTCTGAGTTCTACCCTGGTTAAATCTCACAAATATGGATATGTGGTATTTTTATTGCATTCAGTATTTCATAATTTTCCATGTGTTTCTCTTCAATAAAACCAATATTTACTTTAGGTTCCAAATATAAAGGATTTTCATAAGGCTGTTCTTTTTATATGGATTTCTAACTTTCTGAATTATGAACAAAGAACATAGTCTTAATGTAATGCTGATTCCTTAGAATGTATTGGGGCTTCTTTTGCAGCGTTGTACATGGAGCCTCCCATGAATGAATTAAAAGAATCTTTGTTTTCTATTGGGTGTACATTTTTACATAAAGCTAATATGTTCTTATTGTGTTGCCCAAATCTACTATAAGGGTTTTTGTCTGTGAGATCTGTCAATTTAAACCACAATTTTTGATGTACCTATTTCTCCTCATTCTGACCATTGTTGCTGTTTATGTTTTTGGGCCGCACTGATATTCTGCAAATTATGCACATCACTGTATTACTGTATCTTCTTGATTTAAGCTGTCTTTTACTTCTTTAGTCCTATTGCACATTCACCTTACTTGGTGAATTCACAATCCTTACTTGGTGTATTATTAAAATAAATATTTCACATTTCATTCAGGCTTCTTTCTTCTCCTCCTTCATATCTTTGTTCAAATGTTACCTTTTCAACAAGGCCTTTCCAGGCCCCTGTCTTAATAAATTGCAATCCCCTGCCTCCCTAGCCCTCCTCCTGCTTAACTTTTCCTATAGCATTTGTCACGTCCCAAAATACTGTAGAATTCAATTACTCATTTTGTTTATTTTCTGGCTTCCCCAAGTTAACAAGTCAAAAATATGCTGAGCAGGTATTTTGTCTGTTTTGTTCACTACCTGCTCTATCACTGCACCTGGAAGAGGAGCTGACACTTAGAAGGCATGCTATAAATGTTTGTTGAATGAATGAACAAATAAGCAGTTCCATATCCTTTTGTTTTAAATGCAAGTCTTGTAGATAATGGTGTCAGTTAATTGCATGTTTGCTTGAAGCTCCTTCTGTATTCTGCTATGTGGGGAAGGGGCTGGGGGTCTGCAAATGACATTTCCCAGGACCTCTTGCCAACTGGCTTCTTGTCAAGTTCTGCTAATGGGAGTCCTGATAGGAATTTGTAAGGTGGAGGAGGGGAGAGCTGCCTCTCATCCTGCTTCCTGTTTCTGGCAGAGTGTTAAGTGGTGACAGTAGCAGAAGCAGTGACAGACCAATAGTGGTGACAGCACAGCAACACCTGACAGCATTGGTGGTAGCCACAGTGTAGGCCATGGTTCCAACCCTGCCAAAGGGGCAGCTCTTTGGTGGATCCTAAACAGGATGTGACAACATCTCCAGCGGTTCATCAGCAGGTGTAAACTCGGGCTCCAGCATAGAAGTGTCAGCAAACTTCTGATCTTTGGGTATCACCCTTTCTTCTTTTTTGCTTCTGCTAATCATCTTCTGCCTTTTGCTCGTCCAACATCTGTATAACCAATTCCCTGTATTAAATCCCCTCTAAATACTTAGGATCCTTTTTTTCTTTTGGGGATCTGGACTAATATAACAACATACTGTTAAATCTTACTTCAGATCCAATTTGTGTGCCTCTATCTTTAGATTTTTGAGTTGAACTCACATTTTTTGAAATTATTCTTATCATGGGATTTTCTTCTGTGTAATGCTTAATGTTCTATATCACCATGCTTTTTGTTTTTCCTTTTTTTTTTTCCTCCTTACTTTATATTAGAAAGGTTGAATTTTTTTAACCTGGTTTTAACTGGTTGAAAGTTATATTTCATGGTTTCAAAAATACATGTATTTTGTAATGTAATATCTTGAAAATCAGGAAGGGTCTGAAGTCTATAGTGTTTAACAATCAATCACTGTTGGCCAGGCAGTAGTCATGACATAGCTGTCATTCCTTGAGCCTGCAGTAATATCAAAAGTGTCAGCATCATAACCTATAGATTGGGTACCAGCAGTTTGGAAGAAAATCCTAGAGAAAATAGTGGAGAAAAGAATATATTTAACTCCTAGGAACCAAATGACATGGGAAAAGATGTTGATGTGGGTGATGAAATGGGCATATTTAGCAACATTCCTCAGGAGAAGTCTAAAGTAGGCCTGTTCTACCTGCAATACATAGTAGTTTTACTTCTATAAATTCTTTTTAAAATATTGCATCACCACCCTTCATAGCACAGAGGATTATTTTGTGCAGAAAAACAATCATTAATGACTAAAACGTCATTTAGAAGAGCTGGACTTGGTGTGAAGAAGTTTTGGGAATATGTTTACTGGTTTTATTTTTGTTTTTCTTTTTGTAGTTTTATGAGAATGAAATATCTAAAAGAGCTCTTTCAATATGAATAAAAATTCTAACTAAGAAAGCATTGTGAGCTTCCCTGGTGGCGCAGTGGTTGAGAATCTGCCTGCTAATGCAGGGAACACGGGTTCGAGCCCTGGTCTGGGAGGATCCCACATGCCGCGGAGCGGCTGGGCCCGTGAGCCACAATTACTGAGCCTGCGTGTCTGGAGCCTGTGCTCCACAACAAGAGAGGCCGCGATAGTGAGAGGCCCGCGCACAGCGATGAAGAGTGGCCCCCCCTTGCCACAACTAGTGAAAGCCCTCGCACAGAAACGAAGACCCAACATAGCCATAAATTAAAAATAAATAAATAAATAAAAATTAAAAAAAAAAAAGTTTAAAAAAAAAAAAAAAAGAAAGAAAGCATTGTGTCTTGATTGGCAGCCCCTTTTCATAGTTGGCAGCATTTTATCTTTCATAGCGGTAAATTAAAAAATGGTGTGTTTTACAATAGACTGTGTCTTGAATTTTATGTAAAAGAGCAGACATACTATTTTCGTCTCTATGTGATTATTTCTAACTAAAGCCCAAATTTGCATTTATTTTTAACTACGAGTTTCTACATTTACTAATATTTATGTATTTTCCTTAAACTATTCTCAGCCCCCACTGATGTCCAACGTCCCTTATACTCCAAGTCATATTACAGTCACCTGGAATTTTAATTCTGGATTGCCATGGGGGCTATTTATTGTTGTTACTTATTAAGGCAATAATAACACTTGCTAAGCTCTTACCCCATAGTGTCTCTTCCTCCCATATTCATTCTTCTTTTTCCTGGAGGTCTTTCTGCAAGAGTAATTTCAAAGGTACTCTTTGTGTGGTAAATTTTCTGAGGTTCATTTATCTAAGACTCAGAAAATAAAGATATTTCACTTTCATAGCTAAATATTATTTATTTGAAAAATATCGAATTCAAAGTTCTTCATACTTTTCTCCCATTTAATTCTTCAATCCATCTGGAAATAACTTTTCCTCATACATCAATTAAATAAAGGTGTTCCTTCAGCAATGGTTTATAATGCTTCCATTAGTATATACTTAATTCAGAGATACATCAATGCATATTCCATTCCATTTTCTGCACATTAAGTATTTTGTCAGTACCACACTGTTAACTGCCAGAGTTTTAATGGAGTGACATATTAGGTGGAGTGGCATATCAAGATGTCAACTACCAGTCCTAGGTCATCTTGCCTTCCCTTACAACCATCCCCATCTTTATTTGTGGAGGATAGGTCCCAAACTACAGGTAACTAAACTCTATAATATCCTGCAAGATGTAAGACTAAAACAATGAAGAAAATCAGAGAACTGGTTTGTGTCTTCCCCCAACTAACAGAAATGAGTCCATCAATAAAACTGAAAGAAAAAGAGGCAGACTTTAGGGGTGGGGGTGATAGCTGCGTATAGAGAAGGTGACTTGTGCCTCCACCCTGATTATCCCCATCCCCAGAAGAATTTCCCTTGCTGTTTGGGGCTGAAGCATAATGAGCACTTCTCATCTAAAGCTATCATGGAGACTGGTGCTTAGCCAATTTGTGCAAAAGAAAAATAAGGCCAAATGAGCAAGTACCAGTAGGTATGTAACACACACACACACACTCACACATCTACAACACAATATTCCTACAGAGGTACAACTAAGAGAGGGAGAGAATGCTTAAAGATCTCCACAAAAGTACAAAGATACATGTATTTTCTTATAGGAATAGGACTTGAGCCAGTTTGGAAGGTAGAGGGAAGGGGCAGGGGAAGAAAGGAGCTGGCTTTGCCAGCTTTAAGAACAGCTTGGCAGAGAATAAAACCTGCATCAGTAGGACTTTTGGAGTCATACTCCATGGACTGCTTCTCTAGAATCCCCCATGGCAAGCAGTAGGGCAGGTGCCCAGCTGGGTCCCCAAGTGGGCCATTTGTCAAAGTCAGCTATGGGGTACACCTGCACCACAGACCAGTCAGGGAGGACACAAGCAGCTGGAACCTACAGAACTTTGTGACCTAGCTCGGGACACTTGATAATAAAGACTCTGACTCTCACTTCTAAATTATTTGACCAAGTTTACTACAATGAAATTAACCAGGTTGCTTACTGTGTTGCATACTGCAGGCTCAAGAATAGAGTTGATACGAATCATTAGAAAAGTGGAGTTTCCCCTTGTGTACATTTGACTAATGGCTGTTCAGTTAATTATTATGTTCTGATAGAGGCAATAGTCGTTAATTTTACTTTTTCAAAATTTCTGAAGAATATGTTTGTCATGCAAATTAAATGCATATAAAAATGCATACCATTTAACCCAACCATTTAATTCCATGTCTAGGAACCTATCTGAAGAGACTATGTGCAAATACGCTTATTGAAGCATGAGTTTTTTAGTTTGGTTACAAATGAATATTCATTTGAAGTAAGTGTAATAAGAGAAACATTTGACAATGAATTTGATTCTTTCACCACTCTAGACATCCCCAATACTTTGTCTAATAGTGATTTTCTTTGACCCTCTTATTGCTAAGGAGATTTGTTATTGTATCAACTAACAAATGTTTGGGTGTTTTTTAAATTTGATTTTTTTTACTTTTAAATTTTACATTTATTCTTAATTTTTAATTATAAATTTAAAATTTTATAACCATTTAGTTAGAAAAAAAAATCTATCTTGAATAATGCCTGCCATTTTTGATGTTCTAAATTCACTTTGTATCCTAATATGTGCTAATATGTCTAGCCCTAATTTTCTGTGCTAAAGATTTCATGGAAATTGTAAAATATGTTTTGCTTCTCTTTTGGATTAAAAAGTTTTACATATATACCAATACTTCATTTTTATTAATGTTATGTTAATAATATAACATATATAACATAATAATATGTTATTCTAATTTCCTGTATTTTTCTACTTTGGCTGATAAAGGCAAAGGTAGTTATCCTAGATCATTTGTGTTTTAATTTCTTTTTCTAAGCTTTAGTCTTCGAATTATATATTTTGATATTTTATTACGCAATACCAAAAAGAACCCATAAATATTATATTTTTATTTAAATATAAATAACAGGTTTTAGCCCATTTAATTAATTTTGTCTTTAATTCTCAGTTTGTCTGAAATTAAAATTTGACTGGAGCTTACTTTTTTTCATTTGAGAAATGCTGCCATCCATTTATTTTCAATAATTCTGATTCCTGTAGTTTTAGGTGTATGTCATATGTAATTTTGTTCATTACAGACAAATTGACAGTCTTCAGCTTCAATAAAATGTTTTATCTAATTGTATTTATTTACACAATTAGCATGCTTTGCCTTAATGTTTTCTCTTTTGGAAGTAGTTTTTAATTTTTCTATTTCTATGAATTTCCATATTTTTATAACTCTTCATGTTTTTCTTCCATTATTTGTAAGAAAGTTTCACAAAGTTAATAATTTGAATTTAATTGTCTTACTGTTTATCGTAAGTTCTTAAACCACATGCTTTTATATTTCATTTCTCTAATTACCATCGTCAATCATAAAACAATGATTTAACCATGTAAGAATATTATTTTCAACTATTACATTGCATAGCTTGGATTTGACCCATGGCTCTCTGAGTCAAATGCCCCTGCTCTGAGCTTCATTATTTTTTAAAAAAATATTGACTTGTACTTCATTTTAAAAACAGTATTTATGATAATAATTTAGATTTACCTACAATGGCTGATGTTGATATTTACAACCTGATATTTAATTATTTATGACTTCATTGTTAACTTGGATTCATCTTCTACTTGACTAAAACATGACTTCACATAAAAATTTTCAAGGGTATATGTACAGTAGTTTTGGGTGACCTCTATGTAACTAATAATGTCATTCTGGTAAACAGCAACTTATCTAATGCAAAATTATTGACTCATGACTATATTCTCTTCAAACCTATAAAAATTGGTATTTACAAAAAGGAGCTAGAATTATGAGTAGAGGACCAGCCGCTGTCACAGATGCAGGTGTCGGTGCCCACTCTTAGCGTTGCTCCCTGTGGTAGGCAGAATGATGGGCCCCCAAAAATGCCCTAATACCTGGAACCTATGAATATGTTACCTTATATGGCAAAAGAGACTCTGCAGATGTGATTCAGTGAAGGCTCTTGAGATGCAGAGATCATCCTGGATTATCCAATGGGCCCAACACTCTCACCAGGATGTTTATAAGTGAAAGAGGGAGGGAGACAAGGACAGGAGAGTCAGAGAAGGAGATGCAATGACGGAAACAGAGGTTAGAGTGATGCAGGGCCATGAACCAAGGAATGTGTGTGGCCTCTAGACGTGGGAGAAATCAGGAAATGAATTCCTCTCTAGAGTCTCCAGAGATAATGCAGTCCCCACAATCCATTTTAGAGCTCTATCCTTCAGAACTATAAGATAATAAACCTGTGTTGTTTTAAGCTGATAACTTCGTGGAAGTTTGTTACAACAGCAATAGCTTTTTCATTTCCAATTAGTCAGTCCTATTTGTTCCTGCTTTACAGAATGGCATTAACCCCTTGAAGCTTGCAGATACTACAACCAAACACCATAAGTTTAGTTTGCTTCCAAACTGGCCTCTGTAGATAAGCAGACATCCATGTAACATCCAGGCCATACAAACAACCCTCAGCTCATCACCAAGCCTGGCCCACTCCTCCAGTCTTATCTGAAGCAACGTTGCTAAGGTCAAGACCCCTGCTCTGGTTTCAGATCAGCAGCTGCCTGTCTTGGATGCTGTCGTTCTTCATAAGTTTCAAGGGAGAATGGTTCTCTGTGTGGATGCCCTCCACTGCATGACCATGGTCAGCTAAAGTACTGTTTTGGGCTCCCAAAAGTATAACACTTCAGCTTTGCTCATGTTTTATCCTCTTTTGTTATAAGAGGGCTAGAAAAGGACTAAGTTTGCTATCAGAGGCATGCCTACTTCAGAACCACTGGTCATGTGCAGAGACCAGCCCACTGGTCCCATCCTTCTTCTACCATCTAGTGATGTGAATATCAAGGGCTTCTTTGCTCTTCCCTGTTTCCAAGTCTTGGTCAAGTGTGCTCTGCCCATTTAACAGATTTCAGTAGCTTCGAATCTCAGGAGAGTTTAAGGTTTCTGTCCTTTGCCCCTCAGGAACAATCCAAGCTCCTTATGCAAAGTTACCAAATTCCTTCCCTGCAAATATCAACCTCTATGTATCAAATTTTAAAAGAATAATTAAAATTAAATTGGGTTCACTGGCTACCCTGTCACATACACATACATTGTCAGGATAATCTTCAAAGGTGCTTCCTTGACCATTCAAGTCTCCCAAAGATTTTGTTGTAAATCATCTTCACGGTGTTTGCTGGCCCCTCTTCTCTCACTAAGATACAACACAGGCTGTATAGGGCCAGGCCAGAGAGCAGGGCTCTAAGACAGATACACAGGCTTTGCCTCCTGTTTCCCTCCATCCCTGTTTTAAATACTCTCTCTATTGAATTGCTCTCTGTCCTCCTCTCTCTGCTTCTTGTTTTTTGCATCTCTCCTAGCATTCAGTCAAAAGCCCATCTGGCCAAATTCTTGATTATCACTTTGAGTTTTGTTTCATAAAATTTCTTTGCTTTATATGTTTAATAAACAGTAGATAATTTATTATAAAACATTGATAGTGTGTAGAGTATATGACAAATACTTAGAAAATTGTTTATAAATAATGGTTCTTATGTAATTTAATATTTTTACTATATGCTCATCTGTATTCCCTGAAGTTTCTAAAATGCATACATATTATTTATAATAAAAGTCAATTTTTACAAAAATTCTCAAGTGCTCAAACTGCTCTGTCCAGTGAATCGGCATTGACTCAGCCATTTACTTGTAACAAGATATTTATTGAGCACTTACTACATGCTGAGTACTTTGCTAAACACTGAGTTACAACAATGAACATGCAAGAGAAGTCAACTGAGCCAGAATGTCCTACGCATTTTAGGCTTAAGTGAAGCCCACAATAGCAACAGAAGCAGCATGATTTAATCAGGAAGCATAATTGTATACAAAACCAGTGTTTTAACATCACATGAGAGATAAGTGATCAAACTTTTCTCTGTAGGGATCTTACAAATAAAGTTGGGCAAGATTAAGATTAATAATTGTTAAAAATTATTTAATGTTCTTAAATGGCATATTCTTTACATGTTTTCTTTGGAATTACCTGTCCATTATTTAATGTTTATGTTCAAGAATTTTAGAACAAACATTTATGTTTATCAAAAAGAATATGTGCTAAAATATTCATATCGGGCAAGCCATAACCATGTATCTACTCTTCAGAACACTCACTGTGGCTATGATGGAGTTTCCACATTATACCTCTTTATGACCTTTTATGTCCTTTTATGTCCATATCAGTCAAAACACCTGTGAGGAACTTAAAATCTTCATGAGTGATGAAGTCACAAATCAAAATAACGTCTCAATTGAAAATGGAAACAAATTTAATTCATAATGCTCAAAACCTAGGTAGGAGATAGATGTGAGGAGGAACTTTGAATGAATCAAATTAAGTATGGAATGTTCAGAATGTTGAAAATAACTGATAGGTGGAGGAGCAACACATTATTGATAATTAGTTAATAATTATTGTTAATTGGATAAAAATTCTTAAAGCTCCTCGTTTTACAATGGGACTTGATGTTGAGTTCTGATACTTCATCTTACAAAAGTTAAAATTGCAATTAAATATGAGATTTGAATTTTCTTTCAACATTGCAAATGGAATCTAATGAGTTCATAATTTTTCCATCACACTGGAGCTCTCTCTTTCCCAGTATTTTTCAAGCTTAGCAGATAAGTAACATGAATGAGAAAATCTAAGTTTTATTTGGTTATAAAGGTTTATTGACCAACTGGAATTTTAGAAAATATTTTTCCACTTGGAAAATGACACAACATATTTTCGAATTTATGTTATGCAAAGCAAACCACCATCTTCCATTTTTTGAAGCAGGTAGAGACATAGCAAAGGAAATGTAGAAAGAATGTGAACAACAGATATTATGGTGTATGCCTTACAGGGTGCTTCTAGGACTATTCCTACTACACAGTATTTTTTAAATACCAGTTAGGTGCTAAATGTGGGCTATGTCATTTAACTCAAAATGTTATGAGATAGGTACCACTTTTATTCCCATTCAGATATGAAGAGAGTAAGGCAGAGAGATATTAAGTAGCTTGCTCAAGGTCAGCCAGCTAGTGAATGATGGAGCCCAGAATTTCAGCCCAGACAGTTTGAACCTAGGCTTTTTAGCTGCTACTGGGTACCACTTCTTTCCAAGGACTTATACTCTTCAATGGCCCTGTGGTTTTAGGTCATGACAAGCCACAGGCTGATGTGATGCCACTGAGACTAACTGATCCTTGACCCCTCTGACTTTAACACTCTTTGCACTGCACCAACAGGTGCAGCTTTTAGATTATCTGAGCACCTAAAGTAATTGTTCAAGATTTTGGCCGTTTGCTGGGAGAATCATTGAAATGGCAGAACCTTGCCTTGCTTGTTAAAGCACTTTACACACGTGAAAAGACTTGGTGGAAAAAAGGACTCAGTTGGAAAAAGGACAATTTCTGAGTTTACATGGCATTACATAGACCAGAACAATTTCTGATTTTTTTAAATTCAACATTTAAAAACTGAATTGAGTCAATAATTTTACTTTGATAAACAAAACACAAATTTATTTGGGGCAATTAATATGAAATTACAGATTACCTCAAATGTTCATCCTCTGCTTAAATGAATACCATCCACATTTGCCAAGTTTTTTTTCTTATGTAAACTCATTTTTTTCTAAATATAAGCATTAGTGATTTAACTAACTCTTAAAAAGCACATCTTTTACCAGATTATAGAGTCTTATTGTTGTATTAAATGTCTCAGTTAGCTTGTAAGCTTTGACCACACAATAAACATAGCACCACATGATATTAAAATTTAATTAGCCCATTCCATATTCATAAATTCACAGTCATCATAGGTAACATCTTACACATTCTGAAACTTTCTAGTTTATAGGGAAATTTTTTAAATGCCTAATACCTTTTGCAAAACTCAGTTGAACATTTCCCTGCAGTTTTGCATTATTAATTGATAAAAATGAACCACCTCAAGAGAATTGAAAGATAACATATCCTTTATTTTACTTTTAATCTTTCATCAAAAGAATCTACATATTAGTCTCATAGAACTAAATTATATATATGATAAGGTCTATTAAAGAAACATGCACTAAACATTCCAATTTCAGAAACCAGAAGGGCAAAAAAATGTAAGCTGTGTCTCTGGTTCATTGAATGAAGTGTCAGGCATCTCATGCAGCACAGTGAGCAAATTATTATTTCTGAATTGTACATCAACCCAAATCTCCGAAGAGCTCTTTCTTATACCAGCTGCTAAATGATTAATAGTGTTGCATTGATAATTTTCACAAAAGACACTGCTGAATAAGAGAACAGTGTGTCCAAGAAAATGAGTTTGAGGTTCAGGGAAACAAAACACTTTTTCATAGTTTTAAAAGAAACATAGTATTGAGTTATACAGACTATCAATTTCTCCCAGTAAATGAGCATGTGCCAACCCCAACTTTCTTCACTAGAACATGGCTTAGGAAGTTTATTTTCAGTACTCGGCATATATATTAATATTACATATTAATATAATTAATACAAATTAATATAAAATTATATTATATATTGTATATATTTTTCAATATTTTATATGCTGAGTATTGAAAAATAGATATTTGTATACACACACATACATACATATGTAATCTTGACTATGTATGTTAGACGGATGGTTTTAATACAGATATCGTTAACAAAAATATTTTCTTTCGAAACTTTACTAGTGATTTGCTTTATGGCTTTTAATATGTCAACTTTCCATCTCTCCTACTCTTAGCAAGACTGTCTGTTTGTGGTCAGAAAACCATGGACTTTTAAGGCATAAAAAACTGGACATGAAACAGAGCTTCACCACTTAGTTGGGTGATCCTAAGGAATTTACTTACCTCCTTTTAATTTATTTATTTTTTTAAAATTAATTTTTATTAGAGTATAGTTGCTTTACAACGTTGTGTTAATTTCTGCTGTACAGCAAAGTGAATCAGCTACACATACACATATATACCCTCTTATTTGGATTTCCTTCCCATTTAGGTCACCACAGAGCATCGAGTAGAGTTCTCTGTGCTATACAGTAGGTTCTCATTAGTTATCTATTTCATACATAGTATCAGTCATGTATATATGTCAATCACAATCTCCCAATTCATGCCACCCCCCCTTCCCCCTTGGTATCGATACTAAAATATGGAACACTTTCACGAATTTGCGTGTCATTCTTGCACAGGGGCCATGCTAATCTTCTCTGTATTGTTCCAATTTCAGTATATGTGTTGCCGAAGTGAGCACTACTTGCCTCGTTTTTAAACTGTGAATGGTCAGCTTCCTAAACTGAGAAATGACAAAAATTATACCAACGTCGTTAGATTGAAAGAGGATGAAATCAAGTCTACAGGTTTTGCAGTCAGTGATGTAAAATGAAATCACATTTTCTATAATTCTCCAATTCTAATGGCTCTCTAGCCAACATCTTCTCTAAGAAATTTGCACTTTCAAAAATTTCTTTGGCTCAGATAATACAGAGAATCTCATGTTGTATGTACATTTGCCATTGTAATCCACAGCAAACATATTAGCAAATCAAACCTGTTAGAAAATATTTGCATAACATATATCTGATAAAGGACTTTTATCCAAAATATACAAAGGATGTGTAAATCTCAACCCTAAGAAAACAAACAAAATTTCTTAAATGTGCTAAAGATCTGAAGACACCTCACTGAAGAAGATATACCAATCACTTGCCCTTGGGCACTAAGAAACCACTACACACCTATTAGAATAACTAATATCCCCATAACTGACAGTAACAGTTGCTGGCAGAGAAACTGGAACTCTCTTTGTTGTTTTAATTTGCTCAACATCATATGTCTTTAATCAAATGCAAATTAAAACAGCAGTGAGAGAGAATTACACATCTATTGGAATGCTTGATACCCAAAAAGTTGACAATGCCAATTCCTGGCGAGGATGAGGAGCAGTAGAAATTCTCATACATTGCTGGTGGGAATACAAAATGGTGCAGCCACTTTAAAAACAGTTTAGCAGTTTCTTACAGTCTAAATACAGTTTTAACATAAAATCTACCAATCATGATGCTAGGTATTTGCTAAAATGATTTGAAATTGTATGTCCACACAAAACCCTGCACCCAAACTTTATAGCAGCTTTGTTCATAATTGCCTAAAACTGTAAGTGAATGGATTAACAAACTATGGTACAGACATAAAATGGAATACTATTCAGTAATAGAAAGAATGAGCTATCAAGCTGTGTGAAGACACGAATGAATCATAAATGCATGCTGCTAAGTGAAAGAAGCCAGTCTGAAAGGCTGCTAATACAAGAATCCACTTATATGACATTCTGGAAAGGCCAAAAGTAAAGAGATGGTAGACAGTTCAGTCATTGGCAGGGGTGGGGATGTGGGAGGAGGGTTGAATAGTTGAAGGAGTGCTTGAGCAGAATTGTGATTCCCCCAGAATCCATATTTGAAATCTTAACCCCTATTACCTCAGAATTTAACTGTATTTGGAGATAAGGTCTTTAAAGAGATGATTAAGTTAAAAGAAGCTATCAGAGTGGGTCTCTAATGCAATATGACTGGTGTCCTTATAAGAAGAGGAAGAGCCAAGCATTGTACTCTAGTTGATAAAGTTGTTTCTCATGGGGGTGAGGGGTAACAATTCTGAAATCACCATATTTGCACATTGGAATTGAAGTTACATAGATGGGTGGTGGAAGGTGGAAGTCTGCTTTCTCATTGTTGGATTGAGAGGTGACAGACTAGCAAGAGGAGGTTATCATTATCCACATGATAGTGAATTAGAGTTGGAGATGTAAGTATGAAATCATGTTTAGCCTAATAGAAATACAGATAGATATTGTTATAAATTGAATTGGCCCCCTTAAAAGATAGGTTCAGGTCCTAACCCCTCGTGTTTCAGAATGTGACCTTATTTGAAAATAGGGTCTTTACAGCAGTAATCAATTTAAAATGAGGTCATAAGAGTGGGCCCTAATCTAATATAATGGGCGTACTTATTTAAAAAGGGGAAAGGACACAGAGACACACACAGAGGGAAGATGATGTTAAGACACACACAGAGAATGCCATGTGAAGATGGAAGATTGAAGTGATGCATCTACAAGCCACAGAATGGCTTAAAGACTTAAATATAAGACATGACACCATACAACTCCTAGAAGAGAACATAGGCAAAACATTCTCTGACATAAATTGTACCAGTGTTTTCTCGGGTCAGTCTCCCAAGGCAATAGAATAAAAGCAAAAATAAACAAATGGGACCTAACCAAACTTACAAGCTTCTGCACAGCAAAGGAAACCATAAACAAAACAAAAAGACAACCTATGGACCGGGAGGAAATATTTGCAAACAATGCGACTGACAAGGAATTAATTTCCAAAATATACAAACAACTCATACAACTCAACAAAAAAAACAAACAACCCATTCAAAAAATGGGCAGAAGACCTAAATAGACATTTCTCCAAAGAAAGACATACAGATGGCCAGGAGGCACATGAAAAGATGCTCAACATTGCTAACTATCAGAGAAATGCAAATCAAAACTACAATGAGGTACCACCTCACACTGGTCAGAATGGCTGTCATTAAAAAGTCTACAAATAACAAATGTTGGAGAGGGTGTGGAGAAAAGGGAACCTTCCTACACTCTTGGTGGGAATATAAATTGGTTCAGCCACTGCATACTGGAAACAGCATGGAGATTCCTTAAAAAACTAAAAATAGAATTGCCATATGATCCAGCAATCCCAATAATCTTGGCATATATCCAGACAAAACTCTAATTCGAAAAGATACATGCACCCCAATGTTCATAGCAGCATTATTTACAATAGCCAAGACATGGAAACAACCTAAATGTCCATCAGTGGATGAATGGATAAAGAAGATGTGGTATATATGTGCAATGGAATATTACCCAGCTATAAAAAAAGAATGAAATAATGCCATTTGCAGCTACATGGACGGACCTAGAGATTATCATACTAAGCAAAGTAAGTCAGAGAAAGATGAATATCATATATCGCTTATATGTGGGATCTAAAATATGACACAAATGAACTTACCTAGGAAACAGAAACAGACTCACAGACATAGAGAACAGACTTGTGGTTGCCAAGGGAGAGGGGATGTGGGGGAGGGATGGATTGGGAGTTTGGGAATAGCAGAAGCAAACTATTATATGTAGGATGGATAAACAACAAGGTCCTACTGTATAGCAAGGCAACTATATTCAATAAACTGTAATAAACCATAATGGAAAAGAATGTGGAAAATAATATATATATATATAACTGAATCACTTTGTTGTACATCAGAAAGTAATACAACATTGTAAATCAACTATACTTCAATAAAATAAACATTTTTAAAAAATCAACTATACTCCAATAAAATTATATAAAAGAAGAGATTCATAGCCTTTAAAATCAAACTGTTTCTCTTCTGAAATTACCATTTTTATCAGATTTCAGTGATAGTCGGTTTATTTTGAAATTTTAAATAGCATTCAAGGAAAGAATAAAACGTTGAGGAAAAATGGAGTAAGTTTTTAAAAAGATTTGAAAAGCAGTGATCTGCAACATACACAGCACTTCTGCTGGATGCTGTAAAAATACAGAATGATGGTTTTGTCCTGAAGGTGCTTAAAGCCCAGTAGAGGTGTAAATAAATAAATAAATAAATGGTAAAAAACAAAAAACATAAACCTAAAAGCGATCAGTAATTTTAGTAGAACATCAAATCCAATTGCTAAAAGGGCAATTATTACTTACGCCAATATCTGATACTACTATGACTTAAAATCCAGTCTCAACTTGCCAGGATAACATGTACATCACGATTATAACACGATGAAGAGGATTTTCAAGAAGTCTATTATCTCAATAGGAAAAGAGTAATTTTCAAGAGTTAAATCTGACTTTCCTAAAGAGAATACCTATCTCAGCACACATAGAAGGAACAATATTCAGCAAAACCATGTTGTAAAATATTTCATTATAACAGAAATTTAGTTCCACTACTGGTGAAATTATTTCTCTGCATCAGGCAATAAAAAGATACTTTCAATCTAGGTTTGTTTACAAGTTTGAATTCTCACCCCTTTAGCTTTTGGGTCTCCCTTTCCATGTGCCTCCCAAGAGCCAGGAAATAAAAATCACAGCACTCACACTTCCTGGCACCTAAGACTCTGTATATGAAATAATTTCTGCCAGTAAGATACAATCTCAGGAGACTTGTAAGGTAGAAGAAAAGCAGAGGACACCCTCTGCCACTGTATCCACCTGACAAGTGGTATTGTGGAAACAGAAGGGCAGAAAGGAGATGTGGCAGCTGAACTTGACATTCAGAGTCTAGTCATCAGTTTCATGGATGTTGAGACAAAGTTGGAGCAGCTGAAGTGCCTGTGGACATAGGAACTTTCTGGTCCTTGCACAGCAGATTTTGTGGTTTGTTTTCAAACTCAGTAATTCTAGCTATGCCCTGCTTCTCAGCTCTTTCGAGGATTTTCCTTATATTCAGTAGGTTTCTGTGTAAAATAGAGTAGTTGTAGTTTCTAAATTCAATTTTGACTGTTATAGTATTAGACTTACTTTCAAAAAATATTTTAAGACGATTTGAGTTGCTTATACTTATATTAATGTAAAGCATGTATAATTTTTGTTTCAAACAATATTTAAAGCCAAGGAAAACATAATTTATTAGATCCATATATATAGACTTTTAGGTTCATAGACGTATTTAAGAGTTTATGAAGTCCCTTTCATTTGAATTATAGATTTGTCTTATTCTGTATTTAATTTTCTTAAGAAAATTGGATATAATAGGTTTGAGATTTTAGTGTGACATAGCTAAAGGTATTCATCAATCAACTATTTAAATTGTATTAAAATCTGGGAAATTAAATTTCCCTAAATCTGCTAAATCTGTAAGCTAATTGAACAGTAACCTTTTCCATTCACTAAAGCTTTCCCCTCCCAATACAAGCCTCTAAAAACCAAAGTGACAGCCTATAACTTCGGACTTCATCTTTTTCTTACTCCAGCTATGTGGTTTCCACAGTGCTAATATCTTCTGTTTAATTACTCTACATGTACAGTAAATACCTGCCAGCAAATTCCTAGAGCTCTAATAGATTTTGAGATTGTACTCATACACATCCTAATTTTACTGTATTATTTTGTTACAGGACTTTATGACATCATGAGATACAGGTAAAAGAGTGAATAAAAAGGAAACTCATGACAACATTTAATTAGTGATTACAGTTAGCAAACCTATGACAGGAAAGACTACTGTAGACATACAAGCTGGGAACAGGGAAGGAGTGAACTCAAGAAAGCATAAGGTGAGGCAGAACAGCAACAGCCAGAGCAGTCAGGAAGCTACATCCTTCAATGTCCACAGGGGCAACTTAAGGCTTGCCTGGCCTATCCTAGCATCAGTCAATGACACACCACCTGCCATCCCAGCAATATAGCCCAACTCCTCAGATGCCTACAAAATCTGATAGTATGCTAGTGCTAAGAAAGAAACAACAACCGATAAGTAATTCCATATAAGGCAGGTAAGGTATTCAATCCCAGCCAAATGCAAGAAAGAGTGGCAAAATAAAGTTTGGGAATGGAAAGAATAAGTAGAAAGCTTGCCCCTGCCACGTATGACAGTGTACACAGGAAGACTGTGATCAACATTGTAGAAGCCATCAGAAGCTGGTATAGGCTGAGAGGAAATAACTTTCTGCTCATCAGATTTCAAACCCATGAAATGTTTAGAGGAAGGATGGAAAGGAACTTGGCGTGTATCGAGCACTTACTTGTTAATTTGCAAAATCATACTATGAGGAAGGTTATGTTTCCATTTAAAACAGATCAGAAATGGCACTGGTAATAACTAGACAATCTAGAATTTGAGCCAAGCTGCCAATGACTTTATGACTATCAAGCCAAAAACACTGATGATCACACTGACATTAGATGAAACTCTTGTGATATCCAAGTATGATGGGGTAAGTGTCCGAAGAGCTATTACTAAAATTCTTCCTAATAAGGGATGTGCCTTTGTTTAAAAACAGAGCTTAAGGAACCATTTAGGGAGAAGGTGGGACCTGAGGTTCAGCTGGAATGAGGCTGTAGATGAGAGAGCTAAAGTGGGTCTGGGGTAAGGAGTGGTCAAGAAGAAGGCAGGGAAATTGGAACAGTGGAAAAGAATGATGGAGGAAAAGAGAAGGTGAAGTAATGTGACAGATAGATGGTGCCTCATTACTGAAATAGCCAAGAGACTTTTAAAACTAGGAATATCTTACTTTGATTTTGTAATTGTTTGTATTGCTGCCATGTTCCTTCATCTTTTCAAACCTTTGCCAAATCCATCTACTCAAATGCCTTTGTGTGAGTGGTTTGTTTGGCAAAATTTAAGAAAAGGTATTGAGTTTCACATTTAGATCAACATGGTGTGAACCAGGGACCACACAACAAAAATGGAAAAACAACTTTTAAAAAGAACAAAAGCAGCAACCAGAACTAGAGAACAAAAAGAAAGCATATGCCCTCTAGGAAGTCACAAAAATGTTCATAAAGACATTGTGATCTTCAAGAGTGGAAGGTGGATTTTGAGGATTAGAGAGATGCTGACAGCCAAGTAGCCCAAGTGATCTGGAGAAACCATTTATGAGTGAACATCCTTGAGGAGGACTTTAAATAACAGATTTATTCCTTAGTAGTAAATCAGAACATTACTATTTTTGAATCACAATTCTTTCTCCTCCACCCAACAAACTGTCATGTTGCGTTTCTTTATCAGTGTCTGTATGTTGATATCACTCCTAAGAAAGTTTAGGAATTGCCTACAGAATAAGCCAATGAAACATGTTCCTCGTGTAGTCTATATCTCAAATTAAACAGTGAAGTGTTGTTATATATAGAGATGTTGCTATAGAAATGTATAGTTGAAAATGTGCTTCCTGACAGTAATGAAATTGTCTCCTTTTTATTTAAATGTGTTTTGATATGAAAGTAATAATGCACCTTTCAAATAATTCTTTTAAGCATTTCATCAGTTCTTTTCCAGCGATGGCACACCTTTGGAGTTATTAAAACTTTAGCTTTAGTTGTCAAACACAGACAGGTATTGTATCCTCTAAAAATGGAATTGAAGCATTGTGTAAAGACAGCAATGCCATCAGAGTGGTGGTGTTTGAAAGTGAACCTGTCATGAATTCTAAGTGTGGCTCAAATAAAATCATTCTCTGCTTATGTCAAACCAGGACTCAGATAGCAAGAATACTTAACTATGTTCAATGGGGCTTAATGTTTTGTCAGTCATTTATCTGCACATTGAAAATATCCTGTCAACCAGAGGTAGACTTTCACTAAAATGAATTACAAACCTCCAGAGGAAAGTGCCCCATTGCCTAACTGTAAAGTATCCACAGAGACCAAAGAGATTGTTTGTTTTCCTTTCCTTTTTTAACCAATGGAAACTGTAGTACCCAGAAATGCTCTTCATTATAGTAAATATTTAATAGATTTATTTTTCCAAGGTTAGTTTTCAAAGGATGTGTTTATAACTGGTGTTTAGTGTTTAATAATTAGAAATAAGAAGTATAATAAAGCGCCATCTATTGGGAATGCAAACAGCCAACAGACTCAGGTAAATGGTGTTTTAGACATTTTTAATAGGCTGAAAAAAGTTAACCTGTCATTTCAAGAACTTACAGGAAAATTGGACTAAAAATGAGTTTCAAGTGAAGACTGGATATGTCTGTTTACTGATTACAGAAAAGTAAAAAATCATCGAGGACAACAACAAAGGACACAGAGGCCACTACAGAATAGAAAACTATGTGAAAAGAGTAAGGGAAAGGTGATGGAGATTTATTCTTTGGTATGCATTTTATTATTTGAGACATTGTAACTAGAAAGGTAAGAGACGAAACTAGCCAGAGGGAGGGCTATGTACATAATTATAAATCTAATCAGAGCGCTGAGGGAGCAAAGGTGAGTTCAGGAGGTGCTGTGGGTAAAAGAATTGTCATTCCATGGATCTCAGAAAATTGTGCTGGGCATGGTAGGTGCTCAGTACACTGACTAAATGAATTCTAAACTTTAGATGAAGGTGACACTGGATATCTGCAGTTGACCCATGCATACGGATGACAGAATAGGATAATATAGACTTTGGTCTCAGGAAGACTTTGGTTTAAACTCTAGTTTTGCATTTTTAACCATGTGAACTTTGTGCCTTTCAGCAAGTCACTTGACTTAATTAACTTTGGTTTTCCTTAGGTGTAAAAGAAGGGTGAATAACAATAGGAGAAGCTATAAAGGGCTGCTGAGAGGATTGATTAGGGTAGTATATGAAAAACATTTAGCAAAGTGATTCGCAAATAGTAACCTCTCAAACAATGGAAGCTTAAAAAAGATTGATGATCTAAATTGTGACTTAAAAAAAAATTTATATTGAAGTTATTTTAGACCTACAGAAGACTGTGTACAAAGAAAAATAGTACACAGATGTTCTCATATACTAGGGGTCTGTAGACTTTTTCTGTAAAGGGTCAGATAGTAAATATTTTAGGCTTTGTGAGTGAGATGGCCCTATCACAGTTATTCAATTCTGCCACTGTAGGGTGAAAGCAGCCCTAGACAATAGGTAACACAATGGGCACAGATCCCTTCTACCGAAATTTTACAAAAACTGCTGATGGGCTAGATTTGGCCCATAGTTCGCAGTTTGCCAACCCTAAACTAAACTATAGACTTTGTTCAGATACCCCCAGTTTTGGCACCAATGTCCTTTTTCTGTTCCAGGATCCAACCTGGGATATCACATGGTCATTTCTCCTTGATCTTCTCCAATGTGTGATTGATAGTTACTTGTTGTTTACCTTTCTTCATGAACTTGACACTTCTGAAGAGTACCAGACATTTTGTAGAATGTCCCTTAATTTAGTTTTTCTTATATTGTTTAATGATTATACTGAGGTTATGAAATTTTGGAAGAGTACCAAAGAGGTGACATTCCCTTCTCATGGCATCGTACTGGTGTATATGATATCAGCTTGACTTATTATTGATGCTGTTAACTTTGACCAGTGTTTAAGGTGTTGTCTGCCAGTTTTCTCCAATGTAAAAAGTATCGTTTACCCTTCTAAACTCTATTTATTACAAACAAATCACTAAGTCTGGCCCCCTTAAGAGGAGTGGAAACTAAGCTCCACATTTTGGAGGGAGGACTATTGCTATAGACTGAATATTTGTGTTCTCCTAAAATTCATATGTTAAAACCTAAACCCCAACGTGAAGATATTAGGAGGTGGGGCCTTTGGGAGGTTATGAGGGTGATGCCCTCATCAATAGGATTAGTGATCTTTCAGAGACCTCAGAGAGCTCCCTTCTGCCAAGTCACAACTCAGCAAGAAAGCAGTCCTCTATGAACCAGGAAGTGGGCTCTCACCAGACATGGGATCTCTCTGCCAGTGCCTTGGAATTCTCAGCATCCAGAACTGTGAGCCATAAATTTCTGTTGTTTATAAGCTACCCAGTCTATGGTATTCTGTAGAGCAGCCATTATAGACTAAGTCAACTATCAAATAATTTGTGTACCTGTGCTAAAAACACTGTAGTAATCAATAAATATTTTGGTCGAGGCTCTGCAAATATTCTGTGAATCCTTAATTATCTTGTCCACTAATTTTAGCATTCATCAGTGTTTCATCCACCATTACTACTGTAGTGTACAAATAATCAATTTTTTCCTTAATTCCCTCTATAGCTATTAACTGAAGTTCTTCTGTAAGGAATGCTTGTTGTTTCTTTCCTTCTTCCTTCCTTCCTTTCTTCCTTTCTTTCTTCAATCATTGATTTATAACAGTATACACTCAAGGATATTTATTTTATTTTATTTATTTATTTATTTTTAAAATAAATTTATTTATTTATTTATTTTTATTTTTGGCTGTGCTGGGTCTTCATTTCTGTGCGAGGGCTTTCTCTAGTTGTGGCGAGCAGGGACCACTCTTCATCGCGATGCACGGGCCTCTCACTGTCACGGCCTCTCTTGTTGCGGAGCACAGGCTCCAGACGCGCAGGCTCAGTAGCTGTGGCTCACGGGCCCAGTTGCTCCGCGGCGTGTGGGATCTTCCCGGACCAGGGCTCAAACCCATGTCCCCTGCATTGGCAGGCAGATTCTCAACCACTGTGCCACCAGGGAAGCCCTATTTTATTTTTTGACTTATAATCCAATACTACCATTATTTATTTTACTGCTCAAATTATACAGTTTGGGCTGTCAGGAGTTCTTTTAGGATGGCTCCAATTTATTTTAACATGCCTTCATCATTTTTGTCTTCTTCAATTTGTTTTGTTTTGTTTTGTTTTAAGCACTTCCTAACTTTCTAGAACTATAAAACACCCCAGTCTCATCTTTATTTCCCTACCCCAAATATGTAATCAGCTATTCCTTCAAGAAGCCCTTGTTCATTATATCGGAGAACAATATTTAGAAACCAAAATCTGGGGGTTTGTTGTGCTTCTGGCTACTGAGATTTCATGCTTCCAGGCCCTTTCAGAGAACAGAAGTAGGAAATTTAAGTATGTATCTTCATTCATGTACCATATATCTAAAGAAAATACTACATACCCAGTTAAATTTAAATTTCAGATAAACACTGACTTTTTTAGTATAACTATGTCCCAAATATTGCATGGGGCACACTTACACTAAAAATATTTCTCGCTTATCTGAAATCCACATTTAACTGGATGTTTTGTATTTCTAATTGCTAAGTTTAGCAACCCTATTATTCATTTCTATATATATCTTTCTAAATGTATATGAAACTAAGCATTAGTTCATAATGATATCACCCACTCTAATCTGTCACCACAGGGCCTCATTCTAGCTTTCCCCTAACTTGCTGATTTGTAACTTCTTCCTATGGCAGTGAGAAACCTCACTCTCTGTATCTACAGAATATTTATTTATTTGTTCAATCCTAGTTTACATGAAAAGTAATTTAAGGATAGTGAAACCATACCCTTGTGAGAAACAAACTTATCAAAGTACAGTTTTTTTGGAGAGTTTACACTTTTAGCCTTATAGTATTTAGATGAAACAAAAAAATTTTAGCTCACTTCTTTTCTTCCCCACTGCCTTCAGTGAGGTTGTGCCATGCATTTGTAATAGATTTAGGATTTATTTGTCCTCGTCTGCATTCCATCCTGGGATTCCCCCAAATTTTTTTTAATTTTTTATTTACACATAATAAAAGTCACTTTGTAGTTTATAGTTCTATGGGTTTTGACAAATGAATGGAATCATGTAACCACTATCTCAGTACCATATAGAACAATTTAATCACCCTAATAATTCTCTTATGTAACCCTTTGTAGTCAACTCTTACTCCAATTCTCCCAATCTCTGGCAACAACTGATCTATGTTCTATTCCTATGGTTTCACTAGAATGTCAAATAAATAAGATCATATACTATGTAGCCTTTTGAGTCTGGTTTCCTTCATTCAGAACAGTGCATTTAATATTTATTCATGCTGTTGCATGAATCAATGTTTCATTCCTTTTTTTATTGCTGAGTAATATTTCATCATATGGACTGAACACAGTTTTGTTTATGCATTGACCTGTTGAAAGATATCTGAATTGTTTACAATTTTCAGAGATTGCAAATATTCACATACAGGTCTTTGTGTGAACATAAGTGCTTAGTTTTCTTGGGTAAATACCTATGTATGAGACCATTAGGTCCTATGATGTTTTTTTTTTTAACTCTAGTATTTAAGTTTCAGGTGTTCAAGCATTATAATTTACCATCTGGATACACTACTAAGTGATCACCAGCACAAGCGTAGTTATCCACCACTATACAGTTGACCTCATTCACCCATTTCATTCATTCTCCAAACCCCTTCCCCTCTGGTAACCACTAATCTGGTCTCTGTATCTATGAGTTTGTTTTTGTTTTATTTTGTTTGTTCATTTATTTTTTTTTTATATTCCATATATGAGTGAAATCATATGGTTTTTGTCTTTATCCATCTGACTTACTTCATTTCACATAATACCCTCAAGGTCCATGAAAACAAATGACAGGATTTCATTATTTTTTGGGGCTAAATAGTATTCCATTGTATATATATGTGTGTGTGTGTGTATATATTATATATATAATATATATATATATACATATATCACAATTTCTTTATCTATTCATCCATCAATGGACACTTAGGTTATTTCCATATCTTGACTATTGTGAATAATGCCACGAGGAACATAGGGGTGCATATATCTTTTCAAACTAGTGTTTTCATGTTCTTTGGCCCAGAATTGAAATAACTGGGTCATATGGTAGTTCTGTCTTAATTTTTTGAGGAATCTCATAATGTTTTCCGTAGTGGTTTCATCAATTTACATTCCTGCCAGTAGTATATAAGGGCCCCCTTTCCTCCATATCTTCTCCAACATTTGTTGTTTCTTGTCTTTTTGATAATAGCCATTCTAACAGGTAAGAAGTGGTATCACATTGCAGTTTTAAATTTGCACTTCCCTACTATATCATGCTGATGGAGCATTTTCTATATGTTCATTTGCCACTTGTATACTTTCTTTGATGAAGTATCTGTTCAGACTGATTGCCTACTTTTTTTCTTGTTGAATTTTAAGTTCTTTATATTCTAAAAACAACTTCTCTATTGTATATATGATATGCAAATATTTTCTCTCAGTCTGTGGTTTGCCCTTTCATTTTCTTAACATTGTCTTTTACAGAATAAAAATTTAGTTTTAATAAATATAATACTTATCAATTTTTCTGTTATGGATCATGCTTCTGGTGTCATACCTAAAAACTCATTGTCAAACTCAAATTGACTCAAATTTTCTCCTCTGTATTCTTCTAGAAGTTTTATAGCTTTGTTTTTATGTTTAGAACTATAATCTATTTTTAGTTAGTGTTGTATATGGCTTGAGGTGTGTGTTGAGGTTGTGTTTTGTTTTGTTTGTATATAATTGTCCAAATGTTCCAACACCATTATTTGAAAAGATTATCCTTTCTCCATTGATTTGCCTTTGCATCTTTTTCAAAATGAGTTGACTAATATAGTGGTCTATATTTGTGTGGGTCTATTTATGTGCTTGCTAATAAGTTTCATTGATCTCTCCTTTCACTATTACTATACTATTTCACTATCACTATACTATACTAAAGCTGTTATCACAGTAGCTTTATAATAAGTCTTGAAATCAGATAGTAAGTCTTCTAAATTTATCTTTCCTTTCACTATTGCTATACTATTTCACTATCATTATACTATACTAAAGCTATTATCACTGTAGCTTTATAGTAAGTCTTGAAATCAGATAGTAAGTCTTCTAAATTTATCTTTCTTTTTAAAAATTGGTTTGAATGTCCTAGTTCCTTTGCTTTTTCATATGTTATAGAATCAGCTTTAACTGATTATTTTGCTCAGGCTTTGAAATGGCATTAAATTTACTGGGGATAATTGACCTCCTAACAATATTGAGTCTTCTAATCAATAGACATGGTGTATTTTTTAACTTAGATATTCTTTGATTTCTTTTATCAGAGTTTTGTAGACTTTAGCACTCAGAACCTGCACTTTTTGTTTAATTTATATCTATTTTGTCTTTTGAGCAATTGTAAATGGTATTTTAACATTTCAAATTCCAATCGTTCATTGCTGGTATACAAGAATGATTGACTTTTGAATATTGACCATTTAGTCTACAAACTTGCTAAACTCACTTATCTACTCTAGGACTTCTTTTGTAGGGTCCATGGGATTTTCTAGGCAGACAATCCTGTTGTCTGCAAATATAGATCATTTTATTTTCACCTATCCAATCAATATGCCTTTTATCTCTTATTCTTATTTCACTGGCTAAGACTTCCAGTACATTATTAAATAGAACTGGTCAGAGACAACATCTTTGCCTTGTTTACACCTTAAGAGAAAAGCATTTACACTGTCAACACTGAGTGTGATGTTTGCTGTAAGTTTTCTGCAGATGCCCCTTATTAGGTAAAGGAAATTTCCTTATTCCTAGTGTGCTGAGAGTTTTTTTAATCACAAAGGGAAATTGAATTTTATTGAATATTTTTTCTGCATCTATTGATATGATCATGTTTTTTTCTTATTCAGTCTGTAATATGGTGAATTACATTGGTTTTTCAAATTTCTGAAGCAGTCTTTCATTCTCTGAATAAATTCCATTAGATTGCTATATACTGTTCTTCTTTCGTAGATATTGCAGGATTTGATTTACATGTATTTATTAAGAATATTTATATCTAGTTTCATGAGGGATATTGGTCTGTAGTTTTATTTTTGTGTAATGTCTTTTCCAAGTTTTGGTATTAGTGTAATGTTGGCCTCATAAAATGAGTATGGAAGTATTCCATCTTCTATTTTCTGGAAAAGATTGTGTAGAATTGGTATTATTTTCTTTCTTTATATTGATAGAACTGGCCAGTGAAAACATCTAGGCCTGTAATTTTATTGTTTGGAAAGTTTTAACTATGGTTTAATTCTTTTATAGATATATAACTATTCAGGTTTTCTATTTCTTCTTGAGTGAGTTTTGGTTTGTGTCTTTCAGGGAATTAGTCTATTTGTCTCAGTTGTTGAATGTATAGACACAAAGATGTTTTTAATAATCCCTTACTATCCATTTAACTGTAGTTTTGTAGTAATGCCTTATCTTTCATTCCTGATACTATTAAAATGTGTTTTCTCTTTATGTTTCTTGGTCAGTCTTGCTAAAAGTTGATCAACTTTGTTGATATTTTCAAGAACCTCTGTATTATAACTTTAAGTATGTAAATAATTAAATTTCTTCTCTGGCAATTACCACATCTATATCATATCTGATTCAGGCCTGTTGATACTGAGATAATGTATTTTATGCTTGAAGATAAGTAAACTTTCTCTTCTGCTAGGCCTTCGGTGAAGGGTTTTGTTAATCTGGTTAGGAAAGGAGCTGTGTTTGAAGTTTGTTGTTGCTACTGTTACCAACAGTGCACCAGAGGCTTCAAATTCCTCTGCCGATATTTTGTGTTTAGAGTGTGGGCTAGTTGTTAGAGGGTTTTCCTTAGTGTTCGCTCCCACTTGCTTTGGGTCCCCCTTTGCCATCTTCTCAAGAGAGAATCTGCCTCAGATGTATTTCACTCTTTTTGTTTTTTTGTTTCTTTGGGTTTTTTTTTTTTTTTTTCTGTGCCCCGCGGCATGTGGGATCTTAGTTTCCCGACCAGGGATTGAAACCGCAGCCCCTGCAGCGGAAACACAGAGTCTCAACCACTGAACCACCAGGGCCCATCGATGCTTGTTAGCCTGGAGGGTGGTGGTGTGGGAGGGGAGGGCTTCTCTGATGTTCCGCTTAAACCTCATTCTTAGGCAGTAACTGTCAAGCTGTGCCTAGATGTTTTGCTTTCACCATTATTCCGGCTCCTTCTCCAGCTGTAAGGGTCTAGCACGTACTCTTGCCCTTTTCCCAGAGGTGGAGTTCTTTTTTATTCCCCTCCTCATTTTTCTTCTCCATTCTGCAAAAATCCAGTGCTCCAATGCAACAGTTTTTTGCTGTTCTTCCCTGTGCATATCAACGCTTTTGTTCCATAGGTGAAATAGAAAACATGGATCTGGGCGGCCTTTTGTCAGTGACTGCTATTCCCCTCATCCAGTCAGAACAACAGGGAACTGTTCTCAGGATTCTTTATGATCTTCTGTGTGAGCATTTGATGGCTGTCATGGAGAAAAAGCCTACAAAGGGATATAAGCTACCTATGCCTGTGGCCCGCAAAGTCTTCACACTCACACTAGCCCATAGGTGGCTTCTAACAACGCCTTCAAAAGAATGTTAGCTCCATGTTCCTACTGGTCAGTATGGATTTTTGGCAGCATCTGCCCAAGGAATCAAATTCCAGGGTCCCATTTTTCCCTCTCTCACCATTTTTTTGGAGGTAGTTGTTTGCTCTGAAAATTCTTTAATTTGCAGTTAGTCCATCATTTTTCTTGTTATAAGGGTGGGAGCAATGTCCTTTCCAGCTCTCTACATCTTTGAGCTCTCAGCTGACATTTTAAAAGATCCTTTAAATATATTCAAGGATATTGCTAAGATTAGAGTCTTTATTCAGCTCAAAGAGCATCATGATTTGCAGTGATGCCACAGATATGGAAATAGGTGAGCAAGATATAGATTGGCAAGAACTATGATATCAGTATATAAGGATGATTAAAAATTCAAAATTTAATCACAAATGCTACAACAGATGTTTTGCAAATGTTAATGGCTTAGCTGTTCTAACACTAAAATGTACTTTATAAAATAAAAGTCAACAACACAGGGAATGAATTTCATTAGAGTTACATCAACAGTTCTATAAGAAAAAAAACCTATAGCATGGCATTTACAAGTAGTGTCCCTATATAAGTTGACAAGAAAAAATATCCAGAGTGTGGACTTGACACTCAGGAAAAAAATGGCTAAGAAATCCCAGAAGAATGTGAAGAGAGTTCAAACAACAACCTCCAAACACCCTTCAAGGCACAGCCAGAGAAGAATCTCACTCTAATTGTCACTTTCACAGAAAGTCTGGATGCACGTATGCTTACAAGGTAATCGCAATAGTCATTTACATCTCAGCTTTGTATAAGCCAATGAACAATATTACAAAAATATTTACAGATAGAAAATGCTACACAGACCTCACAGAAAAATAACTATTATATATAAATACAAGTGCCTCCAAAGGAGCAGGGATATTGTTAATTTGTACTCCGTGCACTTTTATCACTGTAGATTTGCAAGTTTGGGCCAGGAACTAGAGATCAGTGTTGCTCTACATAATAGTGAGAAGATCATAAGGAGAAGTGATGGGAAGGTCAACAGAAGAGCAAGGAAGTTGGCAGTCAGCCCGGGTGCTACCTGGATAGGAACAGCTACAGTGGTCTCTAAGTGGGAAGTAAACTGTGTGATTTTAAGTTATTGTGAGGTGAGCAAGCTGACCCTTTAGTAAAGCTTTAGTAACAAAGCTGCTTCATGTAATTTCCTTCTATCTGTGGTACTTTGGAGTGTTCTGATCCCAATATAGAAGCTGTTTCCACATTTGGATCTACCCCAGGGCAAAGATAAAGGACTTTGTCCCGAAGCAGGAATTAGTCAAAAGGGACTTAAAGAATTTGAAAAAGAACAGATACATGTATACGTATAACTGAATCACTTTGCTGTACACCTGAAACTAACACAACATTGTTAATCAATTATGCTCCAATATAAAATTAAAATTAAAAAAAAAAAACGAATGAAAGTCCCTTTACCCCTTCCCACCCCCATTCTATGCCACAGAACTCAGCAAAGACTTGAAAGGGATTTTGGATTTTCACAGTTCCTGAAATGAGGCAGTCTCCACGCCCCCTGTGTCTGCCAGCAGCCATCTATCTCCCTATGTGTCTCATTCTTTGTAACACTGGAGTCCCATTGCCCCCTTGTTCCCAGCGTATATCACTCATCTGGGAAATCAGGAGAATGTACTTGGTGTTTTTGTTTATGATAATTCCAGTGAAGAAAAGAATCCACTTGCTCCTCCATCCTTACAGCTTCAAACACATGAACCACAAAGCCCCCAAAGGGAACACGATGACCCAGGACCTATAGAACAAAATGTTTCATGAAAAGTCATCACAGCAAACCACTGGTACTGGTTCCTGGCATTATTTACAACACACTGTTCTTTGTAAGGATCTCATGTTTTTCTAAAGCTAACCCAGTAAAATGTGCTGTACTATCTTCAGGGAACTTAGGTATTTGACTTTAAATCCCAAATGCTACCCACCAACCACAGCTGACTACTCCTCACTTCATCATCTCAGCCAGAACTACCCGCCTACAAGTACTCGGCATTATCAGTCATGAGCACTGGTATATTTTCAACATGCTCATTAGCTGTATAGAAAAAAATTGAAAAAGTTCCTTGAGAAAGAAAGAACACTTTCTCTTAAACATGAAGTGTTTAACTAGTTGCCTAAAAAACCTGAAAATAAGGACTTTGAGCCATGTCATTCAACACTGAAAATACTTATGGATACTGACAGACCATTAAATTTAAGTATTAAACTTCACATTTTCTCTAATTGTAAACAACTAGAAGACTGTGTTAACAGTCCCCCTCAAAAATGTCAGAACTGAACAAAACGTGTTAAAACTGTATAACAATATTTCACGGTTATCTCTCTGTGGTGAATTACCTGTAATTTTTACTCCACAAATTTTTTTTTTTTTTTGGTATTTTTCCAGTTCTCTCCAACTTGTGTGAATTTAATCTGTGAACTAAATAAACTAAGAAAAATTTGGTTTTTCCACTATTAGATTCTTTGTGGCAGATATTTATATTCTATAGTTAGAAGGGTTTTTCTCCCACACAGCTTAACTGTTCTATAATTTAAAAAATGAAATGTTATTTTAAAAATAGCCAAGAAACTATTGAATATGTAGAGGGGTATACTATCTTAGGTAAGCCAGAAAGGTCACAAGCTTGGAAGCAAAAATCAATGTATTTTAAAGTAGGATCTTTTAAAAAGGCCAAAATTATCACTTTAGAAAAAAACAGCTAGTCAAATTTCTTCATTTTACAAATAGAAAACTAACACTGGAAAGGCAAAATGACTTTCCCCAAATTACAAATGGAGTAGGATGCCCAGAAACAGAACTTAGGTCTTCTTTCCCTCTGTCCTGCCCACGATTTTTACCTTACCACAGAAATTTTAACTACTTAGTACAAAATGACATGTGGTCTTTCCTAAAGGTACCTAATGCCAGCATCTTCTCCATTTGTTCATCTTAACAAGTGTCAAGTCTAGAGAATTAAAAAATAAGCTTATAAAGTTGAAATTCTGGCTCATCCCACACAATTAAATTCCATCATCATACATAAGCAAATGGGAAAAAGAGGGAAATATCATTCTATTTTGGCCAAACAAGGATGTCATTTGTCGTGCATTGAGAAATAAATGTATATATATATATTTTTTTTTTTCTTTTTTAAATTTTTGGCTGTGTTGGCTCTTTGTTGCTGAGCGCGGGTTTTCTTTAGTTGTGGCCAACAGGGTCTACTCTTCATTGCGGTGCATGGACTTCTCATTGTTGTGGCTTCTCTTGTTGCTGAGCACGGGCTCTAGCACGCGGGCTCAGTAGTTGTAGCTCGCGAGCTCTAGAGCACAGGCTCAGTAGTTGTGGTGCCCAGGCTTTGTTGCTCCATGGCATGTGCGATCTTCCCAGACCAGGGCTCGAACCTATGTCCCCTGCATTGGCAGGCGGACTCTTAACCACTGTGCCACCAGGGAAGCCCCAATAAATGTATATTTTGACAGCTGGCTCCAGATTCCTAGAGAGAAATACCTTTGCTTAGGAAATGCCTTGATAGAACTCTCAGGAGGGAAACACCAAAACCTGAGCGTATGTTCTTCATGGAAATAGCAGAGTGAAAAAAACAAACAAAACACCTAAATTCTAGGGCTCTATGTAGCCATTTAACAGAAATTTGGAATTGGGGGAAGAGCTTGTGAATAAGGAAGAAATTAGTCCATATTGTATAGGAGGATATTGGACAATGTGGGTATAAATGAGAATGTTGATGATGGAGTCTCTAAGATCTTCTGGAAACAGTAATGCTTAATTTAATTTATTTTTTTCTGATAACAAGATAAATGCACAAATAAAATCTCTAGGCAAATGGGTATCATGAGAAAGAGTATATATGTGGCTTATATAATTTATGCCTGAAGCAGAAAAAGAATAGCAGCTCTAGGAGGAAAAAAATAGGTAAGACTGAATTCCATGGGAACAAAAGCTTGGTAGGAAAAGATGAGAAGTTACAGAACTCTAACGTGCAAGTACATCTCCTTCAAGCAGTCCTGACACATTAAGAGAAACATTGGCCTCATCATTTTTGTGATAGAAGTTTAACTCAATTTGCATTTAATTCTTAAGAAACGTCGTGACCCCAGTTGGCATCTGGGTTATACTGATATGAATCATAAGTGTAAAAATAAAAATGCAAACCTAACACCAGACAATTCTTGTCTCTCACTTTTATTGTCACTGTGTATTTGGTGCTTGTCAAAATCAGGGGTGATGCTTATCTCTAGGCAAGGCTTAATTCAGTTTAGTTTAGTTTAGTTTGCTTGTTTGTTTTGGTGATATGTAATGAAGCTAAAATGTTTAGGAAAATTATTTAGATCACACCTAATGACATTTACAAAGCTAACTTGATGGCAATTAAAGAGATATATTTAACTTCAGGGTAATGAAAGAATTAAATGTAAAATATTAAAAAAGTAAAGAAAATGGCAATAGTGAGCAGAAGAATTAGAAAAAATTATATCATCGGTTCAAAAATGCATTAACCAGGACTTCCCTGGTGGCACAGTTGTTAAGAATCCACCTGCCAGTGCAGGGGACACAGGTTCGAGCCCTGGTCTGGGAAGATCCCACATGCCATGGAGCAACTAAGCCCGTGCACCACAACTACTGAGCCTGCACTCTAGAGCCCGCGAGCTACAACCACTGAGCCCGCGTCTGAAGCCCACGCATCTTGAGCCCGTGCTCTGCAACAAGAGAAGCCACTGCAATGAGAAACTTGCGCACCACAATGAAGAGCAGTCCCCACTCACTGCAACTAGAGAAAGCCTGCGTGCAGCAACGAAGACCCAACGCAGCCAAAAATAAAATATATATTAATTAATTAATTTAAAAAATACATTAACCAAAGGAAGAAAACATATATAACTTTGACTATTATGAAGAAAATAAAATGAAATGGAATCTAACAGATGACAGATAAGGAGTAACGCCAACATTATACAGATTATTATATCAATCACACAACGAACAGGATTCAAATAGTTAAATGGACAAAGAACATTAAAGGTTATTCAAAAGAAGAGGAAATCCAATTTTAAGTAAATATTTAAGAAAATATATAACCATATGTTGACCAAAATAATTAAAGTTGAAATACGACATTTATTACCTGATAAGTTGGTGAAAGTAACTTCTTTAGTGATAATATTTCATGCTAACCAGGATGTCAGTTCATCACCAGGATGTGACCAAACTTGGTTATATTTGCAAAGCACAATGTGAAAAAACCCTTACATTGGTACTTTTTTGGAAAACAAAATGACACTATTTACCCAGAATCACAACAAAGTGGTTACCCTTTGACCTAATAATCCTAAGGAAATCATAATTTTTAAAAATTTTTGTTGTATATATTCATTTTTTTTAATGTTTAGATTGCACGTATAAGTGATAGCAATAGAAGATACATGTTTCTCTGTGTGACTTATTTCAGTAAGCATAATACTCTCTAGGTCCAACCATGTTGTTGCAAATGGGGGAATTTTATTCTTTTTTATGGCTGATATTCCATTGTGTGTGTTATCTATGTTATCACATATATGTGGAATCTAAAAAATAAAATAAATGACTGTATGTAACAAAAGAGAAACAGACTCACAGGTACAGGGAGCAAACTGGTGGTTACCAATGGGGAGAGGGAAGGGGGAGGGGCAAGAAAAGGGAATGAGATTAAGAGACATAAACTACTATGTATAAAATAGATAATCAACAAGGATATATATTGTACAGCACAGGGAGATATAACCATTTTTTGTAATAACTTTCAATGGAATATAATCTATAAAAATACTGAATCACTAGGTTGTACACCTGAAACTGTAAATCAACTATACTTCAATTAAAAAAAAACCAACAACAAACAAAAAACAAATTTAGGTTAGATGTCACATTAAAAAAAAAAAAACCTACCCTAAAAATTAAAAAAATAAGGACAGAGAAGTAAATTATGAAATAGACCAATGAAGTGCCATATAACAATTTTAAATGTTGAAAATAATGACATTTTAACATATCATTTTAGGTAAAAAATACAGAACGGAAAATAAAATCTAAGGTCAGCATACACATGCATATATGCATACATATGTGTGTATATACATATATATACGTGTATGTATATATATTCAAGCAACATGGGGAAACATGGTAATATTAAAACAGTTTTTTGAATTAGGTGAAATATATAGAGAAATTTTTCTACTCTCTTTATTGTTGTTATAATAGTCATACGAGAAATGAAGTGCTTTTAGGGCAGAAGAGGACATGTTGACTAAGGCTCATATATATCTCCTGCTTTCCTAAGTTATGTCATTTCACTGTTGACATATCCCATATCCTCATTAATTAAAAGAAATATGAAAGCTATATTCCTTGCTCCAAATTTTTATTTTCTTTACCTAATATAGAAAACTCATTCTAAACAATAACAATTTCTTGGAAGGAAGTTGTCTCCCAGCAATAGTGAGATATACTGCCCTGATTAGGCATCAACACCAACACTGGAAATGAAATCATTTATTCTAAGGTGAATTTAGACATGCCCTGATATTGCCAACTCACTTTTTTGGGTTATGAATGCTAACAGATTTTCTAATATTTCACTTATTTATTTATTGAGGTTCTATTATTTGCACCCAGCAAACTGAGTTCCAGGTGTTTCACATTTTTCCCCATACCGTATTATCTGACTGTTTCATTTTAGTCATTCCGGTGGGTTTGTAGTGGTACAACATTGTGGTGTCAAGTGTTATTTCAGGTGCTTTATTGGTAATATCTATTTCATCTCTAATAAACCCATATGGAAACTGAGGCACTAATAAGCATCCCACTAGCGTTGGAATGCGAGGTGTCAGACTGCAGGGTCTGGGCTCATGACCTTTGTGGTGAGACTGCGTCTACAAACACCATGCCAATTCTCTACTTGGTAATTCTGCAGGCTATTGCACCAGCATGGTTGTTTTAGTGAAGGAGGTTAGAATCAATCATTCTTTTCCCATTAGCTCCAAATATTAATAAACTGATGTTGCATTTTCTCCCTTTAACCTATGACATTCATACAGCTGTCTTTTGAGCACTAAGAAATCAGCGTCCAAGTTGAAATATCAGTTAACATGACTGATGAAGCAAAGAGAAATTCTAGAGCTGTCACCCAACTATAATTATATACAATTTAAAGTTTTAAATCATAACTGTGTGATGAATGCCTCACTTAACACACCTAAAAATATGTTTGTGGTCAGGCTGAAAATTTAACCAGTCCTTATGGCATACTAATTTACTCTTTCAGCTGTTCTCCATAGAATCAGTCTCAAGGTTGCAAACGGTTTTCTTAGTAGCAATGTACGTAAATGAAGTCAATAACTCCTTCCCCTGACTTCTTGCTGACTTTTCTTTTTTCATTAAATAAAACAGACAGCTTAAAAATTCCAAATTTTATGATGAATTGTATTAGATACATTTTTCTTTCTTTTTTTTTTTTTTTTTTTTTACATTTTTCTTTTAACCTTTAAATATCTTCTAACTGAAATGAGTCTACCATACCAGATAGTAGTTGGAGTCTAAGGAACATGTTTTAATTCAAGTTTCTAGAGGTTAAAAATTAATTGCATATCTATTTATAACCTAGAGACAGAGAAAAATGTAACAATTTATTTTGCAATTTTTATTTTGAATTTTGGTTGGCAGGGTCGGGTTGGGAAGAGGTAGCATTCAAGAATGCACAGTTCTTTAAATATATTTAAGCAAAAGTAAGGGGAAGGGAGGTATGGAAGACAGGAATTACAAGGAATAAAGATTAATTTGGGAAAGAAAAACATTTTCATTAAGGCTTAAAACTCATGTATCAAAAACACTGCAGTGTTTTAACTGCACGTTATTCTGAGTGAACATATATTAATAGCATTTTTCTAGTGTAAACAATAAACATTTGTGGAAAGTTTATCTTTATTGCACAGTACTGTGACTCCTTTCATGACTTAGTCATTAAAAACTATGATCTTGTATATGGGCTTGAATGGACATCTTCATGAGCTACTTGAGGTGATGAATCATAATATTCACATAGCTCATTCCCCATGCTAGTTTTCACAAAGCGTTAAGTAGTACTAAGAGTAGTACAGAAGACAAAAAAATCACACTCTAAAGTCAACACGATTTTAATGAAGAATAGTGTATTTGTTCTCTAAGTGTAATGGAAAAAAACTGATATTTTGCAGTGTTGAAAATGTAGAGAAAGACAGGGAAAGCTGTTTCATTACAGAAACGTTAGTCTATAATGGTCTAATATGATGTTGAGATCACCATAAACAGAATAGATTATTCAAATTGAATTTTCAAGGCTCTATTTCAGTTTTTGTTTTCTGTTTTATTTTAAGGGAACCCTAAATGGGCAATTGAGTCTAATTTCCAAACTTGTTCTACAGTTACATATTTGAATGGGGAAATTTTGTACACTAAATTCTTCTATAATATTATTTCATGTTTGCAAAAAATTGAACTATCAAAACTAAATTCTTATGTTTGTCTGCGAATCTTTCAAAAATCAATCCTCAATCAATCTGGTCGCTATCAAGTAGAAATAATCCTAATGTTAAGATGTTAAACAAGATCATCGCTAATTATTACAGAAATAAATGTAAATCAAAACTACAATAAAGTATCACCTCATGCCAGTCAGAATGGCCATCATTAAAAAGTGTACAAATAACAAATGCTGGAGAGGGTGTGGAGAAAAGGGAACCCTCCTACACTATTGGTGAGAATGTAAGTTGGTGCAACCACTATGGAGAACAGTACCGAGGTTCCTTGAAAAACTAAAAACAGAGTTGCCATATGATCCAGCAATCCCACTCTTGGGCTCAAATCCTGAAAAGATGGAAATTTTAATTTGAAAGCATACATGCACCCCGATGTTCATGGCAGTACTATTTACAATAGCCAAGACACAGAAGAAACCTAAATGTCCACCAACAGATGAATGGATAAAGAAAACGTGGTATATATATTCAATGTATTATTCAGCCATAAGAAAAATGAAATAATGCCATTTGAAGCAACATGGATGGACCTAGAGATTATCATACTAAGTGAAGTAAGTCAGAAAGAGAAAGACAAATACCATACAATATCATTTATATGTGGAATCTAAAATATGACACAAATGAACTTATTTACAAAACAGAAACAGACTCACAGACATAGAAAACAAACTTATGGTTACCAAAGGGGAAAAAAGATACGGGAGGGATAAATTAGGAATTTGGGATTAGCAGATACTAACTACTATATATAAAATAGATAAACAACAAGGTCCTACTGAATGGCACAGAGAGCTATATTCAATATCCTGTAATAAACCATAATGGAAAAGAATATAAAAAAGAATATATATATACACACACACATATATATCTATAACTGAATCACTTTGCTGTACACCAGAAACTAACACAACATTGTAAATCAATTATACTTCAATAAAAAAATTTTTAGGGACTTCCCTGGTGGTCCAGTGGCTAAGACCCCCCACTCCCAATGCAGGGGACCCGGGTTCGACCCCTGGTCAGGGAACTAGGTCCCACAAGTCAACTAAGAGTTCGAATGCCGCAACTAAAGATCCCACATGCCGCAATTAAAAGATACTGCATCCTGCAATGAAGATTGGAGATCTCATGTGCTGTAACTAAGACCCGGTGCAGCCAAATAAGTAAATATTGGAAAAAAAAAAAAAGGAAAAAAATTAAATAAAATAAAAAAAATTTTTAAAGATGTTAAGATCAAAGTTGTAGACCTGTCATTATGTCTTAATTTACCACATGCAAATCAAATTGTACATTCAATCACCAATATTTTACTTAATTTATCGACCTACATAGGTTTGATGTAGTCTTTTATAGGCATGAAATTATATATGTTTCCTAAAACTTTCAAGAAAGCTTGCAAATTTTAAATATCTTCTCTCTACTATCAGATATACAAAATATCAGCACTTTCTCAGTAATAATGATGTCATATTAAATAGTATGCCATTAACAAAGAGTTTAGATCATTCTTAATAAAACTAACTAAACCATTAAAATCTATAGAATGAAATCTTTTCTCATATAAATCATATGGGTAAATCACAAGTTTTTATTGAACTACTTTAGAACAGCTTTCTTACCATAAGCAAAACCAACTTGAACTAAATTCATCTCCCCATCACAGAGTATTATCAAGCTGGTCACTAAGCTATAATTGATCTATATTTTTAATATAGTTACAAAGGGACTCAAGGTCCATGTTATTTTTTAAAACTCTGGAGGCTGGGATTAACATATACACACTACTATGTATAAAATAGAAGGTCAGCAAGGACCTACTGTATAGCACAGAGAACTATACTCAATATTATGTAATACCCTATAAGGGAAAAGAAACTGAACAAGAATATTTATATATATGTGCATATATATGTATAACTGAATCGCTGTACTGTACAACTGAAACTTAACACAATATTGTAAATCAACTATACTTCAACTTAAAAATTTTTTAAATAAATTAAAAAAAAAACTCTGAACTCTAAAACAAACAGAAAATGTAAAATTTTTCTAGAAATTTTCATTTAACAGCAGACGGTGTTAGGAGAAAAAAGAACATTTTGGACTAAATTAGGAGAATATTTTCAAGTGAGATGTAAAATGAGAAAAACATGATTTCCCACCAGAGCCTAAATCATAAATCATTTTCAAGGAAATCAATGTACATTCCTTTCTGTGTCTGGGATTTCAGTCCATTATATAATACATCTTTCTAAAACAAATGGAACTCTTTTATACCCTTGCTAATAGAAAACTAATGGTAGGTTATACCTCAGATACCTCATTTATAATATTTCTATTCTTATCATTTTGTATCTCTATAAAACTTCATTTTAATGTTCCACTGTGTAATTTTTAAGGAAAGAAAATCTGGTCTAAATCATTAGTTTTGTGTATTAGAAAACATATATTCACTATATACCATGGCATGTTTTTAAAGTCAATTAAAATCAAAAGTAAATGTGCTGCATTAGATTTGCAAGGCCTGAACTAGTCTTTAATAATAATCTTTAAAAAGCATTCACATAGATCTAAGAGGCTTTCATAACTTCTTTCAGGGTTGGATTTGTTCTGGAAAGAGAAATAACAATAGGATAGGATTAGATAACTATTGTGCTTTCATCTCTACCTTTCAAATAACCATGTTATTTAAATTAAGAGGTAGGATTATGCTTTATTTTGTGTGTGGAGGGTATCGAGAGACCGCCGTCAAAGAACATAGAATCTAAGAGAAAAGGTAAAATGTCTTCAAATAACACCAACACAAGATGAAAGTTAAAATCACCCATAAACTGGGTGCCCATAAAGAGCAATGGAGGTGCAAGGGTTCCTTTCTGCTTAGGAGGAGAAGGGTCAGGG
Source organism: Balaenoptera musculus (assembly GCF_009873245.2). Lineage (NCBI taxonomy): Eukaryota > Metazoa > Chordata > Mammalia > Artiodactyla > Balaenopteridae > Balaenoptera > Balaenoptera musculus. The sequence continues at coordinate 62,540,479 of NC_045796.1, read as the reverse complement.
AGGACAGCCCAGAGGGAAGCGGTATTTGAGCTAAACCTTGAAGGATGAGTACAAGAACAGAGTGTCAAAGAGCATGGAACTATTCTTTCACAGCACACTCATTAATGCCTAGTAGTATCTTTGGAACAGAGCACTGAGAAAGACCAGCTTGGGAAATATCACTGTACAAAACTGGTAGCCGTGACATCCATGAGGCAAGTAGGGGCCATGCTCTGAGCAGTGTTGTTTTATTTTAACTACCAATTTAATTATATGATATTGATATATTCATTAATTAATATGGTAATATTGAACTCTGCAATCTAGGGCAAACCATATTTGTCTATGGTATATTATTTACACATTTAAACTGTATTCCCTAAAAAGTTTTTTTGACATTTTTACATCTATATTGGAAAGTAAGATGGGTATGACATTATTTTGTGACATCTTTACCAGTTTGGGTTTCAGGGTTGGGTTAACTGTGTGAAACAAGATGGGAAGCATACCTCACCTACACACAGACTGGTGGTGTTAGATGTAGCATACAAACTACCTATGGCAAAAAAAGTTCAAAAGAATTCACCAATTAGGCATTCTGTTTCCAGAGCATTCAGCAGAGTTTTTGGATGATTTTTCAGGCTTTACCTGTTATTTTCTACTTTCTATGTAAGACAATTCTGGAAATACATATACATATATATGTATTTCATAGGTATATAAAAGCATACGGATATTTTCTAAATATATTAGCACAAAGCATAGCCTAGTCAATGTAGCTTGGTGTTAAGAGCCTACTTGAGTCAAAGTATCTGGATATGAATCCCAGAACTTGAATTCCAGTTCTACCACTTACTGAACATGTGAGATTTGGCAAATAAGTTTACTTCTTTCTGCATCACGTTTCCCAACAGTAAGAGAGGGTGTGTAATAGCACACATCTCTTTGGGTTGCTCTGAATGATTTGACACATATAAAGCATATATGGAATGGAAACATAGTATTTAGTATTTCAACTTCCTGTGGGCTAAAATGAAAATAAAACCACTCCACGAGTGATAGACCTTTTTTATGATAATTGAGATTAGTTTTATTTAAATTTCTGGTTCATGCTTATGCAGCACGTGCTTTGGAACCCTTCAGCTTTTTGGGTCTCTCTCTGCAAGAATTTAATGATCTGTAACTAACACTTGATGAGGTGCTATATAAAAGGAACCTATGATAATTTTGTGATGTGAGGAATTCACTGTTGAGGTGAATAGTTTCACCTGCTAATTTATATATTTATCAGTAAGGTATTTTAAGTTGCATTAACCATTCTGTTTGCTAATGTGGTGGGGCACCTCCTGGGTTCGCTGCATCTGTATTTCTTGGAGAACATCAGGCCAGCCTCCTAATCTCTAGTTTCTCCCCTGGGAGGTTTCACTTCCCATTCCTCTATCCTCTGCCACTCAGATTTGCATGTTCCATCTTCCATGTTCTCAGAGCTCTCGGTTTTTTTCCTCAGCAATTTTCAGGATCACAATTGTACTTTTGCAGTTATTTCTGTAATTAGTTTAAAGTCAGAATAGAATCCAGGCTCCATAAGCACATGGACTGTATCTGTCTTATTTACATGCTGTATCTTCATTACCAGTTTCAAAATCTGAGAACTAGTAGACACTCAATAAATATTTCATAAAATAAATGAATGAATAGATGCAGTTAATCAGTACTTACCAAACAGTACAATATAGTGTTTAATAATATAGACTTTGGAGGGAGAAAATTTTGATTTTGAGTCCCTCTCTGCCATTTTGCATAGATAATTTTCCTCCAAGAAAGTTACTTACATCTTTCTAATATCCAGTTTCCTCATCTGGAAAAGGAGTGCAACAAAAATTCCTATCCTCACAGAACAATTGTGAAGTTAAAGTGGGATTGTATTCCTGAAAGTCTCAGCACAACTGCCAGTACATAGAATACAATATACTGTGGTTATTATTATTAGTATTATTATTGAATAAGTTATTATACCTTCATTCTGATTATACCTTTCATTAATATGAAATGAACTTCTCTATCTGACATTATTTGGTTTGGGTTTAAAAAATATTTCTCTGGAAAAATTCTGAACATTAGTTTCTCTTTTGTTAAATGTATGTGTTTGCTGTGAACTAAGTCAGTTTGGTCCCCTATGATTATTAGATTCTTCGGATGACAGTATTTCAAATGGCCTGAAATACTTCAAGACTGAAGAAGACTACAGGCTCTACCTCACTACCCAGTAACAGGCTGGATATTTCGGTCTCAGTCCTGTCACATCTGCCCAAATTAACAGCAAGTGGCACAAGAACAGTCATAGGATCTGCTCCTAGGAAGCTTGATGAAGTCCCAGCTCCCTGTCCTTTGAAGCAGTCTGGCAAGAAGAGTCACATGAGGCAGATGTGACAGTTTTCTAGTGGCAGAATCCAGCCAGGTTTTAATCAGAATCAAGTGATAGAATCCTTTTTTATTTTGTGGTCATCTCAGGGCCAGGCTGAATCTAGGCCTTCGGATACTGCTGCAAGGGAATGAGCTCCTTGATTTTAAACCTTATTTATGCAAAGGCACTGGTGCTTGATTAATATCTCTGGCCAACCCACAAATCTTAAACATCAGTAATTTCACCAATGAAAATGATTTCTCACACCCCATTATACTGATTAGTAAACTATCTACTTCTAACCAGAGAGAAAGAGAGTTGACTTGCTTATAACTGCTGCCTTTGGAGTCACGAATGATGACTCTAAAGAAGTCTTTCAAACTCTGATTACTCTCTTACCCACCCACCCACCCCATGTTAATCATTCTGGGGGTGTATGTAAATCAAAACTCACATACACAGCATTTTTAATTTAGCTGAAACATTTTAAAGTAAATTAAAGCAATGTAACATATTTGCTAACTCATTTTACATTTAACTCTTTGCATCCTAGACATATTTATGTACCCTCTCTGTGCCTCAGTTTATAGCTATAAAATGAAGATAATGATAGCAATTTCCTTACAGGGTTGATGTGAGTTCCAAATAAGTTAATGCCTATTAAGCACTAGAACAGTCTGGCTTATACTGAGGTTCGATAAATTTTGGTAGCAGTTGCTACCAGTACTGCTGCTATTACCATTTTATAATTATTAATATTTATTGGGATTATAAGCAGATTTAAACAAATTCTTTGGGTTCTAGTTTGTAGTTCTTTTGGACAACATTATTTTTTTTCTGAGTTCTCAGAATCCTGCTCTGTTTTTTTGTGTGTTTTTTTTTTTTTTCCTTTTTTGTATCACTTAATTCTCTCTTGGTTCCTATATTTATTCTTCCCATTTACCCATTTATGAGAAGACAGAACTCTCCCTAGAGAGTATGGGTCAGATGTGTGGATAACCAGCAGCTTCTCCACAAACCCTTCTGGGACTGCTCAGGCAAGTCCCCAGGAAACTAGGGACTCCCTAGGAAATCAAATTCCCCCTCTCAGAATGGAAGCAAGAGTGAGGGTTGGTATGTACTGTTCTTTGCCTGATTTCTGGTTCCTCTGAAGCAATGAACAGATGCCAATTGCCCTTATAGGTGTGAGACCAGGTTTTTTGTGCGTTTTTTTAATATTTATTTATTTATTTGGCCGCGCTGGGTCTTAGTTGCAGCACACGGGGTCTTTTAGTTGCAGCATGCAAACTCTTAGTTGCAGTATGTGGGATCTAGTTCCCTGACCAGGGATCGAACCCGGGCCCCCTGCATTGGGAGCGCAGGGTCTTAGCCACTGGACCACCAGAGAAGTCCCGTGAGACTAGGTTTTAAGCCTCCAGAACAGAAGCTCCCAACTCACGGCCCCTAGGTTAGATTTAGATGTCAGAAGTAATTGCTTGTCATACACAGTGCTTTTGTTGTTGCCCTTATTTGCTTTGTTTCATAGAATTTAAGTCAACATTTAAATATTGGGAGATCTGGGCTTCCCTGGTGGCGCAGTGGTTAAGAATCCGCCTGCCAAGGCAGGGGACACGGGTTCAAGCCCTGGTTTGGGTAGATCCCACATGCCACGGAGCAACTAAGCCCATGTGCCACAACTACTGAGCCTGCGCTCTACAGCCCACATGCCACAACTACTGATGCCCATGAACCTAGAGCCTGTGCTCCACGATAAGAGAAGCCACCACGATGAGAAGCCCGCGCACCACAATGAAGAATAGCCCCCGCTCGCCGCAACTAGAGAAAGCCCGCACGCAGCAACGAAGACCCAATGCAGCCAAAAATAAAAAAAATAAAAATAAAAAAATTTGGAGATCTTCCATTAAAACCCGCATTTCAGGTTTCTCTTGAAATACACAAAGATCAGGCAACAAACAAAAAGATTTGTGTAGAGCCAAGAAGCAGCTGCCCCTGCACAGAGGGCATGTGCTTTCAGTTTGCCTGCGTGCTTCCACCACGCATGAACTCCCCACCATAAGGTCAAGTAGTCTACATCTAATGGCTCTGTTCTTTCACTTATTCTAATACAGAATATTTCCTGTACTCAATCTACCTGTATCTGTACCCATGTCCCCTGCCTTCCTTAATGTTAAAAGGGATAAAATGTCAGGCTTCCACCTATGGCCAACCCATCGCTTGTGCTGCTTTGAATCCCATTCTCTTTTTTGCATACTCAAAGATTTTGCACTCTCTTGAACTATCAGTTTTCCCCTCTCAACTGGCTTATTCTTATCAGCATGCAAACATGCAGTAATATCTTCCATTTTAAAAATACTCCATTTTTTCACAACCCACATCAAACTACTGCCACATTTCCCTTTCATAATAAAATCGCAACTAGTGGATGCATGAGTTGTCTCTCCCTCTCTTATTCTCTTTTCAAAGCCACTTCAATCAGACGTTTATTACCTCTACTCCTCTGAAACCACTCGTCAGAGTCACCAATAACTTCCATCTTGCTAAATCCAAAAACCAACTCTTTTTGTTACCTTAACTAGACATCTCATCAGCATTTGAAAAGTTCTTCAATAATCCTTGTTTAAACACTTTCTTCTGTTGGTTCCCATGACATCACACTTTTACGTATTCCTCCTAACTCACTCGCCCTTTTCAGGCTTCTTTGAAGGGTTCTCTTCCACTTATCTGCATCTTACTGCTTACTCTTCCATCCATATTTAATGTCCTACATCTAATTCCTCACATCTCTTCTCTTCCCTCACCTTACCCATGTTGTAGGCTTCGAATATTCCTCTATATACTGATAACACTCAGGATTCTCTAGTTTCAAATATTACCCTGAACTCTGTACTCATGACCCAGACTAATTCAACATCTCCACTTGAATACAGATTAGGCTCTCAAGCATACATGTCTGAATCCAAATGTTTGAATTTCTTCTTCAGACCTGCTCTTGCCTCAACTATCCCCATCTCAGTAAAAGGAACCACAATTATCCAGTTCTTTGTTCTTGACTCTTCTCTTTCTCTCATACCTGATATATAATCTATCAGAAAGTCCACTCACGCTCCTTTCAAGATATTTGTCTGAATCTGACCACATCTCACTATGGATCATCACTAAAACTTTAGCAAAGACTACCATCATCTTTCACTTATATTATAGCAATTGTTCCCTAACAAGTCTCCCTGCTTCTACTCTCAACTTCCTAGTCAGTTATCTACCACTGTGACCTTTATAAAAGTTAAATCGTATCATATCATGGTCCTTGTTTAAAGCCATCACTAGCTTGACCAAATCATTTCAGTTTGCCTGGGACCTTCCTGGATTTAACATGAAATTTCTATGTTCCAGGAACTCCCTCAGTCCGGGGCACTGAGGTAGTAAGCCATCCTATCTATCACGTACAGAAAAAAATAAAATCAGATAAAACTAAAACCCCTACTATGCACTCGGTCAACTACATGATCTTGTCTCTGCTTTCCTCTTAAACATCATCTCCCATTACTCTTTGCCTTAATCATTCTACTCTAGTCACATTAGCCTTCTGTTGTTATTCAAACACATCAAGACTGTTTCTGTCTTAAGTATTTGTTGAATAATTGAATGAACAATATAAAGTAGGAAAGCAAAAAAAAAAAATCATGATCGTGGCATGTTTTAAGAAAATGAAGTATATATTTCTTTGAAATAAATGAGAATTATTTCTATTCACTTGATATTGAAATGTCTATCTGCTTTGCTAATTTATATTACCAGTCTGGTCCCAGTAGCATCTGAGTTTTCAGCTTCTGTTCTAAGCCATGCTAAGGAGCTCAGGCCATGGAGACATGCTGTATTAGGTAAATTAAGTTCAGGAAGATAGGAGGCCTCAGCCATGCCTAGCATCCAGTTACTGAGTAGTTGATGGACACTCTTAATTAGCTAAGAGAGTGTGGTTAGAAAGAGAACTAGATTTTCTATCAGGAAACATGGGTCCTAGTCGTGGCTTTGCCATTGTCTAATCATATGACCTTCAATGAGTCACTTATTCTCAGGCATTAAGTTTTCGGATTTTTTTCTGTTTTTTGTTTGTTTGTTTAGTTGGTTGGGTTGTTGTTTACCCTAAAATGACAGATTGAGTTGTAAAGTTGTCTCTAGATTCTTCCAGCTCTACAATTTGTAAATGATTGATTTTCTTTGGCTTTTCCCCATGTGCCATACATTCATATTTTCCAGATACAACAGTAATAAGTGCACAATAATGTGAACCTAATCTATTAAGGATGCTACAAATTAGAGAAAAATAATGCTGGCTACATGGTGCCTCTCCCGCCAAACCTAGGCAGTATTTTTTGCATGACTTTTAAAAAGATTATTCAATGAAATGCAGACTGGTTACAATTATTCATGTCATCAAGCTTTTAGCACTTCTTTGGGGCTCTGTTTCCTGTCACTGTCAAGAAATTTTTTGGATGGTAGAATAAAGTTGCCCTTGCTCAATTTCCTCCTATTTCTTTTCATTATTCCCTTTCAGATCAGACAGCATTCTCCTTCCCATCTTGGTGCTTACAGTCTTCAAAGATTTTGTAGTAACGTGCCATGACCTAGTAGCTTTCTAAGCTAATTTCAAATCCCTGGAGTTTCATGAAAATTCTGTTGCTTCCATTTTTCCAGAGAGGTAGACTGTAAATCACGTTATTAATATTTCAAATCTAGCTTCATTATCCCATATTTAAAATTCTATTTTTGTTTTGAATAGAATAAATTCCGTCACATATTTCTTTCCTAAATGGCAAAAATCCTAGGGAAACTGAAAAGTCGTATCTCCTGCTGTGTCATTTTCACTGCAGAATGGAAAGGAACTGTCACCTAGCTAGTTCATAGTTTGATGTTTCAGAAAACCTATTCTAACTTACATTTTTCTTTCTCTTTCTATTTCCCATTATGCATACTCTTCTAACTTCCCCTTAGCTATGAAACTTACTTATTTTTATGCTCCCTGAAATATAATTTTCCTTGCTTTTTAATGTTAATACACTCCTTGTCTCTCCTAGGTGTTTAGCTCTTCATGGGTGTTTCATTACATTTTATTCATTTTATAAACTCTGCCCATTCATCTGTATGAGACTCACTTTTCTTTTCCTTCCAGTGAAGGACAGATGACAGTTATCTGTCATCAACCAACTTTATGAATTTATGTCTTGTCTGTTTTGTTTTTTAGGAAGACACTTAATAATTCTCAGTATTACTGCAGCATCTTTCATGTTATAACTCACTGTATTTTAAAATTTATACAACTGTTATTTATACAGTAACTACTGGAAATAATTAAATGGTGGTGCACAGTTTGTAAATATTTAGAAATTGGGATTATAAACAATTATATACAGCAGTTGAAAGTAAATCATTTGTCTTCCTTGCAATGCTTAACCTGGTTATGGCCTGGCCCACCCATGAGTGTCTCATCACTTAGGCCTCCTTTGCTGTTATTGGGTGGCAGGGATCTTCAAACTGGTTTATGTTTCACTCAGCTTCCTTTCGAGCCAGAGGTGGTTTTGAGTTTATCTGGAACATGATAGGACTTAATGAATATTAGTTTCCCGTCTCTTCTGAGCAGAGACCGATACGCACTCTATCCCCTAGGACTGACTCTTTTTGGTAGAATTATAAAAATCATGTGCAACTTAATAGGTCATAGGATGAAGATAAATTTCTCATATTATGCCACTGTGTGTGATTATCAGTGATGCTCATTCTGTCTGTGTTCAGTCAAGTGAGGGAAGAAACATATACACAAATGATTACCATCCAGTGGGAGTATTGGTTCTAACAGTATGAGTGAAGTGCAGTGAAATCACTAGAGATGAAGTCATAAATTGTGCCTTGAAAATTCAATATTTACACCAAAAGCTAAGATTTGAGCATTATCGTTTGCATCCCAGAGAGGGAGAATAGTCTGAGTAAAAGCAGTTCTGAACAACTGAAGCATAAGATCTGAGTAAAGTCAAGAATGGTTAGCAGCAAAAAAATGAAAGTATCTTAAGTTAGTGCAAGCAAACTATAATATTATAATTATAAATATGCTACTAAACCCAAAGAAATCCTAAACATCTAGAACACAAAAGATATGGAAACTAGAGAGGCGCTGGTTACAGGACTGATAGTTCTTGGGAGTCAAATGAGTTTTTCTCATGGTTTTGAGAACAGAAGAATATAAAAAAGCTGAGGTTTGTGTTGGCAGAGGATGGAAGAGGAATAAAAAAGGATTTTAAGAAAGAATGTTGATGATTTTTTGTGCCTTTCAAGATGTTTAATAAATGCAAGTAAAGGATTTTTGTATTCTTTTCAAATTACTTCAGGTTCTTCTGCCTGATTGTTAAGCATGGAATATACAAGGACCAGGGAGTGCACAACTGGGGGACCTCAACCTAATCAGGGAGTCAGAAGACACTTCACTGAGATTAAGGTGTCGAAACTCATATTTAAAGATGAGTGTCCAGAAAAAGGTAGAGGTCCCAGGGAAAATGATTAACATTTTAAAAACCCACAGGAAAAGTCTGTAAAGTACCTCAATCAAGTAAATAAATCTAGTCTGCTGAAGCATTCAGAGATATATCAATGAGCTCAAGTTGAAGGAAACTATGGTTTAAAAAGTGGGAAAGACATGATATTCACCTCTGAGGCATGGATTTTTACACAGCATATGGATTAGACTGGAGGCTTTAAGCCTAGACCTAGATAGGGACCTAGAACTTGGCTTTTGAGGGTTTAAAAATAAAAGACTTAGGGCTATACAAAAGTTTTTCCACCCTTGCTTGGGGAATAGATAGGGAAATATTCTGTGTTCATGAATTGGAAGTTTCAATATTGTTAAGATGTCAAGTCCTCCCAACTTGATCTATAGATTAAATGTAATACCAATCAAAATCCCAGCAAGACATTTTGTAAATATAAACCGATTCTGATTCTAACATTCATATAGAAAGGCAAAGACCTAGAATAGCTAAGACAATACTGAGGAAGCAGAAAAAAATTTGTAGAACTCACATTTCCCTATTTCAAGGCTTACTAAAAATCTACAGTAATCAAGACATAGTATTAGCTAAAGTGGGATAGAATAGAGTGACAAAAAATAGATCTACACATATAGTAAACTGATTTTCAACAAAGGTGCAAAGACAATCCAATGGAGAAAGGATAGTCTTTGCAACAAATAGTGCTGGAACACTTGGATGTTCATATGCAAAACAGTGAACCTAGACATAGACCTTTCACCTTTTACAAAAATTAACTCAAAATAGATCATAGATCTAAAAGTAAAGTGCAAAACTACAAAACTTCTTGAGGAAAACAGGAGAAAATCTGTGACGTTGTGTCTGATGATGAGTTTTTAGATACAACATTAAAAGCATTATTTGTGAAAGAAAAATCATTGATAAACAAAACAGGACTTTAATAAAACTTAAAATTTCTGTGCATTAAAGGACACAAACAATGAAGTGAAAAGGCAACCCATGCAGTGGGAGAAAATATTTGCAAATTATATATTGATAAGGGATTATTAACCAGAATATATAAAGAATCCCTGCAATTCAACAACCAGAAAACAAACGAACAACCCAATTTTAAAATGCACAAAGGACTTGAATAGACATTTCTCCAAAGATATACATGTGACTGATAAGCACATGAAAAGATGCTCAACATTACTAATTATTAGGGAAATGCAAATCAAAACCTAACAATGAGATACCACCTTACACCCATTAGGATGGCTGCTATCTAAAAACAAAAAAACCCCCAAAAAAACAAAAACAAAAACCCAAAAACAAAACAATACAAAAGAGAAATAGCAAGTGTTAGTGAGGATGTAGAGAAATTGGAACATTTGTGCACTGCTGATGAAAATGCAAAATGGTGTAGTCTCTGTGGAGAACAATATGGAGGTTCCTCATAAAATTAAAAAGAGAATTAACATTTGATCCAGCTATTCTACTTCTGGATATATATTTAAAAGAATTCAAAGCAAGAATTCAAAGAGATATTTATACATGCATGTTCATAGCAGCATAATTCACAATCTCTAAAACATGGAAGCAACCCAAGTGTCCATCAAGAGATAAATGAATAAACAAAATGTGGTATATACATACAATGGTATATTATTCACCTTTAAAAAGGAAAGAATTTCTGTTACATAATACAATATGCATGAATCTTAAGGACATTATATTAAGTATCAATAAGATACGCCGGTCACACGAAGACAAATACTTTGTGATTCCACTTATATGAGTTATGTAGTCAAATTCATAGAGACAGAAAATAGAATGGTGTTTGCCAGTTATTGGGGAAAGGGGGGAATAGAAAGTATGGTTTAATGGGGACAGAGTTTCAATTTTGAAAGATGAAAACTGTTCTGAAGATAAACGGTGGTGATGGTTGTACAACAATATGAATGTACTTAATACCACTGAACTGTACACTTAAAAATGGTTAAAATGATCAGTTTTATGTGTACTTTATGATAATTAAAAATAATTTTAAAAATTAGAAACATCTGTTCTGTGAAAGAAAATAAGAAGACAAGCCAAAGACTAAGAGAAAATATTAGCAAAACACATATCTGAAAAAGGACTGGTATCCAAAATATACAAAGCGTTCTTAAAACTCAACAAAATGAAAATAAATAACCCAACTTTAAGAAGAGCAAAAGATATGAATAGACACCTTACCAAAGAAGATATAGAGAAAGCAAATAAGCGTATGAAAAGATTCTCAATGTCATATGTCATTAAGGAAATGCAAATTAAAACAAAATTAAGATGCCACTATTAGAAGGGCTAAAATCCACAAAGTTTGAAATACTAACTACTGGCAAGGATGTGTAGCAACAGAACTTCTTATTCATTGCTAGTGGAAATGCAAAATACTGCAGCCACTTTGGAAGACAGTTTGGAGGTTTCTTACAAAGTAAACGAATTTAATCACATGATCCCGCAATCGCTCTCCTAGGGTATTTACCCAACTGATTTGAAAACTAAGTCCTTGTAGGGACTACAAAAACACCAGACTGACTTGGAGACAGACCCCCTGCCTGGCCTTTATCTTGCATGGGGATGAGACCCAAATTCACAAGATCCCTGAGGTACAGAAACCTCTCACAAGAACTACTATAAAACATAGGTCCCAACCAGTGACCCAATAGATCCTGGTTACATGGAAACAGCAACATAGAGACTCTTGAAAAATCTAAGGAATATCCAGGCTTTTAGAGAAAAAAAAACTCCCACTGGAGACTAGCTCAGGAAAAGCTATAATGGGATCATTCATACTAAGGAAATAGAGATCAAAGAGATTAGAGAGAAGTTTTAAAATAATTATGTTTAAAATATTCAGAGAGATCAAGGCAGCAAGAGATTCCATGAAGAATAAAGATTTTATGAAGAAAAAAAACTCAGATGCTTTTCAAAAGGAACCAAATGGAGATTCTGGAAATAAAATAGTCATTGAAACGTTAAAAAAAAAAAAATAGACAAGTTAAACAGCAAGCTACTAAAAGATCAAACCAGTTGAGAACTGAAAATATCCGCTGCATTAATCCAGCAAAAGAGATGACTGCTTGAATAGAGTTATAGCAATAGGAGTAGAAAGAAGTGGAGAAATTTAAGAAGTATTTAGAAAGTAGAATTAACAAGATTTGGTAAAGGTACTTAAGCCTCCAAAAAAATTCATTCGTGACCCAGAAGAGAGGCACTGTTGCTGTGGTTTAAGCTGATGTGGTAGCTTCTTCACAATGCCTAGCCCTTGGTAAGCACTCAACAAGTGCTATTGTTTCCTTATTTTGTTGTTGTCCTATTATTAACATTGATTAGCAAGGCTGAAAGGTAAAGAAGGAGGTGGTGAGCCTCCTAATATGTTAGGGAACAGGGAGCCTATCTTTTGTTGTTTTCCATTGTCAAGCTACTTTACAGACAGCTTGGCACTCCAGAGCTGCTATGTTTTAGTCACATTATCCAAAAGAAAAATAGACTGAAATATGAAATAAACCAGATAGCTCAGAAAACATATATCAGTGTATCTAATAATGTACTAAATGATTAAGGAAGCAACCCAAAGCAGCCTTGGAGAGATAGGATGGTTAAATCAATGATGCTGGTGTGGCGGCAGCAGCAGCAGAGAACAACATACTATTATTACCTGGTTATGCTGACACGATTTACAAAATTCAAAAAGCATATAGAAAAAAATTTATTAAAATTAAAGAGATGCAGTTTTAAAGATTTCTTTTGAAAAATACACAGATGTTATTTTTATGGACAAATCCTCATCAGAATAAGAAATAATTTTTATGGGAATATGCAATGCTCAACAGTGTGCAGTAAAATAAGCACACTCTCACACTGCTGGTGGAAGAATAATATGTATGGCTTTAAAACATTATTATCAAGTTTCAAAAGGCCGAAGAACATTTGTACTTTTTTTTTTTTTTAAAGATTTATTGATTGATTGATTGATTGCTATGTTGGGTCTTCATTTCTGTGCTAGGGCTTTCTCTAGTTGCGGCAAGCGGGGGCCACTCTTCATCACGGTGCGCGGGCCTCTCACTATCGCGGCCTCTCTTGTTGCAGAGCACAGGCTCCAGACGCGCAGGCTCAGTAACTGTGGCTCACGGGTCCAGTTGCTCCACAGCATGTGGGATCCTCCCAGACCAGGGCTCGAACCCGTGTCCCCTGCATTAGCAGGCAGATTCTCAACCACTGCGCCACCAGGGAAGCCCCCAGAACATTTGTACTTTTTAATGTAGTAATTCAACTCCCAAGAATTTACTCTAAGAAAATTGTAGAAATAAAGAAATATATGCATTGCCATGTTGTTTATAATAGCAAAAACATTGGACACAATCTAAGTAGTTAATTAAAAGGTAGTGGTTGTAATACATGGTATGGTGATATTGGAATATTGTATGGCCAAAAATCTATTTATAAGCAATTTTTAATAACTGGCATGCTGATTATTCTCCATTTGGCTCCCTATCCTGCCAGACCCATTCTCTTCCCATTCCATTCCTTGATCTGCCTTTGAGAGGTCAGCTGCTACAGACTGCATCGCACAGATTCTTTGCCACTCGAGTGCCCACTGAGCTCCAAGAAAACATGTCTTTATTCTACCCATTGGGCCCTATAGCTTCCTTTGTTGCAAGTCTCTGGTGACCCAGCATTCCTGTTTTGTTTCTTAATCCTAATCACACTTCTGTCTGGAGTCCCTTCACGAAAGTCTTTTTATTTAGACCTTCTTAGTAAATTCTGTATCCAGACTGAGATGCATGTGAATTTCTTATGTCATAAAACTGCATGGTCTACATGGTCTAATGTGAAAATATAGAGAAAAAGTTGTAAAGAAACACTTAAACATGAAGTGTTTTACAACCTTCCATTGATTTACAATAGTTCAATGTTCTTTCACAGAAAGTTTCCTGTTGTCCACATCAAAATAGATGTCTTGCCAGAAATTGCTATCCCTTTTCACTTTCAACTGAGGTCTTTTTGTTCTTAAGAGATTTCAAGAATATTTTGTCCCTGCTTTTTTTGAGGCAGGAACGTAAGTATATTGCCACTAAAGACATCTTCATCATGTATAATTCCTCAAGCTTCCCTCTACTCTTAATTTTCCTTGTATTGAGAGAGTTCGACTACTGTACTTTTGGCATTTTTTTTTATAGTTGTTGTTAGTCACTTTCTTCTTAGGAAGATGGAGTGCTTTTTCTGCCTGAAAACATAGGAAGAATAACTAGACATGCCCCACCCTCCAGTTTTCTCTTGAAGCCAGTCTCCCGCAGAGACCTTTAGTCTTCATTTTCACTTTCATGCTGGAAGTCTTGCAGGAGCCAGTTCTGGGGAGTGTGATGAAAGGAGACCTTGCCCAAGTCCACACTTTCTGTAAATGGATGAAGTCCCCTAATTCTGGAATCCAGGTACCAAGCCCATTTGGCTAATGGACTTAAAGCTGCAATCTGCATCCTGGTCTCCAGCAATGATAAAGGTGGTATTTTGGCTCACATATTTTTTTTTTGTTTTATTTCTCAAATCATTTAGCAATCATGTAGGAAAGATGTATGTATGTCATTAATAAATAACAGCCTCCTCAAAAACTCCAGCAAGATGTGGTTCTTTTACAATGATAAGTGTTCATGTATAACCTTTATGTAAGAAGAAAGATTTTCTGGTTGGTTCAAGTTTTGCTCTATGTTGTCATAATTTTGGATGCCAAGGGGCCTAACATCATTCTTAAAGAGTCCATGGTAATCTCTTAGAGAATGCAGCAAGTCGAACAGCAAAGAAAGCAGAGTGGAGATCATTTGGGGAGCTGGTTACTCCCACACATCAGGACTATGAAAGTTACTCAGTTACTGAGCTGTATGTTGGCTTTCCCTCTCCTCTTACCCTTTTAGCCCTGGAGTCCCCAAAATGCTGGCAAAATAAGTATTCAGGACCTATGTTATTCCCCTTAACACTTTATTTTTTTACATGACTCAGTAATGCATCATTTAAGAGTTAGGCAATGAGGCTACTTTAATCCAACAGATATTTCTTCTAAATATCAAGATAGTAAATTAGAGCACTGTTGCCTTTTAGTTTCCCATATCTTAAGTATTAGTCATTCAAATAATTTTGAAATCTTTTATTAGTAATTCTATTAATTCCACTTGAATAGACCTTCATTTAATGAGTCACTGTGTACCCTTATTTTCTTCTTAAATGAAATAATTTTAATGCAATCATTTTGTGCCTATTTGGATTTTATTATTATTAATAATGCTATATTTTAATGTTATATTCATTATGTGATCTGTTAATAAAAATCTGTTGAAAGTAACCCATTAATTCATTTCCTTCAGACATTATGAAAAACATATTCTGTTGACCATTTGGCAAGAAGAGATTATTTAGCATGGGACATAGTTCATACCAAATGATGAAGCATGATTATTTTACTTGCATGGGATGGATGAGAGATTGTTCATTAATCCCACAAAAGTGTATTGCGCACTTAGCATGCATCAAATACTGCGCTAGCTACTGGGGATACATTGTCTCTGCCTTAATGGAGCCTAAAAGGAAAATTATACAAATGATAGACATTAATTGAGTGATCACACCAAAAATTATGTAATGAAAAACTATGAATAATACTAAACATAAAAATGTATAATATGACCAGGGTTGGCAGGGAAATGTAGGGAAACTTGGTAGATAACTTAAGGATCCCTTTGGTCTACAGTTAATAAAAATTTTCAGCCTCTAAAATTTACCTCTTGTCTCTAAGTTGAATCACCACAGAAACTTGCAATATTTATAATCAATTTTTTTCCTTAAAATTCACCCAAAGACAATTATATGGGGAAAAATTTATTTCAAAGTTATAGGCACTGTGATCCAGATATCAGGACACCTGACCTCCACATCTGAGCCTTCCCAAATTCCAATGGGAGCCTTAGGAAAGTAATTTTGCATCTTTGAACCCCAGTTGTTTGGCTTGCAAAATGAAGTTGTTGGACAGGTCACCTCAAGGACTACACCAATCTAAATAGTCTATGGTCTATAACTTAAGAGAAATACTCTCTATTACTAGAATAAGCTTGTGCCTATAGAGGTTACCTGTCATATAGAAGCTACAAGAATATTGGTCTTAAGTGAAAATACAGAACTGTATCCTTTTAGTCCTTCATTAAAATAATTTATAACTATGCAGAACTACTACATGAGGTAAAAATAGCAATTGCTTTCTGTTGTGGATATTGCATCTGATTTTTCTGGGAAATTGTTTCCCAAAGGTATATCTGTTCCCCAACAGAAGTTGGTGTAGGGTATACTAAGTAATGACTAGAAGCTAAATTAAATTGATTTATATATAAATAGTAGCCACCCCAGAAGATTTTCCTCTTCCCCCAGAATAACGTGTCTACCTGCTATACATGCTTGTAGAAACACTCCATTTCCTCAAAACACAAAGAACATTGATAACTACCTGTTTAATAATGTCTTTCTTCCCCACTAGACACAATACCTCCTTCACTGCTGTATTATTTAGTTTTTGCTGCATTAACAAACAACCAAATTTAGCATCTTAGAACAACGAATATATTTATTCTTCATGATTTTGTGACGACAGCTTGGCCCAACTGGACACAGCTGGGCTTCCTAAGCATAACTCCAGGCTATTGGTTGGGTTTATATCTGCTCCACATATTTCTCATTCTGGAACCAAAACTAAAGAAACAGTGACAACATAGGGCATGGTTTTATGGCAAATGGCAATAGTGCAACAGGAAACAGAAACTCATGATGATTCTTAAGCCTCATTTAAAAATTGTCACACTGTCTCTTCTGCCCATATTTCACTGGTCAAAGCAATCACATGGACAAGACCAAAATCAATGGAATGGGGAGGCATAGTTTGCCTATGTGTTGAGGGAGGGGAGAATGAATTGCCGAACAGTAATAAAGGCTACAACAGCTGCCCTACACTCACTGCATAGCAGAGTACATGGCACATAGTAGATGTTAAGTTTCTTTTTGAGGAATTCATAAAATTTGATAACAGTCATTCATCTTCCCAAAATAGTCCATGTTCTCTTGTCTATCTTTGCAATGCAAACGTTCTTTTCCCTTCATATGATAATACTACCTTAATACTTTAATTTTCCCCAGTTCATGGGCCAGGAATGGTTTACCATCATATCCCTAGTTCTGAGTTCAGTGACTTTCACATAGTCAATTCTCAATAAGCATTTTTAGATAAATAAAAAATAAATTAATGAAGCCATAAAACAAATGTTATATGGTTTGTTCATTGATTTGTTTGTTTTTGAGGTGCTTTTTTGTTGTTTTTTACAAACAATAAAGCTAAGGCTGATATCTAGTAAGTGGTGAATCCTAGGGTGCTCTAGCATCTTTCTATATAAATCAAGAAAGTAATCACTATCTTTTGTAAACTCTACTTAAATCTTATGGTACGCTGGTTGGAAATAGTTTTGAAAGCCAAATATACACTATTGAAATTATATGGGCACTGTGGAAATGTTCTTATAGACCAGTAAGTTTCAACTCTCATGCTTTAAGGATGATCATCATTATCTTAAAAATTAATATTTACTATCTCATAACAGTACCATATTTTGATGTACTAGCCATTACTTCACATTAAAAATATTTTCTGTGTACCTATTAGGCCCAAACCACTGTTTGATATACAAAGATACATAAGAAATAGTTTCCTTTGTTCAGGGTTTGCTGTCTGTTTGAGTAGATACGCTATGTTCCAAAATAGCTACAGTAATATCTGTGAGTATCAAATGAATAAAACATAAACCTATAGGAATTCAGATAAAGGAGAAAACATCATAGAAAAATGATGGAAAATCTCATGGAAGAAAAAGAATTTAATGGAAACTTAGAAAATGAGTAGGATTTCTCATAACTAAATTAGAGAGGGAGGGTATTTCAGGGAGAAAGAATTCAGTAAATTAAAAAGTAAAAAGTATCATCCAACAACACCAAGAAAGTCATAGTAAAAGCTATATGTAGGAAAATAACTAGAGACAAGGCTGGAAAAAATCAAGAATAGATTGTGGATGAAGACATAAAATGATAAACTAAGGAATGTCAATTTGATTTTGTAAGCATTGTAGAGTCATTGGAGTTTTTCACTAGGGAATGCATCACAGAGAAAATATATATTTAGGACTATTAAGTTGGTAATATCAAAGACAATGAACTTGAGGAGAAGTACCATAGAGGTAATTTAGGAGAATGTTTCCATTATCAAGGTATGAAGTAATTACACCTAAATGAAGGTAGATGGCTACTGTGTAAGAAAGGACTACATAATGAGTACAAAATCAGATGCCTTGGGACTAAAATAAAGAGCAACATGGCCATGGTTTCATTCATGGCCCGAGAATTCAGATCAGAGGACACTGGGGCCAGAGTACTGAAAGCACAACAAGTTGTGCTAAGGCCCAGAATCTCTGAAAATGGAAATAAGGGCAAGGGTTAGTTACTCCAGAGATGAGCATGATTCCTAAAGCAGGAACATGTCCAAGAGACATAGCTCAGGGGCAGGATATGAGCATCATTAGCCAGAGTCCAAATTGAATAGGGCATCTAGATTGTGGATTTTACAAGAGAGAGGCCATAAGTTCATTCAAAAGTTCTAGTATTGGACAGAATTTATTAAGTGAATAAATTGAACTAACGTTGACTATTCTGGCTCAAACCTAAGAGAAATTTCTCTCACTGGGGAGTAAGAACAATTCAAAATGATGCTTGTCGGAATAATTGAATGGTCATGTTTGCTGTTGCCACACGGTCCAGCCTGAACATAGGCAGTCCATGCACCTGGGCACTAAGACTAGAAGCAGAAGAGATGAGATGGTGGTGATTCACTTCAGGGAGGTGAAACTTACATGGTCCACGTTGAAACTTAATTCATGTATTTTTATCAAGTGAAGAATGACGTGCATGATCTGTGACATCCAGTCATTTACTCTTCAAAGAAAGGCATGTTTCCTATTCTAAATCTTACTTAGGTTATGTGATTCTGAGTTTTTTCATTCTAGTTTTTTTATGCAGTAAGATCTCTTACATGAAGGAATAAAGATGCTAATGAGACTACATACACAGAGAAACAGAGAAAAGAGTGTTGAGGTGGTAGAGGAGAAAGAGAGAGAGGAGAGGAAGAAGGAGAGAGAGCCTTTGTATTAGGTTAAACAGAAATCATTAACAAAGATATAATAAAAGTGTACTTTGTAAATATAAAAAATATATCTAAGATATAGTTCCTTCTCAAAAGGAAACATTTAAAAATATTTTCATTTCTATGGATTAGTATATTACCACATAGAATATTATCAAGTGATGATGTTTTTATCCATGAGTGTGCACATTTGTTGTATGATTCATAACTCCAATATACAGAAGCCTGACTTCTAAGTCACTAAGGGAAGATTTTAGATGCAACACTGTGCCTTTGTTCCTTGAAAACTGTCAGCAGATACTGAAGAAAATAATACATTCTCTACTTACCTCTAGGTACCAGGATACCAAAAATAAGATTTCTTCTTGTTTGTGAACTGAAATTTCAGTGTGGGAAATCTAACAACACAAGAGTTCAGTGCCAAGAGAATTCACTGATTATTAATGGATCACAGAATTACCAAAAAAGCACAATGTAAATGTGGCAGGAAGTTTCAAAGACGTGGGCATCAACCACGTGTCTAATTCAACCGAAAGCAGAACAGTACATCTGTAGTCACCACTGACACATCTCTATCTCTTTCTGAATTGAAACTCTTACTCAACTGTCTATTCTCTACACCTACCCAATCTCCACTCACCTTTTACTTGTAATCATCTCTACTGTTTGGCGTTTTTTGGTCATGCTGCTTAGTTCTGTAAATCTTTTCCACTTTCATCTCTACTTTGCTTTTGCTTTTCTAAATGTGTTAGGTGTTGGTGTCAATAGTGGATGGAGATACGGTATGTGTGTGGGGGGGGGGTATTGTGTGTAAGAATGAAATTTAGAAAAGGTACCAATTTCAAGGTCAAATTGTAGCTTTCTTGCCTCTCCACCCCAAAGTCAGAACCCACCAGCAACAGCATTATTGTCCAACAAATAGGAGTCAACAGCAAAAACATACTGAGTATGAATTGGTAAGTTAAAGGAGAAAAATCTGCCTTATTGTAACTGACATCTCCTAAACAGTCACATGAGTCAGAATCTCCTGTGGAGCTTGTTAAAAATACAGATTCCTCAGAATCCACCCCACAGAGATTCTGATTAAATAAGTCTGGTGTGAAGGTCAGAGGTATAAATTGTCAACATGCTCTCCAGGTGATCCTGATGCATGGTCCTACACATTGCAGTCGTTATTCTAGAAATTAAAGAAATAAATACTTCTCCTAATCTGACTGAGAGCAAGTGATAGCAGAGCTGATAGTAAAGGAGACACAAGGAATAAAGGTCCAGATAATCAAAAAGCTCTCAATACGTGAGAGGAAACACAAGGCCGAAAGTAGACCTCTTCCTTAGATGTTAGGATCTCCGATTTCCTAAAAAGTAAGAGAAGAAAATAGATTAGATCATGGAAGTTAAAAAATTTCACATTCGTTTCAGGTTGCTGCCCTGTAACTAAAATACATTAGATCCCACTCATTCCCATTTTCATCCCCCAACTGCCTACTTTTCCAGTTCTTTCACTACTTTTACCATTTACTACTTTACCATCTCTTTCAAACCCAATTCCTTAGCCCTTTTCTCCTTGTCTATAAGGCTCTACTAGTTTCACTGTCTTCCCCCAGCTTCTAGTTCCAGAGCCCTTTTCACCAAGCCTACTGTCAACACTCTTACATACGTTTCACTGTTGCCCACACCACTTGTTTTACTAAACCCCTAAGCTAAGATGGACCCAATCCTACTTCTACTTCTCTGCATCCACTGAACACCATTGAATAAAAACCACACAACCATACACACCGATGCCACTACACTGTATGATCTTTCCTCTCAGCTGGGCCTTTAACCCCACAGCAATCCTTTTTATGTGTTTTTGGTCAATTTGGCCTCTGTTTCCTCACAGTAGCTATTCTAAATCTTTATCAGTTCACTTGAAGACCCTATTAGTTTTCCCAACACAAAAAATAAAATCCATCACATAGGAGCTACTTTAACTTCCCATCTCCCTGCACATAAATGCCCATGTCGACATCACTAGTCAAATACTTATACCTGTATCCACAGCTGTGCTCACCTTTCCCAGAAAAATAAGTGCTTCTATACAAAGCTAATGGATCTATCCCATCTTCTCCAAGACTCTGTCTCATCACTTTTATTTACTTTCATCCTTATCTACCTCTCTTTCATCATTGTACCTTCCCCTTAATATTTTCATGACTATCCCATATTTTTAAAAATGCTCACTAAATTTGCATTACCCCCTAAAACAACCCTTCTTTATTTCCTTATTTTTTGTTGGACATTCATAAAATGGGTATTTAAGCACTCTATTTTTTACATCTTCCATTCATTCAACTCTCAATATTCTGCCTTACTACTCCTATCTTCTTACTCAAGTTGATCTTGCTAAGATCAGCAATGACCTCTTCATTTACAAATCCAGGGAACACTTCTCACAACCTAGCTACTTAACTCTGAGGCATTGACATCATCTGTTCTTGATGTGCTCTCTTCCTTTCGGCTCTATGACAGCAGTTTCCCTGGCTTTCCTTTTATTTGGCTGCCTCTTTCATAGAGTTGTGGGCATGTGCTAAGTCTACCACTTACCAACTATGTGACCACTCTGATCTTAGTTCCCTCCTCACATAAAAGGGAGACGATAATTATATATACTTCATTAGGTGGTTGTGAGAATCAAATGATAACATATGTCATAAGTGCTTAACACACAATGCCTGACAAATAGGAAGGTGGTACAGTAACTGAGAGACAGTGTGGTATTGATCCGTGTATTGTATGGTTTTGTTGTTGTTCTATTATTACCACTGTTACTATGATTATCTTAACTATTCCTTATCTCAAAATTTTTCCAAATGAATACTTTTTTTGTGTTTCTTAAAATATAGATTCCTGGGCCTTACCCAACACCTAACAAATTGGACTCTTTGGAGTTGATCTCAGTAATATGTATTTTAAAGAGTTCCTTGGGTGACTTTTCTGCTCATTGAAGATGGAGATCCACTGTCTTATCCTCTTCTGTTGGCATGGACCCTAGAATCAGAAAGGCTTGCGATCAAGTTTAAGGATAAAGACTTAGCTTAGTTTTAGCTTTCTTAGCTTTAGCTTTCATGTCTACAAATATAGCTTAGTACCATCAACTACATAGGTTTGTTGAGAAGATAAAATTAGATGGTGTATATAAAGGGTCTAACACAGTTCTCTTCCTATAGGCCACTCAACAAATATTTATAATACATTCCATTTTCATGCTCAGTCAAAAGGTGAAAAACAGTATGAATGCAGCAGAGAGAGCAAATCCTATCCCACCCTGTGTACCTACCCCCCCCCCAAGATATATCTGTTTAAGTCTTCTCCAAAGATACAGCTTTAGTTGCCTTGGTTACTGAGAAGTCCAGTAAGTATGACAGTAAGTTAGAAGGCAATAGACCAGGAAAAAAACTGTAAGTATGCAGTAACTTAGAACCAATAGACCAGGAATAATGGAGTGAAGTTAGAGTGCCACGTATTGTGAAATAAATATAAAGTGAACTAGGTCATTTTGGCAGGTAGGTCTCATCTAACAATGAATAATGTTCATATGATAAAAATCTCCTATGTGATTAGAACTATGCTTGCTAATGGAGGAAATTCAAAGAAAGTTCCAGATTTGACCTCTGCCCTAAAGAATCTAATATCTAATGGATTGAAAGGCTAAAACACATAAAAAATTGATACAAATTTAAATCGTATTTTTCTATTGAATTAAAATATAATCAGCACTTAGCACATGTAAAATCATACTGTTTACATAGTGATTCAGTTGCATAAACATCTTACAACAAGCAGCCAAGAATGATATCTGTATAGATAATATAAGGATAACCGAGGGAGAAGAAAAAAAGGAATTTCAAAAAGTCAGTTAATATGGAAGTAGCCACTCTCAAGTTTCCATATCAGAATTTCTGTAGTGCCACACCTTTAAATTCTCTTCCAGGTTCATTGTTCTGGGGGCAGGGGTTTCTTTGTATGATTAAGTTGTATGACTGTTAAATTAAGTGCATTAATTTCTCTTTTCAGTGGTGAAAGAGAAGAAATGTTGCAGAAGTCATCATAGAGTGCTCTCTGGAAAATTTGGGAACTGAGATGGAACCTTAAATGAGGTTTGGGTCACAAAGAAGACAAGATTGCGCTCAGGCAAAGAAAACATTACTGGAAGGATGGGGTAAGGTTGAATATGGCTCGTCCATGGAATAATGAGAAAGCCAATAGGGCTTCAGCAGGTACCTAAAGTCATACTAAATAGAGAGGATGTGATTGCACTTGCAGAGACTGAGAAGCCTGGGAAGGAATGCAGATCTGCCTCTATGGAAATAGCATAGTTCTTTTTTTAAAAATGGTAACAAAACAATGGATAATATTAGTCTGTTAGTCATATTCATGCACTCGACTGCTAGCCTCTGACAGTTAACAAAGCAAAATGCTAGGCATTGTAGGAAATAAAATTGAATAAGACATAGTACACTGCTCTCAAATCCATTTAAAAATTAGGCTATAAGATCATGACAAAAATAATTATAATACAGCAGAATATAAGTGCTACCAGAGTAGATACATGACAGTACTATGAGAAGAAGTAGGTAGGTAGTTAATGAATTGTAGTAACTCATGATATTTGGATAGGACCTTGGAGATAGGTGTTACATAGGTAAAGGTAAGAGAGGACCCCTGGGAGGAAAACAGTATGAGCAGAAGCAGTTCGTTTCAACAACTATTGCGTACCCACTGTGTGCCACATCCTGGATTGATGGGGTATAAAGACTCATCCCAGCCTCTGCCCTTAATTGCTTAATATGGGTGAGCAGAGCACTTGTTCTCAGGGACACTTGGGGAGATCCATTCAGGTAGAGCATTTATATGTGAGAAAGTAATTGAATGAGGCTGGGTAGATAAATTGAACCAATATATTAATGAGAGCCTTAAATGCCAGACTAATTTATACTCAATTCTCCTGGGTATAAGTTCATTGAAATCTGTTGCCATAGTTTTTAGCAGGGGAGTGAAATTATGACAATTGTGTTTTGGGCAGTCTAAGCTGGGAAATGTATAGAACAGACCTTAGGAAAGAGACTTTAAAACTAGGAGGCTATTATTACACTAATAAAGTATGGAGTGATAATAGCATGGGATAGCTGCTGACAGCAAGGTGACAGTAAAAGCTGACACATATGAAGAATATGTTAGGGGCTTCCCTGGTGGCGCAGTGGTTGAGAATCTGCCTGCCAATGCAGGGGACACGGGTTCGAGCCCTGGTCTGGGAAGATCCCACATGCCGCGGAGCAACTGGGCCCATGAGCCACAACTACTGAGCCTGCGCGTCTGGAGCCTGTGCTCCGCAACAAGAGAGGCCACGATAGTGAGAGGCCCGCGCACTGCGATGAAGAGTGGCCCCCGCTTGCCACAACTAGAGAAAGCCCTCTCGCAGAAACGAAGACCCAATGCAGCCAAAAATAAATAAATTAATTAATTAAATTAAAAAAAAAAGAATATGTTAATGCTCTAGTCATTTGCTCAGGGCTTAAGTGAGTTATCTCATTGAATCCTCACAATATCCCTGTGTTTTGGATACTGTTATTATTCCCAATTGACAGGTGAGTAAACCGAGCACAAAGACATGAAGGAACGTGCCCATGATCCACAACTAATAAATGATGAAGGCAGACTGAAGTGTACCCAGTCTCTAGAAACTGTACTTTTTAACCACTGGCTGTAGAGTTGAAAAGAGATATAAATTTTGAACTTGCATGTCTAAGTAAAAAAAATAGCTCAATTAACAAATACAAGGAGGTTTAAATACCTTTTTCATTTAAAAACTTTACCAGTTTGAACAAACGTTATATCATCCCTTTCCTAAATCAGACTCACTGAAAAGGTTAGTGGTTTTAAAATTCAATAATAGAATTTTACAGCAGAATATATCTCAGAGAATACAACTTTACAGAAGACGGAACTGAGACCAAGATTAAGGGAATTGCCCAAAGTCAAAAAGCTAGCTAGGGACTGAACTCAGAGTAAAATCCATACCCCCTGTTTTCTGGCCTACTATAACACAGTACCCTGATTTTATCATACAGAAAATGATGTAACTCTTCCATTATACTTTCCATAGCAAATATGGAAGATCATAATATTGAGTCATAGAGGAAGAACAGTTTTTACTCATAAATTCCAGAAATATATGTGATTGGTTGCATACCTACTCTCTCAAAATCAAAACCATAAGTATATTAACCATTAAGCCCATTTTTCATTTTAACAGTTTTAACAGATGAGTTTATCTGCAACAGTGGATTTTCAGGCAATGACGTTGAGCAGGTCCACTTCCATATTATACCAAATCCTTAGTGAGCAAATAAAAAATCCTTAAACTGCTTGTTACCTCATGATGATAAACAAATATCAGGGCTTGTTTTTTATGATGGGAGTGGGGATCACCAAAAGGTGTTCAAGTTTGAAATGCATTGTTGTCTTGAGTGGACATCTTTCCAGGAGAACTTTGACCTTTTTTCTTGTCTCATTACCAGGTGTTTCTCCCTTTGCAGGAGCAGATTAAAAGCTTCGCCAGACCAATTTGCTCTCATTTGTTTTATGTTATTGCCAGACTCAGAGACAAAGAACAAAAGGAAGCACACCCATTTCATGTTTTTTTAAATGGAATGGCACTCAGTATAATATCTTCATAATATTAAGTATGTAAGAGGATGTCCCAGGTTAATGTAGGACCAAAATACTTGGAGAACTCTGTGGGTTCAAGGCTAATGGAATGTACCAAGAGGGCCTCCATACAAGCAGAGAGGGCACACGGGGAGGCTCAGAGAGCAATGGTGCAGGTTTCTCTGCCAGGAACAAGACGAGTCCAAATAACAACTCGGAATGTTTTGTCAGTTATTTCCCCTTAACCGTCTCTAGCCACAGATTAATAATAATAATAATAATAATAATAATAACAATAATAATGATGATGATGATGAAAGGAGTTCAGAAGTAAGAAGAAAATATAAACCAGTGAGGTTGTACAGAAAGGCTTGATTCACTTCAAATTCATGGGATTAGCAACTGATTAAAGATGAATGCATTAATAACACAGAGTTCATGACACTGGGGAGAATAAGAAAGATATCAAAGAAACACGTTGAAGTGGGGTGTAATGAAGAAAAAAAGAGAGGAAAGCCAATAAAAATTTTAAAAGCAAAAGAAGGGGAGAAGAAAGAAAATGAAAGAAGTTAAGCTGACAGGAAGAAACATATGAAATGCAGCTGTGATGCTCATTTACTCTTCTTTTAAAATGTAAATTACTTCTGATTTTGAAGTCAAGGTCTTGATATTTTCCTGTGGAAATATAGCCATATACACTCTAAATAGTCTCTTCTACAAAGGAGAGAAAATTAGAAAAGATAATGTAGTTGTACTGTAAGGAATTAAAAAATAGTCCTAAAAAGCTAAAGGCATTTCAGTGGAAGTTGTCTGCAACAAACAGCTTTAAAAACCTTCAAATTTCCTAGCCTGATGTAGGCACAGAGAGAGAGCCAGAGACTTGGTTGCCTGGCAACCGCGCTCATCACAGGCAGCTGGGGTAAAAGGAACCGGCTGGTGCCAAATGGCCTTTCACCTGCTTCGTTAAAGGGAAATCAGAGTGAAAGAGTTACCTCGAAAGGTCCAGAGTCCCCCTTGAGAAACCTTTCTCTAGCTTCACTTTGTTTGAGGAACCACTTGAAGGGGGGTTGCTAATGCCTGAGTAATCAGGGGCGCTCTTTTTCTCCCCTCTCCCTCCTCTGGGTGCCATTCTGGACAGAGCAGGCTGAAAGCTTGGTGTTGTGATGTTGTATGCAAGGGAAAGGAGATCACCTTTTTCTTCATTCCACCCCACTTCGATGTAAAAACAGAATATTTTTATAGTTATTCCTAACTCGTGTATATACATTATTAGTCCTGGTATTATCAGAAAGCAAATTTAATGAAAAAAAATGAGATGTTCATGAAAGGTCATCACTAAAAAAGCTACAAGCATTTTTCCTGGTTTTCAGAATTTTAACTATCAATTTGTAGCAGAAAGTATTTAAATATATATATATATCTCACATAATTCACCTCCCCACTCCACCTCCAAAGTTGAGAAGTTGAAGAAGAAGTTAATGTTATTTATGCCTAATTGCATTTTTATTCTCAACATGACTTTCCCAAGGCAGTCTTTTGTGATTGTCAGTAGCTATAGAATCATCCAGAAGACTTTGGTCAACGAAGGTGAAGAGGTGTCAAGCAGCTAAAAGGAAACAGGGAACAGCTTATCAGCACTCCTAATACTTCTCCCAGAGGGCAAATCAATTACTAAAGACTTGGGTCAAAGTAGATAGGAGGAATGTAATTTTGCTCTAAGTTGAAGATACATCTGACCCCAAGTTTACGGCTTTCACCTTCTCAGGAATGGCTGTGGGGACATTCACTGACATTACTTGTCTAACCTTATCGTAAAAGTGAAAATTCCCAGAAAATGTATTATGTGACAAAATGTGATCTATTTGGTCAACCAGTGGTTCTTAAGTAATTAAATGTTTAAGTAGATTATTTGTTCTTCTAGGACAGTTAGAGTTTTTCTGTAATAATATATTATTAAATAGCTTTTTAAAAATAGTCTTCATTCACAAAGTTAAAATGGAAGATGATTTTTTTTTTCTCTATTTTAAAAATCTAACACCATAATTCTTTGGGGGAAAAGCAGTTTAGGGTGGAAAATGAGACCCTGAGGCCATAGGTTAGCATACAGGTCCTTAACCTTGGCTGTACTTTAAAATTACCTGGGGAACTTTTTAAAAACACTGATTTGCTACTCACCTCCCCCTCTCCATCAGGGCTGTGATCTTGATTTCACATCCGAGTCAGTTCTGTATGAAACAGCATCAATATGTGCCCATGATCTAAGTTAATTTAGATTTAAAAGTTTTAAAGCTGTCTTATTTTCTGGGAGATGGACTTTAAGAGACTAGTTACAATATTATAGAGAAATGAGCACAGTGTTTAATGTTATTTATGCCTAATTGCTTTTCCCAACACCTGTGTCTCTCTAGTAGCCTTCCATTCTATGCTGTATCTCCATAGTAATGTCCTAAAAGAGCTAAAGAGGCAATTCATGTTAGCAAAAATATTCTACATTATGTAGAAGTGTAAGTAGTAAAGCAAATGGTAGCTCTTACACTTTGGTAGCAGAGGGCCATAACAGCTAGACTGCCACCGTACAACTCCAAGTGCACACAATTTACTTTATAGAGAAAAAAAAAAAAATATATATATATATATATATATGGGCTGAGCTATTTTTGCCAGAAAACCAATACATATTTCTTTAACTTGTAGTATTATTTTCTGATAGAATTTTTAGAGTGTGTGTAATATTATAGTGTCCTATGACAGAAATAGAATGATCGATGTTGTTAATAATTCTCTACTTCTAATATTACTGACGAAAACTGGTGATTTGTATGCAAGAATTAGGATACATCTTTTGTCATTTGCTACCATACACCATTTACAATAATCTATAAGTTTCATCATTCCATGCCTAATAATAGAATAAATTCTAGACCATTCTATGTTAAATATACTTACCTGACTTACTGCTTCAGCTGATTGAGAAGTTAGTGCTATTGCTACCTAAGTAATAAGACTAAGAGATGCACTGGATTTTCATTTACCAAAAGTTCTATTTATTGGCTACAAACTGTCCCTGAGAACTTTGTCCTTGAGTCTTGTAACTGTTAGGGTTCCTAGTTTCAAGGAAGAGAAATCAATTCTGTCTAACTTACTGGAAGGATGTAGGATATTAAGAATTATTAGGAAAACTGGAACTTGGGCTCCCCAAATAGGCAGAAACCAAGCAAAGAGAGGCAGAGAGCATCAGGTGAGGTCATTCTGCAGAATCAATCTGTTCAGAAAGCAGCCATTAGCTCCACTGCCCTGAGCATTGTGAGACCACTGCCACTGGGTGTTACTGCAGAAACCACCGGATGCCACTGCAGTCATTGTTCTACACCGCAACTAGAACTAAGCTTAAAACTGCCCCTCCATCTTTGTATTTACTACCCCAGAGTCAATGTTCCTGGCAGAAGAATTCAGTCTGCTGAGCTATTATCACCTGCCCACAGCCCTTAATGCCAGGGGTCAGGGGAAGGAAAGTTTCTCCTCCATTGGCTGCTGTACTGGGAGCTGGGGCCCTGTATCCCACCAAGATTCTAGGATGGGATATTTCTTAAAATACAAAAGGGATTTGAAAAATGGACAGCCAAGAAAAGGGGACATGTTTCTACCACACCTCCCAAGGAATACACATCATCAATAAAAGTTGAGGGGGAGGGGGCATACGTTCCACTGATAATGAACTTGTCCATCAGTAGGAGAAGAGATAAACCGGTATTTCACACAATGGAATATTACTGAGCAATAAAAAGGCATGAGGTACTGATATATGTAACAACATGTGAATCTCAAAAACATTTTACTTAACAAAAGAGCCAGATAAAAGAAGTTTATATATAATATATACATAATTATATTGATTGAAGTCCTCAAAAAGACAAAAACCAATCTAAAGTGAAAAAAACAGAAGAGTAGTTTTTCTCAGGGTTTGGAAGAGTGCATGGACCAGGAAGAGGGATTAGAGAACTTTTCGGGGAGGAATATCTTCTATAACTTGTTAGAGAATGGGCTGTATATTATTTTTTTCAGACCTCGTTGAATTGTATCCTTATGATTTTACCTCAAAAAGAAAACTGAAATATAAAACTCTAGTTAATAAGTTTGCTTTGCGGTTTATCAGTTCTAAAATTCCCTTTTGTGTATTCTAGGCTTGAACAAACAAATAAATATATCGATGATAATTAGAGCAAGGTTTCTCATTTACACACCTATATGATATTTTTTCATTCTATTCACTGAGAAGGCAGAGGAACAAAAACACACCAGTAGCAATGGCATGCCTACTTTTCAGATCCTGGTTTATAAATTCCATTCTCCACTAAAGGGAACCAGGATTCCTAGGAAAAATAGATGATATCAGTGCTAAGGCATGGAAAGTACAAGACAAGCCTTGATGTGACAGAAAGTAAGGAAGTAAAGATAAAGGGACAAGTCAAACAAATACATGAGTCAGCTCAAAAAGACTCCCACTGGTCAAATCTAGGACAGTTTGACCACCAAAATAAATATTGATAATAATGGATTATAACCTGGTGAGTAAAATAAAAATCCATGACTCTGCACTGACATAAATAAATAGATGAATGAATAAATAAATAAACAAAATAAAGGAGGGGGGAAAGGAAATGCACTTTTTACAGTAGAATGCAGACCAAAAAATGAAGAAAGAACGACAGAGTCAGAAAACCATTAGTGGATAGCAAATCTAGTACATAAAAGTTTGATGAACAGTATATTTACATAATCTCAAAGTATCCACAGTTACCTATTGATTAGGAAGGGAAAATAGTGACTTTATCATGGAGAAACCTGGTGGACACCACTTTACCCAAGCAATCAAAACTAATATCACTAATATTAGTGCAGTCTGAATTGTGTGCCACAATATGATTCACTGAGAAAGCTAAAATATCATTTCAGTGGAGTTCCAGACAAAAGTGCATAGCCTGAAACTAATAACAATGAAACATCGGATAAATTCAAATTGAGGGATATTCTGCAAAACAACTGATCTGTAACTTTCAAAAATTTAAGGCAAAAAACATTAAGTATGGCTGAGGATCTGTTCCAAATTAAAGGACACCAAAGGGACATGAAAAATAAATGTGATCCATGTTCCTGATTTGGATCTTGAAGAGGGAAAAAATAAGAAAATGTCCTCATTTTGATAACTATGTTGTCAACAGGTAGGAGAACAAACACATTCTTAGGAAACACACAGTGAATTATTTAGGGGTAAAAATTCGTCTCTCTGAGTTACCTTCAAATGATTCACAAAAATAATAATAATATGCAAGTACATAGAAAGAAAGCAATGGGACAAAATGTAAATAATAGAATCTGGGTATAGTATAGGTTATATGGGTATTCCTAGTTCCTTGTACTATTCTTGAAAACTTTCTGTAAGTTTAAAAGCATATCAAAATAAAAAGTTACAAACAAATAAATAAACTTATGTCAGATCCTCTCCCCCTCAAAAAAAAAGCTGTCCACTGGAGAGACAGTATTGAGTCAAAAAAATAGTACAAAAGAACAGTACAAAATTCCAGTGTTTCTAGCTCCAGGGTCTTTGAAGGATAGCTCCTAAACATAGGATGGAGGAGAGCTCTTCTTTCGCTCTACAAGGAAAGGTCCCTGAAGGTAACACACGCCTTCCTCTCAAGTCTGGTTCTATCTTGTTTGATTGCAAGAGTAGGAGTAAGGAAGCAAGAATCAAGCTGATTATTCTTTTACCTTAGGGGAAAAAGTCTTTTATTGTTGATGAAAGACTTTTGATGCATTTTTTTATAAATGCTAAAGAAAACTTTTTTTAAAGTAGCTGGATATTTGTAAGCCTATAGCTATTCTGAAGACTCCAAACGCACACAAAGGTTTGAGCACTGCCTATCACTAAATGTGCGAGGTTTAAGCATTCTGTTTAATGAGATCAATATTCTTTTTGTTTGAGAAGAAAATGGACTGAGTTTCCTGGGAGTGGGATCCCAGGACATTTGCATCCTTTTCCTTGCTAGAAAATTTCTTCTATTCATTTATATCTTGTGGTCTATAGCTTTCATGTGTTAAGTTACAGCATATTTTTCACTCACTAATGAACTCTGATTAGAATTCAACCCTTGAAAGTAATATTTATGACAGAGTCACATTGCAAAGGATATGTGTATTT